>NW_027362771.1:527344772-528003209 GCF_046119375.1 Phyllobates terribilis | reverse complement strand
AGCACATTGGAATACTCGGGTGCTCAACCCGAGCAACAAGCTCAATGTAAGTCTATGGGAAATTCGAGCATTTTTCAGACGGCTCCCCCCGGCGGTCTGTAGAGGGCCTAAAAATTGTCCAAATCGATGGGAACAGTGCTCAAATGACATGGGAACAGCATGGGGAAGACCCCTGAAAGCATTTCTGACTCCCAGGTCACTTCTGTCAACAACGTTGTCAGAGGTATTACGCCACTTTTACGGACTCACAATAAAACATACAAGAACAAAACCAAAATGGATTTTCCTGGGAAATATGTTAAGGAACATCCTTTCCAGGGTAATGACTTGTATATAAGGCAAAATAAATAACCAAAAACAAAAATACTCCTCCACACCTTGGGCTATGTTCACACGTAGCGTTTTTGATGCATTTTTGCACTTTTGCATTCCTTTCAACCGTGACAAATGCATTCACCAGGAAATGTCATTTTAATATTTTACAACTTATCTGGCCATGTGGTGTGTGACATATCATCAGACACATCGTGTTTCACTTATGAAGAAGGGACTTTGAAAGTCACAAAGCCTATTTTTATAGGGTCATCAGGCAGCCTTTACTGTTCTTAAAGGGCCAGCATTCGGCCCTCACTATTCTTAGAGAGCCATCAGCCGGCTATGTTTTATTGTTTCCATTACTAAAGAGTGGGTCTCCTATACTGTTATTGCGTATGCAGTGAGTGGCAGGGCTGCCCAAAATTTGGACGCACCCGAATACCACTTTGAAAATTTGGACGCACCCCAATACCCCTTTGAAGAGACTTAGAGGAGGGCCTCCTGAAAACAATGCTCCCATTATTAGGAAGTAGGTATATCATTGTGTTTGCCTATGCAGTGAATGCAAGGGTTGCCAAAAATTTGGAGGCGCTCCAATGCCCCTTGGAAGAGACGTGGAGGTCAGAGGGCCTCCTGAAAACAATGTTCCCATTATTAGGAAGTGGGTCTCCCATTGTGTTTGCCTATGCAGTGAATGCAAGGGTTGCCAAAAATTTGGAGGCACTCCAATGCCTCTTGGAAGAGACGTGGAGGTCAGAGGGCCTCCTGAAAACAATGTTCCCATTATTAGGAAGTGGGTCTCCCATTATGTTTGCCTATGCAGTGAATGCAAGGGCTGCCAAAAATTGGGAGGCACTCCAATGCCCCTTGGAAGAGACGTGGAGGAGGGCCTCATAAAAATATGTTCCCATTAGAAAGGAGTGGGTCTCCTATACTTGTAATGCCCATGCACTAAGTGTATGGGCTGACATACATTTACCCCTGGGGGGTATACATGAATTTACTGTATAATTTTTTTTTACGGGCATCATAAACACCCTTTAAAAAATGATGTGGGTGCTGCATCACGGACCACGGTCAGCCTGGTGATATGGTGATGGAGGATGAGGATGAGGAGAAGAAGGAGGACAAGAGCAAATAGCCAAAATCAGGAAGTGTATACCCATGTGTGGGTGTGAAGAGGTGCATGGGAATGTTACGCTGTTATCATTCGGTGATGTTGAGAAGTCTGTCCCAATCCAGCCCTTGTTCATTTTTATAAGAGTCAGCCTGTCAGCATTTTCAGTTGACAGGCGGATGCGCTTATCAGTTATAATTCCACCAGTGGCACTAAAAACCCGCTCTGATAAAACGCTGGTGACAGGGCAGGCCAGGACCTCCAAGGAGTAGAGAGCCAGTTCATTCCACGTATCCAGCTTGGATACCCAATAATTGTAAGGCAAGGTACTCCCTCAGCATCTTCCCAAACTTTGCACTCCTTGTAAGAGTACCCCACGCCTCAGTGCTTGTGCGATGGGAGTGGTGAGAATTTTTTTATTAGTTCCGCAACAAGGGCCTTCTGGTACTGCCCCATTTTTGTAGACCTGTCCGCCTCAGGAATAAGAGATATAAAGTTCTCCTTGTAGCATGGGTCTAGAAGTGTTACCAACCAGTAATGACTGTCATCCAAAATTTTGAGAACGCGAGGGTCATAGGAAAGGCAGCGTAACATAAACTCAGCCATGCGTGCCAGACTGCTAACAGGCAAGACTTCCGTGTCCTCACCAAGAGGATGACTGACCATGCTCTCCTCCTCCTCCTCTCTGTCCTCTGGCCATCCACGCTGAACAGACGGTATGACAGTTGTGCAGGTAGTACCGTCTATAGCACATGAAACTAGCTCCTGTTCTTCCTCCTCCTCTTCATCATGGTCACCCAATCCACTTTGGAATGAGATGAGGCTGGGCTGTGTGTAATCACCCTGTATGGTTCCTTGCTCTTTCTCATCGTGCTCTGCCTGCAATGCATCCTCTTTGATTGTGAGCAGAGAGCATTTCAGAAGACAGAAAACAGAGAAGCGGGATGGTGACACTAATTATGGCGTCATCACCGCTCACCATCTTGGTCCAAGTTTTGGAGGATGGTACATATGTCTGACATCCATGTCCACTCCTGAGATCTTATGTGTGGAGTCTGAACTGAATGCCGACGGCCTTGTTGATGCTGGTAGTCAACAACTGCCCTCTTCTGCTCACAAATCCTTCCCAACATCTGCAGTGGGGACATCACACACCAGTCTGTGAGCCGGAAGCTACAAATGCTGCTGAAACACGGCAAGGGTGGCGGAAGCTGTAGGTGACTTTCTAAATGGGCACACAGGTGGCATACTTTAACAAGCAGATCCGGCTGCTCCGGGTAGGATTTGAGAAACCGCTGAACCATGAGGTTAAGCACATGGGCCAGGCATGGTACATGTGTGAGCTGGCCTTGCCTCAGAGCCGCCACCAGGTTCCGGCCATTGTCACACACGACCATGCCTGGCTGTAGGTTCAGCGGTGTGAGCCACAGATCTGCCTGCTCTTTCAGAGCTGTCCACAACTCTTAAGCATTGTGCGGTTTGTCACCTAAGCATATTAGCTTCAGCACAGCCTGTTGGCCGAGGCAATGCTGCAGTGCTTCCAGCTTGTGACTGATGTGGTAATTTCGGTGATGGAGGCTGAAAAGGAGGATGAGGCTGAGGAGGATCAGGTGCAGTAACTGTAGGTAGATTGACCTAGGGCCCGCAATCCTTGGCATCGGGAGGACGTATTCCGTCCCAAGGTCCGACTGGGTCCCGGCTTCCCCTATGTTAACCCAGTGTGCCGTCAGCAAGATGTACCGTCCCTGTCCACAAGCACTTGTCCATGTGTCCGTGGTTAGGTGGACTTTCCCGGTAACTGCGTTGTTGATGGCACGGCTAATGTTTTGGGACACATGCTTGTGTAATACGGGGACGGCACACAGGGAGAAATAGTGGCGGCTGGGGACCGAGTTCCGAGGGATGGCTGCCGCCATCAGGTTGCGGAATGCTTCCGTCTCCACAAGCCTAAAAGGCAATATTTTGAGCGCAAGCAGTCGTGAAATGTGGGAATTTAGTTGTGTGGCCTGTGGGGCATTGGCTGCGCATTTGCGCTTGCGTTCCAAGCACAGGGGTATGGACAACTGAACGCTGCCCTGGGACATGGACGTGGACATGCTTCCTGATGCTTCTCCTTGAGAGTGTGCAGCGACAGGTGCAGGGCAAGAGGCATGTTCGCATGCACCATGGACAGGGGATTGGCTTGCTTTCACAATAGCTGAAGAAGCAATGGTGCCACCCACAGACACTGTTCCTGGACCCTGGGGTTCGGCCCACAAAGTCGGGTGCTTTGCTGCCATGTGCTTGGTCATGCTGGTGGTGGTCAGGCTGCTAGTTTTGCCACCCCTGCTGATGCTGGCTTTGCAGGTGGTGCAAATGGCCTTTTTGGGGTTATCGGCAGAGTCTTTAAAAAACAACCAGACTCGGGAAGACCTAAAAGTTGTTCTGGCAACTTCCTTCGTGTTGGTGTTATGGGGAACGGTTGCCTGCCTTCTGTCTGCGGCCACCACACTGCTACTTCCTGCCTGTTAGGGTGCTCTGCCTCCCTCCCCCTGTGTGCTGCTGTCCTCGATCTGCATGTCCTTCTGCCAGGTTGGGTCAGTTACTATATCATCCACCACCTCGTCTTCAACTTCCGCACCCTGGTCTTCCTCCTGACTTTCTGGCAATTGTGTCTCATCATCGCCTACCTCTTGTGACACTTTCCCACCTTCACCTTCGTTTGACCGTGGCTGCTCAAATATTTGGGCATCGCTACATGCGATCTCCTCTTGCCCTGCTTCAAGTGGACCGGGCGAGAGGCCCGAATCTATAACTGGAAAAATGAACAGCTCCTCCTGACTCTCTGGCAATTGTGTCTCATCATTGTCCACCTCTTGTGACACTTTCCCACCATCGCCTTCGTATGACCGTGGCTGCTCAAATATTTGGGCATAGCTACATGTGATCTCCTCTTGACCTGCTAAAAGTGGACCAGACGAGAGACCTGAATCTATAAATGGAAAAGTGAACAGCTCTTCGGAGTGTCCAAGTGTGGGATCAGTTGTCTCCAGGCACTCGGCATGGTGGGAGGAAGGAGGATCAGGGTGAGGAATATGCAGTCCAGACTCACAGCTACTGAGACTTGACCGTGTGGAAGACAGGGTGGTGGTGGTGGTGGCTAAGTGACTGGAAGCATTATTCGCTATCCAACCAACAACCTTTTGACACTGCTCTGGGTTCAATAGTGGTGTGCTGCGGTTTCCTAGGAATTGGGACAGGAAGGTCAGGCGAGAAGATGTGGGTGTTTGTTGTGGCACAATTTCAGCTTTCCCACGGCCTCGGCCTCTGCATGCACCATCACCATCACCTCCAGTTCCCCGTCCCTTGCCACGCGCCTTGCCCATTTTAAATGGAGGACAATATTTTCCATGCTCACTACAAATGGCTGAATTTGGAGCGAAGTCATATGTAATCCATGTGATGGAGAAACCACAGTTTTAAATACCTGGCCTGAAGGTAACTATTTTGAACAACAAACTGGTGTCGAAAACTTTGCTGACACACTGAAAAAAATTAGAATGGAGGCCAGAAATGGAAGAATTTTCAGAAAACGTTTATGTGATCCGTGTGACAGACAAACCACAGTTTTAAATACCTGGCCTGTAGGTAACTATTTTGAACAGCAAACCGGTGCCAAAAACTTTGCTGACACACTGAAAAAAAATTAGAATGGAGGCCAGAAATGGCAGAATTTTCAGAAAACGTATATGTGATCCGTGTGACGAATAAACCACAGTTTTAAATACCCGGCCTGTAGGTAACTATTTTGAACAGCAAACCGGTGTCAAAGACTTTGCTGACACACTGAAAAAAAATTTGAATGGAGGCCAAAAATGCAGTATTTTCAGCGCAATTATATGTGTTCTGTATGACGGACAAACCACAGTTTTAAATAGCTGGATTTTTAGCGCTGTAATATGGAAAGGACCTGGCTGTATTCTGCAGTGCCAATAAGCAAATGGCGCAGAAAAACGGTGTACTCTGGATTGCTTTTTAAGCAAATAATGAGGATTAAGATCCAAAAAAAATTATTCCTGGCCCCTGAGACCTGGGCCTTTGTCTAGAAATATCTTACAGCAGCAGAAGGCAGAACTGGAATGGAGCCTCTTGTGCTATATGCACTTCAGTCTGCTATATACACTGCCTGTCTGCCTATATACACTGCCTGCCTGATATCTCTGCAGATGGATTAGTCCTCAGAAGGACTGTTTGTTGAGATGGATATGTGTAATGCACTTGTTTTCTCCCTACACTACCTAGTACACAACCAAATCTTTTCGTAGCTCAGAAGCACCTCTCCCTACACTGCCTGATTGCGGAGTAGACTGATGAGCACAGCGGCGCCAGGTCTGATATAGACCTGATGACAGTATGCGGCCAGCCAATCACTGTAATGCCACTACCAACATGGCTGCGGCATTACAATGAGTGGCAGGCAATCCCTGCATGTTGATTGGCGCTCTAAAGAGCGCCAAACATGCAGGAAGAGGGGACCCGAGCATGCGCCCGAGCATCTCGCAAGTACTCGGCGAGCTCCGAGCATCTCGAGTACTGAGTACCGAGTGCTTGCGAGTATTATCGCTCATCACTCATGACCAAACCAGCTACTTGATCCACACCATGTCATATCTCACCTACATTATGGGTAATATTGCCCTATAAACATGATTTTATTATTTTTTTCTACGGAAAAAGCTTTTTATGGCATTACGTGTCTAGGTGAAGGGATATGATGTGTGCGGTGATGACGGACAGGCTTTGCTGTAAGCAGAACATAAGGAAATAGTGTACAGAATGCTCAGAGCAAAGTTCCCGAAGGCATATCTGATAGATAGGATATTAGTGAAGTGACGGCTGAGATCACCCGACCATATCTCAACTGCTAGTATGCATCACATCACCTGTCTCCTTTCTACAAATCACGACTCACTGTGTCAATCAGTAAGATTTTGCAGTTGATCGATTTTTCACTGATCATTATGATGTCTGATTCCCTATTAGCTTGTCTGTACAAGGATAAGGTAATCCCACAGGAGCCGACATCTTATGAGCTGCTCAGTAGAGATATAGAGATGTACAAAAGGTCTTTTACCCCTCAGTAAATTGTCTGTGCCATTTGTTTTACAGCTTTGATGTTAGTCTGCGCTGTCAGGTTGTCTTCTTTTGCCTGTACTTTGTACATGTCCCACTTTCACCCACAAAGCACTCCACGGTTCAGCACCACCCTACATCTCCTCCCTCGTCTCAGTCTACCACCCTACTCGTGCCCTCCGTTCCTCTAATGACATAAAGCGCACCTGTCAGCAGGATTGTGCTCAGTAAACTACATACACTGCAAGGTGGGCGACATTACACTGATTAAAATGATACCTTGGTTGATGAAATCCGTCCAGTGGTTCTTGTGTAATCTTTACTTTCAGTTTGGAGATAATGATATGCTCGTGCTTTGGGGCAGCCTGTAAGGGGTGCCCTATCTGGTGCTCTGCTTACATATTCATCGGTATGCTCTTATGACAGGTCACTGTCATAAGAGCTTACATGTCCTGTCATGAAGATATCCCTAATGAGGAAAAACAGACAAAAACAGTCAGGGGCAGATTAAGTGGGTTTTCCCACGAACAAAAGTTCATTTTAATCAATAGATCTTGGAATAATAATGCTTTCCACAATTGGATGTGTTTAAAAAAAATGTTCCTGTGCTGAGATAATCTTATAAATGTGCCCCTGCTGTGTACTGTGTAATGGCTGTGTCTGACCGTGCAGGGACATGGTCTGATCATACCACATCTCCTAGGGGAGGAAATAAAAAAGAGTATACAGCAATTACAGCACCGGATTGCAAAATATTTTTTTCTTTGAGGTAAAACATTTTTTTTCAAATTCAAGTTTTTATTTTTTGTGTTGAAAAAGTACAAGAAAATACAATATACATAGTAAAAGGGGTAACGTAACTATAAATCTATGCATAACTACAGTACATTGGGGGGGTACAGGGAGGGTTTTCCATCAATATCCAGATCAAGCATGTATTTTTCCATATGAAAGATAGAGAGAGAGGGAGCGGACCACGGCAGACCACCAATCAATAGAGTGTGATTATGATCTTTGTTGTGACGACATCCCGGATAACTTTAGTTGGGGGCTAGATGGTAGGCATCAGAGTTTTGGAAATCCATCCAATCCCTCCAAGTCACACAGTGTCTATCAACATCAGCCGGTGAGATGGCAATCAGATGCTCCATCCTATTAAGGAGGGAGATCTCCGCAAACCATTCCTCCACAGTGGGTGGGTCTCTGCTTTTCCAGTGTCGTGGAATGACATTCTTAGCCGCCTGTATTAGGTAGCCTATTGATGACCTTTTATAACTACGTTTACTTATTGGTAACATTGATAAAAGGAGGGCTTCTGGCGTATTAGGGATAGTCAAACCAGTTATTTTCTCAATCATGGGAACCACCTTTGCCCAAAATGCATTTATTATAGGGCACCCCCACCATATGTGTGACATTGTCCCTTCCCCCTCCCCACATCTCCAACATCTGTCTGAGACCACTGGGTACCATTTATGAAGGACTGCTGGTACCCGGTACCATCTAGAGAAAATTTTGAAGGAGGTTTCCTGAGCTTTAGACCCTATTGAGGTTTTATGTGTTAGGAAGAAACATTTATCCCATTGTGAGTCAGAGAAGGACTTCCCCAGTTCCCTTTCCCATGCACCGCAGAATCCTGGCATATTGTCAGCTACCTGGGCAATGAGGAGATTATACAGTAGGGAGATGGAGTGTGTAGGGGGTGACAATGATAGGCACAATTTTTCAAAGTTTGTGAGATCTCTATGAAGATGTGTGCGCTTCTTCACAGTTGAATAGAAGTGTTGTAATTGACTATATTCAAAATTAGCCTTCGGGGAAGTGGCTCTTCCCTGTAACAAGTCATTGAGGGGGAGCAGCGAAGTGTTGGAGATGACATGAGAAAAGAATATCGGATGGGATTTGTTTGAACCGAGAAATCTATTTGCAGATAGTCCTGGTGGGAAATCCTTATTATCTGAAATCGGGAGCAAGGGGCCCTGGGGGTCGATTAAGGATAAGCTTTTTTTATGGGATCTCAAAGCCAGAGCAGTGGCATAAGTACTATATGACATAAGGCCAAGAGAGGGAACAGTTAAATGGGCGCACCATGGGAGAGTGGTAAGAGCTTTAGGACAAATGGATTGAGCTATTTTGACCCATAACTTCCCCTCCGAATGATGGAAGAAGTCCAGGATTCTAGCGTGTACTGCTGCCATGTAATACCTTCTACAATCCGGAAGGCTAAGGCCCCCCTTTTGTTTGTGTCTGATCAGAACATCTCCCCGAATGCGTGGACGCCCACTTGCCCAGATAAATCTGCAAAAGCTACTGCGCAGTCTTTTCCAAAAATTTGAGGGAATTACCACGGGAATGGTTTGGAAGAGGTATAAGAGTTTAGGTAGGACTTTCATTTTTAGTATATTTATTCTGCCGAACCAGGAAAAATCCTTCACCGTCCAAGAAGTAAGATCTCTATGGAGTTGTTCAATAAAGGGCCCAAAATTAAGATAAAATAGACGGGAGAGGTCTCTATGAATACGAATTCCTAAGTATTTGATACCCTGTGAGGGCCAGGCAAAGGGAAAGTTGGACTGGGTGGAATCCTGTATGGATTTGGGGAGGGAAACACCGAGGGCCTCAGACTTCGCTGCATTGATTTTAAAATTTGACCATGTACCAAAGTGATCTATTTCAGCCATAACAGCAGGGATGGATATATGTGGTTGAGTGATATATAGCAGGACATCATCAGCAAATGCAGAGCACTTGTACTCGGTGCCTCCCACCCCAATCCCCCTAATATTGGGATTATCGCGGATTGATGAGAGCAGGTGCTCCATCACTAGGATGTATAACAGAGGGGACAGAGGACATCCCTGTCTTGTCCCATTGGTTATTATGAAAGGTGATGATAATGTTCCATTTATCTTCAGCCTAGCTGACGGATTGCGATACAGGGCCATGATTTTGGCTATAAAAGGGTCCCCTACCCCAAGCTTTTTAAGAGAGTAATATATGGCGTGCCAGGAGATTCTATCGAATGCTTTCTCAGCATCCAAAGAGAGTATCAGTAGAGGGATACCTCTTGATTGGGCATGATGAATAATGTCAATTGTCTTTAAAGTGTTGTCCCGAGCTTCCCGCCCAGGATCCCACCTGATCCAAGTGTATGTGTGCGGTTAAGAAAGGTTGCAGCCTATTCGCCAATATTTTCGCGTAGATCTTCAGATCCACGTTCAGCAGAGAGATTGGTCTATAGCTAGAACATAAGTGTGGGTCCCCACCCTTTTTTGGGAGAACAGTGATATGTGCCTCTGTAGTTTGGGGAGGGAAGGCGTTTGTGCAGGATGCGTGATTAAATCCTCCCAGCAGGAGAGGTGAAAGGAGCGGAAGGAATGTTTTATAGAATTTGACTGTATATCCATCTGGGCCTGGACTTTTTCCACTCGCTAACGACTGGGTAGCTAACTGCAATTCGGACTCTGTTAAGGGTTCATCTAGAGATGTGGCGGGAGACATTTTTAAAGGGTTCTGTGCTTGTGTTTCAGGCGTGTCGGTCCCAATCAAGGAAGTATTAACAGGGGATGTGTTGTTTGGTATACTATCGAGATTGTATAGTTGAGTATAATATTTATGGAATTCAGTTGTAATACCTTCCGTTTTGTTTAGCATTTGACCCGAGTTGTCTTTTATTTTTGGGATGTGATTTTGGGCTTGTTGGGATTTTAGAGCTCTCGCTAGCATGCATCCACATTTATTGCTATATTCATAGAACTTACTGCTACAGACCTGGAGAGAGCCTCTATATCCCAAGTCTAATAGTTTTTTGGCTTCCTGTCTGGCTGCTAATAGGTCTCGGAGTGTTGCTGTGGAGAGGGCATGTTTGTGGGCTACCTCAAGGGTTTCTACTTTACGTAAAACATTTTTTAAAAACAGGCAGGGAAATGTTTTACCTCACAGAAAGAATCAGCTTGATCCCGTGCTGTAATGCCTGTATACTCTTTTTTACTTCCTCCCCTGCCCAGGAGATGTGTTATGATCAGACCATGTTCCTGCACGGTCAGACACAGCCATTACACAGTACACAGCAGGGGCACATTTATAAGATTATCTCAGCACAGGAATGTGCACGCAATGTCTTTTAGTTGTGTGAAAACTTGGAAAGTTTTTTCAGGAGGAAGATACTTCAGGACATGTCGGCACCTTCTGTCTTGAAGCGTCTTTTTTTGAACATGTCGTATGTACATACCCAAAATCAGGCTTCACAAATCCGAGTTTAACAATCCATGTATAATAGACCATGATTGCTAGACGAGCTCTCTTGAGCTAAACTCAATAGTTTTTCATTGGTTTCTCTCTAAAAAGCAGGTTGGTGGATTTTTTTCATCTTAAAAAAAAAAACTGAGTTGTTCCACATTGTTCTCCTAAAAGCGACTTGAGATGGTTAGAGATAGCCCCTTCTCTCAAGGAATTGATAGGATATTTTTATATTTATATGGCCTTTCCAGATATTCAACTTTCTGTGGTCAACATGTGCTAATGGTCAGAACTGAGATTGCCAAATACAAGTCAAAAACATTTCCATGTTGTGTAAATTTTCTAACTCAAAAGGCTTTTTGTATTAGGTGGTTTTGGTACCATGGATGTAACAATTATCTTTATGAGGGCACACGACTACTGTGGCAGCAGTTATCCTGTAAAGCAGTGTTCCCCAACTCCAGTCCTCTTGAGTAGTTTTGAGCGAATTTGTTTGGCATTTCAAATTCGGGTTCGGGGTTCCGGCTTGTTTGCGCCAAAAATTCGGCTCCACCCACGAACATCCCTGATTTGTCACACTGTCATGTTATCTGCGTGACAGTGTGGCAAATCAGGGATGTTCGTGGGCGGAGACGATTTTTTTGCGCAAACAAGCCGGAACCCCGAACCCGAATTTGAAATGCCAAACAAATTCGCTCAACACTACTCATGAGCCACCAACAGGTCA
The DNA here is from genome assembly GCF_046119375.1 of Phyllobates terribilis. Taxonomy (NCBI): domain Eukaryota; kingdom Metazoa; phylum Chordata; class Amphibia; order Anura; family Dendrobatidae; genus Phyllobates; species Phyllobates terribilis. The sequence continues at coordinate 527,991,699 of NW_027362771.1, read as the reverse complement.
TGTTTTCAGGATTTCCTTAGTATTGCACAGGTGATGGAATTATTGCCTGTGCAGGTGATGTAATTATCACCTGGGCTATACTAAGGAAATCCTGAAAACATGACCTGTTGGTGGGCCTTGAGGACTGGAGTTGGGGAACCCTGCTGTAGAGTGTCTATATTTTTCTTTTTGCTCTAATGTATTTTCCAGGGTTGTGACCTGTCAATTCAGCCCAAGGTGTTAGCTTCACATCTTGCTGATTATTGGCCTCTTACACTTTACTTGTCATGACCTTCTTTTGATTTAGCAGTAATACTCAAAAAACATTTACTGTGGAGGAATTCTTAGATTTTTATTCCATCTTGGGGAAATCCTAAGGCTACGTCCCCACGGTGAGATTTTAGTGGATTTTTGACATTACATATTTTTGCTGCATCAAAAATACAGCGTCTTACTGTTCCAGCAAAGTGGATAGGCTTTATGGAGATCTCCTGTCTTCTGGGCTTCTTTTTAACACAGAGTAAACTAACCTGCGGTGCGAGTTTGATATCCGCAACATGTTAATTTCTCATGAGTTTTTCGGATTTTCTAAAGTAAAATTTGAGTGAAAAAAAGTTAAATGTTCATTTTTTCCTTCCACGTTGCTTCAGTTCCTGTGAAGCACGTGAAGGGTTAATAAACTTCTTAAATGTGGTTTTGAGCACCTTGAGGGGTGCAGTTTTTAGAATGATGTCACATTTGGGTATATTCTGTCATGTAGACCCCTCAAAGTCACTTCAAATGTGATGTGGTCCCTAAAAAAATGGTTTTGTAAATTTTGTTGGAAAAATGAGAAATCGCCGGTCAACTTTTAACCCTTATAGCTCCCTAAAGAAGAAAAAAAAAATTTGGTTCCAAAATTGTGCTGCTGTAAAGTAGACATGTGGGAAATGTTATTTATTAACTATTTTGTGTGACATATCGCTCTGATTTAAGGGCATAAAAATTCAAAGTTTGAAAATTGCCAAATTTTCAAAATTTTCGTCATATCGAAGAAATTTTACCACCATCATGAAGTACGATATGTCACGAAAAAACATTCTCAGAATCAGGGGGATCCGTTGAAGCGTTCCAGAGTTATTACCTCATAAAGTGACAGTGGTCAGAATTGTAAAATTTGGCTTGGTCATTAAGTACATAAATGGCTCCGTCCTTAAGGGGTTAAATCATGACATAACAACAAGAGAAAAAAAAACAGCGTCAAAAGCGCGATAAAAATGCACAAAGAAACATAATGAAAAACTGCAAGTAACCTAATTTAATAGGTTCAGAAATTCGGCAGCATCAAGAACTCACCAAAAGCTCTTTGTGGAAACATAGTGACGCGCCCCCTGGGCCAGTGTTGTTTGGGGGATACCCGGAGCCGGATCAGATGGGGGTTGTAATCTCCGAGTGGCGGTGACCCGGTCCGTGCCCAGGGTGTCAAGCTCAGTGTGTGGCAGTCCTACAGATGTTACTGGATGTTCTTTAGTGTCGACTACGCCACCCGTTGATTTGCGGTCACTACGGCCGCCGCTGCAGCAGGATCCGCTGAGGCTGGTGGTGTGTGTGCAGCTTCTGGTAGTATAACCCCCAACGGGAGGGGTATAGCCTCAGGGGGTCAGTTGTAGAGGGTGGTGGTTGTGGTGGTGCAGTGAGGATTGTATTAAGACTCAGAGTCGGGCTGTGCAGTTCAGGGTTTTTACTTACTGCTTTTGTTCTGGTCACTCCGGCCTTGAGTGACCGCCCGAGCCGTGCTGCGTCCACCAGGTCCTGGACTCGGCCAACCCCCAGGTGATTCTGGAGCGTGGTCCTGAGCTCCCTTTCTGACTTGTCCTTCTCTCTGGCCTTCCCCACCAGGGATCCACCTAAGTCCGGCTCCCTCGGGCCTCTTGTTGGTAAAACCCTTGTCTCTGGGTTCCCTGACCCTATTCACGGTTTGCCTTCCGGGTGGATTTAGTGGGTGGTCGTGGCAGATCCTGCCCACGACCTCCGGTCTCTGGCTAAGGATTAGGGCCCTCCACCAGCTTGGGATCCGGTACCCTTGTGCCAACTCTTCACCCTCTGGTCTAATTTTGGGTTCTTGGAGTTCCCTCTTCTCCCCCTCTGGGTCCTTCTTTCTCCTCTCTCTCTCTCTTGGCCTTGGAGCTAGCTGAGCTGCTCTGCTTCTCTGACTCAACTCTGACAGACTGACCCTGATCTAAGATGGTTCCCACCTTATATACTCCCTCTATGTGTGAGCTCAGGTGACCAGCACCCAATGAGCTCCTAGCATTACCCAGACTGCTCCCCCTATCTGCCCCTACACTACTGGGATGTTCCACCCCCCTCCCACTCCAGCCAGGGACAGACACTGTCGTACCTGCACATTTCTCTAGTGGGAGTACCATTGGTCTGTCCCCCGGAAATGGGATGTGTGTAGTGCATGCAGCCTACTGAGCTCAGTTCCACACTCCATCCTTACCCGGGAGTGGAATATCACACCTCTGGCTTGAGGTGCAATACCCCTGTAGCAGCCGAATCCTCAGGGTGCTACATTCCCCCCTGGTAAATCACAGCACGTCCTCGGGCTGTAAGATATAAAAACATCCAAAACATACAATTTTTTTTCATAAACATAAACATATAAAACATCACATAAAACTTTTCATAAAAACTCTTCATAAATAACGTCCTTGTAAACACTCTTGCTCCTCCGGCCACGGTGCAACTTGTGACCGGGAAAAGCGCAACAGTCTCTTTAAGAAAAACAACAGTTTACTATAAAACCGGTAGGGGGCGCCTTAGGAAGCGCAACTATATACAAGGGGAATATGGCCGCTCTCAGTCCTCGGCCAGGTAATGGGAATAGGGACACACGGGTTAACAGTTCACTCTTGTCCCAACGGGGACTTATTTAAAGCAGCAACAGTTCACTGTACCCCGATGGGTAACTATTTACAGTCTCTTTACCGTACTTTAACGACGGCGTCCTCCTGCTCCTTCTTTGGATTTAGACCCGTCCGGGTCCTCCTGCTCCTCCTCACACCGCAACTCCTCCTCCGTCAGGCGATGTACATAGAGGGCGTAGGGTCCTTTGGCACACTTGTGCCGGGTGAAGGTGACCTCGTCCCCTACGTACAGGTCACGACCTCTGTGTCCCTCCGGCAGATGGCTTTCTACGTCTCTGCGGGTGACAAAGACGTCGCCGGGGGTATGATGGTCTTTTATGAAGCCCCACCCATGCTGCAGGTTGAATTTAATCACAGTCCCGGTGGTACGGGGACCATGAGCTGCACGGGGGTTCCTCCTGGTCCGGCTCTTCTGCTCCGCGCTCCTTATCTGTGCTTGCTGTTCCCGGACCCGCCTCTCTCTCCGCTCCTTCTCGAAGACCTCGAGCTGCTGGCGGCAGCACTCTGCACGCTCCGCTGCGGCCGCCCGAGTCTCCTGAGTGAACCCCATGAGGTCTCCTCCGGTGGGGTCCCACTCAAACTGTGCCTCCTCTAGCGGGGGCTGGGTCCTCCTGACGGGCTTCGGAGCCGGAATCAGGGGCTCACACAGGGGCCTTGCTCTTTGGAGTTCCAGTTGGTAGTACTCCTGGGGCCATATGAAGGGCTGCCTATCCGGGCACGTATGCTGGGCGAACAGGTCCTCACCCAGGTGCGGTACTTTAGGTGTTATGGGCGCTGTGGTGGTAGCGGCGCCCGGGTTGACCAGGCCTTGCGACCAGGCTTGGGGCACGCTAAAGGAAAAGGGCACCGTAAGAACGACGGCGCCCGTGGTTACTCGGCCCTGCGACCAGGCTGGTGGCTCCGCGGAGGTAGGGGGCGCTGTTGGAATGGCGGCGCCCGGGTGTACTAGGCCTTGCGACCAGGCCGATGGTATTTCCTGCTTTGCCGCGCTCTGGGTCGAAGCGCGTGACGTCACAGGGGTCGCGGCCGCGGTTTCCGGTTGAGGCCTAGTCTGCGGCGGTGACAATGCAGCGACGGGCACGGCAGGGGGAATTTCGGGCTCTGCGACGGGGAGCTGGGGCAGGCACGCGGTTTCCCGGCTCGGGGTAGAGACGTCCCCTTTACCTGCCTCCATTCGTTCAGCTCCCTTCTCGGCGCCGTCTCCGGCCTTCACTCCTCCTGCACCATCCTCAGAGGCGGTCTGTCTCCTCGTCTCGGGTGGCGTGCTCCGCTGACGGGTTTCGGTCCGCTGGGCCATCTCTCGGCTCCACTCCGCCAACGTCTCTCGCTGCACCCGGGCCATCCTCCGTGCGAGGCCCTCCAGCGCAGTCTGTGCACACTCCCGGTCTCGGGGGAGCTGTGCCAGGACCTCCACTAGGCCTAGTGGGGTTGTTGCTTGCAGCAGGCTCCTGACCACTGGGTCGGTGCTGCCTGACTCTCCCTCCATCTCCGGGTAGGCTTTCTCTGGACTCCTCTCCAGACTTCTTGTCTCCGGGTGCGCTCTCTCCAGACTGCTCCAGGCGACACCCATCTTTGCTCTCTTGTTCTGTCTCCGCCCACATTGAGGGTGGTCCCGGGGCAACTTTGTGATTGTCAGTTCCAGGGGCAGTTCTCTCACGCTGATGGACACTTCCAGCATCACAGTCTCTGTTGGTGGGCGCGGTTTCCGCTTTTGGCGCCATTCTTCGACCTGGCCCACGATGGGAGGTGGCCTTTTGCCACCCTCTGGCACGCCCATAATGGCGTCCGCTCTTCCAAGGCGGGAAATCTTTGGAAATGGCGGGAATCGTCTCCCAGTTGCGGGAAACTCCATGGATGGCGGGAAAAAGCTGCAAATGGCGGACAACCGGCGGGAAACGACCTGTGATGGGGTCCGTTGGCGGGGACCCTCCGGAACCGGCGGGAGACTTCTTTTTAAGGTAACGATGAACTTTTCTTCAGGCACGCAGTACCCGGTTGTTGCGGGCACGTAATCCTGCCGACTACGCCAAAGTTGACGCGCCCCCTGGGCCAGTGTTGTTTGGGGGATACCCGGAGCCGGATCAGATGGGGGTTGTAGTCTCCGAGTGGCGGTGACCCGGTCCGTGCCCAGGGTGTCAAGCTCAGTGTGTGGCAGTCCTACAAATGTTACTGGATGTTCTTTTGTGTCGACTACGCCACCCGTTGATTTGCGGTCACTACGGCCGCCGCTGCAGCAGGATCCGCTGAGGCTGGTGGTGTGTGTGCAGCTTCTGGTAGTATAACCCCCAACGGGAGGGGTATAGCCTCAGGGGGTCAGTTGTAGAGGGTGGTGGTTGTGGTGGTGCAGTGAGGATTGTATTAAGACTCAGAGTCGGGCTGTGCAGTTCAGGGTTTTTACTTACTGCTTTTGTTCTGGTCACTCCGGCCTTGAGTGACCGCCCGAGCCGTGCTGCGTCCACCAGGTCCTGGACTCGGCCAACCCCCAGGTGATTCTGGAGCGTGGTCCTGAGCTCCCTTTCTGACTTGTCCTTCTCTCTGGCCTTCCCCACCAGGGATCCACCTAAGTCCGGCTCCCTCGGGCCTCTTGTTGGTAAAACCCTTGTCTCTGGGTTCCCTGACCCTATTCACGGTTTGCCTTCCGGGTGGATTTAGTGGGTGGTCGTGGCAGATCCTGCCCACGACCTCCGGTCTCTGGCTAAGGATTAGGGCCCTCCACCAGCTTGGGATCCGGTACCCTTGTGCCAACTCTTCACCCTCTGGTCTAATTTTGGGTTCTTGGAGTTCCCTCTTCTCCCCCTCTGGGTCCTTCTTTCTCCTCTCTCTCTCTCTTGGCCTTGGAGCTGGCTGAGCTGCTCTGCTTCTCTGACTCAACTCTGACAGACTGACCCTGATCTAAGATGGTTCCCACCTTATATACTCCCTCTATGTGTGAGCTCAGGTGACCAGCACCCAATGAGCTCCTAGCATTACCCAGACTGCTCCCCCTATCTGCCCCTACACTACTGGGATGTTCCACCCCCCTCCCACTCCAGCCAGGGACAGACACTGTCGTACCTGCACATTTCTCTAGTGGGAGTACCATTGGTCTGTCCCCCGGAAATGGGATGTGTGTAGTGCATGCAGCCTACTGAGCTCAGTTCCACACTCCATCCTTACCCGGGAGTGGAATATCACACCTCTGGCTTGAGGTGCAATACCCCTGTAGCAGCCGAATCCTCAGGGTGCTACAATAGCCTTAGGCCACGTGCACACATTGAGTATTTGGTGAGTTTTTTACCTCAGTATTTGTAAGTGAAAACCAAGAGATGAACAATCAGAGGAAAAGTATAATAGAAACACGTCACCACTTCTGGATTTATCACCCACTCCTTATTTTGGCTTACAAATACTGAGTTAAAATACTGACCAAATACTGAACGTGTGAACGTGGCCTTAGGGTATGTGCACATGACATCTTTTTCAGATGGATTCCACTTCAAAAACCGCCTGAAAAAGCTAAAAGCTGAAAAATGATCATATGCATTTCTATGTAAAAACTTCTCGCTGTTCACATGTCTCGTCTTTTCATATCTTTTAACTGCTTCAGATTTCCAAAGATGTCGAATGGTTAAAAGAAGAGAGCTGACCATTTTTCAGGTGTTGTTCGCTCTGAAGACGCTGGTCAATGGTAAGGCGCAATAAACGCCCGGAAGACGCTGAATGTCTCTTCGAGTGTTTTTGCTTGAAAAACAAGTAGCAGCTTCTTCATTGTTGAATGGAGTTAAAAAGCAACCAGCGTAAAGTGTCAGTAAAATGTTGTGCGCACTGTGAGGATCCGCAAGTCTGCTGTCACATAGAATGGCTTATGTAGTCGAAGGCCGGACAACCCCTTTAAGCACATAGATACTCTGTGGTAGGTATAACATGGAGCACATTCTCAATCACAGGCTCATAATCATTTGTTCCGCTGACTACTGTGCGCTCTGTAAGTTATTGCCGCTGTATAAGGAGGGCACTAAAGTTCAGTTTGGAGATCAGGAAAGGTTAATAGATTAGAAAACAAACAAGCACCACACCTCTAGTATAAAGTAACCTTTGCACCATAGAGAGCAGCCTGTGAAACGTGCACCACAGCTCCCGAATCCACTCATCAGCACTAGAAAAGTATTCTTTGTGCTCTTTGGTTTTTTACCTAATTTGTGTTGGAAACTATGGTTAACCCTGTCCTGTCACCTGAGTAATCTGATTCTTTCTGAATGGTGAATCTAATCTATAGGAGGAGTAATTCCAGGTATTCCATGGAGCAACGCGGGGCATTGTGACATCAATCGGATTTTAACCTTTTATCAGTCACCCTCCACAGAACGTGTTGGGTTCTCGTTCATCTGAATGGCTCATATTGGTGCCTTTACATATTCTGTGGGACACTTTATTACAATTGTTGTGATATTTAATAGTAATTAATATCATACATTATTTATTAAATAGGGAACAGTCCGTGACCATATGGGGTATCTCATATATTGCTAGTTGACCAAAATTATTAGTCAAACTCATAGTCATCAGGAGAGCCACGGTTTGTAGACCATTGCCATAAGCAGTGGGATAGCATAAGGGTATGTGCACACTAGGTCATTTTAGGTGGTTTCCTCCCATAAAAAGCACCACAAAGGCCCCCCAATAAAATTAACATGGTGCACAGCTATGTTAAGACGGCTTGCTGTGCACATGTTCTATCCTATTTATTTTACTCACTTATATAGCACCATTAATTCCACAGCTCTTTACAAACATTATCGGCACTGTGCCCATTGGGGCTCACAATCTACATTCCCTATCAGTATGGTTTGGAGTGTGGGATGAAACCAGAGAACCTGGAGGAAACCGACGCAAACACGGGGAGAACATACAAACTCCTTGCAGACGTTGTCCTTGGTGGGATTTGAACCCAGGACCCCAGAGCTGCAATGCTATCCACTGAGCCACCATGCTACTTTATGTCACTTCTTTTAACCATTTCAGAGTTCGGAAACGTTGAAGCTGTTAAAAGAAATAACAAGCTCATTCTTCAATTGGCTTCCACTCAGAAGCTGCCCACTCTCTATTCTTAGCAGTATAGAGTGATAGCCGCCTGTGAAGCGACCTCAGTAGAAAAGCTGCCGACATTTTCCTGAAGTGGCTACACCTAGAAAAACTCGGCGGCTGTACTGGTATCTAAGTTTTGCCATGTGGACCATTGGTTTCCTGAGTTAAACATACATTTCTGCAGTTCATTTATGTATATTTTTTTAGGAAAGCGTGCAATGTGCACAATGTCAGGATTCCCTTCTATTTCCAACTTGATTGGGTTGTTACATGACCTCTCATATGCTGTTTGTATAGTGGCTCTTAAGTGATAACTACTGTAGCTTGTCATTCGCTTCTCTCAATAAAACATTGAGAAAAGCAGGAAAAGTTGATATTCAGCAAATGTCCGCCACTATGCAAATCGCATAAAAGAGAAAACGTGAAAGCCCAAAATAGAGGGGAATCCTGACAGTGTCTACATTCCACAATCCACAGTGTCAGGATTCAGCAATCTACAGTCACATAGAGTAACAGCAGAAATTTCTGTTGAGCCCAGAAAACCCTTTCGATACATGCAAGAAAGAAATGCCTGATACAAATGTAACTGAATAAAAAAACATTATCATACCATAAAAAATTAAAATGGATAGTGCTTTTCACAAGTAAGAAAAAAAAAATGAAAGGGATATCTAGGTACGGGGATTGAAGTATCATTGGGCCTCTGTCCCAAGATGTGGGTATTGATTGTGGTGTGTACCGGCTTATCTTCACATTATGGGGCGCTCTCCTCAGTGCAGGCGCTTGGTCAGAAAAATGCCAAGATAAAGGGAGTAGTAATTGTCATTGTACTTGGAGGCTGAACATCTGGATCTGTATTATTTGGCTGCATACATTCTGCCCATATACAATATGATTAAGGCCTCACTGCACATCAGTTTTTTCTCCCGTTTGAGAAAACCAAGTTTGATCAGTGGTTTCATCTGCGTTTCATCAGACTTTGGTACAAGTTTCAGCAGTTTTTCTGAAACATGAAAAAATAGTTTCTCCACCTTCTCCTAACAGTTCAGGAAAATCTTACCCCACTCGGATGGCATCTGAATGCTGTCTGATTTTTTTTTCACAGACCCATAGATTTGCATTGCTGATTTTGATCTGCCACCTGGATCAAAATGGGACATGTCGCCAATATTTTGCACTGACTGGTTGGTCCGAGGAAAAAATCGGAAATGTGAACAGCCCCATAGTATATCATAGGTACGAGTGCTATCTTTGAAAACCATACGAGAAAAACTGACATCTGAATGAGGCCTAAGCTGTATCAGCCATGCACAATATTGGCGGTAATATGCAATGCTCTGATTGTTGGAGAGTTTTTAATTCCGGATGATCTGCTCCACTTCCATACAAAAAAAGCCTGAGCATTCCTCTGTGATGTTAGGCAGGGAAAGAGGTGTCAAATCTCTGCAGCATGAGATCCATGGTGTGTTTGAAGGCAGAGTCCACTTATTCTTAGATTATGGCCCTGGATGATAAGTCTCCACAAGATAGAGATTCAATGAGGCCCGTTATCTTTGAGGCCTGAGAAAATGTGTCAAAGAGCAAGATCACTGGCCATGTGGCAGAGGAAATAATGCAGCTCAGGCAAAGGGCTTTATTGCGGCTACCTGTGAATATGAATAGCGGTACCAGAGCGCCAATAACAGGGCAAAAATATTAAAAGGACTGATTTATTAATACACACACAACGCGTTTCGGTGGACACAGCCACCTTCATCAGGTGTGACAAGCAGCAAACAATTGATCCTTATATACATTTGACTAGGTATACAATTACTTAAAAGGGGCGGGGCCAGATACAGAGTAATACCTCTATATTAACCCCTTGAGTTCATATATGCTCAATAGAGTAAAAAGGATTGTTATAAAATAATGCCTAATGAAGCATATAGGGATCTTATAAAAAGGATTCGCTGTAAAAAAAAAAAACTTGTGAATCCTATAATCTTAATACTTCATAGGATATATTGTCACCTACCACCCTATATTTTAGATTATATAAAAAAATAATAATAATAATAATTTTTACATACAACATAAAACAATGCATAAATATAAAGTTATAAAATTACAATCAGTTTCTATCATTGTAATTAGGAAAAGTAGACGAAGAAAGGAAAGAGAAAAAAAAGAGAAAAAAAAAAAAAAAATCCCAAAAAAAATTTGATCAATTGTTTGCTGCTTGTCACACCTGATGAAGGTGGCTGTGTCCACCGAAACGCGTTGTGTGTGTATTAATAAATCAGTCCTTTTAATATTTTTGCCCTGTTATTGGCGCTCTGGTACCGCTATTCATATTCACTGATTGTCCTTTTCCCCCTGTTGGGGTGCGGTAGAGCTGCCTTTAATCTATTGTTCTTTCACCTGTGGGAGCAATTTAATTAAAATTACTACCCTGGTTTTCCAAGCTGCGCTGCCTTAACCCCTCCGGAACGCTGCCGGGGGTGTTGGTGAAGCTGGGCGTCTATCTCGGCATTACATGCTACTAACCTGACCACGTGATATACCACCAAGAAATCAGGATCTGTGAACGCCGCTGGAAATAGATGACAGCCACCAACAGAGCGGAGCTTGTGGAGCTTTACACTGGGGTTGTGCAGAGGTGCACAACTTCATAAGGTTAGTAGCTGTAACGGGTCCGGGAGGCGGACTGTAACGGGTCCGGGAGGCGGAACCTCTGAGCTACTATACAAGGGGGCGGCCCTTGTAAGGGAGCGGGTGGCAGTCTCTGGGTGAACGGACAGGGAGTTACGGCAAGTGATCAGGGCAGTCTCTGGGTAAGGGGTAGGTACGACCTGTGATGGCAGAGCCTCCGGGTAGGCTAGCAGGCAGGCGGTAGATGTGTGCTCCCAGGTGAGCAAGCGAGAGTCTCTGGAATAGCTGATGGTCACCGCACGTGACAACGGGACCTCCGGGCTGGCAAGCAGGCAGGTAACGGAGATGCGCTCCCAGGTGAGCGGGCAAGAGTCTCTGGAATAGCTGATGGTCACCGCACGTGACAACGGGACCTCCGGGCTGGCAAGCAGGCAGGTAACGGAGATGCGCTCCCAGGTGAGCGGGCAAGAGTCTCTGAGATAGCTGGTGGTCACAGCACGTGACAACGGAGCCTCCGGGCTGGCAAGCAGGCAGATAACGGAGAAGCGCTCCCAGGTGAGCGGGCAGGCTGGTCCTTAGACAGACTGACAGGAGAAGTAAGGCAGACCGTCGGACCTCAGACTGGCAGACAGGTAACAAGTATTCAGGCAGGAATCAGGCAGGTAACTGGCAGGTACTGGCAGGTAACTAGCAGGAAACTGGCAGGTAACTGGCAACGGGACCTGAGGGCTGAAGCACAGGTGAGACACAGGTGCAAACAACATTGCTCGGGCACCTCCATTTTGGAGGAGGTGCCTTTTATATGATGAAGTCCTCCGGCCATTGGCCGGGGACTCTTTAGGGCGGCGCGCGCGGCCCCTTTAAGAGGAGGGGAGCGCGCGCGCGCGCGCCCTAAGCACAGGGGCCGGGAAGGAGCGCGCGCCGAGAGCAGAGCAGGAAGAGGACACCGGGACGGAGCGCGCGCTGACAGCAGAGCGGGGAGAGGACGCCGGGCAGGAGCGCGCGCTGACAGCAGAGCGGGGAGAGGACGCCGGGCACGGAGCAGAGCGGTGATGGGAGCAGCGTCCCTGCCTAGCAGAGGGCAGGGACGCCAGCGCTACAGTACCCCCCCCTTTAGGCCCCCCCTTTTTTAGGCCAGACAGAAATTTAGCTAGGATGAGAGGGGCATGGATGTTCTCCCGGGGCTCCCACGTTCTCTCCTCAGGACCAAACCCCCTCCAATCTACCAGAAAAAAGGTCTTTCCTCTTACCCTTTTGCTGGCAAGAATGTTCTCTACCTCAAACTTGTCCTCAGCAGAAACCAGAGCAGGAGGCGTACCTGTAGACTTAGAAAAAGAGTTAAGTACCACAGGTTTGAGGAGAGATACATGGAAGGAGTTAGGGATCCGTAAGTTGGCCGGGAGTTTCAATTTATAGGCTACCGGGTTGATCTGACCGATGACCACCAGTGGGCCGATGAACCGAGACCCTAACTTATAGGAAGGGATCTTGAGTCGGACATATTTGGACGAGAGCCAGACTTTATCCCCAGGACGGAATTGAGGAGGGTCCATCGCTAAATGCTGCCAGGGGGCAGCAGGTACTGGCAGAGGAAGAAGGCGGCCGGCCGACAGGTGTCTCGGAACTTTGTTGCGGGCGCAGGTCACACAGGCAGAAACAAAGTCCATAACATCCTTGTGCAGGTTAGGCCACCAGTAGTGTCGGGTAATAAGCTGGAGGGTCTTTTTCCGACCGGCGTGGACAGCTAGTTTAGACGAATGACCCCAGTGTAGGATTCTCTCCCGATCAGGTACCGATACGAACGTCTTACCAGGAGGGAGACAATTTAGACTCACGGGAGCCACCTGCATTACTCTGGCGGGATCGATGGGGCAGTCACATGGTCTATGAGGTGGTGATGTCTCTGCCTCCTCCTTAACAAAGACATCAGCACTAGACCAATAAGGAATCGGAAGTCCAGGTAGATTAGCTGGGATAGGAGAGGGACGGACGGAATGGACGGGAACCAGGCAGGTTTTATGACAGGCCTGTCCCCAGTGAAGGACTTCTCCGGTTTGCCAGTCAAGCACGGGTGCATGTCTCTGGAGCCAAGGCAGACCTAGCAAGAGGGCGTGAGGGAGACCAGGCAGAACGTGAAAGGAGATACTCTCTGAATGCAGCATTCCCACCTGCAGAGTAATGGATTCGGTGATGAATTGGATGGGGCGAGGTAAGAGGCCCCCATCCACGGCAACAACAGACAAGGGTACAGCCAGAGGTTTGGTGGGGATGCGGAATTTCTCCACCAGGGACTGTGAAATAAGATTTCCGGCTGCTCCAGAGTCAAGTTGGGCTAGTTCGGAATAACGATTCTCCCCGCAGATGATTGAGACTGACAACAGCAGGGATGGAGAGGATTTATTTTTGTCTAGATCGACCCCTCTGAGTGAACCTAGATACAGGCGTTCTCCCGACCTCTCCGGGCAGGCACGGATCAGATGCTCCTTACTGCCACAGTAGAAGCAGCTCCCCTCGGCACGGCGGAAATCCTGACGGGATTTGACCATCTTGGTCTGGTCGACCTGCATAGGCTCAGGAGAGTGTACCTGTGGAGAAACGGAAGGAATGACGGGTTCCTGGAAAGTAGGAGCTAGACGTGGAATCCTTCTCTCACGGGTGACCTCTTTGGCACGCTCCTGGAACCGTAGGTCAATCCGGGTGGCAAGGGTTATTAGATCATCGAGAGTGGTAGGAATGTCCCGACCAGCAAGTTCATCTTTAATACGGCCGGACAGACCCTCCCAGAAGACGGATACCAGGGCTTCGTTATCCCAGGCCAGCTCCGAGGCAAGGGTACGGAACCGTATGGCATATTGGCCCACGGTGAGGCTTCCCTGACGGAGGCGAAGCAGAGAAGATGCGGATGAGGTCCTCCGTCCGGGTTCGTCGAAGGCTTTCCGGAAAGCCATGAGAAAGGCAGGCAAGTCGGACACCAGGGGATCTCCTCTCTCCCATAGAGGATTTAGCCAGGCCAGGGCCTCCCCGGTGAGATGGGACATGATAAAGGCAATTTTGGCTCGGTCGGAGTTAAACTGGTGGGATAATAGTTCAAAATGCAGGGTGCACTGATTTATGAAGCCCCGAGCCAGGACGGAGTCGCCTCCGAAGCGAGGAGGTGCAGAGAGCCGGGGTCCGGAAAAGGATACCATGGTACTGGCGGAGGTTGTTGGTGGATCAGACAGAGTGTTCAGGCGAGTATTAACATTCCGCAGGTGACCCAGGATGGTCTCCTGTTGGGACCTCTGACGGGACAGTTCAAGACAGAGGTCCGAGAGCGAGGGAGCTTGGGTGCCACCGGGTTCCATGGCCCGAGCAAACTGTAACGGGTCCGGGAGGCGGACTGTAACGGGTCCGGGAGGCGGAACCTCTGAGCTACTATACAAGGGGGCGGCCCTTGTAAGGGAGCGGGTGGCAGTCTCTGGGTGAACGGACAGGGAGTTACGGCAAGTGATCAGGGCAGTCTCTGGGTAAGGGGTAGGTACGACCTGTGATGGCAGAGCCTCCGGGTAGGCTAGCAGGCAGGCGGTAGATGTGTGCTCCCAGGTGAGCAAGCGAGAGTCTCTGGAATAGCTGATGGTCACCGCACGTGACAACGGGACCTCCGGGCTGGCAAGCAGGCAGGTAACGGAGATGCGCTCCCAGGTGAGCGGGCAAGAGTCTCTGGAATAGCTGATGGTCACCGCACGTGACAACGGGACCTCCGGGCTGGCAAGCAGGCAGGTAACGGAGATGCGCTCCCAGGTGAGCGGGCAAGAGTCTCTGAGATAGCTGGTGGTCACAGCACGTGACAACGGAGCCTCCGGGCTGGCAAGCAGGCAGATAACGGAGAAGCGCTCCCAGGTGAGCGGGCAAGCTGGTCCATAGACAGACTGACCGGAGTAGTAAGGCAGACCGTCGGACCTCAGGCAAGCAGGCAGGTAGCTGACATGCGCTCCCAGGTGAGCGGGCAGGCTGGTCCTTAGACAGACTGACAGGAGAAGTAAGGCAGACCGTCGGACCTCAGACTGGCAGACAGGTAACAAGTATTCAGGCAGGAATCAGGCAGGTAACTGGCAGGTACTGGCAGGTAACTAGCAGGAAACTGGCAGGTAACTGGCAACGGGACCTGAGGGCTGAAGCACAGGTGAGACACAGGTGCAAACAACATTGCTCGGGCACCTCCATTTTGGAGGAGGTGCCTTTTATATGATGAAGTCCTCCGGCCATTGGCCGGGGACTCTTTAGGGCGGCGCGCGCGGCCCCTTTAAGAGGAGGGGAGCGCGCGCGCGCGCGCCCTAAGCACAGGGGCCGGGAAGGAGCGCGCGCCGAGAGCAGAGCAGGAAGAGGACGCCGGGACGGAGCGCGCGCTGACAGCAGAGCGGGGAGAGGACGCCGGGCAGGAGCGCGCGCTGACAGCAGAGCGGGGAGAGGACGCCGGGCACGGAGCAGAGCGGTGAGGGGAGCAGCGTCCCTGCCTAGCAGAGGGCAGGGACGCCAGCGCTACAGTAGCCATCCCCACACCCCTCTACAAATTGCAATACTGAGTCACCCATTGCGCCTTGTTCTCTCCTCTCTTTACTTATTGCGGCTACCTGACTCTGCCGGTTACATAGGTATTATGTCCAGTATACAGTGGAGACCAAAAGTTTTAGATTTTTTTTTAAAGTGTGATTATTTTTGTCTGGTTGTTGTGATGCCATTTTCCTAGTAATTTTTTATTTTTTTTATGTGTGTGTTTTTATGTTAAAACATGGCAAAGACAAAGCCAAATGTGTCACCAGTAGTGTTGAGCGATACCTTCCGATATCAGGAAATATCGTATCGGATTGGATCGGACCGATACTCAAAAAGTATCGGATATCGCCGATTCCGATACTGGAAACCAATGCAAGTCAATGGGACAGAAATATCGGAATGAAAATAAACCCTTTCTTTCCTTGTAGGTTAATTCTACATGAAGTAAAACAACTAAGAATAATGTAGAATGTATTATGCGAAAAGCCGGCAATTCATCAGCGCATACACCGGTACCCGACAATTTACAACAGAAAGAATAGAGCTTCACACATAGATTAGATAGATAGAAACATGTCAGTCACATATATATGAAGTACAGTGACAGTGTTGATTAATGTACTTGTCATTTAGTGCAAAGGATTTATTAAAAAAAGTATTAGTGTTTTCATGCACCGTCTCTTTAAAAAAGCCGGCCGGCAATTCAGCAGCGGTACCCGACAATTTATAACAGAAAGAATAGAGCTTCACACATAGATTAGTTAGATAGAAACATGTCAGTCACATATATATGAAGTACAGTGACAGTGTTGCTTACTGTACTTGTCATTTAGTGTAAAGGATTTATTTAAAAAAATAATAGTGTTTTCATGCACCGTCTCTTTAAGAAATCCGTCCGGCAATTCAGCATCTGTACCCGACAATTTAGAATAGAAGGAATAGAGAATCATACATAGATTAGATAGATAGAAACATGTCAGTCACATATATATGAAGTACAGTGACAGTGTTGCTTACTGTACTTGTCATTTAGTGTAAAGGATTTATTTAAAAATATAATAGTGTTTTCATGCACCGTCTCTTTAAAAAAGCCGGCCGGCAATTCAGCATCTGTACCCGACAATTTAGAATAGAAGGAATAGAGAATCATACATAGATTAGATAGATAGAAACATGTCAGTGACATATATATGAAGTACAGTGACAGTGTTGATTACTGTACTTGTCATTTAGTGTTAAAATAAATGATTTATTTAAAAAAAAATTGGCGTGGGGTTCCCCTTAATTTTAGTCTCTAGCGGAGGTTAAGCAGACAGCTGGGGCAGATGTTTGAAGCCTGGGAAGGGGGTAATACCCACGGAGCTTCCCAGGCTGCTAATATCAGCCCCCAGCGGAATACTTAGCCTTTACTAGCTATTAAAATGGGGGACCCCCCCAAAAAAATGACGTGGGGTTCCCCCTAATTTAATAGCTAGCAAAGGCTAGGCAGACAGCTGGGGGCTGATATTAATAGCCCAGGAAGGGTGCCATGAATATTGGCCCCCTCCCAGGCTAGAAACACCAGCTGTCAGCCGCCCCAGAAATGGCGCATCCATAGGATGCGCCAATTCTGGCACTTAGCCTCGCTCTTCCACGCTGCCCTGGTGCGGTGGCAGGGGGTAGTGGGGCTGGGGTTCATGTCAGCGCCAGCTGCCATGAAGCCCAGGTTAGTAATGATGGGCGTCTATAAGACACCCCCATTACTAACCTACAAAGTGTTAAAAAGAAAACACACACTACACCCAGAAAAAAATAATTTATTTGAAATAAAACACACCATTTTATTTAATTCTTAGTTTACTAAAAAAAAATAGTTACCTGTCCATGTTCCTGCGCTGATCTCCCATGCACAGCTGTCACATCTGGAGATGGTGACAGCTGTGCATGGCTGCTGTAAGCTCACACTGCCGGGAACACGTCCGCTCCCGGCAGCGGGAGCCACTGACTGAGGTCACCGGAGTGCATTCAGGCAGCGCAGCTCCGGAGACCTCCTTTACGGCACTGCTGTACCGTGGGAATTTCTCACGATACAGCAGGGCCGTAAAGGAGCTAACCGGAGCAGCGCTGCCTGAACTCCGGCGAACCCGCTTATGCAATGACGGGGCTGCTTTACGGCCCCATCATTCTAGCGGCGGCAGCGGTTCAGAGCGGTCACATTCTATGTGGCTGCTCTGAACTGGAGATCATCGTGGGACACTCGTGGACTACTACGGAGGGGTAAGGATAAGGTTGTGGTTTATTATTTTATATTTTATTACAGGAGATCGATGGCTTCGGGGAATTAGGTGTCTAGGTGAGTATAGGTGTAGTTTTTTATTTTTTACTTTATTTTAGGTGGCGATCGGCGGGGACAGGTAATGTATGAACTAATTTATTGTAGGTAACCACTGGCCACCAATGACATGTATTTAAAATTTATTGGGGACACAGTAGGGCAATTTAAATAGCAGGATCAGGCTGATGGGAACTACTACTCCCATCGAGCTGATCCTGCTGGCACGAGTGGACGGGGGACAGACATAGGCCGATGGGAGTAGTAGTGTCACATCGGCCTATGTCTGCCTGCACGCACACACCCCCAGACATCGCACAGACACCGCACACACCCGCAGACATCACACAGACACCGCACACACTCGCAGACATCGCACAGACACCGCACACACCCGCAGACACCGCACAGACACCCCACACACCGCGCACACCCGCACAGACACCCACACACACCAATCATGACTGGTCTGGGAGGTGAGGCTGACCTGTGCGGCCGTGGGAAAGTTCATGTGAGTTCATGCAATGCAGTCAAGCATGAACTCACATGAACCCTCTGAGGGCACCGCGGCGACTTCAAATGAACAGCTGATCGGCATCACCTGATACCTCAGCTGTTCATTTGAAATAACCGGCGGGAAAGCGCAGCACAGAACGGGAAAGCCGGCGGTGAAGTCTTTTCACTGCCGGCTTCCCCGCCCGGGTTCTTCGCTCCCCGCTCCTTGGTGCTGCGCTCCCCGCCCGGTCCTAACTTACGATCGGGATGGGAGGTGGCGAGGGGAGCGGAGGATCGGGGTGGGAGGCTGCGGGGAAGCAGTATGGGGCTGTGTGATTGTTTAAAAGCCGGCGGCTTTTTACCGCGCGCCGGCTTTTAAACAATCAGGAGAATTCTCCCACGCTGGGATGGCCTTCTGATGACAGGCTGGATCTCAGCTGAGCGCTGCCATCCAGCTTGTCATCCTTCAGAGACACTGCAGAGCGCAGGCATTATGGGAACTTCCGATTCTGGTATTCGATATTGTAAAAGTATCGGAATTAAGTATCGGAATTCCGATACTGCGAATATCGGCCGATATCCGATATTTCAGTATCGGAATGCTCAACACTAGTCACCAGATGTCAGGAAGCTTATTATTCTGATAGTGAAGTCAGGCAAAACCCAAAAAGAGTTACCTATGGAATTCACCTGATCTCAGAGCCAAGTGTCACGTTACTCACGTATATTAAAGAAAGAAATAGAAGGTTATGGAACAGCTGACAAACCTAGAAGTGGACGACCACGGAAAACTTCCTCCAGAGTTGATCACATTATTAAGAAAAAGTCAGTATCTGATGTCCATAAAAGTTCTGGACAGATTTCACACGAAATGAAGGAAGAATATGGGGTCAAAGTGAGTCGCCAAACTGTGGTGCGACAGCTAAGAGCAGTAGGGCTGAATGCACGAGGTCCAGTCAAGAAGCCTTTCATCTCTACAAAGAACCAGAAGGTCCGACTTGCCAAAGAACAAAGAACACAGCCAATGGAGAGAGACAGATTGGTCTAAAGTGTTGTGGTCGGATGAATCCAAGTTCAGTCTGTTCGGTAGTGATGACAAGCACTATATATACCGCCCAAATAGAAAAAGTAATGATGTAAGCTACCAAACCACCTACAGTGAAACATGGTGGTGGCATTGTCATGGTTTGGGGCTGCTTTTCTGTATCTGCCATTGGCCCTCTGAATAGAATTGATGGAAATATAAATTCTACCATGTACAAGGATATACTGGAGGGTCAGTCAATAAGTAATGCCTCCTATTTTTTTCTCCTTTTAATTGGCAAGAAATTCAAATGCAATTACATAGGTTGAAAACCACAACATTACCGATTAATTTGTCACTTTTCAATATAATCTCCATCCATTTCCACAGTCTTGGTCAACCGTTTAACAAGGGCATGTATTCCAGCTTGGTAAAAAGCATTCTTGGGACCCACCGTGCACAAACTTTTCTGTATCCCAGTTGTCCAATAATTTTCATCACACTGCCTTTACTGAGGCAGATAATGCCACACAATTCATCTGCAGTCACCCGGCGGTCACCACGAATGATGTCATCGACTCGCTGAATGTTGCTTGGAGTCACTGCGGTTACTGGCCTGCCACTCTGCATTTTGTCAGCCAACGGTGATGGCCCTGCAGCTGTGTTACAGCGACGAACCCATCGTCTAACAGTACTGACATCCACTGTTTCATCACCGCACACATTTTTCAGTCTCTCATGAATTCGAATGGGCGTTTCACCTTCTGCATGCAAGAATTCAGTCACAGAACGTTGTCTAATACGAACATCGATGTCAGCCATTTTACAAACGGATACAGTCCTGCCACCTGTTGGTGCAAGAAGTTGCAATTGCTGTGGATTGGAGAAGAAAGTTTGAGGAATTGAGCCAAATTCGAATATTTAACATAACTACCTTATTTAAGGCGAAAAAAAATAGGCGGCATTACTTATTGACTGACCCCCGTAAAGCCAAAGTAGGCAGGGGATGGAAATTCCAGCAAGACAATAAGCCTAAGCACACATCCAATTTAGTAAAAATTGGTTAGCAAAGAAAAATGTTCACCTGTTGCAATGGCCAGGCCAATTACCTGATTTACACCCTATAGAGCACCTTTGGGGTGAGTTAAGGCCACGAGTTGGGCCCGTACCCATAGCTATAAAGATGAATTGTTTGCAGATTTGCAAATGGAATGGAGCAAGATCCCTCAAGATGTCTTGAATACCCAAGTGGCTTCAATGCCCCATCAGTGCGGTGCAGTAATTAAAGCAAGAGGTTATGCTACAAAATATTAAGTTATGGCATTGTAAGCAATGAATTACTCTCTATGTTGTGATCAATAAATAGTAGATGCAAAACTTTTGGCAGTCAGTTTTCTTTAATTAAATGACCATACTGATATCCAAAAGTATTTTGGTTAAAATTAAGGTCTTGCATGGTGACAACTTCATACACTTTCACTTCATCACCAGGGAAATGGCATTACAACAACCAGACAGAAGTAATCACACTTTTAAAAAAATGCAAAACTTTTGGTCGCCACTAGTGATGAGCGAGCATGTTCGCTACTGCTCGGTGCTCACCGAGTATTTCCGGGGTTGCTTGGCGGGAGCTCGGGTCTCCTCACTGCATATTTGGCGCTCTTTAGAGAGCCACTCAACATGCAGGGATTGTCTTCCACACACTGTAAAGCCGGAGCCATTTTGGTTGTGGCATTACAGTGATTGGCTGGCCACACAGCGTCATCAGGTCTATATCAGACCTGGCGCCGCCATGCTCGTCACAGTCACTCCGGAATCAGACAGTGTAGGGAGAGGTGCTGCTGAGCTAGGGAGAGATTTGCTTGTTTCTAGTTAGTGTAGGTATACCAGACTATAAAGACACATATCCATCTCAACTAACAGTCCTTCTGAGGACTAATCCAGCTGCAGAGATATCAGTGCTAGGCAGGCAGGGTATATGGCAAACTGCAGTGCACATAAAGAGGGTCCATTCCAGATCTGTCTGCTGGTGCTTTTACAGATATTTGTAGAAATAGCCCCTGGTATCAGGGGCCAGGAATCTTTTTTTTTTTTTTAATCCTGATTATTTGCTTAAAAAGCATTCCAGAGAACACCGTTTTTTTGCGCCATTTGCTTGTTGGCACTGCAGAATACAGCCAGGTCCTTTCCATATTGCAGCGCTAAAAATCCAGCTATTTAAAACTGGTTTGTCCGTCACACGGATCACATACAATTGCGCTGAAAATATTGCCATTTCTGGCCTCCATTGAAATTTTGTTTCAGTGTGTCAGTGAAGCTATTGGCGCCAGTTTGCTGTTAAAAATAGCTACCTACATGCCAGCTATTTAAAACTGTGCTTTGTCCGTCACACAGATCACATATAATTGCGCTGAAAATATTGCCATTTCTGGCCTCCATTGAAATTTTGTTTCAGTGTGTCAGTGAAGCTATTGGCGCCAGTTTGCTGTTAAAAATAGCTACCTACATGCCAGCTATTTAAAACTGTGGTTTGTCCGTCACACAAATCACATATAATTGCGCTGAAAATATTGCCATTTCTGGCCTCCATTGAAATTTTGTTTCAGTGTGTCAGTGAAGCTATTGATACCAGTTTGCTGTTAAAAATAGCTACCTACATGCCAGCTATTTAAAACTGTGCTTTGTCCGTCACACAAATCACATATAATTGCGCTGAAAATATTGCCATTTCTGGATTCCATTGAAATTTTGTTTCAGTGTGTCAGTGAAGCTATTGACACCAGTTTGCTGTTAAAAATAGTTACCTACAGGCCAGCTATTTAAAACTGTGGTTTGTCCATCACACGGATCACATATAATTGCGCTGAAAATAATTGCCATTTCTGGCCTCCATTGAAATTTTGTTTCAGTGTGTCAGTGAAGCTATTGGCGCCAGTTTGCTGTTAAAAATAGCTACCTACATGCCAGCTATTTAAAACTGTGGTTTGTCCGTCACACAAATCACATATAATTGCGCTGAAAATATTGCCATTTCTGGCCTCCATTGAAATTTTGTTTCAGTGTGTCAGTGAAGCTATTGATACCAGTTTGCTGTTAAAAATAGCTACCTACATGCCAGCTATTTAAAACTGTGCTTTGTCCGTCACACAAATCACATATAATTGCGCTGAAAATATTGCCATTTCTGGATTCCATTGAAATTTTGTTTCAGTGTGTCAGTGAAGCTATTGACACCAGTTTGCTGTTAAAAATAGTTACCTACAGGCCAGCTATTTAAAACTGTGGTTTGTCCATCACACGGATCACATATAATTGCGCTGAAAATAATTGCCATTTCTGGCCTCCATTGAAATTTTGTTTCAGTGTGTCAGTGAAGCAATTGACACCAGTTTGCTGTTAAAAATAGTTACCTACAGGCCAGCTTTGTAAAACTCTGGTTTGCCCGTCACACGGATCACATATAATTGCGCTGAAAATATTGCCATTTTTGGCCTCCATTGAAATTTTGTTTCAGTGTGTCAGTGAAGCTATTGACACTAGTTTGCTGTTAAAAATAGCTACCTACAGGCCAGCTATTTAAAACTGTGGTTTGTCCATCACACAGATCCCGTATAAGTTCGCTCCAAATTCAGCCATTTGTAGTGAGCGTGGAAGATATTGTCCTCCATTTAAAATGGTCAAGGCACGTGGCAAGGGACGGGGAACTGGACGTGATGGTGATGGTGCCACAACAAACACCCACATCTTCTCGCTCGACCTTCCTGTCCCAATTAATAGGGGAGCAGAACACCACTATTGAACACAGAGCAGTGTGAAAAGGTTATTTGTTGGATAGCAGATAATGCTTCCAGTCACTTAGCCACCACCACACGGTCAAGTCTCAGTAGCCATGAGTCTGGACCGCATATTCCTCACCCTGATCCTCCTTCTCCCACCATGCCGAGTGCCCAGAGACAACTGATCCCACACTTGGACACTCCGAAGAGCTGTTCATTTTTCCATTTATAGATTCAGGTCTCTCGCCTGGTCCACTTTTAGCAGATCAAGAGGAGATCGCATGTAGCTATGCCCAAATATTTGAGCAGCCACGGTCATACGAAGGCGATGGTGGGAAAGTGTCACAAGAGGTGGACAATGAAGAGACACAATTGCCAGAGAGTCAGGAGGAGGACCAGAGTGTGGAAGTGGAAGACGAGGTGGTGGATGATATAGTAACTGACCCAACCTGGCAGGAGGACATGCAGCGCGAGGACAGCAGCACACAGGGGGAGGGAGGCAGAGCACCCCAACAGGCAGGAAGAAGCAGTGTGGTGGCATCAGACAGAAGGCGGGCAACCGTTCCCCGTAACACCAACACAACAGAAGTTGCCAGTACAACTGTTAGGTCTTCACAAATCTGGTTGTTTTTTAAAGACTCTGCCAATAACCCCAAAAAGGCCATTTGCACCACCTGCCAGGCCAGCATCAGCAGGGGTAGCAAAACTACCAGCCTGACCACCACCAGCATGATCAGGCACATGGCAGCAAAGCACCCGACTTTGTGGGCCAAATTCCAGGGTCCAGGAACAGTGTCTGCAGGTGACACCGCTGCTTCTTCCGCTGTTGTGCGTGCAAGCCAATCCCCTCACCATAGTGCATGCGAAGATGCCTCCTGCCCTGCACCTGTCATTGCACACTCTCAACTAGCATCATCAGCAAGCATGTCCTTGTCCCAGTGCAGCGTTCAGTTGTCCATACCCCAGTCCTTGGAACGCAAGCGCAAATACGCAGCCAACCCCCCACAGGCCACACTACAAAATTCCCACATTTCGCTACTGCTTGCGCTCAAAATGTTGCCTTTTAGGCTCGTGGAGACGGAAGCTTTCAGTATCCTGATGGCGGCGTCCATCCCTCCGTACTTGGTCCCCAGCTGGCACTATTTCTCCCTGTGTGCCTTCCCCGCATTACACAAGCACGTGTCCCAGAACATTAGCCGTGCCCTCAACAATGCAGTTACAGGGAAAGTCCACCTAACCACGGACACATGGAGAAGTGCTTGTGGGCAAGTAATGGTACATCTCGCTGACGGCACACTGGGTTAACATAGTGGAAGCCGGGACCCAGTCGGACCTTGGGAAGGAACACATTCTCCCAACGTCGAGGATTGCGGGCCCTAGGTAAATCAGGGTTGCCCTCACAGTCTACAGCTCCTGCACCTCAGCCTCCTCCTGCAGCACTGCCTCAGCCAAGCGGCAACAGGCTGTGCTGAAGCTAATATGCTTAGGTGACAAACTGCACAATGCTGAAGAGTTGTGGACAGCTCTGAAAGAGCAGGCAGATCTGTGGCTGACACCGCTGAACCTACAGCCAGGCATGGTCGTGTGTGACAATGGCCGGAACCTGGTGGCGGCTCTGAGGCGAGGCAAGCTCACACACGTACCATGCCTGGCCCATGTGCTTAACTTCGTGGTTCAGCGGTTTCTCAAAACCTGCCCGGAGCTGCCACATCTGCTTGTCAAAGTACGCCGCCTGTGTGCCCATTTTAGAAAGTCAGCTACAGCTTCCGCCGCCTTTGCTGTACTTCAGCAGTGTTTGCAGCGTCCGGCTCACCGACTGGTGTGTGATGTCCCCACACATTGGCGCTCTACACTGCAGATGTTGGGAAGGATTTGTGAGCAGAAGAGGGCAGTTGTTGACTACCAGCATCAACAAGGCCGTCGGTATTCAGATCAGACTCCACACATAAGACCTCAGGAGTGGATATGGATGTCAGACATCTGTATCATCCTCCAAAACTTTGAGGACTCCACCAAAATGGTGAGCGGCAATGACGCCATAATTAGCGTCACCATCCCTCTTCTCTGTCTTCTGAAACGCTCTCTGCTCGCAATCAAAGAGGATGCATTGCAGGAGGAGCATGATGAGATGGAGCAAGGAACCATACAGGGTGATTACACACAGTCCAGCCTCATCTCATCCCAACGTGGATTGGGTGACAATGATGAAGAGGAGGGGGAAGAACAGGAGCTAGTTTCATGCACTATAGACGGTACTACCTGCACAAAGTTCATACCGTCTGTTCAGCGTGGATGGCCTGAGGACAGGGGGGGAGGAGGAGGAGGAGAGCATGGTCAGTCGTCCTCTTGGTGAGGACACGGAAGTCTTGCCTGTTAGCATTACATTGTTTATGTTATGCTGCCTTTCCCGTGACCCTTGCGTTCTCCAAATTTTGGGTGATAGTCATTACTGGTTGGTGATACTTTCTATCTCTTATTCCTGAGGCAGACAGGTCTACAAAAATGGGTCAGTACCAGAAGGAACCTGTGGCAGAACTATTAAAAAAAATTCCCATCTGAAAACACTGGCAGCACAGGTCACAGTTCGTTGGACAACCAAGGAGTACAGGCGAGAGAGACACAACTCCAATCCAGCAGAGGCTGGGGAACACTGTCAAAGTTCTGGGAGGGTTTTCTCAGTCCCTCCCATCGCACAGGCCCTGAGGCGCGGGGTACTCTCACAAGGAGTGCAAAGTTTGGGAAGATGCTGAGGGAGTACCTTGCCGACCGTACCAACGTCCCCCGTGATTCCTCTGTGCCTTATAATTATTGGGTATCCAAGCTGGACACGTGGAATGAACTGTCTCTACTCCTTGGAGGTCCTGGCCTGCCCTGCGGCTAGCGTTTTATCAGAGCAGATTTTTAGTGCAGCTGGTGGAATTATAACTGATAAGCACATCCGCCTGTCAACTGAAAATGCTGACAGACTGACACTTATAAAAATGAACAAGGGCTGGATTGGGACAGACTTCTCAACAACACCGAATGATAGCAGGGTAACATAAACTCAAATCCAGTATCTTTTTTGGGAGGTGTATTCCCATGCACCTTTTCACACCCACACATGGGTATACGCTTCCTGATTTTGGCTATTTTCTCTTGTCCTCCTCCTTCTCCTCATCCTCATCCTCCACAACCATATCACCAGGGTGACCGTGGTCCATGATGCAACAACCACATAATTTTTCTAAAGGGTGTTTATGATGCCTGTAAAAAAAATTTTTATACAGTATGTTCATGTATACCCCCCAGGGTAAATGTTTGTCAGCCCATACGCTTAGTGCATGGGCATTACAAGTATAGGAGACTCGCTCCTTTCTAATGGGAACTTTTTTTATGAGGCCCTCCTCCACATCTTTTCCAAGGTGCATTCGAGTGCCTCCTAATTTTTGGCAGCCCCTTGCATTCACTGCATAGGCCAACACAATGGGAGACCCACTTCCTAATAATGGGAACATTTTTTCATGAGGCCCGCTACGTCTCTTCCAAGGGGCATTGGAGTGCCTCCCAATTTTTTTTTTTCAGCCTTTGCATTCACTGCATAGGTAAACACTATGGGAGACCCACTTCCTAAAAATGGGAACATTGTTTTCAGGAGGCCCTCTGACCTCCACATCTCTTCCAAGGGGCATTAGAGTGCCTCCAAATTTTTGGCAACCTTTGCATTCACTGCAAAGGCAAACACAATGGAGACCCACTTCCTAATAATGGGAACATTGTTTTCAGGAAGCCATATGACCTCCACATCTCTTCCAAGGGGCATTGGAGTGCCTCCCACTTTTTGTCAGCCCTTGCATTCACTGCATAGGCAAACAGGATGGGAGACCCATTTTCTAATAATGAGAACATTGTTTTCAGGAGGCCCTCCTCTAAGTCTCTTCAAAGGGGTATTGGTGTGCGTCCAAATTTTCAAAGGAGTATTGAGGTGCGTACAAATTTTGGGCAGCCCTGCCACTCTATGCATACGCAAGAATAGTATAAGAGACCCACTCTTTAGTAATGGGAACAACAACAACTAAGCATAGCCAGCTGACGGCTCTTTAAGAATAGTGAGGGTCGACTGCTCGCCCTTTAAGAATAGTAAAGGCCGCCTGATAGCCCTATAAAAATAGGCTTTGAGACTTTCAGAGTCCTTCATAAATGAAACAGGATGTGTCTGATGATGTGTCATACACCACATGGCCAGATAAGGTTGTAAAATGTCAAAATGACATCTCCCAGTGAATGCATTTGTCACGGTTGAAAGAAATGCAAAAGTGCAAAAACGCATCAAAAACGCTACGTGTGAACATAGCCCAAGGTGTGGAGGAGTATTTTTGGTTTTGGTTATTTATTTTGCCTTATATACAAGTCATTACCCTGGAAAGGATGTTCCTTAACATATTTCCCAGGAAAATCCATTTTGTTTTCGTTTTTGTATGTTTTATCGTGAGTCCGTAAAAGTGGCATAATACCTCTGACAACGTTGTTGACAGAAGTGACCTGGGAGTCAGAAATGCTTCCAGGGGTCTTCCCCATGCTATTCCCATGTCATTTGAGCACTGTTTCCATCGATTTGGGCTATTTTTAGGCCTCTGCAGACCGCCGGGGGGAGCTGCCTGAAAAATGCTCGAGTTTCCCATAAACTTACATTGGGCTCGTTGCTTGGGTCAAGCACCCGAGCATTCCAATTTTCTCGACCCGAGCATTTTAGTGCTCGTCCATCAGTAGTCGCCACTGTACATTACATTGTGATTTAGAGATAAGTAATTCCATATTTTAAACATTGATAATGGTTTATTAGGAGAGTTGTAGTTCCAGAGCACCAATAAAGCAATCTGTAAAATGCCCTCCATCAGCCATGTGTTATTTAAAATATTGATGTCTCTTCATGTGGCTGAGGGGCCATTTGGGCTCCCCTAAGGTCCCATATTCCAGGCCCAGTGGATGCCTTGTGCTGACAATAGCTACACCAATGATTATTATCAAGGGCAGAATATAATAACACCAATCTGGGTTACCACCTGGGACTCAATGGGGAATCCCAAGGCCAGATTGCCCCCATTAAAATCTGAAGTGCCAGTATGGAAGAAATGGAGAAGAAATGGATGGATTTCTGCCACTCCACTGCATGCTATATACAGTTATATCTGCTACTTGGGGATGGTCCCTGCCTTGCACCCTCTCAATGACACAGGCAGTGCGATGATGTCATTGTGCCACCTACATCATTCAGCAGGATCCAGGCCAGAAGAGGCACCATGCGGGAACATTAGGAGGCGAGTGGTTTTTTTTGTTTGTATTACTTCCTCTGCAGCAAATGGGTAGGAACAGAGAGGCACAGGCAAAGTGAGTAATTAAATAGGGGGGTGAGCACACGGGGTACTTGAATGGGGCAAGACTCAGTTTCAAATTATATATTACAGGGAACCTGTCAGCAGGTTTTTCTTTTATGGGTTTCTCCAAGAGGTGGGGCCGAGTGTGGGCATTGGCCCACTTGGCACAGATTTGCATGCAGCGCAGGACCTTCATTTATTTATATTTTACAAACTCATGCCACGCTACTGTTAGTATTTAAAGGGGTTGTAGGCTGGCAGGTTCTATTTAATCATTTATTTCGTATTTATATTCAGGGAGGCAGTGTGGGACATTTTTACATAGTGTTTTCATGTTTAATGCATAGCGCCGACCCTTATTATATAATATCCTCTCTTATTATGTATAGTGTCATCTCTTATTACATACAGTCCTCTCTCATGTATAGTGCCAATCCTTATTTAATACAGTTCCACCTTTTTATCTACTGTATTTCATCCTTTAATACTTAGTGTCCTTCCTTACTATAAACAGTAATTTATGCCACAATATGTGGTTTTAAGTAGTCTGGGGTGTTATCTGTATTCATTGTGTGGCATTAAATACTTATGTAGGGTAATACAGAATGTAAAAAAAATGTTTGTGGCGTGCTACGTGAAAAAAATTCTTTCTAGGTTTTTATTGTCTCCCAAACATGCACCTGTACAACTGTGTTTATCATGTGACTGCCCTCATCAGGTAATCCATCATATGACACATCATACAACTCAGGGGGTGGGGTGGGGTGTGGCCATCACAGTCTGAACTGTCAGAGGCCTGACTATCCTTAAAGGGGTTTGATCCGACCATGTTCTTGCATGGTCAGGCTGCGTGCCCACGATGCGTTTTTCAAGCGTTTTCGCTGCTGAAATTCCGCAGCGAAAACGCTTAAAAAACGCTTGGTAATACGTGTCCCGTGGTCCCCAATGATAATCCGTATGTGCTGTGCACATGCTGCGGAAATTTCCGCTGCGGATTATAATTGCGGAAAAATCCGCAGCATGTCAATTAATTTTACGGAAACGTGGCGTAATAGCCACCATTGACTTGCATTGAATTGCATAATATCCGCATGACTACAAGTACACATGGGAATATTAAGCGATTCAATGCACGGATGGTACCCAGGTCTGGAGAAGGGGAGACTCCCCTTCAGACCCAGGTACCATAGTACCTGTAGTTAAAAAAGAATTATTTTCTCAGAATATACTCACCTTCTGATGTCCCCCAGTCTCCTGTATGGTGTGTCCGGTGTCTTCGGCGGCTCGCGGTGGTGTAAAAGGACCTTCCATGATGTCATTTAGTCATGTGACAGGTCATCTGACCGCGGCGGTCGCATGACCTGTCACATGACTCAATGACGTCATAGAAGGTCATTTTACACCACCGTGAGCCACCGAAGACACCGGATAAGGAGACCGGGGGGCCATCGGAAGGTGAGTATAATGTTTTTTTTTTATTTTTCACCATTTTATTCTTTTTTTTTTACTATTGATGCTGCATTTGCAGCATCGTAACTTGGTTACACTATATAAATCCATGCGGTTTATATAAATTATTATGCACAGCAGAGTTTTCAATATTTTCATTTTAATAAAGAACAAATAAATGGTCATTTTTGAAATTATAAGCATTAGCAGGTTATTACAAACTGAAATCAAACAGTTTTCAACTCAAAACTTTATTCTAGGTGATGTTACATGATAATGCCCCGTCTCATGCTGCACATAACACATCTGCATCTCTGGCTGCTATGGGCATAAAAGGGGACAAACTTATGGTGTGGCACCCATACTCCCCTGACCTCAACCCCATTGAGAACCTCTGGAGCATCATCAAAAGGAGTGTCTATGATGGCGGGAGGCAGTTCACATCTAAGTAACAGCTCTGGGAGGGTATTCTGTCCTCATGCAAAACAATTGAAGCAGAAACCATCCAAAACCTGACAAATTCATTGGACGAGAGAGTTCAGAAGCTCCTTTCGAACAAGGGGTCCTATGTGCAAATGTAACATCACCTAGAATAAAGTTTTGAGCTGAAAACTGTTTGATTTCAGTTTGTAATAACCTGCTAATGCTTATAATTTCAAAAATGACCATTTTTTTGTTCTTTATTAAAATGAAAAGGTTGAAAACTCTGCTGTGCATAATAATTTGGAACATGCATTTTGAGTGCAGTTTGAGTTTTTTATTTTTTTAAAAAATATACTGTTATCATAGGCAGTTTGTACAAAAACCTTTCAATTGTACTCATAGTTATTTGACTGGAAAATTACAATGACTGCAATTCATATAGGTAATTTGGGAAAATCTGAGAAAATATTATTTGCATAATAATTTGGAACACAGTGTATATGCCTAGAAAGCAGGACAGGAAAGATAGCAAACATTATCATATGCCAATTTTTAGATTCCTTTTATTCCCTTACCTCATTTTTATTTGCTTTTTTTTCTTGATGCCAAACTTATAAGAGACCCATATTCATTGCACAATCCTGCACAACACTAATATGTAGTGTTACATAATGTCAGGTCTAAAGTCGACTGGTCAACTCTCCTGACATGTCTGTTTAGTAACAGACTTGTATTTCCATGAAATACTAATGGTGGATTATCTTTTCTGAGAACTCAGTGTTGTGAAACTCCTCTGTTATTCCTCTTGGAAATATTTAAGTATATTCACAATGGGGCATAACTATTACTCTAATTTTCAAAAATTTCTCCCATAGACATGAATGGAGAGAGTTAGGCATACACAACCACTTCTCAGTTGTATGAGAGTGTGCACCGGAACCACATTCTCAAGTTCATAGCTATATTCCATTAATGTCCCACCTGAGAAAACCCCCTTTAAATGGGTTGTCCGGCTTTAGGGTACAAGTCTACAGTCACTCTGTGTGCACATCGCGTGCACAGCGCGCTGTGAGGATTCCCCGCTGTCGGGAGCAGCAGACACGTGATCGCAAGTACGTGATTTGCATGCACGCGGTCACATGCCGACTAGACATGGGCACGTCTAGTTAGAATGTGGCCAAAAGTATGCAATTCACATACCTGAGGTCACATGACAGCCTGCTCCCGGCGCCGGCGCGCAGTGCATGCGATGTGAGGACTCACAAGTCTGCAGTCATATAGAGTGACTGCAGACTTGTACCTTAAGGCAGGACAATTAGTTTAAGTATTTTTTAAAGTTTTCTTCTTGCGATCATTGAAAAATATCCACTACTGAGGACTCTCTTTTTATATATTTTATGTACTGGCTAATGCATAATACATAGTTATTTTTCCTTTAAAAGTGTTCTCTTCTTTGGGATGACCCTTAAAGGGGCTGTCCGGTTCAAACCGAAAAGACTGCAGTCACTCTGTTGACTGCAGACTTATGAAACCTCCAGCGCATGCACTGTACGCTGCGGGGATTCGCCGGTTTCAGACCCAGGACCGGAGGGTATGTATGAGTTATACATACCCCCGGCCAGTGGGCGCGGCCTCGCTCCATACAATTGTATAGAGCAAGTCCGCGCCCTCTAGTCGGCCACGCCCACTAGTTGGCCACGTCACTAGACGGGGTGCGGCCTCAGCTCTATACAAGTGTATGGAGGTTGCACCCACTTAACGGGAGTATAACTCATACATACCCTCCTGTCCCAGGTCTGAAACCGGTGAATCCCTGCAGCCCACAGTGCGTGCGCCGGGGGGGGATTCATACGTCTGCAGTCACACAGAGTAACTGCAGACTTATCGGTTTGGACCGGACAACTCCTTTAATTAGTGACCTTAGGGTTCTGCATAAATTCATGACCACTGCAGCCAATCAGTGGCCATTGATCACCCGTAGACTTCACAATTTTGTCTATGGGGAAGATCAGTGTTTCATCAAGGAGATAATATATTTTTTTTAATTTGTGCAGTACTCTGAAACCATTAAAAACCTACATAAGGCTATGGTTCAGGAATATAGGAAAGCTGAGTCAACTACGAAAGGAACGGTAGTGTTGATTATATTGGTTGTCACCCAGCCTTCCCAGAGATAGACATTGCTAAGACACTGCTTGAAACTATTTATTACAACTTGAAGGAGTCTTGTGAAGATGCTAGAAAATGGATTTCAAGTGCTACATTGGATATAGAGGACAAGCGATGTATTGTGGATGAGGCAGAGGCCTGCATGGAGCCTGGACCAGATGGCTAGTTGCTATGGCGATGGTTTTCCCCACTCTCGCCCCAGCATCTCCGCCATTATCCACAGCCGAGTTCATGATCTGACTGTGGAAGTTATCAGCCTGAACAAGAGCTTCTGTTTATGCTCTGGGCAACCCTATAATTCACCTCATGCATCCTGGCGTACAGAGATGAGAATCAGAGAACCTTGGCACTGGGTGTTCTCATACATCCGGGTACATCCGGAGAGCCCCGGGCAAGAAACGGACGTCTACATGGAGTCAAACTGGCAGGAGCTGGAGGAAAACCAGAGATTTAATATATTTTTACGTCACGATCTGCTGTCTGTGCCAGTTGAATTATAGCAAGGAACTGAACTTATCAACAAATTTCTATCTTCCATCTGTTTCTAAGAGCAGAGACCATGTACATGAGAGAGAATAGAGAAATTAATTGACTGCCATCACAGAATATGGGAATATCAGTACCTACAATAGCGATAGACTATACTGGTAGAATATACTGCTATAGGGACCTATAAGGGGCAGGGTAGCACATATCTTGGGCTATGTTCACACTGATTTTTTTTCAGAAGTTTAAAAAACACAAGTTTTCAAGCAGAAACTGCTTCCGAAATATGCTCCTTTTTGTGGCGTTTTTGTTTTCCTGATCTGTTTCCTGAAGAGTTTTGGAAGAGTTTTTTTCTTTCAGTGTTCTGTGCAGACTTTTGATTGGACAATGCCTAGTTTGGAGAGGTTTCCTACAGGATCTGCTTCAATGAAGTGACACACTGAATCAGCAGATTTTCAAAATCGCTTAAAAAATCAAAGTGAATTTCTCATAGAAATAAATTGTAAGAGTCTTCCAAGAGTGTTTGAGGAATGATTTGGAGAGTTTCCATTCACAAAACCCCTGGAAAAAAAAAAAGCTCACAGTGAACAAACCCTCACAGTTTGTAATTGCTGAGACTTTTTGCTGAGGTTTTGGAGCAGAAACTGGCTATGTGCACACAACGTCTTTTACTGGTGGGTTCTGACCGGAATCCACTCTCTGCAAGAAATGGGCATAATGCACAGTAATGTCAAAATCACCTTGCTTGGCAGACTATCTGGAATAAAGCAGCTAAAACCTCCATATGTACAGTTGTGCTCAAAAGTTTACATATCCCAGCAGAATTTTTCCTTTCTTGGCCTTGTTTCAGAGAATATAAATGATAACAAAAAAAAAAAACTTTTTCTCCACTCATGGTTATTGGTTGGGTGAAGCCATTTATTGTCAAACTACTGCATTTTATCTTTTTAAATCTTAGTGACAACCAAAAACATCCAAATGACCCTGATCAAAAGTTCACATACCCTGGTGATTTTGGCCTGATAACATGCACAGGATTTGACACAAATGGGTTTGAATGGCTACTAAAGGTAACATCCTCACCTGTGACCTGTTTGCTTGTAATCAGTGTGTGTGCATAAAAGCACACACACAGGTCATGTGATAGTCACCTGACCGCTGCCTTCAGGGGTCAGGTGATGGTCACGTGACCATCAGCTGACTAAATGACGTCACCGCAGGTCCTGCCAGTACACCACGGGCCACTGAGGAGAGAGGATCGTCGCCGGGAGGATACCGGGGGCCACTGGAGAGATGTGT
Organism: Phyllobates terribilis; assembly: GCF_046119375.1. Lineage (NCBI taxonomy): Eukaryota > Metazoa > Chordata > Amphibia > Anura > Dendrobatidae > Phyllobates > Phyllobates terribilis. Next base: position 527,957,794 of record NW_027362771.1, on the reverse strand, counting down.
ATGAATATTTTTTTTGTATTTTTTACTTTAGAATTCTTTTTTTTTTTTTACTATAGGTGCAATATTTTAAGCAGAAATATCCGTCACACAATATAAATCCATGCCAGTTGCATGGATTTATACTGTGTGACCAACTTGTTAAGCCCCTTTCCAAGTGATGCTCAAAATCGCTTGGAAGCGCTTGAAAAAACGCATGCATAAACGCATGTGACGCGCCCCCTGGGCCAGTGTTGTTGGGGATACCCTGAACCGGATCAGATGGGGGTTGTAGTCTCCGAGTGGCTGTGACCCGGTCCGTGCCCAGGGTGTCAAGCTCAGTGTGTGGCAGTCCTTATGATGTTACTAGATGTTCTTTTGTGTCGACTACGCCACCCGTTGAATTGCGGTCAATACGGCCGCCGCTGCAGCAGGGTCCGCTGAGGCTGGTGATGTATGTGCAGCTCAGGTAGTATAACCCCCAACGGGAGGGGTATAGCCTCAGGGGGTCAGTTGCAGAGGATGGGGGTTGTGGTGGTGCAGCGGGGATGGAAATGAGAGTCAGAGTCGGGCTGTGCAGTTCAGGGTTTGTTTACTTACTGCAGTTGTTCTGGTCACTCCGGCCTTAAGTGACCACCCGAGCCGTGCTGCGTCCACCAGGTCCTGGACTCGGCCAACCCCCAGGTGATTCTGGAGCGTGGTCCTGAGCTCCCTTTCTGTCCTGTCCTCTTCTCTGGCCTTCCCCACCAGGGATCCACCTATGTCCGGCTCCCTCGGGCCTCTTGGTGGTAAACCCTTGTCTCTGGGTTCCCTGACCCTATTCCTGGTCTGCCTTCCGGGTGGATTTAGTGGGTGATCGTGGCAGATCCTGCCCACGACCTCCGGTTCCTGGCTAAGGTGTGCTGTAGCCTCTGCCAGCTTGGGATCCGGTACCCTGTTGCCAACTCTTCACCCTCTGGTCTAATTTGGGCTCTTGGAGTTCCTTCTTTCTCCCCCTCTGGGTCTTTCTTTCTCCTCTCTCTCTCTCTTGGCCTTGGAGCTGCTCTTCTCCTCTGCTCTCTTCCTCTACAAAGACTGACAGACTGACCTCACTCTGCAAAAGACCCTGTCCTAAGATGGTGCCCACCTTATATACTCCCTCTATGTGTGAGCTCAGGTGACCAGCACCCAATGAGCTCCTAGCACTACCCAGACTGCTCCCCCTATCTGCCCCTACACTACTGGGATGTTCCACCCCCCTCCCACTCCAGCCAGGAACAGACACTGTCGTACCTGCACATTTCTCTAGTGGGAGTACCGTCGGTCTGTTCCCCGGAAATGGGATGTGTGTAGTGCATGCAGCTGACTGAGCTCAGTTCCACACTCCATCCTTACCCGGGAGTGGAATATCACACCTCTGGGTTGAGGTGCAATACCCCTGTAGCAGCCGAATCCTCAGGGTGCTACACATGTAAAAACGCTTAAAAAACACTTCTCTCAAGCCGAAAAAAACGCATGTAAAATCTGCATGTGTTTTTCTGCCAGGGAGATTTAAAAACGCTTAGGAGAATAATAACCGAACAACTCAATGTACAAAAATACATTTTTGACATTTGAAAAAAAATTACAGTGACAAATACAGCCACCCATCTTCTCAATAAACTAAATTTTTTGATAGCACCAACCACAACCTCCCAGACACTGTTCAGAGAGGTGATTGTTTTCCTTCACTGTAAATCTCCCGTTTAACCCCTTAATAACATCTGACATACTAATACGCGTCTGTGCCCTGGGACTTAAGAGCCAGACCCGTATTAGTACGTCATATCTTTAATGCGGCACCGCGACTTAAGTCGCGGTGACAGCATTAAAGTTACGGTGCCATCTTACCTCCTGGTAGATGGCGTCATCATCCCGGGGGCTGTCGCCGCCCCCCCGCACCAGCGATCGCTGTGATTGGCTGTTCAAATCTGAACAGCCAATCACAGCATTTCTCACTGTTTCCGGCAATGTAATTGCCGGAAACAGTGATCTGCAGCCTAGGATCGGTGCTCCTATGAGCACCGATCCTAGACTGTTGCTAGGACACCCCAGCCCTGGCCCCGGACTGCTATGATCGGTGCGATCGCCGATCACATCGATCGTAGCGCGACCGCGCGGTGACAGGGCGGTCATGGGGCGGTGACCGGCTTGTGACCTGCCTGTCACCGCCCCATGACCCCCTGTAATGTGACTCAAGCCCCCAGACTGCTGTGATTGGAGCGATCGATGATGACATCGATCGCTCCAATCAGAGTAACTGAATACAGGTGACCAGGCGGTCACAGGGAGGTGTCACCCCTCTGTGACCCCCTGTGGTGCGTGCTCTGCTCCAGCCATGTCTGATTGGTGACACTGATTGCACCAATCAGATGGCTGGGGCACAACATGCACCACAGGGGGTCACAGAGGGGTGACACCTCCCTGTGACCGCCTGGTCACCTGTATTCAGGTACTCTGATTGGAGCGATCGATGTCATCAATGATTGCTCCAATCAGATTACCTCCACCTGTCACCACCCCATCATCACCCTGTGACCGCCCTGCAGACCCTCACATTTGGTGAGGATTTCTACAGAGCGATCACATCTGATGTGTCTGTGCTGGGCCTTGTAGTGCCACAGAATATTCTGTGACACCACAAGACCATCTTCTCACTGTTCCAGTCGCTGCTGCTGCCGCTGCTCCTGGATCTTCTGTTCCAGCGTCCTGGATCTTCTGTTCCAGCGTCCTGGATCTTCTGTTCCAGCGTCCTGGATCTTCTGTTCCAGCGTCCTGGATCTTCTGTTCCAGCGTCCTGGATCTTCTGTTCCAGCGTCCTGGATCTTCTGCTCCAGCTCCTGGATCTTCTGCTCCTGACCTGCTGTGGTTCCTGCTCCAGAGCCTGCTGCTGATCCTGCAGAGAAGACTTTGGTAAGTCTGTTCTCCCCTCATCCACCCCAATCCCCCCTCCCCCCTCTTTTTACCCCCCCTTACCTTTTTTTTCTGCGTCCTGCAGCGGTCTCCAGCTCTGGTCCGAGTCTCCAGCTCCACTCCTGGTCACCAGCGCCGGGCTCCTGGTCACCAGCGCCGGGCTCCCGGTCTCCTGCTCTGGGTCTTCTGTTCCAGTCCTGCTGACCCTTTGGTAAGTCCATCTCTGATCTCCCCTCATTCACCCCAATCCCCCTCTTCCCACTCCCCTGTCTTTTTACCCCTCTTCCCACTCCCCTGTCTTTTAACCCCCCCTTCCCACCCCAGTGTCCCTGTTAATTCTTTTGCTTATGATCTCCAGCTCCAGTACCGGTCTCCTGCACCGGGCTCCTGGTCTCCTGCACCGGGCTCCTGGTCTCCTGCTCTGGGTCTTCTGTTCCAGTCCTGCTGACCCTTTGGTAAGTCCATCTCTGATCTCCCCTCATCCACCCCAATCCCCCTCTTCCCCCTCTTCCCACTCCCCTGTCTTTTTACCCCTCTTCCCACTCCCCTGTCTTTTAACCCCCCCTTCCCACCCCAGTGTCCCTGTTAATTCTTTTGCTTCTGATCTCCAGCTCCAGTACCGGTCTCCTGCACCGGGCTCCTGGTCTCCTGCACCGGGCTCCTGGTCTCCTGCACCGGGCTCCTGGTCTCCTGCTCCGGGCTCCTGGTCTCCTGCTCCGGGCTCCTGGTCTCCTGCTCCGGGTTCCTGGTCTCCTGCTCCGGGCTCCAGGGCTCCTGCTCTGGGTCTTCTGTTCCAGTCCTGCTGACCCTTTGGTAAGTCCATCTCTGATCTCCCCTCATCCACCCCAATCCCCCTCTTCCCACTCTCCTGTCTTTTTACCCCTCTTCCCACTCCCCTGTCTTTTTACCCCCCTTCCCATCCCAATCCGCCTCACCCCAGTGTCCCTGTTAATTCTTTTGCTTCTGATCTCCAGCTCCAGTATCAGTCTCCTGCTCCGTGATCCTGGTCTCCTGCTCCGGGCTCCCGTCTTCCTGCTCCGGGCTCCCGTCTTCCTGCTCCGGGCCCCCGGTCTCCTGCTCCGGGCCCCCGGTCTCCTGCTCCGGGCTCCCGGTCACCAGCGCCGGGCTCCTGCTACGGGCTTCCGGTCCTGAAAGAACAGAGAGGACTTTGGTAAGTAATCTGATCTCCCCTCATCCAACCCAATTCCCCTCTTCCCACTCCCCACACATTTGTGCGCACATCCAGCAGCCGCCGAGTATTGATCGGTGGCATAGTTCACCAATCCACACTCGTGCTCGCTGTTTGCACCACATACAGTATTTCCTTTTTCCACACACTCTAAATAAAGTACTGACACACACACACTCTCAAAGAATTGACACACACGCACCACATACATAACAAACAATGTCCTGCTCATCCCAAACTCATTATTCAGCGGAGGAGGCATACGCTATTCTTGCCTCCGACACTGACAGTGAGGGTGAGGATCCCAAATTTCTTTGTTTTTCCGACTCCTCGTCGTCTTCCTCCTTCTCTTCTTCCTCCTCTTCCTCAGGTTCTGCTGGCCCGCCCCGCCGTCGTCGCAGGAGAGATGTTCCAGCGCCCCCCACTACTGAGCCTATATGGACTTCGCCCCCCGAAAATTATGAGCCGCTGATTCCTGATTTCGTAGCGGAATCAGGAATCAAGTTTGACACCACCGGCCTCACAGAAATAGACTTTTTCAAAGTCTTTTTCTCTGAGGATTTTATAAACCTCATGGTGGGCCAAACTAATTTATACGCTCATCAATTTTTAGAACAAAACCCCTCTTCATCATTTTCTAACTGGTCTCCTGTAGACGCAGTAGAAATGATGAAGTTTTGGGGCCTGGTCCTTCTTATGGGGATCTTGAAGAAGCCCGAGCTTCGGCAATACTGGAGTGTTGACGTTTTGTATAACACTCCAGTGTTCCGAATGGTCATGCCCCGGACACGTTTTCAGGCCATCTATAAGTTCTTGCATTACCAAGATAATGCAAGGTGTCCTGCACGCGATGACCCGAACTTTGATCGTCTTTTCAAAGTTCGGCCGGTCATCGAACACTTCAACAACAAGTTTGGTGAAGTGTACGTGCCCCAAAGGGACATTTGTGTGGATGAGTCCTTAATTTCTTTTAAGGGGCGGCTTGGATTCCAGCAGTACCTGCCCAGTAAGAGGGCAAGGTATGGGATCAAGCTGTATAAACTTTGTGAGAGTACCTCAGGATACACTCACAAGTTTAGAGTTTATGAAGGGAAGGACTCCCGGATTGAACCCCCTGAATGCCCCCCTGTTCTGGGAGTGAGTGGGAAAATTGTGTGGGACTTGGTGCACCCACTGCTTGATAAAGGTTATCATCTCTACGTGGATAACTTTTATACAAGTATCCCGCTCTTCCAGTCCCTCTCTGCGCGACGTACCGCAGCCTGCGGTACTGTCCGCAAAATTCAGAAAGGCCTCCCAAAGACGCTAATTGGGCAGCTGCTCAAAAGGGGTGAGAGCAGAGCCCAATGTAGCGACCACCTGTTGATGGTCAAGTACAAGGACAAAAGGGATGTCCTTTTCTTGACCACCATACATGGTGATGGCAGCACACTCAGCACTGTACGAGGTTCCACTACACAGGTTGTCAAACCAGACTGTGTAGTGGGGTACAACAAGTACATGGGGGGAGTTGATCTCTCTGATCAAGTCCTCCAGCCATACAGTGCTTTGAGAAAGTCCAGAGTGTGGTACAAGAAGCTGGCCGTGCACATTGTACAGATGGCAATGCACAATGCTTTCCTTCTGTCACAATGTGCAGGCCAGACTTCTGCGTCGTACCTTCAGTTTCAGGAAACAGTTATCAAGGCCCTGATATTTGGCAGCGGTGACAGAGAGGGCCCCAGTACTTCTGGAATTGAAGGACCAAGAATTGTACCAGGCCAGCATTTCCCAGGGCAGATCCCTCACAGCGGAAAAAAAGGAAAGTCACAAAAGAGGTGCCGAGTGTGTTATAAAAGTGGAATACGCAAGGACACCATTTATCAATGTGACACCTGCCCTGACAAACCTGGCCTGTGTATGAAAGACTGCTTCAAAAGGTACCATACTTCGATGGACTATTGAATTAATTTCTGAAGTATAACAACCTGACGAACACTGCACAGCTGACGTAGTGTTCGTCAGGTTGTCATACATCAGTTGTGTAGAGTTCGTCAGATTGTCCTACACAACTGATGTATAACACTACATTACAAAATTCAAAAATCAACTAACACTACCAAAAAGGGGGCACTTGTTAGGCATTTCACTGTTTAGGCACATCAAGGGCTCTGAGAACATGACATGACGCCCGCAGACCATTCCATCAAAGTCTGCGTTCAAAAGCGTCACTCCTTCCCTTCCGAGCCCTTACATGCGCCCAAACAGTAGTTTTTTTCCAACACATGGGGTATATGAGTACTCAGGAGAAATTGCACAACAACTTATGGGGTGCAATTTCTCCTAGTACCCTTGTGAAAATATTTTTTTTTGCATTTTTGTGGAAAAAATGTTTTTTTTTTATTTTCACAAGTCAACATTATGATTTTCTGAGAGGCACCTGGGGGTTCAATGGGCTCACCACACATCTATATAAGTTCCCTGGGGGGTCTAGTTTCCAAAATGGGGTCACTTGTGGGGGAGCTCCAATGTTTAGACACACAGGGGCTCTCGAAACGCAACATGGTGTCCGCTAACAAATTGGAACCATGTCGCGTTTGGAGAGATCCTGTGTGTCTAAACATTGGAGCTCCCCCACAGGTGACCCCATTTTGGAAACTAGACCCCCCAAGGCACCTATCTAGATGCATAGTGAGCACTTGGAACCCCCAGGTGCTTCACAAATTGATCCATAAAAATGAAAGTGTTTTTTTTTCACTTATTCAATTTTACGAATCAATTTGTGAAGAACCTGGGGGTTCCAAGTGCTCATTATGCATCTAGATAGGTGCCTTGGGGGGTCTAGTTTCCAAAATAGGGTCACTTGTGGGGGAGCTCCAATGTTTGGGCACACAGGGACTCTTCAAATGCAACATGGTATACGCTAACAAATTGTCGGCTCAAATTGTTAGCGGATACCATGTTGCATTTGAAGAGTCCCTGTGTGCCCAAACATTGGAGCTCCCCCACAAGTGACCCCATTTTGGAAACTAGACCCCCCAATGCACCTATCTAGATGCATAATGAGCACTTGGAACCCCCAGGTGCTTCACAAATTGATTCGTAAAATTGAATAAGTGAAAAAAAAACACTTTTTCATTTTTATGGATCAATTTGTGAAGCACCTGGGGGTTCCAAGTGCTCACTATGCATCTCAATAGGTGCCTTGGGGGGTCTAGTTTCCAAAATGGGGTCACTTGTTGGGGAGCTCCAATATTTGGGCACACAGCGGCTCTCCAAATGCAACATGGTGTCCGCTAACAAATTTAACGGAAAATCGGCTCAAATTGTTAGCGACACCATGTTGCGTTTGGAGAGCCGCTGTGTGCCCAAACATTGGAGCTCCCCCACAAGTGACCCCATTTTGGAAACTAGACCCCCCAAGGCACCTATCTAGATGCATTGTGAGCACTTGGAACCCTCAGGTGCTTCACAAATTGATTCATAAAAATGAAAAAGTGTTTTTTTTTTCACTTTTTCATTGTTACGAATCAATTTGTGAAGCACCTGGGGGTTCCAAGTGCTCACTATGCATCTAGAAAGGTGACTTGGGGGGTCTAGTTTCCAAAATGGGGTCACTTGTGGGGGAGCTCCAAAGTTTGGGCACACATGGGCTCTCCAAACACAACATGGCGTCCGCTAATTATTCAAGCAAATTTTACAATCAAAAAGTCAAATGGCGCTCCTTCCCTTCCGAGCCCTGCCGTGCGCCCAAACAGTGTTTTTTCCCCAAATATTGGGTATCTGCGTGCCCAGGGGAAATTGCACAACAAATTTTGGGGTCCATTTTTTCTTGTTACCCCTGTGAAAATAAAAAAAATTGGGTCTAAAGTAAACTTTTTGTGAAAAAAGTTAAATGTTCATTTTTTTCTTCCACATTCAAAAAATTCCTATGAAGCACCTGAAGGGTTAATAAAGTTCTTGAATGTGGTTTTGAGCACCTTGAGGGGTGCAGTTTTTAGAATGGTGTCACTTTTAGGTATTTTCTGTCATAAAGACCTCTCAAAGTGACTTCAAATGTGATGTGGTCCCTAAAAAAATGGTTTTGTAAATTTTGTTGGAAAAATGAGAAATCGCTGGTCAACTTTTAACCCTTATAGCTCCCTAACAAAAGAAAATTTTGGTTCCAAAATTGTGCTGATGTAAAGTAGACATGTGGGAAATGTTATTTATTAACTCTTTTGTGTGACATATCGCTCTGATTTCAGGGCTTAAAAATTCAAATTTTGAAAATTGCAAAATTTTCAAAATTTTCGCCAAATTTCCGTTTTTTTCACAAATAAACGCAAGTGATATCGAAGAAATTTTTCCACAATCATGAAGTACAATATGTCACGAAAAAACAATCTCAGAATCAGGGGGATCCGTTGAAGCGTTCCAGAGTAATTACCTCATAAAGTGACAGTGGTCAGAATTGTAAAAATTGGCCCGGTCATTAACGTGCAAACCACCCGCGGGGCTTAAGGGGTTAAGGAGGGCCCACAAGTTCTCAAGGTCAGGTAAGAGCAGTCATGTCATTATTCTTTCATCTTTAAGGCCTTTACTGTCAGCCGAGCAGTGGAAACGTCAATGCTGTGATGGAGCATTGTCCTGCAGAAAAATCATGGGTTTCTTGAAAGATGCAGAATTGTTCCTGTACCACTGCTTGAAGAAAGTGTTTTCTAAAAACTGGCAGTAGACTTAGTAGTTGATTTTGAGTCCATCTTCAACCCAAAAAGATCCAACTAGCTCATCTTTAATAATACCAGCCCATAGCAGTACCTCACCTCCAACTTGCTGACGTCTGAGTAGAAGTGGAGGTCTGTGCCCGATACTGATCCAGCCACAAGCCCAACCATTTGGTACAACAAAAGTCACTCTCATTTCTTCAGTCCATAAAACCTTTGAAAAATTTATCTTCAGATATTTATAGGCCCAGTCTTGACATTTCTTTTCTATGTCTTGTTCAGTGGTGGCCTTGTCGCTGAGCACTGAACACCTTGTAATTCTGTGTCTTTTTCAGTGGTGATCGGGTGTCAACCCTCCTTACCTCGGCCATGTCTCTAAGCACTGAGCACCTTGTACTTCTGGGCTCTCCAAGGAGGTTGTAGATCTGGAATACAAAAGATGTCCAGTGAAGAATCAAATAAGTAAAACTTCAGTATTTAAACGAAACCATACCTTAGCCGAAATGGGTTGGTTGGAGACCACTGGAGGAGCCGCTACTGTTTTATGATGTTCAAATAAATACTGAAGTTTTACTTATTTGATTCTTCACTGGAGATCTTTTGTTTTCTTGCTGTCTGCTAACTGCACCTGGTACTGGGGGGCTTCGGTCGAAGACTTACACATCTTCTTTACAACGTGGATCTGATGAGCTGACTCTCCTGTTTCCCCTTTTCCCTCAGGTTTATGCTGATCTGGAATATGACAATATTGGATGATAATGGCTTCCTGGTCGCTTCACTTTTGATTCTTCTCAAATCTTTGGCAGTTAATGTGTGTCTTTTTCTCTCAAAACGTTTTTGTATTCTATTTGGAGCAAAACTTTTGATGGTTCTGTGATCGTGCCCAAATATCTTAGCAATTTCAAGAGTACTGCATCCCTCTGTAAAACTTTTCACAATTTTTGACTTTTCAGAATCAGTTAAATCTCTTTTTTAGGTCCATTTGGGTTGAGGAAAACAAGGTGCCTAATAATTCTGCATACATTGATAAAGGGCGTTGAGTTCTTCCTAGCCCTCATCCCTCTCATTACACAAACACACATCTCCTGATCTGCTTCATCCAATAAGCATTTGTGGCACCCCAGGATATTACATCTGAGAGCAAGTGGGAGGTTTCTCTGGTCAGGAGCCCTTAAGCATGCAACACTTCCTGCCCAGACCTGGGAGGGGAGGAATCTGCCCTTATAAACTGGGTCTGGGGCGGGATTAGTCAGTCAGAGCCTGGAGACAGTTCCAGACACAGGGAGAGTTACAGCAGGAGCTCTGTAGCAGCAGGAGCCGAAGACCAGGGGCTGGAGCTGAGCAGAGCTCGCCCTGGCAGAAGAATCCAAGTATCGGACACCGGAGTCCGAGGCTGTGGGGACGTATATTCACCCAGCAGCAGAAACCAGCCGGCAGGGGATTCCAGGTCCTCTGGCCATAGAAGCCCGGAGGCTCAGTCACAAGGAAGGGACCAGCACCGCCATCGAGGAGCGGAGGCTATCAGAAGGCCCCAAGTCACCAGCCATACGGGTGAGCACCACACGGTATACTCAGGGACGTGGGCTACTTCCACTCGCTTACAGCAAGGTAGCCAGGAAGAGTGCAGATAGACGGGGAGGCCTACAACTCCACCTGGCCAGGGGAACTCCTGTTTGCTCGCAGACTGACCAGGCCCCTTATGTTAGCCAGTACTCCCGGGAGGGTCTGCCTTAATATCATCAGTAGAGACCCTGAACTGCACTGCAAAGACTGAGTCGTTCCTGCTTTCTCACCGCATACAGCACTACTAGTACTGGGACGCCCGTGCACCATCACTCCCATCATCCACATTCCCTGCCCTGAGGCCATACTCTTCCCGTGGGGAGTTATACCATCTTTTGCTGCGCACACCACACCAGCCTCAGCGGACTGCCTCGCAGCGGCGGTACACCCTAACCGCAATCCACGGGTGGCGTAGTCGGACAATTAACCTAAAACCCCTAAAAGACTGCCACTGGTTTGACCACCCTGAGCCACGGGACCGTGTCGCCGCCACGGAGACTACAACCCCCAGAGACCCGGCTCCGGGTAACCCACACGCGTGTACACTCGGCCCAGGGGGCGCGTCAACTTTGGCGTAGTCGGCAGGATTTCATGCCCGCAACCACTGGGTACTGCGCGCCTTCAAAATACTGTCATACCTGCCGTGGTGAAGGTTCCCGCCATCCGGAGCCATCTCCCGCCACCTTCAGAAGGTTCCCGCCATCCGGAGCCGTCTCCCGCCATCTTCAGTCGGTTCCCGCCATCCGGAGCCGTCTCCCGCCATCTTCAGTCGGTTCCCGCCATCCGCAGCTGTTTTCCCGCCATCCGTAGTCATTTTCCCGCCATCGGACGCCATCTTCGGGACGCCGCGCGGGAAGAAGAGGGGCGTGGACGCCGAAAGCGCGCGAGACCCGAAGCTCCGCCCCACGCACCGAGGCTGCGCAAGGTCCTGGAAGGGAGAGAGAGCGACGCTGACGTCACCAGAGTGCGACGCAAGGACCTCCACCCTGACGATCGTCTGCGGAGCCGCGGCCTACGGAGAAGAAGCAACAGAAGGTAGGCCACACTTAACTAGGGGGGAGGAATATTACGGACACGGAGGGACCCTCTACCACCAGCGCGGCCGCTGCCGCAGTAATGCCGTTCACCATGCCTTACATCCCCGGAGCGGCCTGGCTGCCCCAATACTCAGGGGAGTCGCATACCCTAAGCGACTTTAAAGAGAGACTGTACAGCCTATTTAAGGTATACCCCCTGACGGAGGGCCAGAAAGTGAGCATATTGATAGGCCAGCTAACCGGCGCAGCCCAACGTGAAGTAAAGTCCTGGTCAGTCAGGGACAAGGAGACCGTGAGGGACACCTTTGATACCCGCACCTCAGCAGAGATCAAAATGAAATTCTATGGGTGCAAGCAGCGGGCCCAAGACAGTATAAGAGACTATGCTTTGAATTTGCAAGAGGCCCTGGGAGCCATTGAACAGGCCGACCCTGACAGTGTACGGAATGCAGATGAACTGTTAACTGAGCAATTCATTGAGGGTCTGCTGTCCAACGCCCACCGAACCCAGTCACTTGCAATGGCCTTGCAGAACCCTGGTTTAGACTTTGCAAAGTTCAAGGACAGGGTCATCCGGGTGCTCCGAGAACCGGCACCAGGTAGCGCTGTAACCCACCGGCGCCCTTCTATAACCTATCATCAAGAGGCGGTGCCCTTGTATGCAGAGCCTGTAGGAGCTGGTGCGCAGGCTTTGGACAACAACCCGGCTACAGACCTGCACCATCAGGTCCAAGAGCTGACTAAAAGCGTAGCCGCGCTAACCCGAACTATGCAGTCTTTACAGGTCTCTCCTCCAGGAAGGATCAAGCTGGCCACCAGTCCGGAGGACGTCCCGTGGCACCGACAGAGGAGGATCCCATCATCCAGAGGAAGACCCAGCGACAGATACAACGAGGACGGACAACCCATCTGCCGCCGCTGCAATCAACCCGGACATATGGCAAGGTACTGTCATTTAAACGGGCACAACCTGGGGCAGAGGGCCAACCCCCAGGCATAAGATCATCAGGCCCATCAAACTGGCGTGATAAATACGTAGAGGGACGTCCGGTCTTGCCTGTGGTACTGGATGGCATTCCTATGAGTGCCCTACTAGACACTGGTTCACAGGTGACTACCATCCCGTACGTGCTCTTTAAGCGGTACTGGAATGACTCAGACATAACCCGCTACCCAGATGACGACCTGAGTATCATCGCCAGCAATGGTCAGCCCGTGCCGCAGGTCGGGTTCAAAGAGGTGACCATTAAGGTCGGTAAAGTCGAACTGGCGGCACAAGGACTGATTATTGTGGACATTGACCGTCATGAGAGTCACCCTAAAATAACCTTGGGAACTAACGTGATTGAAAATTGTCTTGCAGAGGTGATTCTCATTTTACAGCAGGTTGCCAAGAACGCCAGTTCCAGCCAGCAGCGTGTCCTCCAAAAAGAGATCCGGGTACTGATGAAACGGCAACAGGTGGAATTATCTGGTGGTGAGATTGGTAGCGTGAAAATATGTGACCCGTTCCCTATTGCCATGCCCCCGAAAAGTGAGATGATGATCTGGTGCCGGGCAGCTATTGGTCTAAGAGGTAGAGACTACCAAGCAATGGTAGAGCCCGTCTACTCAGACAGTAGGCCCACCATTTTGACAGCACGGGGAGTGGTCGATGTACGCCATGGGAGGATACCTGTCCGCATCGTAAATATCGGGGAGAGAGAAGTACACCTGCCCTGGTATGCCACGCTAGCCAAAATGGTTCACCATAAACCAAAATTCTGTAAGGGCCGTGGAACCCTTGCCTCCATCTCAACCAGAGGAAGGTAACGGCTCTAAGAAACAAATGGAGGACTGGTGTCAGCAACTGCATTTGGGTATTGATTCCACTCCCTCACACCAAAAACAGGGAGTCTACCGGGTGGTTCAGGAGTACGAAAGAGTCTTTAGTAAACACCCGCTCGACTTCGGGCGAGTAAAGGGGGTAGAACATCACATCCCCACAGGAGACCATCCACCCATAAAGGAAAGATACCGACCTGTACCCCCTGCACACTATCAGCATGCAAACTGGATGTTGCTGGACATGAAGGAGGTTGGGGTAATCAGGGACAGCTGTAGCCCCTGGGCAGCTCCACTAGTTTTGGTGAAAAAGAAGGACAACACAATGAGAATGTGTGTAGACTACAGAAAGGTCAACCGTATCACACACAAAGATGCGTACCCGTTACCTAGAATAGAAGAATCTTTAGCTGCATTAAAATCTGCTAACTTCTTCTCCACTTTGGATCTTACTAGCGGGTACTGGCAGGTTCCTGTAGCAGAGACAGACAAGGAGAAGACTGCATTCACCACCCCAATGGGTCTCAGCGAATTCAACTGTATGCCGTTCGGGCTCTGCAACGCACCAGGAACCTTCCAGCAGTTGATGGAATGCTGTCTGGGACACCGGAATTTCGAGACGGTCCTGTTATACCTGGACGATGTCATCGTTTATTCCAAAACCTACGAGGACCATTTGAAACACCTGGCAGAAGTGTTTGACGCCCTGGCAAGCTACGGCCTAAAGGTGAAACCCTCCAAGTGTCACCTGCTGAAACCAATGGTACAGTACCTGGGACACGTGGTGAGTGCTGACGGAGTGGCTCCCGACCCCGATATGATCACTGTGATTAAAGACTGGCCAAGATCCTCCAGCATAAAGGAAGTGCGGCAGTTCCTCGGGTTGGTAGGCTACTACCGAAGATTCATTCCCGGTTTCACCAAAATGGCAGCTCCTATGCAGGACCTCCTGATAGGTCAATCCAGGAAGGCCAAAAACCAGAAGCCGCCCTTCGGGTGGGAAAAGCTGGAAGAAGAGTCCTTCCGCCAGCTGAAGATGGCCCTCACGGGGGATGAAATCCTGGCGTACCCTGACTACAGCCAGCCCTTTTTCCTCCACACGGACGCGAGCAACATCGGGCTAGGAGCCGTACTGTCCCAGATCCAGCAGGGGAAAGAACGGGTAATCGCTTACGCCAGCCGAAAACTACGGCCCACGGAGAGAAACCCTGAGAATTATAGCTCATTCAAGCTAGAGTTCCTGGCAGTGGTGTGGGCAGTGACCGAACGTTTCAAGCATTACCTTGCCTCTTCCAAGTTCACCGTGTACACGGAAAACAACCCGTTGACACACCTGGACACTGCAAGACTTGGTGCCCTGGAGCAGAGCTGGATGGCCCGCCTGTCCAACTATGAATTCACCATCAAATACCGGGTGGGACGCTCAAATGCCAACGCGGATGCCCTGTCCAGAATGCCAAACTTACCGGACGTAGGGGAAGATCCAGAAGAACTGGAAGAAGTCGAACTCCCTGCGTTCCACCGTCATGGGATTACCCTGTATTCCCACCGTGTAAGGGACAGGCGCTCTGCTACGTTCAATCCCTTACCCCACTACAGCTGGGCGGAGACACAAGACAGTGATCCCGCAGTCCGTCTGGTGAAGGAAATGCTGACACAGGCTGATGCCCGTCTTGACCCAGACGCTCCGGAGGAGACCAAGCAACTGTGGAAGGAGAAAAGTAGACTGTTTCTTTACAAGGAGAAGCTATGCCGGAGAATGGTCAACTCTAGAACACATGAGCTGACCTGGCAGGTAGTGGTCCCAAGACGAGACGCGGCTATGGTTCTGGAGGCATACCACGACGGAGCAGGACACTTCGGATGGAAGAAGCTGGAGTTCTTGTTGCATGGACGGTTCTACTGGGTAGGCATGAGAGGAGCCATCGAGAGGTGGTGTAGAGACTGTGGCCCGTGCAACCTAAGAAGGAAGGACCGCGCCAGCCAGAAGACTCCCCTGCAGCCCATCATCACCAGGCAGCCACTGGAACTGGTAGCTCTGGACCATGTGAAACTGGCTCCAAGCAAATCTGGGTACGTCTACGCCCTCACAATCGTAGATCACTACTCCCGGTTCCTGGTGGTGGTCCCTGTCAAGGACTTAACGGCTCAAACAGCAGTTAGAGCCTTCCAGCAGCACTTCTGCCATCCACACGGGTATCCGGAGAAAGTGTTGACTGACCAAGGGCCAGCCTTCGAAGCGGAGGTCTTCCAAGAGTTCTGCAATCTGTATGGCTGCAGGAAGATAAGAACAACGCCCTATCACCCTCAGACTAACTTACTATGTGAGAAAATGAACCAGGTGGTGATAGACTTGCTAAAAACATTGCCCCTGGAAGAACGCTGTCTCTGGACTGAAAAACTGCCTGATCTGGTGGACTTATATAATCACATCCCTGTAGGTTCCATCAACTATACCCCGGCTTACCTAATGAGAGCAAGACCTGGTAAGCTGCCTATTGACCTGGATATGGGAGTCCTGACACCTGAGGACACCTCGCCAGAGGCAGACTGGGATACAGAATGGCAGCAGCAGTATCGGAAAGTACAGGAGAGCGTCGAGCGGAGTCTGTCTCAAGCAAGAGAAAGGCAAGAGAAGACTTATAACCAGCATGCTCCCGCTGTTCCCCTGGTACCTGGAGAGCAGGTCTTGAAGAGAAAAAGGCGGCTCCACAAGTTGGACGACCAGTGGGAGAAGGAACCGTACACAGTACTGCCCTCAAGCCATGAGAATCCAAAAGTCTGTGTAATCAGTAAGGATGGAGGAGAGACCACAGCCATTGTCTCCAGAGACCACCTGAAAAAGTGTCCCGAGCAGCTGCAAAGCCCAGACGAAGATCAAGAGAACCCTCAACCTGCAGAGGAAAGGGAAGAAATGATCAGTACTGTACTCGGAGACTTTCCCCGGTCCTGGACTCAAATCAACAACGCAGTCGTGGTACCCGTCCTCACCTTTCTCCAGCCAGCCCCTCAAGGGCCTACAGAAGAACAGGTAGTGTCAGAAGAGCAGCCGGCCCAGGAGGCAGAAGAATCCATACCAGCAGCCCAGGAGAATCAACCCTCTGCTAGTAGTGAGCCTGCCGTGCCCCTAGTAAGCCAAAAAGTACGCAGAAAGCTGCCAGACCTACCCGCAACACCTTCTACACCCTGTAGTGCAGAACCAGATAGTGGGTTACGTAGGTCCACCAGGAGCACTAGAGGTTTGATGCCCGCTCACTGGAGAATCTAAAATGTAATCTGTAAATTGCAAATGTTGAAAATGGTTTATGTTTGTTGCCTGGTTATTAATTAGGTTTCTCTAGTTACCCTGCAGGTTTATTTGGACTGACAGGTTATGGACGCTGAGTAACTGGAACTACATTGACATTGTAGATAGTTGCACCTTGGTGCCTCTTGCCAAGATGGGGGCGGAAGAGAAAACCTGTCTGGCGTGGCCTCCTTGTGGCCCAAAGTAGCTAGCCTCAGCCTTGCAGCCACGCCCAGGGCCAACGCTTGGGGTTTGCTTTGGACAGGTCCCCTACTCTGTGCCAAGACTTCACCTTGTTGGGTGATATGGACACCCGGTCACGGACACGCCGTGACCTCTAAAGACTAAAGCTTCTTGTATATATGTTGTTGTATTATTGTTATACCCTGTATTTGTGTTTTCTTAAAAATGTGTTTAGTCCTGGAGTACTAAAATTTACTAGGGGGGAATGTGGCACCCCAGGGGTCTGGTTACCACAGTAATAGTAATATTACGTCTGAGAGCAAGTGGGAGGTTTCTCTGGTCAGGAGCCCTTAAGCATGCAACACTTCCTGCCCAGACCTGGGAGGGGAGGAATCTGCCCTTATAAACTGGGTCTGGGGCGGGATTAGTCAGTCAGAGCCTGGAGACAGTTCCAGACACAGGGAGAGTTACAGCAGGAGCTCTGTAGCAGCAGGAGCCGAAGACCAGGGGCTGGAGCTGAGCAGAGCTCGCCCTGGCAGAAGAATCCAAGTACCGGACACCGGAGTCCGAGGCTGTGGGGACGTATATTCACCCAGCAGCAGAAACCAGCCGGCAGGGGATTCCAGGTCCACTGGCCATAGAAGCCCGGAGGCTCAGTCACAAGGAAGGGACCAGCACCGCCATCGAGGAGCGGAGGCTATCAGAAGGCCCCAAGTCACCAGCCATACAGGTGAGCACCACACGGCATACTCAGGGACGTGGGCTACTTCCACTCGCTTACAGCAAGGTAGCCAGGAAGAGTGCAGATAGACGGGGAGGCCTACAACTCCACCTGGCCAGGGGAACTCCTGTTTGCTCGCAGACTGACCAGGCCCCTTATGCTAGCCAGTACTCCCGGAGGGTCTGCCTTAATATCATCAGTAAAGACCCTGAACTGCACTGCAAAGACTCTGAGTCGTTCCTGCTTTCTCACCGCATACAGCACTACTAGTACTGGGACGCCTGTGCACCATCACTCCCATCATCCACATTCCCTGCCCTGAGGCCATACTCTTCCCGTGGGGAGTTATCCCATCTTTTGCTGCGCACACCACACCAGCCTCAGCGGACTGCCTCGCAGCGGCGTTACACCCTGACCGCAATCCACGGGTGGCGTAGTCGGACAATTAACCTAAAACCCCTAAAAGACTGCCACTGGTTTGACCACCCTGAGCCACGGGACCGGGTCGCCGCCACGGAGACTACAACCCCCAGAGACCCGGCTCCGGGTAACCCACACGCGTGTACACTCAGCCCAGGGGGCGCGTCACATTCATGTTTATACAGTGCGGAGATGGAAAATCTGCATAAAAATTATGACAATAATCACTTGCCTAATAATTATGCACACAGTGTAGATGATATACCGTAAATTTATATTTCATTATTCTTTTGTTCACCTTTAGGGTGCTTTCACACTGCGTTTTGACACCCGTTTGTTGGTCCTGTTGGGTCTTGCGTCCGAACCCTCCGCAAAACGGGACGGGAGTATCTTCTGACGGGGCCATAGACTATAATGATGCGCTCTGTTGTGCAATATTTTTGGCAGTGTACTGCAGGCGGACACTCAGATGCAGTCTACTACAGTGAGTACGGAAAGTATTCAGACCCCTTTAAATTTTTCACTCTTTGTTTCATTGCACCCATTTAGTAACTTCTAAACAGTTCTTTTTTTTCTCATTAATGTACACTCTGCACCCCATCTTGACTGAAAAAACACAGAAATGTAGACATTTTTGCAAATTTCTAAAAAAAGAAAAACTGAAATATCACATGGTCATAAGTATTCAAACCCTTTGCTCAGTATTGAGTAGAAGCACCCTTTTGAGCTAGTACAGCCATGAGTCTTCTTGGGAATGATGCAACAAGTTTTTCACACCTAGATTTGGGGATCCTCTGCCATTTTTCCTTGCAGATCCTCTCCAGTTCCGTCAGGTTGGATGGTGAACGTTGGTGGGCAGCCATTTTCAGATCTCTCTAGAGATGCTCAATTGGGTTTAAGTCAGGGCTCTGGCTGGGCCAGTCAAGAATGGTCACAGAGTTGTTCTGAAGCCACTCCTTTGTTAGTTTAGCTGTGTGCTTAGGCTCATTGTCTTGTTGGAAGGTGAACCTTCGGCCAAGTCTGAGGTCCAGGGCACCCTGGAAGAGGTTTTCATCCAGGATATCTCTGTACTTGGCCGCATTCATGTTTCCTTCAATTGCAACCAGTCGTCCTTTCCCTGCAGCTGGAAAACATCCCCATAGCCTGATGCTGCCACCACCATATTTCACTGTTGGGATTGTATTGGGCTCGTGATGAGCAGTGCCTGGTTTTCTCCACACATACCGCTTATAATTATCACCAAAAAGTTCTATCTTCGTCTCATCAGACCAGAGAATCTTATTTCTCATAGTCTGGGAGTTCTTCATGTATTTTTGAGCAAACTGTATTCAGGCTTTCATACATCTTGCACTGAGGAGAGGCTTCCGTCGGGCCACTCTGCCATAAAGGCCCGACTGGTGGAGGGCTGCAGAGATAGGAGAAAGTTCCACAAAGTCAACTATCTCCCTACTGTATCTCTGGAGCTCAACCACAGTGATCTTGATGTTCTTCTTTACCACGCTCACCAATGCTCTTCTTCCACGATTGCTCAGTTTGGCTGGACGGCCAGGTCTAGGAAGACTTGTGGTTGTCCCAAACTTCTTCCATTTAAGGATTATGGAGGCCACTGTGCTCTTGGGAAACTTGAGTAATGCAGAAATTCTTTTGTAACCTTGGCCAGATCTGTGCCTTGCCACAATTCTGTCTCTGAGCTCCTTGGGCAGTTCCTTTGAGCTCATGATTCTCATTTGGTCTGACATGCACTGTGAGCTGTGAGGTCTTACATAGACAGGTGTGTGCCTTTCCAAATCAAGTCCTATCAGTTTAATTAAACCCAGCTGGACTCCAATGAAGGAGTAGAACCATTTCAAGGAGGATCACAAGGAAACGGACAGCATGTGACTTAAATATGAGTGTCTGAGCAAAGGGTCTGAATACTTATGACCATGTGATATTTCAGTTTTTGTTTTTTAAAAAATTTTCAAAAATTTCTACATTTCTGTGTTTTTTTCAGTCAAGATGCGGTGCAGAGTGTACTTTAATGAGAAAAAAAAAGAACTTTTTAGAGTTTACCAAATGGCTGCAATGAAACAAAGAGTGAAAAATTTAAAGGGGTCTGAATACTTTCCGTACCCACTGTACGTCTGGGTGTCAGTCTGGTAGTCATATACACCTGAAAATGATGCATGACAGAGTGTACATTCACTCTGTCGGCATCATTATGGTCTATGGCCCCGTCAGCGTATACGCCTGAATTCCATTTTGCGAAGGGTTCAGACGTAAGCCCCAACAGAATCAATGAACGGGTGCCAAAACGCAGTGTGAAATCGGCCTTAAATCTGTATGAATTTTTGAGATGACAAATTGCTGTGTGCATAAGCTCTACAATAGATACTTGTTTTCATTCATCCAGGGTAATGGCCACTCATATACGGCAGCAACACATTATAATTTTTTTTAAACTCTCTCAGAGCTTCTCCAGGAGGCACCATAGATTGCGGCTGTAGATACAGCACTGGTGTCTTGTAATCATAATGTTCTAGTTCAAAATGTTTCCATTCTCCCAAATTAGCTTCTTATCTGTCCATCCAGAGATTGGGGCACTGCTGTATAGTATTGGGCCACAGTCACACTTCTGATTTCACATTCTATTCGTCTGCTCCATTTAGGCTGGGCCTACACAGCATCTCTAGCCATGATACCTATCTCGTGACCAAAGTTTGCTAGGTTTCACACCTGCAACGCAGCACAATACGAGTGAATGCCCTCTCATTGCGGCCCTGAGGGTACTGCAACAAGCAAGTCGCAAAAAACAGGTTGGATTTCTTGTAACTTGCTAGTTGTGGTTGCAGTTGCATCCAGGTCGCAATACAACTGCATTCACTTGTATTGCGCTGCGATATAGCAGCAACACCCATCTTTGGTCGCGTAACAGGTGCTGCAGATAAAGTTGTCGTATAGCCCTAGCCTTACAGGAACAGACAGATGTAATACATGTGCAAACCAGATTTGTTGCAGTTCTGGGTACCATATTTTAAAAAATAAATCGAAAAACTGGAGCAAGTTCAGAGAAGAGCTACCACGATGGTGAGTGGACTGAAAGCTATGTCCTACAAGGAATGGTTAAAAGATCTGAAAATGTTTAGCTTGTAAAAGAGAAAGCTAAGAGGAGACTTAATAGCTGTCTATGAATATCTGAAAGGCTGTCACACTGTAGAGGGATCGTCCTTATTCTCATTTGCACACGGATGCACGAGAAGCAGTGGAATGAAACTGAAAGGGAGAAGATACAGATTAGATATTAGAAAAAATCTTATTGACAGTGAGGGAGATCAATGAGTGGAACAGGCTGCCACAAGAGGTGGTGAGTTCTCCTTCAATGGAAGTCTTCACACAGAAGGTGGACAAACATCTGTCTGAGATGGTTTAGTGAATCCTGCATTGAGCAGGGGGGTTGGACACGATGACCCTGGAGGTCCCTTCCAACTCTAACATTCTATGATTCTATGATTCATTACTGATGCAAATGGAAGCAGAGGTACCCCATTGATTGTTATGGGATCCGATTGGGTTCCGGTGTAAGTTTAGCAGGTGGCTTGAATTGGCTGCGTCCAATGCAGCCCAAAGGCATGGCACGTGATAGATAAGGCCATATTACCGATTTTGCTTTAAGACCCAAGAGCTTCTGATTATGCTTCTGGACGTGATGGACATCTTTCTACTTTTGGATTGAAATACACTTTAAACTCATTGCCACTTCTAAACCCTGGAGCACAATCTGCTATTATTGACTTTCCGGCTCATGACAGGAGTCATACAGACTCATGCAGCAGAGAGCAGAAATCCATCTGACTCTGCTGTTTCTAATCGTAGTGCACTGCTATGAGAAGAACACTCTTTTCAATTTTTACCAGAATCACATGGATATGAAATAGGATCATCTCATTAATGAAGAATTGGTCTAGGCATTTCTTATAATATAGACTGTGATGGTCTTAGGAGCAAGAAATATGATGGTCTTCAGTAAGGAGTGTGCAGATCTCCCCCTCCTTTTCCTCCTCCCTGAAGCAAATTTCCTGTTCTGTGCCAAAAGAGGCCTAGTTAACCCTAGGCCTCTGCCTTTAAAAGGAATCACGTCTGAGTCTCCTGACTTGAGTGTCAGTGGGAAGCACGGATCTGTGGTAATTCTGAGTTCAGCTCAATAAAGGGGGTTTATGAAAACCTTTGTCCACCGGCTGCATTTTGTTGAAGCCTTACTCACCCTCCCCGGGTCCAGCAGTAAGTCTCTGCCACTGCTTTCGGTGTCTAATGTCTGTAGTGTTAACGTCACGTCGACAGCACTGCCGCCAATCTGTGAGCTCAGCGGCTCTGAGTTGCTCATGCTGTCAACTCACGCAATGCCACTGAGCTCAGTGATTGGCTGCAGCGCTGTCTACGTGACGTCAATACTGCTGACAATAACAGACATCGGGAGCAGCCTGGAGACTCAGAACTGGAGACGGGGAGGGTGAGTAAAGCGTGGTTTGTTTTTTAACACTGCAGTCTGGGTACAGGTATTTTTTTAAAACTGGAAAGCCCCTTTAAAACTAGCGCTACTGATTCAGGATATTCTCTCCTATTTGAAGTGGAAATATTTATTTTGTGCAGAGTATTGGAAAGATGTAAACGGAAAAATGACACCATGGCATGACTTGTCTCAAGGTGAGGAGAAAGGGAAGCTCGGAGGAACGTCCTAGATGATGTAAAGGGGTTGTTTAAATTAAATATCCCCTTAAAATACAGAATTCTAAATTCATAGTCACCTGCATTTGCTGTTACCAGCTACATACAGTACAGACCAAAAGTTTGGACACACCTTCTTATTTAAAGATTTTTCTGTATTTTCATGACTTTGAAAATTGTGCATTCACACTGAAGGCATCAAAACTATGAATTAACACATGTGGAATTATATACTTAACAAAAAAGTGTGAAACAACTAAAAATATGTCTTATATTCTAGGTTCTTCAGTGTTGAATGCCTTATTGTATTTGTTGAATTGGTCTTTATATATCATACCATGTCTAATTCTATAATGGCTATAAAGAGTTAGCGTTAGCATTCACCTTCTAAGCCCAAGGTAAGGGCAATTCTTCAGCCATGCTTCCCTAGAGGTTTCCTCCACAGAGGAGTTTTCTTCTCCTGAGCGCTGTAGGATGACTCTTTGTGAGTCGAAGGTTTGCCAAGCTGAGTCCACTTTCTAATGCTTTTACAGGGGCATCTACTTTATAAGTTTACCAAATTGAAATAGATGTTTAAGTTATAAAATGAACAAAAAAAAGGATAAAAACTGTCATTTGTGGCTTAGAATTTATTACAAGTCACAGCTTTGCGGTTTAGGAGTCAGGTGGAAGGTAAGGTGGCCTAATGAATCCTGCATTGAGTAGGTGGTTGGACACGATGACCCTGGAGGTCCCTTCCAACTCTGACATTCTAGAATTCTTTTGATTCTAATTTTAACTAATAGAGGATGTTAAACCTCATGGTGGTGAACAGGCTTGGCTTTGGTGGCTAGTCTGAATGATGTCGTAATGGTAATGTCAATCAGGGGCGGGCACGGTGGTTAAGCACAGGCGTGAGGATAATAGGGTCACTGGTGCCCTGAAAGTCTGCTTGAATGGCCAGCCAGTAGATGTCGCCCTTTTATGGCTGTCTGTACTTGGTGCTGTATGTCAGACAGCTGGGAATATCACAGTACTTGTGAATACCAATGTACTAGCACTTCATCTGACTCCAACAGTGATTGTTTTAATCTTGTGATAAAAATAAAGCTGTGGTCATTTTGACAACCAAAATAATGTGTTTTGTGTATTTATTCCGATGTCTAGGTTACTGTAGTTATAGTTATTTTAAGGTACAGTGGGAGTCCGTCCCATATCCAAAAGTCATGTGTCTGCAGTCAAAGCCCCTACAGCTTCCTATCTGGATATATGAACAAGTCCTTACATTGCAGGGAAGTCATGCAAAAACCTTTTCATTCAGCCCCAGCCCACCATTTATTGTAGTTGAGCTTGCCAACCTTAGGAGCCAACTTCTCAGGCGAACTTCTCCTGCCTGGTCTATTTTATTCCCAGAGGCCTTAATTTTTTCACCACTATGCCCTTCTTCACACCTGTATCTAGATGAGAAAATGCCTCACCTTCCTCCCCTATTGACATCTTGTCTCTACAGACCATGGCCCTGATATGTTGGCTCACTCCTGAGCTTGGGCACCATGGCTCTTCTTTGGATTTGTAATCCTACTCTTCCATCTAGTAAATATATGGGTCTGTTGAATTATCAGTCCAGATCATAGAACTTCACAATTAGGTTAGTGAGATGGACCATTCAGGCAGCGCACACAGTACAGTATGTGTCAGGTCCATAGGTTGTTGGGTCAGGTGGCCTACGGATATTGGTTGTAGGGACTGACAGCTATGACGGGTAAAGTCAGTGAAGGGAAGCTTGATTCATGGTTTAGCTCAGGTAGGCAGGTGACTCACAAATTGGGAAAGCTGTACCTCAGATTAAGGCTGGATTCACACATTTGTGTTTCACAGTTTAAGTACGGACTGCGATGTAAAGGAACACAACACTGTCATTCACGTATATGAGGCTATCGAATTCAGGTCAAGAGACCCATGGCCAGTTCATGTGAAATACGTATGTGTGATACCGGGCTAATAAGAATTATCGTTCACGATAGTCAGGGATACAAGTCATGTATATTCTTCATTTCCCAATAATAATGGCATACAGTAGTTTACAAATAAATGTTATATTGCATTATTAGGCCATATAGAGCTTAATGAGAAAATAACTTCCCCACTAAATTGTGGAAAGTATATAAACTCCTTAAAGGGGTTGTCCACTACTCGGAGAAACCTTTCCCAATCCCTATGTATCCCCCTTGTAAAATACTAACACTTATACTTATTTCCCGATGCTAGCTCTGTTCTAGCAGTGCCGGCACTGTTCCAGCGGTGTTGATGCTGGCCCTCCCGGGCATTGCATGACATTGTGATGTCACGTGATCCCTGTGGCCAACCACCGGCCACTTCACTCTCCACACCTTCGGGTGTATCACATACATCTGGAGTAAGTGAGAGCTGCTCTCATTTCCTCCAGATGTATGTGATAAAACTGAAGGCAGGGAGAGTGAAGTGCCTGCTGATTGGCCACAGGGATAACGTTACAGCACAATATCATGCAATCCCGGGAGGACCAGCGTTGACACCACTAGAACAGTGCCAGCACCGCTGGAACAGCACTTGCATTTGACATGAGTATAAGTGTTATTATTTTAGAAGGGGTAATCATAGGGTTTGAGAAGGGGTTCTCTGAGTAGGGGACAACCCGCTTAAATAAGGAAAAAATAAAAAGTGATTTAGAGGAAAAACTAGCACAAAGTAGCACTTATTATATGCAGCTCCTAGACTTAAGGTAGCGGGTTCACATGTCCATTAGCTTGATATAACATACACAATCCTACTTTAATGAAGAAAAGAAAAATATATGAATGCTTTAATTTGACCCCAAGACATGTAATCTATCACTTCCAGTCCTAAAGTTAACTGGTTTTGTCTCAAACCTTAGCAGTCTGGTTCACCTGGACCATTCCTGTACTTGTACACTATATAATTGCTACTTCTCAGTATCAAGAAATCACTGGATTCTTATGACAGAGAAGAGATCTATGGGATCTGGTTAATTATACTCTATTTTATGGAGATTTTGACTTTTTCTTACTTTGTTCTGTTCTCTGCTCAAATATTTAGACATGATTCTTGTTACTGAGGTTACCTCTTAAAATGCATCCTGTGTGAGTTAATGATTAGTGAAGTCCATTTGAAGACAGTGATAAATAACCTATACAAAACACAATATGTAATTATATCAGAGGCTAAAAGATAAGGACATCACATCAAGAATAAAAAATATGAGCAGCTACTGAATGAAATCAATTTAATATAGAGAGTAAATGTGAAAATTATATAACTTCCTAGGTTCTAAGAGAACATACATGTCAAACTCTGGCCCGCAGGGTGGTTTTATTTGGCCAGTGCCACCAGAACCACCACCCCTATGTGGGACCATTATTCTGTATGGAGGACTATGTGGGGCGCATTATTCTGTATGGTGGAATTTGTGGGGGCCATTATTCTGTATGAAGGACTATGTTGGGCCATTATTCTGTATGAAGGACTATGTGGGGCTATTATTCTGTATGGAGGACTATGTGGGGCCCATTATTCTGTATGGAGGACTATGTGGGGCCATTATACTGTATGGAGGACTGTGTGGGGCCCATTATTCTGTATGGAGGACTATGTGGGGCCATTATACTGTATGGAGGACTGTGTGGGGACCATTATACTGTATGGAGGACTGTGTGGGGCCCATTATTCTGTATGGAGGACTATGTGGGGCCCATTATTCTGTATGGAGGACTATGTGGGGCCATTATACTGTATGGAAGATTGTGTGGGGCCCATTATTCTGTATGGAGGACTATGTGGGGCCCATTATTCTGTATGGAGGACTATGTGGGGCCATTATACTGTATGGAGGACTGTGTGGGGACCATTATTCTGTATGGAGGACTATGTGGGGCCCATTATTCTGTATGGAGGACTATGTGGGGCCCATTATTCTGTATGGAGGACTATGTGGGGCCATTATACTGTATGGAGGACTGTGTGGGGCCAATTATTCTGTATGGAGGACTATGTGGGGCCCATTATTCTGTATGGAGGACTATGTGGGGCCATTATACTGTATGGAGGACTGTGTGGGGACCATTATACTGTATGGAGGACTGTGTGGGGCCCATTATTCTGTATGGAGGACTATGTGGGGCCCATTATTCTGTATGGAGGACTATGTGGGGCCATTATACTGTATGGAGGACTGTGTGGGGGCAATAATTCTGTATGGAGGACTATGTGGGGCCCATTATTCTGTATGGAGGACTATGTGGGGCCTATTATTCTGTATGGAGGACTATGTGGGGCCTATTATTCTGTATGGAGGACTATGTCGGGCCCATTATTCTGTATGGAGGACTATGTAACATAGTAACATAGTTTTTAAGGTTGAAGGAAGACTAAGTCCATCTAGTTCAACCCATAGCCTAATATGTTGATCCAGAAGAAGGCAAAAAAAACCATGTGGCAAACACTAAGCTCCACATTGGGGAACAAAAATTTCTTCCTGACTCCACATACGGCAATCAGACTAGTTCCCTGGATCAACACCCTATCAAGGAATCTAGTATATATAACCTGTAATATTGTACTTTTCAAGAAAGGCATCCATGCCCTTCTTAAATTTTAGTAGTGAATCACTCATTACAACATCATGCGGCAGAGAGTTCCATAGTCTCACTGCTCTTACAGTAAAGAATCCGCGTCTGTGATTATGATTAAACCTTCTTTCCTCCAGACGTAGAAGATGCCTCCTTGTCGCCGTCTCAGGCCTCAGAGTAAAAAGATCAGTAGAAAGGTCTTTGTACTGTCCCCTCATATACTTGTACATAGTAATAAGATCTCCCCTAAGCCTTCTTTTTTCCACAGTAAATAACCCCAAGTGTAATAACCTGTCTTGGTATTGCAGACCCCCCAGTCCTCTAATAAGCTTTGTCGCTCTTCTCTGCACCCTCTCTAGTTCAGCTATGTCTTTCTTATACACCGGAGACCAGAACTGTACACCGTATTCTAAGTGTGGTCGCACTAGTGACTTATATAGAGGTAAAATTATGTTCTCCTCCTGAGCATCTATGCCTCTTTTAATGCATCCCATTATTTTATTTGCCTTTGCAGCAGCTGCCTGACACTGGCCACCAAACGTGAGCTTGTCGTCCACCAATACACCCAGGTCTTTTTCAGTGACCGTTTTACCCAATGTTTTACAATTAAGCATATAATTATACATTTTATTTCCTCTGCCCAAGTGCATTACCTTACATTTATCCCCATTAAGGCTCATTTGCCATTTATCAGCCCAAGCTGTGGGGCCCATTATTCTGTATGGAGGATTATGTGGGCCCATTATTCTGTATGGAAGACTATGTGTGACCCATTATTCTGTATGGAGGACTATGTGGGGCCATTATACTGTATGGAGGACTGTGTGGGGCCAATTATTCTGTATGGAGGACTATGTGGGGCCCATTATTCTGTATGGAGGACTATGTGGGGCCATTATACTGTAGGGAGGACTGTGTGGGGACCATTATTCTGTATGGAGGACTATGTGGGGCCCATTATTCTGTATGGAGGACTATGTGGGGCCCATTATTCTGTATGGAGGACTATGTGGGGCCATTATACTGTATGGAGGACTGTGTGGGGCCAATTATTCTGTATGGAGGACTATGTGGGGCCCATTATTCTGTATGGAGGACTATGTGGGGCCATTATACTGTATGGAGGACTGTGTGGGGACCATTATACTGTATGGAGGACTGTGTGGGGCCCATTATTCTGTATGGAGGACTATGTGGGGCCCATTATTCTGTATGGAGGACTATGTGGGGCCATTATACTGTATGGAGGACTGTGTGGGGCCAATTATTCTGTATGGAGGACTATGTGGGGCCCATTATTCTGTATGGAGGACTATGTGGGGCCTATTATTCTGTATGGAGGACTATGTGGGGCCTATTATTCTGTATGGAGGACTATGTGGGGTCCATTATACTGTATGGAGGACTATGTGGGGCCCATTATTCTGTATGGAGGACTATGTGGGGCCATTATACTGTATGGAGGACTGTGTGGGGCCCATTATTCTGTATGGAGGACTATGTGGGGCCATTATACTGTATGGAGGACTGTGTGGGGACCATTATACTGTATGGAGGACTGTGTGGGGCCCATTATTCTGTATGGAGGACTATGTGGGGCCCATTATTCTGTATGGAGGACTATGTGGGGCCATTATACTGTATGGAGGACTGTGTGGGGCCCATTATTCTGTATGGAGGACTATGTGGGGCCCATTATTCTGTATGGAGGACTATGTGGGGCCTATTATTCTGTATGGAGGACTATGTGGGGCCCATTATTCTGTATGGAGGACTATGTTGGGCCTATTATTCTGTATGGAGGACTATGTGGGGCCTATTATTCTGTATGGAGGACTATGTGGGGTCCATTATACTGTATGGAGGACTATGTGGGGCCCATTATTCTGTATGGAGGACTATGTCGGGCCCATTATACTGTATATTAGTTGGCCCGCAACTTTGTCCAAGTTTTTCATTTTGGCCCTCTGTGTGTTTGCGTTTGACATCCCAGTAATAGAATATCATTTATTTGCTTAAAAGCAGAAGACCCCTTTAAGTTGCCCATACATATTAGATTATTGTCGGCTGATCCCACTATTATCTGTCAAATGCAACAACAATTTTATTTTGCGTGGTGACTTCCCAATGGGGTGATAAATTACAAGCCTAAGGCTCTGTCCTATCTGTGACTAGTCTCATTATTTCACACTGAAAAAAACACACAAACTACGCATGTATATGTATGGTGGGGTCTGAGGAAAAAAAATGTGTAAATCAGGAGTAAGGGCTCATTCAGACGTCCGATTTTCACATATGAGTGCTTTCCATGCTTTTCACGGTTAGCACTCGTACCTGTGATAGTCTATGGGGCCATTTACATGTCCGCGAGTTTTTGGGGACCGAGAGGTCCATTGGAAAATCGCTGAGACATGTCCGATTTTGGTCTGAGAGTCGGATCTAACTCGGCAATGCAAGTTAATATGGCCGTGAAAAAAATCAGACTGCACTCAGATGACATCCGAGTGCAGTCAAATTTTCACGGACTGTCGAAGAGGCAAAGGTGGAGAAACTTATATTTTTTAAATTCCTCCACATATGAGAAAAACAGATGACACTCTGATTACACTCTGATCAGAGTCTGATCAAAATAATCAATCCGTCTTTCTCGTATGGGAGAAAATCATATGTCTGAATAAGCCCTAACATCTGCTTTTTAGCTCAGCTCAATTAGGACACAGCTTTGATCTGTGACTGCAGTTCAGCTACTTTGCCTGTAGGAGTATGCGGTAGTCTGAGACACGCCTACTACCATAATATAGCTATAGGCTGCTCAGTCCCATCCCACTGTAGCACGGCCTTCTCTGATTGGCTGCTGTGTATAAGCTGAAGTCTATCACAGGCTCAGCAGGAAGTCAGTGCTCGGAGAGCAGCTCTCTATTACAGATGGGACCGAATGATTATAAAGTACAGATACAACTATAAGAAAATAAGCGGATTATCAGGTAATTGCCACACATATACTAAGGGAAATGAGCTTTAAACTAGTCATACACTTCTCCCTGTGATATCCATATGCCCCAATAGGGTCTTTGCACATGGGGTTTCCTGATGAGACAGTTCCTAAGCCCTTCTTCATTCTGAGGATTGTACAGGCCCCGCATGTAAGGAAGCAATGGCTACAGGCCATTGTTTCAAATTGAAAAATCCCTTAAATCTGGCATCCGTCTTCTGTTTCTGGCTTTGATCAATTTCATATTTCTCTACTTGTATTTCCTACATGGCCCTAGATACAATTTCTCTATTATTTTCCCTAGTCACACTATGCAGGTTTATTTTAACTCCCAGCTGTGGTGGGTGGAGAAGTTCTCAAGTTAGCACCATAGTCCCAGCGCCTACAGATAGTTTGTACCAAGCTGTGACTGTCAATCAGTCTGAGCAATAAAAGGTCCACATACATGGGGGACCGTAGGCAGATGGAGGGGTTTTTTGAGCTGTTCAAAAATAACTTGTTTTTCAACTGGAAACCTCTTCAGAAAATGTTTCTTTTTGGAGGAGCTTTCGGAGGAGATTTTCTTTTCCTGAAGCATTTCCTGAAGTGGTATTGGAAGAATTTTTTGTTCATGAAGTGTCTTTATTTTGCAGCCTTTGGATTTGTCAGTACCATGTTTGGAGCGGATTCTTACACTTTGTTTTATTTTTTTACCAGAAATTTTTCAAACTTAAATAGGAAAAATCATCCCTCAAAAAACTCTACATGTGAACAGCAAAGAGGATTAATAATCTTTTTATTTATATAGCACCAACATATTCTGCAGCGTTTAACAATTTGGGCACTGTCCCCATTGGGGCTCACAATCTACATTCCCTATCAGTATGTCTTTGGAGTGTGGGAGGAAACCCACACAAACACATGGAGAATATACAAACTCCTTGCAGATGTTGTCCTTGGTGGGATTTGAACCCAGGACCCCAGTGCTGCAAGGCTGCAGTGCTAACCACTGAGACACCATGCTGCCCATAACATTGAAATGAATTGGGAGAGTGTTTCCAGGCATTTTTTAAGTGATTTTTGTGGTGTTTTTCTTTCAGTGGATCTGCCCTTTCAATTTTCTTCTCAGTCAGCAGGAAAGTTAAAGTCAAAGTTGTAGATGAACACAATCTAACTAAACTTATAACACCAAACCTAAGAATGGGACCTGAGGAAAAATTGTAGGTTCCAGAATACAAACACGAGTCAAAATCCAACGCTAAATTCCCTGCTGGACCAAAGTAGTTGAAAAAATAAATAATATATCATTTTAATTAGGTATGGATTAAATATATCCAACACATTAGACACAAAGATAGATTGTAAAGGTGAGCCAACAGGGAAATCTCAATAAGAATAAATGGCACAGATAGCACAATAAGCATAAAATACAAAAAAATACATAATATGTATAGCAAATCAGTATGATAAACTAGTAAATAAAACATTAGGTACACAAGATGGATTATTAGGATTGGAGTGTCAAAAAACAGTAATTCCCTGAAAGAGGAAAAATGCATGCATAAAGTAGCTCACCATACACACCCAACATGTTTCACCCCTGACAAAGCATTTGTGAAACACGCTGCCACTGGACTCTGGGGCAATGGAAATCTGTTCTGTGGAGTGACGATCACACTTCTCTATCTGGTGTTTGATGGAAGAGTTACATGAATGCCAGGAGAATGTTACCTGCCTGACTGTATTGGCAGACTGTAATATTGATGGAGGGATAATTTTATGGGGGTGTTTTTCGGGGGTCAGTCTGGTGTGAAAGAACATGATCAGCTACACAGATTCTTGACCTCAACCCAATCGAACACCTTCGAAATTAACTAGACCGGAGATTGTGAGCCCGGCCTGTCCTCCAACATCATCGTCTGACCTCACAAATGCTTTTCTGGATGAATGATCAATAATTCCCATAGACATTTCCAAAATCTTATAGAAAGTCTTTCCAGAAGACTGGAATCTCGTGCCTGTCCATCTCTGTCAATGCCACTGTGACACCTCTCACCCTCCCTGGGAAATGGGATTACTCGGAGCCGGGTCAGTGTAGGTGTTACGGGGGATGCAGTCGTGGCCTAGACCCGTTCCGTGCCCAGGGCAGTCACATAAAAGATGTAATGGGCTTTCAAGTAAGAGTGGAATTTCAACTACGCCACCTGCGGTTTCCGGTGATGGACACCGGCGCTGCTTCAGTCCACTGAGGCCAGTGTTACGGGCAGCTAAGATGGAACGGCTCCCCGCAGGCGGAGCAGGCCTCAGGGCAGTGTGTGAAGAGATGGTGGGTGCAGTGCCGCGCAGGAAATAACGAGCTGAGACGGTGTATGAAGTCATCCGGGTCTTTAGTCACTTGGGATGAACTTTCAGCCGCAAAGCTTCTCTCTGCTTCTCACAGTGTACTGCGGCCACCGGGAAGGGGGTTCAGCACTTTCCAGGTAGATCAGGAGCACCTGTCGAGACCCCTCTGGTGTGTGTTCCTCTCCTTGGTAAGTTCTCCCACTAAGTCTTCTCCTGACTGTGTGTGGTACGAACGTGTTGTAAGGCCGGGTCCCACTGGATAAACGCAGTGTAAGAGATACAGGTGGCGTAGGTCGCTCCGTGCGTATCCCTCTGGGATCCACTAAGCCTCCGGGCTTTTCTGACTGAGACGTGAAGTAACAAAGTCAGATATGGGGGGCCGGTTACCCCTCTTGCAGCAGGAATCCCTCAGACTAGGCCAGAGTAAAGAATACAGGTGGCGACTCCTCTCCATCCGTATCTCCCTGTGATCCTTTTGCCTGTGGAGCCTATCTCCTCTGCTCCCCTCCAGGTCTTCTTAGGTCAGGACCTTGACCGGGTAAAGACAGTGGTTAACTCTGACCCGCTCCTCGTCTCAAGGCCAGAGTACGAGGACCGTGTATCTTCAGTCAGCTGCAGCCTTTTGCTGGACTCTGGCAGAAGACCACAATCCAAGACGAGGACCACAATCAATGACGAAGATCACAATCAAAGACCTTGCACTTAAGATGGCCGAAGATTAAATATGAAACAATAAGGGTTTCTTAAAACTGTGTCCTCCACCCTCACCCACTACATGGTTCCCCCTATCTTTGGTTCCCCCCATCTCCTCTATCCCGGGCCGGGGCAGCACCCTGGTGCATTTAGGCCCCCTTCAGGATAGGAGTGGTGTAGTGTTGAATGGTGAAGTGGTGTCCCGAGAGACGCTCCATCCTTACCTGGAAGAGGAGATACCACACCTCTACTGAGGTGCAGTACCCCTGTGGCGACTGAACCCTCAGGGGCGCCACACCACTATGTGTGGACATCTCTAAGAATTATCTCTATACTGACATACAGTGGCAACCAAAAGTTGTGTGATGACATTTTTTCTGGTGATTTTAGTAAACCGGAAGCCAATGGTTGTCAGCTATAAGGACGAAAATTGTGTTTGACATTATTTTATCCCTTTATGTGTTAGTTTTCAACATTTGCTGGGTCAAATGTTTTGCATGTTTTGTCATGGGTAGTCAAATTTTGCCTATATACGTACAGTATATATATTTTTATGTGTGTGCTTTTAGGTTAAAACATGGCAAAGACAAAGCCAAATTTATCACTAGATGTCAGAAAGCTTATTATTCTGATAGTGAAGTCAGGCAAAACCCAAAAAGAGATAGCTATGGAATTAAATTGTTCTCAGAGTCAAGTGTCACGTATATTAAAGAAAGAAAGAGAAGGCTATGGAACAGCTGACAAACCTAGAAGTGGACGACCATGGAAAACTTCCTCCAGAGTCGATCACATTTTTAAGAAAAAGTCAGTATCTGATGTCCATAAAAGTGCTGGACAGATTTTGCATGAAATGAGCAAAAAATATGATGTCAAAGTGAGTCGCCAAACTGTGGTGCGACAGCTAAAAGCAGTAGGACTGAATGCACGAGGTCCAGTCAAGAAGCCTTTCATCTCTGCAAAGAACCAGAAGGTCCGACTTGAGTTTGCCAAAGAACAAAGAACACAGCCAATGGAGAGAGACAGATTGAACTTGGATTCATCCGACTACAACACCTTAGACCAATCTGTTTGTTAGTGACGGTAAGCACTATATATACCGCCCAATTTGAAAACGTAATGATGTAAGGTACCAAGCACCTACAGTGAAACATGGTGGTGGCAATGTCATGGTTTGGGGCTGCTTTTCTGCATCTGCCATTGGCCTTTTGCATAGAATTGATGGAAATATGAATGCTACCATGTACAAGGATATACTGAAGAATGTAATGCTGCCACATAGTAAAGCCAAAGTAGACAGGGGATGGAAATTTCAGCAAGACAATAATCCTAAGCACAGATCCAATTTAGTCAAAAATTGGTTAGCAAAGAAAAATGTTCGCCTGTTACAATGGCCAAGCCAATCCCCTGATTTACACCCTATAGAGCACCTTTGGGGTGAGTTAGGGCCACGAGTTACGGCCCGTACCCATAGCAATAAAGATGAATTGTTTGCAGATTTGCACATGGAATGGAGCAAGATCCCTCAAGATGTCTTGAATACCCGAGTGGCTTCAATGCCCCGTCGGTGCGGTGCAGTAATTAAAGCAAGAGGTTCTGCTACAAAATACTAAGTTATGGCATTGTAAGCAATGAATTACTCTCTATGTTGTGATCAATAAATAATAAATACAAAACTATTTGCAGTCAGTTTTCTTAAATTAAATGACCATACTGATATGCAAAAGCATTTTGGTTAAAATTAAGGTCTTGCATGGATGACAACTTCATACACTTTCAATTCATCACCAGGGAAATGGCAGCACAACAACCAGACAGAAGTCATCACACTTTTAACAAAAATGCAAAACTTTTGGTCACCACTGTAGATGTATATCCTGCAATCTAACTATTTTTCCTTCCAAGGTAAAACTATTACTAATCTACTTTGGCAGAAGTTTGCATTACTGTTCCCAAAAAGTACGGTTCTTAATGATGTAAGAATACATAAGCTTTTTCCGTGCTGTATTTGCACACCTGCCTGTGTTGTTAGCTATTAGTGGCGCTGTCGCTGGGTGGGAGGTTTCCTGATACACACCCACTGGCCGCGATACTACTATAACAAGGTATCTAAACATAAGCCGTGTCTATGAGCTCCGGATATTTGTATACAAAGCGTCACATGATTTTTGACATACTGCTGCTTACAGTCAAACCAATAACATTATATCAAGGGAACACAAACGATTGAATGACATGTATCATTTTATCCACATGATAAATGTCTAATTGCTGGGGAATCTGACTCCTGGGACCTCCACTAATTGCAAGAAGAGAAGATCCGATCCTTGGTACTCCATTGCCGTGGTCAGAATTAAATGTAATTGAGTTCTATCCTGTGGAGAGGTGATAAATGTTATTTATGGAACAACTACTCTAAAGGGATTGTCAAGGACTCAGTTACTGATTACCTATCCTTATGATAGATCACTTTTAGTTTGGTGAGGGTCTGACACCCAAGAAGTTGACAGTGTACAAAGCCGAAAAGGCAACAGCTCTGTACACAGTAGTAGCCATTCTCAAGTAGCGCAGCTCAACTTCTATTGAACTGAATGTGATCTGAAGAGAAGAAGCTGCTCTGTCGATGTGACATCATCGGAAGCAGGAGAATCGCCGGCAGGAGCAGTTCCTGACTGCAGTTAGCCAGCAGAGATTGTCGCCGAGCAGAACAGGCAGCTACTTGCCGGTTCTTAGCTCCATCCGAAAAAGAGTAGGCAAAATCATGGATAATCTCATTAAAGAGAACCTGTCAGCACAATTTTATAATGTAAGGTAAAGACATGGCTGTGATTTCGCTGTAATACTGATTACATTGATACCTTTAGTGAAGAAATCCACTTTGTGGTTCTTCTTAAATTGATACCTTTGGTGAAGAAATCTGCTTTGTTGTTCTTCTTTAATCACCATTTGATGTTTTCTGCTAATTAGATTTTGGTGCACGGAGGCTGGACAGTGCACTGGGTCTTCTTCTCCCGCCGGTCTGTGATTCCGCGGCCCCTCCGTCTGTCTCTGTTCTATGAATAACAGGTCACAGTTTTTCAGTGACCTGCGTCCTCTTTCTGAAATCTCATCAAACAGAGGAGGCAGGCAGATGGGCTGAGGAGTCACAGAGAGGCAGGGAAGACCCAGTGCACAGTCCAGCCCCTGTGCACCGAAATCTGATTACCAGAAAACTTCAAAAACTGATTAAAGAAGAACAACAAAGCAGATTTCTTCACCAAAGGTATAAATTTAATTTGTATTACAGCACCATTACAACCATGTGTTTACTTTACATTACAAAGTTGTGGTGATAGGTTGCTTTGTAGGCAAAAAACGCTTACATTTTATGTACACTATGGAAAAACATTTACGAAACGAGTCTAAGTTTAAACAGTCTAAAACGTAGACTCATAGGGACTAGTCTTCAGTGTTGCTTGGTCCCTGGCGGCTCTTAAAGTATGTTTTTATCTGAAACGCCATAACGTTTCAGAGTCAAAAACAGATCATAAAGATCATACAGTCAGTGCCTGCTACATCCTGCTCATGGATTGGGCAGCATGTTTCAGCTGTCAGGTTCTCTTTAACAAAGAAAACCTCTTTCCATTTCATGCTATCAGCAATGGCACCACATGGAAGAGAAATGGCACAAGATCTGAGAAAGAAAATAATTTTTTTACACAAGAAAGGTGAAGGCTACAAGAAGATCAGCAAATTTTTACTTATCAGTCAGAATATTGTAACAAAAGCGATACAAAAATTTAACAAAGATGTAACAGCAGAAAACTCATGGACATCCAGGCTGACCACAGGAGTTAACACCTAAAAAGGAGAATCTTCTGATTAGAAGGATTGAATAAAATTTACATGTAAGCTCACTGTAGTTAGCTAAAAAAAAGAAGCCAAACTGGGGTGATTGATTCCCGTGACACAATACAGCATGCACTGCAGAGGAATGGCTTGCGTAAGTGTCGTCCTCCTAAAGCCCATGCACAAAAAAGCCTGCTGACAATTTGCCAGTCTACTGGGTCTCTATACTCTGGAGTGATGAGACTGTGATAAATGTTTTTGGAGCTGATGGCTTCAAAACTGTATGGCGTTGCAAAGGTGAGGAGTACAAAGAAAAATGCATGGTGCCTACAGTGAAACATGGTGATGGCAATGTCCTTGTGATTCTGCATACGTTTATATAATATAGTATAAAGTGGAGGTAAAGTGCAGGATGGCAGGTATGTGTCACCGAGGTGGCTGGTCTCGGTGATGTAAGTCCCGGAAGAAAGTACACCAGTATCAACAGAATTAGGAGCGACCAAAAAGCCTTGGTGGGAAAGGTCACTTCCATATACTCCAGTCCGGGGTTTGCGCGTCTAATAACAGGCTGCTGAGCTAGTTCAACAGTGTCTGTGGTATTTGGAGAGGAAAAAGACTGTTAATTGTGGACAGTCTCTGCTGGAGCCTGAGAGGTGGACTCAAAACTAAGTGGGTGAAACTTTTTTGAACTATTTTGCCTACCCAGTGAAAAGATATTTTGTCATTCATTTGTGCTGGAAAAAGGTTGTTGTTTCTTTTCATTTGAGCTCTGTGGAAGTTTATGAAGTATAATAAATCTTACGCTGTTTGACACACGAACCTGTTGCTTAAGTGTCCCCTAACGGCTTGAATCACCACAATTGAAGTTGAAATGCAGGCATGAAGTCCCAAAGGGCACAGGTGATTGCAGTGTAAAGAATGAATGTCCCAGGTAAAGGCAGCTACAGAAGTTCAAACACGGTCTGAAAGCATGGAGGACCTTGTTAAGCAACTGGTCCAGGCTAATATCCAGCAGCAGAAGCAACAGCAACAGCAGCAGTGGCAATAGCAGCAGCATCAGCGGTAGATAGCTCTCTTGGTAGAAACTGTCCGTGTTAGGGATACGGCACTTCCCGCCAGCCAAAGTGACATTACCCATGAGGTGAACATTACAGGAAGCCTTGCAGAAAATGAATCTGGAGGATGACGTCAAGCTTTCCTGACTGTCTTTGAGAGGGTGGCACACAGAAACTGACCCAGAGCAATTGTCAGAGGTATTAGCTCCATGCCTAACTGCAGAACCGCAGAAAGCATGTGTTACACGCACGCCGCTAGGGTCAAATAGGGTGAGACGGGTTTCATGAATTCTTTGGAATCCTGGGGGAACCGTTACTCAGAGTGAACATAGGCTGCAGCTTCTCTCAGGCAAACAATAGGTTCAATTGCTGTCCAAACAAATCTGACAAGAATCTTTTTCAACAGTTTAACAGTGGAATTTAATCTGAACATGGCCAGTGCAATTCAGGGATATTACAGCAATAATCTTCATTACAGTACAGTCTGAGTTTCTTGAGCAACCGGCTCCAGTAACAATACAGTAGTTTCTTCACAAGGCACAGTATTACAGTCTCTTCAGTAGCATCATTCAGCATAGATTAGATCTTTTAGCAGCACACTTCTATTCATACACAACCACAGGCTTTTCCTTCACAAGGACACAATAGTGCACAGCATTCTTTATCCTGCATGGAGATGGAGGGGGGGAGGGTTTGATGAGGGAGATGATCCCTGTGACACAATTCCTTTCAGTCCTTCCTGCCCGATAATATTCTGTACTGTTAGTTCAGGGAGTTTATCTAACCTGTGTTTAGTTTCTCTCCTGATCTGAATTCTGTTCAGTTGCCTTCTTTCAGATCCAGATAACACACCACCTTTCTCTTCGGCTTCAGCCAGACTACAATAACAAGTTCCTCACAATCCCCCTGGGGCTCTGCTAAAACACTCCCTGTCTCCTGTGACTGTGTTAACCCCTCTAGTTGCTGGATGCTTCTGAAGCACAACACTTCCTGTCTCCTGTGCTTGTGTAATTTGTAACAGTTGCTGGATGCTTGGGAAGCAATCCTTGCCTTGCAGCTTGCCAAGGAGTACGGCAAGCTGAAGGCAGAGATTATGCCATGTTGAACCTAAGCCTGGCTGTCAGGGCACAACGAGTGCACCTCTGGGGCTACCACAGGGATAAGCCTCCGAGGTCCCAGATGTTTTACCTGCCACATTTGGTGCAACCATGACTACAGCCCGAGACATGCTCCCCAGCACAGATAGTGAAAAGAGTGGTTATGAACCAGTTTATTCACTCACTTCCTAGGTCAGTACAAAGCTGGGATGCCCAGGGATAGCACCAGAATGCAGATGACTTTGTGAACCTTGTGGAGAGACACCTGGCTTTGGAAAACTCCCTGAGCAGTCAAGAGAGTTTAAGGTCATCTTACTAGGGTATCTAAAAGAGAGGGATCTAAATCCTTGCTTGTGTGGCACCCAAAGGCCCAGGAGGCGTCAGAGCTGCGTCTGAGGAATCAGATTCATGCCATTGTCTATTGGAGATGTCATGACCTGGGATATATAGCAGCCTGTTGTCCTACAGTCTAAGCTCCACTGGACTGAACCGTAGGCCCATGCAGCTCACTATATCCCGTGTGAAGTTCCGTAACCCACCCTTGTGAGGGACCACAGCTGTGCCAGTTGTTGGTCAACGGTGTAACCATGACTGGACTCCTAGACTCAAGGAGTTTGGTTACCCTGGTAATGTCCACACTACTTAATGTGCTAGTCCCTGGGTATAGGTGGGGGTAAGGTGTATCCACAGGGAAGCCAAGAACTATCCCATTGCCTGGGTTGACATACGCACAGACTGTGGTTCTGTGTCCCACGAAATAGGAGTTGTCAAGGACTTATTTCATGATGTGATTGTCGGACGAGACTTTCTGTTGTTCTGGGATTTGTGGGGAAAAGCTGTAGCACCCGGTACTTCTAATGGCAGCCAGGTTTCGGCTAAGACGTGATGCATCCAATGAATTTCCGTTTATTGCGCTGACTGGCAATGAGGTTGAGGAAACATTCCCTGAAGCCAGTATCCCTGACCTTGTCCAGGTGTCCAGGGAAAGCTTTGGGACTGCCCAACTCAGAGACTTAGCACTAAAAGGTGCTCTGGAGAATGTAACTGTATTGAATGGTGTTCCCCAGGAGCCAGAGGCCCCATAATCGGTTCCAGTATTTTGCCATGAATGGTGATCTGTTTTATAGAGTGACCAAAGTGAGGGGTGCGGTAATAGATCAACTCCTGGTGCCTGGGCCCTAAAAACGCATGGTGTTTGATATGGCTCATTCCCACGTGTTGGGTGGTCATCTGGGAGTAGACAAGACCCAGTAGCAGATCCTCTGGAGGTTTTATTGGCCCGACTGTTAAGGGAAATTCTGAATTATTGTCTGTCTTGTCCTGTATGCCATCTGACCTCCACAGTGACCCACTTACGCAGTCCATTAGTTCCATATCCAATTATTGAGGCTCCATTCAAACAAATAGCCATGGATCTGGTGGGACCCCTGGTAAACCCTGCCAGAGGACGTTAGTACATATTGGTGGTATTAGCTTATGCTACTCAGTACGTGAAGGTGGTGCCTTTGAGAACCTCTTCTTCAAAGTGTATTGCTTG
Source organism: Phyllobates terribilis (assembly GCF_046119375.1). Taxonomy (NCBI): domain Eukaryota; kingdom Metazoa; phylum Chordata; class Amphibia; order Anura; family Dendrobatidae; genus Phyllobates; species Phyllobates terribilis. The sequence goes on along the minus strand of NW_027362771.1, from coordinate 527,917,153 downwards.
AGAGTTGGCCCATATATTCTCTGGAATTGGCCTTCCTAAGGAGATATTAATGGATCATTAGACACCATTCATGTCAAAACTCATGAGGGAACTGCGTAAAGCCCTATGAACATCTCAGTTCCAGATTTTGGATCATCTGCAGACAAATGGCCTGTGTAAGGCGGCGGTGTTCACACCGTGAAGTAACTAAGGCAGTGACCCAAGCAAGTCCAACATAAACAGCTTTATTCAGCAACTCACGGGTAAATAGAAAAGTCCTCCGGTTCGCAGCAGGGTTAACACGAGTCCTTAAACAATGGTTGCTGTGGGCAATGGCCGCGCCGGGCCGCTCAGAGCCTGACAGGTACAGAGCCTTCCCAGGCGTGGGTTCAGCCACACTCAATGCTGCTGAGCTTTCCTGCTATGTTCCTAGTAGGTCCCTACACTGAACAACACTAACCCTTAATGCGGGGTTTTTAAAGGACCTGTGGCAAGAGCCACTGGAAAACCCGGGTTGGAGGAGGCCGCCCACTGCCTTCCTGTAGCCTCCCCCAAGAAATGAAGGCCCTGCCGGGTTTTACTTAGTCTTCCTTAGCCAGATAGCCTGACCAGGTCAATGCTCACCTTCATTCCTGCATTGCAGCCGCAGGTGTGTCTGTGACTGCAATGCACTCCAATGGATTTAATAGGTCTCTGTACACATTCTGTGATATATAACGTCCCTCGTATACGATCCCAGTCACTGCCTCACACCTGGTAGAGAGGTTTAATAAAACCTTAAATGCCATGTTGAAGAAGGTGGTAGAGAAGGACGGTAGAGATTGGGACTATATTTTACCCTACCTATTGTTCTCCACCAGAAAAATCCACAAGCCTCCACTGGATTTTCCCCATTTGAGCTTTTGTATGGCCAAAATCCCTGGGGACTCCTGGATGTAGCAAAAAAGATATGGATATCATGCTTCTGAATTCAAACCCTTGATTCTGTGGTTGGCGTCTCTTTTAGCTGAACAACAGCTGATGCACCTTTTCTTTGGGTGCTTTAGTTATGTTATCTATGTTTCTATTGGTTTTGGGTAACATGTGTTTTTCATTTACTCTGTTTGTCTATCCTATCACCTTTTGGGTGCAGCTTTAAATACCTTCCCTTACTGGTGTTTCCTACTGGTGACAGACTTTGTTGGATTCATTCACTGTGCTGTAGTTTGTGTTAGTTGCAGTTGCTTTGTGTGTGATTCCTTTTCTCCACAGGGAACTGCTACTCTAGAAATCCTAGGAGCTGCTAAGGACATTCAGGGTAAGCCACCATCGAGTGGAGGTGCCATTGTGTTACCTTAGGGTGCCAACCTTCGCGGTCAGGCCGGGATAGACAAGGGTCAGAGAAGGGCTTTTGCTACTCAGGTTCAGGTATTTGTCTTCTTGGTTTGTACGTTACCCGTGTGAATGTGCTTTGGCAGTCATAACAGTAGGAAACTGAAACCACACCCTACAAAAGCATAATAGAGCATGTGGCTCAGATGCAGGAAAGGATGGCCAAAGTTATGCCGATTGTAAAAGAGCATCTCCTCAGGGCACAGGAAGCACAGTCCAAGGTGTATAACAGGTCGGTTTAAGTAAGACAGTTTATGCTGAGGGATCAGGTACTTTTACTAGAGCTAACAGTGGAGAGCAAGTTCCTTGCCAAGTGGCAGGGACCCTATGAAGTAGTAGAAAAGGTGGGAAAGGTCAATTACAAAATACACCAACCAGGGAAATGGAAGCCCTTCCAGATACAGGTGCTTCTCACAAAATTAGAATATCCTCAAAAAGTTAATTTAGTTCAGTTCTTCAATGCAAAAGTGAAATTCCTATATTATATAGAGTCATTACAAACAGAGTGATCTATTTCAAGTGTTTATTTCTGTTAATGTTGATGATTATGGCTTACAGCCAATGAAAACACAAAAGTCATTATCTCAGTAAATTAGAATAATTAACAAAAAACACCTGCAAAGGCTTCCTACACATTTAAAAAGGTCCCTTAGTCTGTTTCAGTAGGCTCCACAATCATGGGGAAGACTGCTGACTTAACAGATGTCCAGAAAGCAGTCATTGACACAATCCACAAGGAAGGTAAGCCACAAAAGGTCATTTCTAAAGAAGCTGGCTTTTCACAGAGTGCTGTATCCAAGCATATTCATGGAAAGCTGAGTGGAAGGAAAAGGTGTGGTAGAAAAAGGTGCACAAGCAACCGGGGTGTCCGCAGCCTTGAAAAGATTGTTAAGAAAAGGTCATTCAAAAATTTGGGGGAGATTCACAAGGAGTGGACTGCTGCTGGAGTCATTGCTTCAAGAGCCACCACACACAGACGTATCCAGGACATGGGCTACAAGTGTCACATTCCTTGTGTCAAGCCACTCATGATCAATAGGAGTTTGTGTGTTGCCTAACGGCTGCCAAAGAGCTTGAATTCCTACAATATATACAATTAAAAAGTAAGGTCATTGCTAGGATTCAAACCAGCAACCTGTGATATGGAAGACAAAAACTTTACCAATGAGCCAAAACCTGCTGTATTCTGCTGTATTACACATTTATTTCATTTTAAAGACATATCACCAAGTCAAAAGTGTTCACATTTATTTTACTCTTATTTCATTCCAACTGCTCCCCAAATCTTTTGTTTTTTTCTACCCTCCATATGGAACTAGAGATATGAGTAGAAATATTTAGTGCTACTTTTCATCATCTTTACTATGCGGGCATTGCTCACAGAGTAATAATTACAGAGCACAGCAGTCATTGGAAACTTCCTTCTGTAGTGATTTGAAACTCCAAATGCTGTTCTATTGATGCCTATGGCAGAAGATAAAAAAGGAACTGGAGAAAAAATGGAATCCTAGTGGCTGATAAAATTTAGCAAGACATGAAATAAAGATTGCTAATTTTTATCAACCGCTAGGATTCCATTTTTTTTCTCCAGTTCCTTTTTGGCTTCATTCCGGTAGTCAACAGATTGGAATCAGGCTGCAATAATTTGGAGCAACTAAACTACAATACACACGGTGAGGCTTTCTTCCCCTTTTTTCTTATATGGCAGAAGATAATTTGTGCATCAATAGAGTGGCCTTTAGCGTTTCATGTCACTGATCTCTCAGCAGCAGGCAACAAACACAGCTCATCTCTGCACTGCCTAGTTATTATAAGATCCTTTGTGGAGGAGGGCAGGAGAGTTGAGCTCTGCTACAATCCAGCTAACAATTATGTAAAATCACATACACAGCTATGCTGATTTATAAATCAGAAAACAAAATTGGTCAGACAGAGTACTGTACAGAAGCATAAATTGTATTTTACACTTAGATTACATAGATGATAACTTAGAGGGGTGGGAGTTGTCAAGAGCACACAGGAGTGTGTGTGTGGGGGGACGGCAGAAGAGAAGCAAGGTGCTACTTGAAAATGTAGTTTTAGCAGAGTAAGGACAGAACTGCACACTTAGCCATGTGAGGCTAGGGTCACACCAGCGGATATTCTCTCATCCGAGAGAAGAGGGTGGATTATGCTAATCACACACTGAGTGTATAGAAAAAAAAACTTAAAATTCACATATTTTTATTAGATTCTATTTAAAATGCACCCAATAATTCCTGTGCGTAAATTATCACTAAAAGATCTTTCAAACAGACAAGACCTTGGGAAGTTGTCTAGATAGACAATTCAATACATGACTCCATACACGCTTGAATCGCTCAGTAAATTAGCAAACAAAGTGTGTCTGTTCACCTAAATGTCTTGAGGAAATGATGCACTTGTCAAAACAGCAAATGACACACTCGTCAGTCGTCACATCAACAAATGATCAGTACCACACTTGTCACATCAACCAAATATCGGTACAAGCATACCTGCAAGGAAGGTTATATCAGCAAATAGCACATGGTACATAGAATATTCATATCCAATAGATCCTCTCACAAGATAATACAAGTTTTGGATCGACAAATAAAAGCGAAAATGTATTCATATCAGATTGATCTCATGACATTCATAGGGTTCATAGATCAAATATGCACTGTGGATTCATAAGCACATGATGATCAAATATAAGATGCACACCCAGTATAGCTACAATGAAGATAGAAATATTATAACGATGTAATGCCATATAACTAATAATGCTGTTATACCAAATAATGGTGATAGCTGATAATGCTATAATACCAAAAACAATGGTGTCCTGGCAGGAAATATTACAAATAAACCCCAGTCATGTCACAATATACAGCCTATGTTTCCCTGGGATAGACACTAGGCTGTATGGTGATCCCTTAATACCCTGGCTGTTTCTACCTACATTGAGACCTCCTGATGATCCACCCATTGGAGAAACGCGTTGAGGCATGAGGAACAAAGAGCATAATATGGCATCATGAATGGCAACAAGAGACTATAAGTCTTGATTTGTCTACTTTAAGGCGTGCTTTAAACATACCCCTCTCAGAATAGGATGGTCTCTATCTGGAATAGGTCTATCTTTTACCATTTGACAGGGCCAAACAGAGGAAGGGAGGGAGAGCTGTCGTGGAACGGGGGCGCCAACTCCCGCTGCTAGGCAGGAATAGCCTAGTGTCTATCTAGCCTAGTGTCTATCCCCTTGCAGGTATGCTTGCACCAATAATTTGTTGATGTGACAAGTGTATAATTTCATCAAGACATTTAGGTGAACAGACACACTTTGCTTTGTAATTAACTGAGCGATTCAAGCGTGTATGGAGTCATGTATTGAATTGTCTATCTAGACAACTTCCTAAGGTCTTGTCTGTTTGAAAGATATTCTAGTGTGTTTTAAATAGAATCTAATAAAAATATGTGAATTTTAAGTGTTTTTTTCTATACACTTACTATTTTCCCTTCTATCAAAAATCTGAAACTATGTTCTATTTAATCAAACTCTGATCAGAGTGTGAACATAGTCATATCCAATTTTTTCGGATGAGAAGATGAAAAAGAAAACATGTTCTCCATCTTCTTCATTCTGTCAGTCTGTGAAAATTGGACTCCACTCATATGTCATCCAAGTGCAGTCCGATGTTTTTTCCACAGACTCATTGACTTGCATGGCCAACTCAGGCTTGCTGTGATTTTTTTCTCCAGAGTCGGTCTGAGAAGAAAATCGGAGATGTGCACAGCCCCATAGAATAACATTGATCTGAGTGCGATCCGATGTTTTGCCGGATGGCACTTGGACTGAAAATACAGTCATCTGCACGAGCCCTTTAGCTGGATCATCTAGAGATGAAAGAAGACACAAAGATACAAGAATGAAACTGTATGTTTGGCTTAGTCTGTATATTAACAATACTGTACATATGCATCTATAGTGCTTTGTGAAAAATAATGTGATTATGGGAATAACCATTTAAATTAATTTTAATTGATGTTTGCCCACTATAAATGGTAAATAATGGTATAATTTATGTGCCACATTTGTTAAAAACTAGTCATAAATATGTCTAAATTGTAGACACTCCTAAGCCATGCCTGCTTTTGAGCTTTCAGGAGCAAAGTGTCGAGCATGTCGAAAAATGCTGCCTAATCTAAAATGCACATTTTTGGCACACTTTCCTTTATATATATATATATATATATATATATATATATATATATATATACATTACAGACCAAAAGTTTGGACACACCTTCTCATTTAAAGATTTTTCTGTATTTTCTTGACTATGAAAATTGTACATTCACACTGAAGGCATCAAAACTATGAATTAACACATGTGGAATTATATACTTAACAAAAAAAGTGTGAAACAACTGAAAATATGTCTTATATTCTAGGTTCTTCAAAGTAGCCACCTTTTGCTTTGATGACTGCTTTGCACACTCTTGGCATTCTCTTGATGAGCTTCAAGAGGTAGTCACCGGAAATGGTCTTCCAACAATCTTGAAGGAGTTCCCAGAGATGCTTAGCACTTGTTGGCCCTTTTGCCTTCACTCTGCGGTCCAGCTCACCCCAAACCATCTCGATTGGGTTCAGGTCTGGTGACTGTGGAGGCCAGGTCATCTGGCGTAGCACCCCATCACTCTCCTTCTTGGTCAAATAGCCCTTACACAGCCTGGAGGTGTGTTTGGGGTCATTGTCCTGTTGAAAAATAAATGATGGTCCAACTAAACGCAAACCGGATGGAACAGCATGCCGCTGCAAGATGCTGTGGTAGCCATGCTGGTTCAGTATGCCTTCAATTTTGAATAAATCCCCAACAGTGTCACCAGCAAAGCACCCCCACACCATCACACCTCCTCCTCCATGCTTCATGGTGGGAACCAGGCATGTAGAGTCCATCCGTTTACCTTTTCTGCATCGCACAAAGACACGGTGGTTGGAACCAAAGATCTCAAATTTGGACTCATCAGACCAAAGCACAGATTTCCACTGGTCTAATGTCCATTCCTTGTGTTCTTTAGCCCAAACAAGTCTCTTCTGCTTGTTGCCTGTCCTTAGCAGTGGTTTCCTAGCAGCTATTTTACCATGAAGGTCTGCTGCACAAAGTCTCCTCTTAACAGTCATTGTAGAGATGTGTCTGCTGCTAGAACTCTGTGTGGCACTGACCTGGTCTCTAATCTGAGCTGCTGTTAACCTGCGATTTCTGAGGCTGGTGACTCAGATAAACTTATCCTCAGAAGCAGAGGTGACTCTTGGTCTTCCTTTCCTGGGGCGGTCCTCATGTGAGCCAGTTTCTTTGTAGCGCTTGATGGTTTTGCAACTGCACTTGGGGACATTTCCAAAGATTTCCCAATTTTTCAGACTGACAGACCTTCATTTCTTAAAGTAATGATGGCCACTCGTTTTTCTTTACTTAGCTGCTTTTTTCTTGCCATAATACAAATTCTAACAGTCTATTCAGTAGGACTATCAGCTGTGTATCCACCTGGCTTCTGCACAACACAACTGATGGTCCCAACCCCATTTATAAGGCAAGTAATACCACTTATTAAACCTGACAGGGCACACCTGTGAAGTGAAAACCATTTCCGGTGACTACCTCTTGAAGCTCATCAAGAGAATGCCAAGAGTGTGCAAAGCAGTCATCAAAGCAAAAGGTGGCTACTTTGAAGAACCTAGAATATAAGACATATTTTCTGTTGTTTCACACTTTTTTGTTAAGTATATAATTCCACATGTGTTAATTCATAGTTTTGATGCCTTCAGTGTGAATGTACAATTTTCATAGTCATGAAAATACAGAAAAATCTTTAAATGAGAAGGTGTGTCCAAACTTTTGGTCTGTACTGTATATACTGTATATATATATATACCCCATATATATGAAGGAAACAAGCAGCAGAGAGATTTCTTTAAGGTCAAAAGACCCCTCACATGTTATTCCTTGTGCCAGCTATCATTGTTTTTTTTTAACTTAGACATCTTTTTGTTTGGTCTTTAGCCAGTATCTGTGATATCCTTGTGGTCCTCAGTTATCCACTGGCTGTGAGATTACTGTGGTCCTTAGCCACTGTACAGTCCTGCTCATCGTAATTGGCATCCATGAAGTTTAAGTACATAATGTGGAATATCTCCTGAAAAAAAATGAATCAAGTGAAAACATTTTTTGTATAGCGCACGCGTGTTAAATACAAAAGAGCAAATGATAAACCATAATAAAAAAAAACAATGGGAGGAAAAGATAGAAAAAACTAAAGCTTGCTGTGTCACTGGTATTGGCATTCTTTACAATAACTTAGTATGGAAACACATTTTGACTCGCCTGTGGTAAATCACAAAAGAGTTTCACCTGTGATTAATTGCCAGTTCCCATGTGGCATGAATTGGCCAATGAATGATGACTTCAGTGTTTTAAAAAGTTACATGGTAGGCCCTGTTCCTTTGTCACAATGGTGAAGACAAAGGAGCTGTCTGTTGACTTCAGAACTGCTATTATTAGCAAATAAAAGACTTCCAAAGGGTATAAGGCCATCTCCAAAGACCTTGCTATCCCAGTTTCAACAGTGCGCAATGTTATTAAGAAGTTGTCAAGCATTGAACTGTCAAGAATCTCTCTGTACGTGGCCGTACAGGAAAATTGACAAGAGATGTCTTTAAAGGTTGGTGCGAATGGTGGAAAAAACACCACGTCAAACATCCAAAGACCTGAAGGCCTACCTGGAACAGTCTGGGGTCATGGTTTGAACAAGTACCATACCGCGCACTAAACCAAGCAGAGCTTTATGGGCAAAGGCCAATGAAGAAACCATTGTTAAAGAAAAGACACAAAATGGACGACTGATCTTTGCCAAAGAGTACCTTGACAAACCACAATCCTTGTAGGAAAATGTTCTGTGGACAGATTAAACAAAAATAGAGCATTTTAGCAATGCAAAGAAACAGTTTGTTTACAGATGGCTTAATGAAGCTTATAAGGAAAAGAACACCTTACCAACAGTTAAGCATGGTGGAGGATCCATAATGCTGTGGGGTTGCTTTGCTTCATCTGGTACTGGAGGCCTTGACCGTATCACAGGAATCATGAAATCAGAGAATTATCAAGAGATTTTAGAGTGAAATGTCCTACCCAGTGTAAGAAAACTTGGTTTGAGTCAAAGATCATGGGTCATCCAGCAAGACAATGACCCAAAGCACACATCCAAAAGTACACAGGAATGGCTGAGAAAGAAAAAATTGACTTTTTTCAAATAACCAGCAATGAGTCCTGACCTCAATCCCATTGAAAAACTTTGGGGTGAGCTGAAATCTGCCATTGGGAAAAAGAACCCTGCAAACATTCAAGAACTTGAACAAAATGCAGAGGAAGAATGGGAGAAAATTCCAGCTGAGAATTGCAGGAAGCTTATAGATGGCTACAAGAAACGTTTGGAGGCTGTCAGCAATGGCAAAGGGCGTACAACCAAGTATTAATTAGGGGTGCCTTTATTGCTGCACATGCTGATTATTCTGTTTCTTCTTTGAAATTGCAACATGGAAGTTGAAAAGCAATGTTTTATTGTTGTATTACTTTGGACCGCTAATTAAAATTCCTGAGGATATAACTTTTGGACATTTCCATTTATTTCTGGAGCTATTGTACAGTCTAAATGAAGGGGTGCCAATAATGGTGAGCAGCACTGTATGTGAGATCATTATTCTTATTATTTCAATATATCACTGTGCAATGATTGTTTTCTAAGCCTTTCCTATGTTTATTATCCATGTACTGTGATGTCACTGAACTGTTTTTTTTAATTTTTTTTTATTTTACTTTTGTTACATCATGTTCCTGTATAGAATGCATCAGAGAGCAGCACTCAAATCATCAATGGCAGCTGCACTCTTGCTCTGCACAATGAATACTCTGAGCTTGGCTTGGCTTGCTGACTTTGTCACTGGCTACTACACTCAGCACAATCAACTTCAATGTACAGAGCGCAGTAGCCAGTGACAAAATCAGCTCACCTGCTGCGGTCTGCAGAGTCATCAGTTGAACTGACAAAGCTGAGCTCATAGTGTTCAGTTTGCAGTAGCTGGTTATGATTTGACTGTTTTGACTGCTGCACTCTGCATAGTCAGCGGTTTAAAGGGAATTCATCAGTAAGATTCCCCCTAGAGAATCAGTGGTACTGCAGCCTAAGACAGTGAAAAACCATTCGAAGGATATCTTTTTTTGTCACTACCTTATGCTCCCTTGCTATGAAATTCTTCTTTTATTCATATGCAAAATAGCATTACATTTCTTAGCCATTTGTTACACTTTTGGATGTAGAGAAAAAAACACAAAATTTAAGCTTGGTTTAAGTTGGTATACATGCAGCACATAAATGCATGTTTCACAATGGCCATGAATCAGAAAAACCTACAAGAAGCAAAATGAACAAAAACCCTGCTGTAAATAAATAAAAAGCAAGTGCATTTAAATAAAATAGGGTTCTTAGTAACACTGTTTATGATCAAAAATAGTATATAAGTCATCCCACCACGACAAGGTGAACCCGTTCGGGACGGTCCTACACTGTTTAATATTATAAACCTTACCATGTGTCAAAGTTGACTTGCTTTTTATTTATTTACAGCAGGGTTTTTGTTCATTTTGCTTCTTGTAGGTACTTCTGGATGTAGCTAGCAGCAGTCACAGACTGGCAGGTCCTGGAAATCAAAGCATACCCAGATCCACACCGAATGCGCTCCCACCAATAAATTGTGAGCATTGCACTTGCTCCTCCAGTGTCAGTGTGCACACACAGGAACATGGATTTGCGTTTAGGGAGCACTCAGTGTGAGAACACTAGTGCTGTCAGTCTAGGTCAGGGACAATGCTAAATATTCAAAATGGAGGTCGTAATAGTTCACCAAGCCAAGGGAAAAGCACCCTCATTTGCTTGTGGATTAAAAGTGAATTTGTATTTTTGGGGTAACAGACTCTCTTTAAAAGAGTGTTTGATGTGGGTTTTCAAGTGAATCTGCCTCGAAATCCAGCCAAACCACAAAATAAATTAGATTTATAAATCTCATTCACATGGTGCTTTTTTTTTTCCTTGTGTTCTTCTGACCTATGGTGAAGTTTTTATTTTTTTTTATTAATAAATAAAAATAAAAAGCAGCATGTCAATTCTTAACATATGTTCACCCAATGCAATTTCCAAATTTTTGTAGCGATATTTGAAAATTGTGGCAACAAATTGCAATTAGAAAGCATGGTGTGCAGAGTACAGCAGCTGGTGAAAAAAGTCAGTTGAACTGCTGCACTCTGCATAGTCTGGTGCCTATAATACATGTGTCCTTCAACCCTGTGCTATGACATCACTGTGCCTGTAACTCCACTTTGAAAAAGCAATAAGAACTGACCAGCACCTCAAAACAGGATAAAGCAAGTGTGAACAGGTGGCAAGCTGCCATGACTACACATACACAAACAAAAGAATACAGCAACCTCTGTAAGCGCTAAACTGTATGCAAACATTGAATATATGAAATTTGGACTACATTACTGCTATATAGAATATACCTAAAAAATGAAGTTACTTAGCACATAAATTGGCCAATTCATAAGAGCCCACCAGCCACGATATGGTGACCTTTCTTTGATGAGACCCTAAACTTGATATTTATGAAACATGCCTCTCCCAGGCTAAAAACCTACAAATATAAAGGGTAGGTAGAATTCAGACCTAATTAAAAACAGCCTTATCCTGGCGTTCAGTATTTGGTCAGTAGTTAACCTCAGTATTTGTAAGCCAAAATCAGGAGTGGAACAATCAGAGGAAAAGTATAATAGAAACATGTCTGGTTTTGACTACAAATACTGATGTAAAATACTGACCAAATATTGAATGTGTGAACGTGGCCTTAGGCTGATGGGAGGAGTGCTCAATCAGAAAAGGAGTAAGTCACAACCTCTCACAGTACAGAAAGTGATTGTCCTCCAGCTTTGCAAAAGTCACTGTGACTCGGCATCCTGTTTCTTTATCGTACACATTTGCAAGTATTACCCTGCATAATATCACTCCAGCCAAGCGTTACCCTACAGTGTAGACACCCGAGGATTAAGGTCCTCTGAATACCACCCCCTGCACGTGCCCCCTACTGCTGAATCACGTCATGCAGCCATATTGTCACTGTGACTCAGCACATTGCTGATCACAAAGGCGATTCTCACAGCCGTCTGGCTTTATGTAACGAAGCAGGCAAGGGTGACATCTCAGAATAAAGGGTGGATTCACATCCATAGACTGCATGCTCACGGGTGATCAGCAGGGCCAGGATTAGAGAGTCTTCGAGGGCCCTTTGGACTCCTTAATATTAACTGTATAGCAGTATGTCCGCTCTGTAAACCCCTCACTTGTCTCTCTCTTTCACCCCTTTGGCTGTTCCTTTCATATTGATACCACATATGCTCAGTAGCAGGGAATGTGGAGCCAGATCTAAAAGTCCCCAAAACGAGATGTGATTAATGATGCTCCACCAGCACTCCTTAACGTGTGGATGTTAATTCTTCCTGAGTCTCATCAGTTCAATATTAAACCCCTTATTCTCCAGACACATGATTTGTATGTGAGTAAAATAAGGCTAAGTTCACATTTCCGTACATTCCGTTTGTTTGTTCCATTTAGAGGAAGAAATGGAATTCATGTGCAAAAGTATTTGTTAGGCAAATGGCAGCCGAGGGGCCCTATTAGTTAATATGGGGTCCTATAAATGGCATAAATTATGATGAATTTGTTGGGCCACAACTTCTACCACCCAAGCCCCAAGCACTTTTCAAATAGTTGGTGCAGCTGGCAGGGTCTGGCATAAAAATGAGCAGCTTTGAGTACCGAAAAAAATAAGCAATTTTTCAAGCAGCTGTACTCCACAATTTGGAGCAAAAACTGTCCATTGAATTAGCCCCTCAGTCTTCACTCAATAAGAGCTGCACAGCTTTATACAGTCTTTTTGTTGCTGAGTATGCAGCAGAGCGCAGCAGTCAAGATGACTTTGTCATGTTGTTGCACTCTGCATAGGCAGCAAACAAGATGACAGAGTGTTCAGTGTAATCACTATACTTAGCGCTTTGCCATTCCAGCTACTGCCAATGCAGAGCACAGAAGCTGAGGATAAAGTCCTCTGTGCTGCTGTGCTCTGTACCATCTGATCTGCTCTCAAAAAAAAGACTAAAATGGTTATTATTTTTAATCGGGTGGCCTGTTACATTACATTGTTTTAGGAAACCCTTTTTAAAACTGATTAGTATGAAAATTTCCGCACAGTATTATAGTACATCATGTTGTGGTGGGGTGACAAGGTACCACACTGGTCACAAACCAACATAAGGTTGTTCCTGCTACTTGGTCCATAAGGCACGGGGAGCACTGTGCTTCAAGTGGTGACCAAAAGGCGATAGCCGCTAAACCTTCCACTAAACCCTGTTTTCACAGCAAGAGTGAACTATAAACCGTAGGCTATATATCATGAGTCTAATAACACTGTGGGACTGGGACTATTGTGACTAATGTGCCGAGGCCAGGAGTGGTTTACAGTGTGTGACAAGTTTATGTAAGGATGGGGCTTACATATGAATACCCTTCGCAGTACACATTGTACCCTTTTCATGTACCCATCACTCTTTCTTGTATCTTATTTGAGGAGGAATTTGTACTAACTCACTTTAAACATCGCATTTTACATCTACTATATAATTGTCTTATCCCGTCTGTCTGTCTGTCTGTCCTGGAAATCTCAGGTCGCTGATTGGTCCGGCCGCGGCCAATCAGCGATGCGGCATTTCTGAAAAACATGGCGGCCGTTAGCAGCTCATGTGCGGCACGGAGGTCAGCGGCGATGCAGCCGGGAGATGCAGCCGGCTACTCGCAGCATAAGTCCCCCGACCACAGGCGCCGCTGACCTACATGCGGCTATCGTCGGGAGATCAGCGGCTACGGCCGCTTATCTCCCGAGGACAAGTGTGACGCCCCTCCCCTCCTCTTCTCTCCCCTCCCCTGTCCTCCCGTCCCTCCCCCCGCTCGATCAGGACCCCGGCACCCGGCATCATACTTACTCCTCCCCTCCCCTCTCCTCTCCTCCCGTCCCTACCCTCTCCTCCCGTCCCTCCCCCCGCTCGATCAGGACCCCGGCACCGGCGTCATACTTACCCCTCCCCGTGCCTCCGCAGCAGCTCCTGTGTCTTCCGCTGATGCTCTGTGACGTCTCAGGTCAGAGGGCGCAGTGACGTCTTTACACCGTGCTCTCTCCTGACCAGTCACAGCGCACAGCGTCAACATGCCGGCTACGCTGGAGTCCAGAGAAGCAGCTGAGAAGGGAGGTGAGTATTGGATTTTTTTTTTTTTGTATGGGGCCATAGGGGACCTGCATGGGGCTCTATGGGGGGATGGATATACAGGGAATATGACTTCCTGCATGGGGCATTATATGGGGGGGAGAGGTGACATCCTACATGGGGCATTATATGGGGGGAGAGGTGACATCCTACATGGGGCATTATATGGGGGAGAGGTGACATCCTGCATGGGGCATTATATGGGTGGAGAGGTCACATCCTGCATGGGGCATTATATGGGGGGAGAGGTCACATCCTACATGGGGCATTATATGGGGGGAGAGGTCACATCCTGCATGCGGCATTATATGGGGGGAGAGGTCACATCCTACTTGGGGCATTATATGGGGGAGAGGTGACATCCTGCATGGGGCATTATATACGGGGGATGTGACTTCCTGCATAGGGTATTATATAGGGGGGATGTGACATCCTGCATGGGGTATTATATATGGGGGATGTGACTTCCTGCATGGGGCATTATATGCGGGGGATGTGACTTCCTGCATGGGGCATTATAAAGGAGGGTCGGGAGACATATGCTAGAATACCCGATGCGTTAGAATCGGGCCACCATCTAGTGTTACAATAAAAGGTTAGAGGATACACTACATGGAGAAAAGTATTAGGACACCTCCGCATTACACCTACAGGAACTTTTATGGCATCACATTCTAAATCCATAGTCATTAATATGAAGTTGGTCTCTTTGCAGCTATAACTGCTTCCTCTCTTCTAGGAAGGATTTCTATAATATTTTTGAGGTGTCTGTGTGAATTTTTGCCCATTCATCCAGAACAGCATTTGTGAGGTCAGACACTGATGTTGGATGAGAGGGCTGGGCTTATAAGATCTGTTCAAGTTCATCGCCAAGGTGTTGGATGGGGTTGAGGTCCAGGCTGTGTCCGGACATGTTCTTCCACACCATGTCATTATGGACCTTGTGCACTGGGGCACAGTCATGGGGAACAGAAAAGGGTCCTCCGAAAACTGTTTCCACAAAGTTGGAAGCTAAAATTGTCCAAAATGTCTTGTATACTGAAAGATTAAGATTTCCCTTCACTGGAACTAAGGAGCCTCTTTAGTAATTAAGTCATCAGAACATTGGTGACTTTTCTGCCCTCTGCTCCTCAGCACTTGTTGACCCTGTAACTCTACGTGGTCTCCACTTCGTGGCTGAGTTGTTGCAGTTCCTTCCTCTTCCACTCACAGGTGATTGGGGAAGATTTAGAGGGGAAGAAATGTGAGGAACTGACTTGTTACCCCGGTGGCTCCTATTACAGGACCGCGCTGATATCAGTGAGATCTTTACCACCAGCCATTCTGTTACGTTAGTAATGGTAGACGTCAAGGTGAGGGACCAGTTGTTATATACCAAGGGCAATAAAAAATGAAAAATTTGAATTCAGTAATTAAAAAGTGTGTCCCAATACGTTAGTGAGGCTTCTCCTTGAACTGGGGTGAGCTGGGCGTTTCTAGAAGGAGAGCACTAAAGGAGAAAACCAAGATGAAAGGAACTTCGAAGGAAATCTGTATTCTGTCTAGTACAATAGCCTTGAATTAAACAGTCCGTATGCAGCTGAATGGAGCCCTGGACAGGGATCCATTAAAAGTCTCCTTGTTCACAGACATCCAGCCACATTGTCAGCTCATATTCTGGCATGATTCAACATAAGCATTGTCACCCTCAGTAGGTTCATTAATGGATCATAACTTTTGCTAATATCAATCTGAGCTACGCAAAGTTTTTTCAAGAGGAAGATGCTTCAGGAAATGCTGGTGCTTTTTTTTGTGAACATCTTTACGTCGTTTTTTTTTTGCCATTTCCTGAACACTTTTTTCAAAGTTTTTGACTGCCATTGTTTCTTACACCATTTCTGTGGTATCATTTGTACTGCCAATTTTTTGACTCCATTCAACAATGAATGATGAAATTACTAATTTTTCAAAAACGCTGGCAAATTATTAAAAAAGATGCATGGACGTCTTTTGTACCTTCCCATTGCCTTCTATTATAAAGTAGAGCGTCTTCAGGGTCGAAAACACCTGAAGAATGTTCAGTTTACTTCGGTTTAACTGCTTGGCATCTTTGGAAACCTGAAAGGGTTAAAAGATGCTCAAAATCTTGAACATGGACCACTCCAGCATTTTTTTAAATTTCCCTGCCTGAGTGGTATCACTAGTGTAAGTTCCCTGTGCCTAATATTATACTTACCAGCTTCCGTCATCTTCTTTTCTCGACACCGCTTTGGTTGTTTTCTGTGTTAGAACCCTCCTGTTAGTTTTTTTCTATTTTGTGGTCACGTGACCTGCTGCCTATTTATTCCAGCTCCGCCCTTCTGGCTTTGCTGGACTTCAGTGTTATTTTGACTCTTAATCTAGCCAGGTGCTTTGTACCTTTCTCTATAGTTTGCTTGGTCCTTGGACCTCTAAGTACTTTTGTCTGTTTGTCTTTTTGCTCCGCTACAACTTCTGCTAGGAGGTGTCCAATTTTGTCCCAGTCCTTAGTACTTTTAGGGACCCCTCCCTTATATCTATAGGTCTGCGTTCAGACTAGCTGAGGACGAAGGCGGGTCTGTTCACAAGGAACAGGTTGCCCGCTGCATCGTAGGGAATCAGCTTAGTCCTATTGTAGGGACAGTTTTCCTACCTTTCCTTAGTTCTTGTAGCAGATCATAACAGTAAGTCCAGCCCAAAATCCAAAAAAAAAAAATCCTAAGGAAAGAGATCCGGAGGTCAGCATGGTGTCTGTTCAGGAATTAGCTCAACGCCTGCAGGGATTGTCTCTTGAGGTGGCCGAGCTCCAGCAACACGTGAGTAGATGTCCTGGAGCGCATTTTGTTGAACCGAAGGTAGGACTGCCTGATTTTTTTTGTGGTAAACAACAAGATTTTTTTTCCTTTAAAAATGCTTGTTTATTATATTTTCGTTTGAGACCCAGGTCCTCTGGGAATGAATCACAGCGCATTGGGTTTATCATGTCACTTTTGCGCAAGGAACCACAGGGATGGGCCTTTTCTCTCCAACCTAATGATCCGTGTTTTAGATCAGTGGAAGATTTTTTTTCTGCTATGGGGTTGTTGTATGACGATCCTGATCGAGTCTCTTCTGCTGAGACACAACTGAGACGTTTAAAGCAGGGGTCAGGGGATGTTGAAAATTATTGTACACACTTCAGAAGGTGGTCTTCTGAAGTGAGATGGAATGATTCGGCGTTAAAATGTTTGTTTCTTGCTGGTCTAGGTGAAAGGGTTAAGGATCTGCTGATTGCTTTCCCTGCACCTGGAAACTTGCAAGAAGCCATGCAATTAGCTATACTGGTGGACAGGAGACTGCGTGCCAGGGTTAATGAGGAGAAAACTCCTGCTATGGCAGCTCCCAGTCATCAGAGTGTCTGCTCGGACGACGGAGATCCGATGGAGATTGGGGCAATGCCACTCCGCTCTCAGGAAAAAGACCGCAGGTGTTCCAAGGGATTGTGTTTTTACTGTGGTAAATCTGACCATTTTGTTAAGAACTGTGAGCTTCTGTTAAACAAAGAAAAAAAAAGGTCAGTTACGCCCGTATTGCTTGTTTAAACACTAAGGGAGTATTTCTTTCAGAGAGTACCTCATTGCCGGAGGAGTTGATTGAATTTCCGGTATTTGTGGATTGTGGTTCTACACTGAATGTGATTGATAAGGGTTTTTTGGAAAAACTTAAATTGGAACCTAAACCTTTGTCATCTCCTATTTCTGTGGTTGCTGTTGATAACACTCCTTTGAAATGTGTTACTCACAAGGTTGCTGCATTTCCCCTCACTATCAATGGCATTCACCAAGAGAATTTGGATTTAGTGGTATTAAATAATTTACCTTCTCCAGTAGTGTTAGGTTTGCCTTGGTTAAAACTGCACAATCCTTTACTGGACTGGTCTACTAATGAGATTAAATCTTGGAGTCCTAAGTGTTATGATAAATGTTGTAACGGTCGCATTGCTGCTGTGGAAAGAGGGGAATTACCTGTACCTATTCAGGATTTTTGGAAGGTTTTTTCAGAGGAGGAGTCGCAAATTCTACCTCCTCATAGGGACTATGATTGCACCATTGAGTTTGTTCCTGGAGCTACTCTTCCCAAGAGTCGCTTATTTAATCTTACTATCCCTGAAAGAAAAGCCTTGGAGGAATACATACAGACGAGCTTGGCTGCTGGTCACATTAGACCTTCTAAGTCACCTGTGGCTGTTGGATTTTTTTTTGTAAAAAAAAAAGACGGCGGTTTACGTCCATGTCTGGACTTTCGCGAAATTAATAAAATTACCGTACGCAATTCCTACCCACTGCAGTTAATTCCTGACTTGTTTAACCAGTTAGTGGGGGCCAAGTGGTTCTCTAAAATTGATCTCTGGGGGGCATACAATTTGTTGCGAATGAAGGAGGGTGATGAATGGAAGACTGCTTTTAACACTCCGGTGGGTCATTTTGAGAATCTGGTGATGCATTTTGATCTTACCAATGCACCAGCGTTTTTTCAGAACCTTATTAATGACATCCTCAGACCTCTGATTCGTAAGAATGTGGTGGTGTATTTGGATGACATTTTGATTTATTCGCCAGATCTGGAGTCTCATTGGCAGAGCGTACGTGAGGTATTGCAGTTATTAAGTGACAATTCACTTTTTGCTAAGCTGGAGAAATGCCATTTCGCTTTGCAGAGAATTAGTATTTTCGGCTACATTATCTCCAGCGAAGGCTTTTCACATCGACCCGCTGAAGGTTCAGGCTGTGCAGGAATAGCCTAGACCTATTGGTTTAAAATCGATACAGAGATTTTTGGGTTTCGCCAATTATTACAGAAAATTCATTAAGAATTTTTCTATAATTGTTAAGCCGCTGACCGATCTCACCAGGAAAGGTGCGAATACGGTCCAGTGGACTACTGAGGCCATTGAAGCTTTTGTGTATCTCAAGGAGAGGTTCAGTTCTGCCCCCATCCTTATGCAGCCTGATGAGACCAAGCCTTTTTTGGTCGAGGTTGATGCTTCTTCGGTGGGGGTCGGTGCGGTTTTGTCTCAGGAGAACAAGGATGGGGTTAATCCCTGTGCTTTTTTTTCAAAATTTTTTTCTGAAACCGAACTTAATTACGATGTTGGTAATCGGGAATTGCTGGCTATCAAACTCGCATTTGAACATTGGCGTCATTTCTTGGAAGGTGCTAAATTTCCCATTCAGGTTTTCACTGATCATAAGAATCTGATCTATCTAGATGCTGCCAAGCGCTTGAATGCCCGTCAGGCTAGGTGGGCACTGTTTTTTTTCTCGGTTTAATTTTTTCGGTTACTTACATCCCAGGTACTAAGAATGTTAAAGCTGATGCTTTATCTCGCAGCTTTTCTCCCATGGTTGATACCGAGGAGGAGGAGAGCATTTTACAGGAAGGAATTGTGATAGCAGCATTGGACTCCGTTGTGGAAGATGGGATTCTGAAAGCCCAGGAGGATGCCCCATCTAACACTCCCCATGGGAGGTTGTTTGTACCTAGAACCTTTAGGAGAGAGTTGTTTGTGGAGTATCATGAGTCTCGGTTGGCAGGTCATCCAGGAATTTCTGAGAATAAGAGACTGGTAGGTCGCAGTTTTTGGTGGCCTGGGTGGCAGAAGGAAATCATTAAATGGGTGCGTCAATGTACAGTGTGTGCTAGATCAAAGGCTTCACATGCTCCTGCTGCGGGGTTGCTTTGCCCTCTGGAGGTTCCTTGCGCACCTTGGACGCATCTTGCAATGGATTTTATTACTGACCTTCCTGTGTCCGAGGGTTTCACTGTCATCTGGGTGATCGTGGACCGTTTTAGCAAGATGCGTCACTTGGTTCCTTTCATTAAACTACCCTGCGCTAAGACACTCGCTAAGGCTTTTGTCAAGGAAATTGTCAGACTCTATGGCGTTCCCACCGACATTGTTTCTGATAGGGGACCTCAGTTTGTGGCCCGTTTTTGGCGTGCCTTTTGTGACAGGTTGGGAGTCCATTTGTCATTTTCATCTGGGTATCATCCTGAGTCTAATGGACAGACAGAAAGAAAGAACCAGGATGTTGAGCAGTTTTTGCGTTGTTTTGTGGCAGACAATCAAGAGGGGTGGTCTGAGTTTCTGCCACTTGCTGAATTTGCTCTTAACAACCATACATCCTCTTCTGCTGGGTGTTCTCCGTTTTTTTGCTGTACTGGGAGACATCCGTCGTTTGGTTCGTTCTCCAAATTGGTGTCGGCTGTGCCGGAGGAGGAAAATTTTTCCGGTGGAGAGAGTATGGACTGATGTACGTTGTAACCTTCAAGAGGCTAACAAAAAGTCTAAGAAGTATTTTAACAGGAAACGTCAAGAGGTTTTGTTTGCTGTTGGTGACATGGTTTGGTTGTACTCAAAGAATCTGCGGTTGAGGATTCCTTCTAAGAAATTGGGTCCGAAGTTTGTGGGACCATTTAAGGTGCTTCAGGTGGTTAACCAGTCTGCTGTTAGGTTGGAGGTTCCCTCCTCCTGGAAGATTAATCCGGTGTTTCATGTTTCCTTGTTGAAAAAAGCTGATGTATCGGATAGGGATGCCACTGTCACAGTTCCTCTGGTGGTGGAAGACAGTGAATATGAAATTTCTCGTATCCTGAATTCCAGAAGGCATAGAGGGAGACTGCAGTATCTCGTCGCTTGGAAAGGTTTCGGTCCTGAGGATAACTCCTGGGTAAGGGCAGATGATGTCTCTGCTCCTAGACTTATCAGAGCGTTTAACAGGAGGTTTCCTGATAGGCCTGGGCCTGGAGGATCCGGAGGATCCTCATAGAAGAGCGGGTACTGTTAGAACCCTCCTGTTAGTTTTTTTTCTATTTTGTGGTCACGTGACCTGCTGCCTATTTATTCCAGCTCCGCCCTTCTGGCTTTGCTGGACTTCAGTGTTACTTTGACTCTTAATCTAGCCAGGTGCTTTGTACCTTTCTCTATAGTTTGCTTGGTCCTTGGACCTCTAAGTATTTTTGTCTGTTTGTCTTTTTGCTCCGCTACAACTTCTGCTAGGAGGTGTCCAATTTTGTCCCAGACCTTAGTACTTTTAGGGAACCCTCCCTTATATCTATAGGTCTGCGTTCAGACTAGCTGAGGACGAAGGCGGGTCTGTTCACAAGGAACAGGTTGCCCACTGCATCATAGGGAATCAGCTTAGTCCTATTGTAGGGACAGTTTTCCTACCTTTCCTTAGTTCTTGTAGCAGATCATAACATTCTGGTGGTTGACCTACCGGATTGCCCCGGCGAGCCGGAGGTGACTACTCAGTGTAAGACTATGAGAGCCAGGATGAGGCCCTCATAGATCTACACTAAAAGCTTGTGATTATAACCTCTGAATTTTGGTCAATAAGGAGCTGAGGTCACAAGATGGCGGATTGGGACTCGAGTGGTGCCAGGAAGAGCAGAAGATGGCAGCTCATAAGTATTTTACTAGGGACAGGACACATGCAGTAGTGATACCACTCTGGCGGTGAATTAAAATAAAATGCTGGAGTGGTGCTTTAATATTTATTCTAGTAAATTATTATTATATAGAAATAGTATTTTTCATCAAACAGGGAAAACAATGAAAACATTTATACCGTACATAACTTTATATTTTATTACTGAACTACTCTCAAATACATGCTAAAAAGAAATAAAGAAATGTTTATCAAATGGAAAGAGGGAGGCATATCTAAAGAAGATTATAATGCAGTCTGCAGATCCTGCAGGGCACGTATCAGGTTAGCTAAAGCTGACAATGAATTAAGGCTTGCAAGAGATGTCAAAAGCAATAAAAAAAGGATTTTGGGGGTATGTCAAAAGTAAATGAAAAGTCAAAGATGCTATAGGATTTTTACAGGATGAAAATGGTGAAATGGTAAGAAAGGATGTTGAGAATGCCAAACTTTTTACTTCCTATTTTGCATCTGTTTTCTCTCAGAAAGAAAATGTAACATCAACTGATCTTCACTGTCCTATTAAAGGAATAGAAGAATCCAAGTTATCTGTAAACAGAGAGATTGTGAGGGAATATTTAGCTAACATAAATGAGTTCAAGTCTCCAGGTCCAGATGAATTACACCCGAGAGTACTGAAGGAGATCGTAGAAGAAATTTTAGAACCACTCTCCATAATCTTTGAAAATTCTTGGAGAACAGGAAAGTCCCAGAAGACTGGAGAAGAGCAAATGTTGTTCCTATCTTTAAAAAGGGGAAGAAGGTGGACCCAGGGAACTATAGGCCGGAGAGTCTGACTTCTATACCAGGAAAGATCTTTGAACAAATTATTAAACAACATGTATGTAAGTACCTGGATAAGAATGAATTGATTAACCAGAGTCAGCATGGGTTTGTAACTAACAAATCATGTCAGACTAACTTAATTTCCTTCTATGACAGAATCACTGACTGGGTAGATCAGGGAAATGCTGTAGATATAGTATATCTTGACTTCAGCAAAGCATTTGACAAAGTATCTCCCACCATCCTTATTGAAAAAAATTACCAAGTATGGAATGGACAAGGCAACTGTTAGGTGGATTCATAACTGGCTTAGTGATCGGACTCAAAGAGTGGTCGTAAATGGCTTCACATCCAGTTGGATGAATGTCTCAAGTGGGGTACCACAGGGCTCTGTCCTGGGGCCTGTAGTGTTTAACATCTTTATCAATGATTTAGATGAAGGAATTGAGGGTAAACTGATTAAATTTGCTGATGACACAAAGCTAGGAGGGATAGCTAATACTAGAGAAGAGAGAGAGAGGATTCAAAAAGACCTAAATAAACTGGAGCAGTGGGCAGTAACTAACAGAATGGTTTTTAATAGGGAAAAATGCAAAGTACTACATCTGGGCAATAAAAATGAAAAAAGCATATACAAAATGGGAGGAGTAGAGCTAAGCAACAGTACATGTGAAAAAGACTTAGGTATACTAATAGATCATAGACTGAACATGAGTCAACAGTGTGATGCTGCAGCAAAAAAGGCAAATACAATTCTGGGATGTATTAACAGAAGCATACAGTCTAGATCACGTGAAGTCATTATCGCACTTTACTCCTCTTTGGTCAGACCTCATCTGGAATACTGCGTCCAGTTTTGGGCACCACATTTTAAAAAAGACATCGACAAACTGGAGCAAGTTCAGAGAAGAGCGACGAGAATGGTGACCGGTCTGCAAACCATGTCCTATGAGGAACGGTTACAGGATTTGGGAATGTTTAGCTTGCAAAAAAGAAGACTGAGAGGAGGCTTACTGTATTAGCTGTCTACAAATATCTCAAGGGCTGTCACATTGTAGAAGGATCATCTTTATTCTAATTTGCACAAGGAAAGGCTAGAAGCAATGGGATGAAACTGAATGGGAGGAGACACATATAAGATATTAGAAAAAACTTTTTGACAGTGAGGGTGATCAATGAGTGAAACAGGCTGCCACGAGAGGTGGTGAGTTCTCCTGCAATGGACGTCTTCAAACAGAGGCTGGACAGACATCTGTCTGAGATGATCTAGTGAATCCTGCTTTGAGCAGGGGGTTGGACCAGATGACCCAGGAGGTCCCTTCCAACTCTACCATTATATGATTCTATGATTCTATGAAATATCCAAATATTGCCATCTCTAAAGCAGGACACTTCTCTCTCCCAGCTTATCAAGAAAAATACTCGCTAAAATGTAAAATGTAGCATTTAAAATAGTCAAAGACCAGAAAAAACACTCCATATAGATCAAACACACAATAATACTTTTAGATAATATAGAGCTTCATAAAATATAGTTATGGAATTATAGATTTCTATCTCACCCTAGTGTTACCCTAAAAAAGTGTCCCTTCCTGGCCACAGATATTGGCACCCTAGCTTGGATGCAATATAGCGCCCCCGCTCACCAACGGCTAGCCCTTGTAGTTTCTATTATTCCCGAGTTATACCTTCTTAGTATACTAAGGTTTACCTAACAATTTGGGTTTTCCTGTGATTTTCCATCATACTAGTAGAGTATTGTCTTTTGTCTGGCGGTTGATGGACTTGAGGTCATCTGGTGTTTCTGGTGGAGATAATTTGTCTCATACCAGGGAATAATAGGGATAAATTAAATAAACATTTAATAAATGCTACATTTTAGCTGGTATTTTTCTTGATAAGTCGCTCTTGTTAACCCGTAACTTAGTGACCCTTCTCTTTCCCCCCACAAACCCACAGATATAACTCAATACTCCCCCTCTCTTCCTCCTACTCCCTACCCCCATTACTTTTACGTTTTTTATAACTGTTACTACTGTTTCATTTGGTTCAATCAAAATGTTAATATGCTTGACTCTCACTATTCCATTCAGCAGTGGAAATGTGTATGGTAGGGATATAAGGGGGTTGAACTGTGAAACATTATCCACAATCCCCTACAGAAAACATATCCTTGAAGTGTATTGTTAAGTTGGTCCAGCTTGTTTGTATATGGTGTGTTGGCTGTTGCAACTCATCATGGGCGCTTGTCCTTTAATTTAAGAAAATGTGGGCACTAGCCCTTAAAGTCAACGGGTTAATGTCACTCTCATTTCATCAGTCCATAAAACCTTTGAAAAATCAGTCTTAAAATTTTTCTTGGCCCATTCTTGACGTTTTATCTTATGTTTCTTGTTCAAAGGTGGTCGTTTTTCAGCCTTCCTTACCTTGGCCATGTCCCTGAGTATCGCACACCTTTTGCTTTTTGATACTCCAGTAACGTTGCAGCTCTGAAATATGGCAAAACTGGTGGCGAATGGCATCTTGGCAGCTTCATGCTTGATTTTCCTCAATTCATGGGTAGTTATTTTGCGCCTTTTTTGGCCAACACGCTTCTTGCAACCTTGTTGGCTATTTGCCATGTAACGCTTGATTGTTCGGTGATCATGCTTCAAAAGTTTGGAAATTTCAAGACTGCTGCATCCCTCTGCAAGACATCTCACAATTTTGGACTTTTCAGAGCCCGTCAAATCTCTCTTCTGACCCATTTTGCCAAAGGAAAGGAAGTTGCCTAATAATTAAGCACACCTTATATAGAGTGTTGATGTCATTAGTCAACACCCCTCCTCATTACAGAGATGCACAATGCACATCACCAGATTTACCTAATTGGTAGTTGGCTCTCAAGCCTATGCAGCTTGGAGTAGGACAACATGTATAAAAAGTATCATGTGATCAAAATACTCATTTGCCTAATAATTCTTTACACAGTGTAGTCTTGAGCGCAAGTGCTCAATACTTGAGTTTGCATCGGGTACTCGGGTATGCACTATGTATCGCTGGTGCTCGAGTGACATCCTCAAGTCCCTGCCCACGCATGTTTCACGGTTATTAGACACCCCAAAAAAAACATGCGGGGATCGCTCGTGCATGGCAGGTAATCCCCGCGAGTTTTTTTGGCTGTATAACAGCTGCAAAACATATGGAGCGGAGACTCGAGCATGTCACTCAAGCACTCGCGATACTCGGTGCATATCCGAGCACCCGATGCAAACTCAAGTAGCGAGCACTTGCGCTCAACGCTAGTCGCCATTTCATCATCATTTTTTTTCTTTACTTATGAAAAAATCCCAACCCCACCCTAACCCCAACCCTAGCACAACACTAACCCTAGCCCAACCCTAACCACATCCCAAGCCCAACCCTAACCCAACCCTAACACAACTCTAACCCTAGCACAACCCTAACCCTAGCCCTAGCACAACCCTTACCATAGCACAACCCTAACCCTAGCACAACCCTAGCACAACCCTATCACAACCCTAACCCTAGCACAATCTTAACCCTAGCACAACCCTAACCCTAGCACAACCCTAACCCTAGCACAACCCTAACCCTAGAGTTTATTTTTTACGCTGTTACTCGTGCTCTATAAGTAATTCGACAACTTTATTCTTCGGGTCGGTGCGATTACAGCGATACCAGATTCATATCAGGTTTTTATGACTGACAGCTGTCACAAACTAAAAAAAAATTTTTTTGCAAAGACTAGTTTTTGAATCACCATATTTTGAGAGCTATAATTTTTCCATTTTTTGGCCGACAGAGTCATGTGACGGCTTGTTTTTTGCAGGACAAGTTGTCGTTTTTATTGGTACCATTCTCGGGCACGTGACATTTTTTGATTGCTTTCTATTCCCATTTTTGGGAGGCAGAATAAACAAAAACCAACAATTACGGAATTGTTTTTTTTTTATGCCGTTCCGCGTGTGGTAAAATTGATAAGGCAACTTTATTCTTCGGGTCAGTACGTTTACAGCGGTACCACATTAATTTAGGTTTTTTTATGTTTTGGCGCTTTTACACAATAAAAACTATTTTCTAGAAAAAAAAATTGTAGCGTTTTATTCTGAGAGCTATAACTTTTTTATTTTTCGGCTGATGGAGCTGTATGGCAGCTTGTGTTTTGCGGGACAAGATGACGTTTTCAGTGGTACCATTTTTTGTTTGGCGGTATGATGATAAAGCATAATTTTTTGCTTAGTTTTCTTTTATTACCGTGTTCACTAAAGGGGTTAACTAGTAGGAGAGTTTTATAGGTCAGGTCATTCCGGACGCAGCGATACCAAATATGTGTACTTTTATTGTTTTCATTTTTTTTTTTTTTATATTTTTACAATTTGTTTTAAAAAAAATTTCACTTTCTGAATCTTTTTTTTATTTTTACACTTTGTTTCACTATGGGACTTTCGCATTTTTAACCCAGATCGCTTGCATAGCATAGAAATGCTGCAGCAGCATCTCTATGCTATGCAGTCGGCAGCCCTGCACACACAAGTTAGTTAGACCGCGCACTGAGCACAATCTACCTAACTTCCTGCTGTCTGGTGACCCGGATGTCATCATGACGACATTGGGTCACCATGACAACTACCGGGACCCGTCACAGATAGCGCGGGACGCCGGAGAGGAGGTAAGTAAGCCGCGCTTACCTCAGTTTGCTCCCGGAATGTTGTGATCGACTTCGCTTGTGTGCGAGCGCGATCCCGTGATGCGTATTAGTATGCACCTGGTCCAATAGACCCAGGCCAGTGCAACGTATTACTGATCACATCAGAGAGGGGTTAATGTTCGTTCTGTTCACATACAGTACTGTACAGTTTTAGGCAGGTGTGTTAAAAATGCTGTGAAGTAAGAATTCTTACAAAAATAGAAATATTAATTGTATTTTGCTAACTGAGGAAAATAAACTAAAGGAATGAACTAAACAGAAATCTTAGACAAATTAATATTTAGTGTGACCGTCCTTTGCCTTCAAAAAAGCATAATCTCTTTTAGGTTACATCTACTTGTACATAGTTTTTGAAGGATCTCGGCAGGAAGGATGTCCCAAACATGTTGGAGAACCAACCACAGATCCCAGACAGACTGGATGACGTTGAGATCAGGGCTCTGTGGGGCCATATCATCACTGCCAGCACTCCTTGTTCTTCTCTACGCTGAAGATAGTTCTTCCTGACATTGGGTGTATGTTTTGGGTCATTGTCCTGCTGCAGAATAAATTTAAAGCCAATCAGACCACTCTGATGATATTGTAGGATGGATTAGTATGTGCCTTAGCTTTAAGGACACCATTAATCCTGACCAAATTCCTATCTCCATTTGATGAACTGCAGCCCGAACTATCTTCAGCGTAAAGAAGAACAAGGAGTCCTGGCAGTGATGATACGACCCTCACAGAGCCCCGATCTCAACATCATTGAGTCTGTCTGGAATTACATGAAAAGACAGAAGGATTTGCGTAAACCTACATCCAGAGAAGATCTGTGGTTAGTTCTCCAAAAATTCCAACGATGTATCACTTAGTTTCCTGGCTGCAACACTTGTGATAGAATCACAGTTTTTCTGCTGCAGATCTAGCAGAGCTTGGAATGTGGAGCCCTTTATAACCCCGCCCATACCACTGATTGGCAGCTTATTGAAACAGCAAAACACAGCAAGTTGCACTTTGGTGGAATCAGGGTCTCTGCCCCTACATCGTGCTGCTCTCAGATTACATAGCAAAAACCTGCTGACAGATTCCTTTTAAAAAATTGTGTACAAGCATACCTAGATTAAGTGATTCTGTTTTGAAGGTAAAGGGTGGTCACACCAAATATTGATTAAATTTCTCTATTGTTCATTCACTTGCCCTGAGACTGCCTGTGGGGAGATAGCATAACCAGAGACAGCCAGGGGCGTAAATATCTCTGGCATAGAGGGTGCGACCACGAACGGGACCATGGGGGAAGAGGGCCCGTCAACCCCAATTTCACCTAGATGTGTGTCCTTGGATGCACATTCAGGTGAAATGTATTGTGGCACAGAGACCCGCCAGCTCCCTGCACTGCAATACACACTGCTGGCCAATCAGGAGCTGGGAGCTGACGTCGGCTTGCTAGTGCCATGTGTTGCATGGCAGTGACGTCATGAAGTGCCCGTCCCGGCACGCCAAAGTCAGCTGCTGGCTATAGAAGAGGATGCCGCACGCCGTGGGAGTGGGGGGGGGAGGTAAGAATAATTATTAAGTTAACATAGGGAGAAGGGGAAGGGAAAAGTCAGCTCACCAATTGGTATATGCACCTTGCTTCTAAGGAGCCATCGCACGGAGCCGCCCTGGTCCGGGTGGAAAACAGTGCGGAAAATAGGAAGAAATCTCCAGCGATCAGAAAATAAAATGTCTAAAAACTATTAAGATCGACACGTTGCGACTGCACCATGACTAAGACTGGTGCAGTCGAAACGCGTCGATCTTAATATTGAACACTTGGTGGTTGCTGATTTCCATATTTATGGTTTTATTATTGGATTTTCGCAAATAAAGTTTTTGGACATTTTATTTCCTGATCGCTGGAGATTTCTTCCTATTGTCTGCACTAAGAATAATTATTTGTTTCTTTTTAAATGTGTCCAGGTCCAAATTTTGCATTGGGGCCCATTGGAATCTAGTTACACCACTGGAGACAGCTATAGAGACTGTATGCGAAATGCGTGTTGTGCGAGTGGTGCTGGGACCTGAGACAGTGGGAGAAAGTGTGGCTGGTGGAGACGGGCTATGTTTTGGCCTGACAAAGTGAACCATGGCCTGTTTTATCCTTTCATGGACCAAGGCAGCAAAAATATCATTGTTGCCTGACCCGGTGGCTTGTATAGAGGGATAAAGTGCATCCTTGACTTCAATTTTATACTGCATCTGTGAGAATCTGGGTGAGATCTGTGCAAGGTGTGTCAAGATAATTGCCTGAAATTCTTCCACCCCATCACCAGAGGTACTGGACTGTGTTTATTGTTGCCGAAAAATGCCTTCTAGTGTAATGAAAGAGAACAACAAGAAGTAGCAAAGGCACCAGGTAAATTCCTCAAGAAATGCCTTATGCATTAATCACAACATATAAAGTTAAAATTGTGACATTTTGGCCAAAGATGTCCTTTTTAAACCATAAATTGGAGAGGTAATATTTTCATACTAAGAGACATGCAGCACTATGTATTGTGGCGCAACAATGGGCTACTCATCCTTTCTTCTACCACCGGCCCCATGGAAACACGCAATCGGGTCTAAGGGAGGAGAGCACCATAGCGCCAAGCATTTTCTCTCCTTCACATCCGGCATTAACGCACAAGAGTACGCGATCAAAGTGCTGACAATGCTTTTTTTTTTAAAACCTGGTCAGCTCTTTGATGTTGTACTCTTATGCATTTCTTCTGGATATGAAGAATAGGAATAGTTTGGCGTATTTGTGCGCTCCTCCCTTAGACCCGATTGCGTGTTCACAAAACAATAGAGATGGGATCGGTGGGAGGTGAAACCATGGGTGGCCCATTGTTGTGCCACAATACATAGCACTGCATGTCTCTTAGTATTGAGTATGTTGCTTCTCCAATTTATGGCTTGAGAAAGGTCATCAGTGGCCGAAACGCTGTAATTTTATTTTTATTTGTCATGATTAATAAAGACGTCTATTGTGGAATATATCCGGTATCTTGGATACTTCTTGGTGGATGTGTCTCCAATATGGTTGCGTTGCGTCAAAAGAGCAAGGGTTTATGTGAGTGATACATGGGAATCTTCTACTACAAACAGTATAATGAATGAGGCCATTCCTGTTGCTCTGCCACCATCATGCTCTGTTCCATGCCTCCTAATAGTAAAACTCTGTTACGCCTTATTGCTGTGACCAACAAGATTTGTGCCTATGTTCTGCTATGTAACCATTGAACTTTTGGGCTCATGAAGAGACTATTATTCCAGTGTTTGCATGTTTCATCCTGAGAAAAGGTTTTTCAAGTTATCCACAATGTATCTGATCTGTCACTGCACTGTCCGAGAGCCAGGAGCAGTGTTTGGGGTCAAAGGGCCACACACATGTTTTGACCCACCTATAAGCTTGTAATAATTCTACTCATGAGTAACTACAAATTTTTGTGGGCACCATGTACCATTACAAATGTCTGGCTTATGGCCGCTTGCCCTGGTTATATCAGGAGAAAGCTGTCAGTGCTTCTAACCTTTCCGCAAACTCAACATTTACTGAATTTCTGAAGAAGTTGCATATGCCTTTTTTTCACCATAGGGAAACAGTGAGGTTGTGCCACCATCCTGCCATCAACTAGAGGAGAATGGTGACGTGTAAAAGGCAGAGACATCAAGCCCTAATTGAAAGACTCTTTGTACTCTTTAAAGAAAGCCACTTATTCCTACACCTTCCTTTTTTCATCTATTGCCAGTATGAGTGGTGGTGGCACCATGCATAATGCTGCTTTGTGACACTGTGGTCCAGAGTTGAAATTTGACCAGGGTGACATCTGAATGAAGTTACAAATTCTTCCTGTGTTTTTCGAAGTACTCAGATTTCCTCTCACGCTCTAAAAAATGGGTTGAGTTAATTTCCTTCCTTACCAGAAGCCATAAAAGCAATGCTCCGAACCTTACTAGGGATGAGGATCCATGGGTGCATTGTTGGCAGCAAAGATGCCACTAATCGATTTCCAATGGCAGTAATAATGGAGAGGCTGGAGGGACAATACAAGCGCAGTAGGGTGATATATGATAAATTGATAGAAGATTAAAAGATATGATAACTGCTCACCTTGTAAGGTTGTGCGACCCACAACAGAGGTTGTACGCATAGGAGGCAATTATTCCAGCTGCTGCCATACCAGCAGGTTAGAGGCTTCAACATGGCAATCAAGTAGTACAAAAAAGTTGGTTAATCTGCACTGCAAGTACAGTATCCAGAATAAAGATCCAAAGGCGGTGTAGAGATGTCAGTGCGGTTTTAATATCAATGCGTTTCGAAGTTAGAAACGTCTTCCTCAGGCAAACTATTGTGGTCTCCTGAGGAAGAAGTTTCAAACTTCGAAACGCGTTGATATTAAAACTGCATTGACATCTCCACACCACCTTTTGATCTTTATTGTGGATACTGTACCACCAGCTTTTTTCCACTAACTAATCGATTTCCTTCACCTTCTCTTACAACTTGAAGACCTAAAGGAGAAGATCCACTTCTCAGCGTCTCTGAGAAGCAGAACATTTACTTAGCTCTGATGTATTGTCCTTCATTGCCCATTTTTGGGTTCTTCTCCTATTTTAGCGCTTACATCTTCATATCTACTACCAGATGTGCAGCACGCTCCCCTGTAATATGCTGTTGGCGTGCAGACCTAGAGGGCAAATATTTATCTTTGAATAATCTTGTTAGATGAGTGATGAAACCATAAGCCAAAAATTGCCGGAAAATACGAGTAATGTTTCTCCACACGTCACAGAGCTGCGAATACTGGGTAGCTGCACTTATCTCTATGAGAGAAGAGAATGGCACTCAGAGTAATGCTGGAACTTAGAGCGTCCATTGTCCTGCATTATACTGGCCGCAGATGTATCAGACGTCTTCTGGTCCTATGTATCAAGTCCTTTACTAACATACACTTACAAATATTTTTTTGTACTAACAGTACACAGGCAGATTCTAGTCTATTGGTGGTAGTTACTTCTGTACGCTCTATTTATTTCCTGCTGATTATAAAATGCCAACATATTCTGCAGCGGTGTACAAAAATTCTAATCATTCACATATTTGCCAATATTGCAAAATTTGGCAGGACTGTAACAATTTTTTGGATACACTCCCTGCAAATTTGGGACTGTCCCAACAAAAAAGATTGTGGGATTTTTGTAACCCCTATCCAAAAGTGCGTTTAAATAGCTTGTGGGTGTTTCCAGACAGGACATAAAGGGAAACTGGCGGTAAATTCATGTTGCACTGGTCACATTGTCCCCAAGTGACTTTTTAAACTTTGTTTTATCTTGCAGTTCTCTGAATGCTGAGCTCTGTCTAACCCCACCCACACCATTGATTGGCAGCTTTCTGTGTACACTATGCATAGGCAGAAAGCTGCCAATCAGTGACGGGGGCCGGATTAGACTATCTGTCAGTAGGCCAAGTAGTCATTTAGTGATAACCTCCGGGTGATAAAGCAGTGATTTTATCAAGACTACAGCAAGCAGCCCAGTAAATGACACATTGCTGGAATTAGGATCTCTGTTACTACACCATGCTGCTCTCAGATTAGGTAACGAAAACCTAGTGACAAATTCCCTTTAATGTGATCAGTGTGTTCCCATGCAGCATTTTGCTATCAGCAGCTCATCTGCTGTTTATACAGGGCAATGTGCTGCTGACAACAAGGATTTTTATGCCGCCATATACAAAAACGATCACCCAACTAACAAGCTCTTTGCTCGATCATCGGCATGTTTAAACAGGGTGATCGGGAAGCAGCGTTCTTAATGCTGGTCTAAATGGACCTTATGAAAACGTATTTCTTAGAATGGCCCCTCAGAAGACAATAATTAGATACAGTAGTGTTCAACATAATAGCCGTCCAATATGACTAACCAGATTAATCACTGTTTTTGGTATAAATTATATTAGCACATGTCAAACAATTCACCAGTTGGTGCAGTAGATTCTAAGAAAACCCACAGACTCAGCATTCATGATCTGCATGTTTTTGAGTCTGTGTATTTGAATAATTAATTGAAAGGGGGTGAGTTCAAAATAATAGCAGTGTGGAGTTCAATTAGTGATGTCAATCATTCTGTGAAGAAACAGGTGTGAATCAGGTGGCCCTTATTTAAGGGTGAAACCAGCACATGCTGTACATGCATTTCTCCTTGAAAGCCTGAGAAATATGGGTCGTTCGAGACATTGCTCAGAAGAACAGCGTACTTTGATTAAAAAGTTGATTGGAGAGGGTAAAACTTCTAAAGTGCAGACAATGATAGGCTATTCAGCTAAAATGATCTCCAATGCTTTAAAATGGAAAGCAAAACCAGAGAGACGTGGAAGAAAACGGAAGACTACCATTTGAATGGATCGATGAATAGCCAGAATGGCAAAAGCTCAGACAATGATCAGCTCCAGGATGATCAAAGACAGTCTCAAGTTACCTGTGAGTGCTGTGACAGTGAGAAGACGCCTGTGTGAAGTAATCTCTTAGCAAGAAGTCCTGCAAAGTCCCACTGTTAAAAAAAAGACAAGTACTGAAGCGGATACAATTTGCCAAAGAACACATCAACTGGCCTACAGAGAAATGGAGAAACATTTTGTGGACTGATGAAAGTAAAATTGTTCTTTTTGGGTCCAAGAGCTGCAGACAGTTCGTCAGACGACCCCCAAACTCTGCATTCTGCACAATATAGGCATGTTTCTCTTACTATGGTGCCGGACCTATTTACCGCATACCAGGGATCATGGACCAGTGTGCATATATTAAAATACTTGAAGAGGTCATGTTGCCTTACGCTGAAGAGGATATGCCCTTGAAATGGGTGTTTCAACAAGACAACGAACCCAAACACACCAGTAAATTAGCAATATCTTGGTTCCAGTCCAATAAAATTGAGATTATGGAGTGTCCAGCACAATCCCCGGACCTAAATCCGATAGAACACAAAAGTGGGGCCCTGGAGTAGGTTACTGGTGGGCCCTTGGCACCCCAGTCTGACACTGCCCACATCGTCCAGTGTCCGGCACTTTCTCCAGAACTGATCTTAGATGACCATAGAGCGGAGTGAACAATGAAAAGAAATAGTCACTTCATACTATAGGAATAGTTGAATCTCGTGGTGATAACCGTTTCCTTTCTGTACAGCATATAGGAACTCAGGAGACCTCTGGTGACTTCTCACCGTCTGCCTCGCATCCCCTGGTGACCGGTCTATTAATTAGATGCACACATCACTAATATTAATTAGGTGGCGTGCCCCCACAGGATTGTCTGTCTTTATCTTATCAGGTGAGTAGAATCTTAGCTGACCCTATGGCAATGATCCCACATCAGGCCACCATCGTGTACCTATCACAGACGTGTTCCCACCTAAGCATCATCAAATTACCAGCCCGCCCTTCATCCGCACATGAGCTCCGTTTCTTTTGCAAACCCACCCAGGTTTGGCCATTCAGCAGTGATGGGGTTACTGGCTTGTCTCCCCCTCCTCTAATTCCAGTTTATCCCTTCTCTATTCTTCTGCAGAGCGAGAGGCAGATTCCTCCTCTGTAAACTGATGCAAGGATGATGAAACCCTGCATGATGCAAGAGCTCCCAGACATTTCTAGCACCAGCTCTCTATACACCGCAGTGCGATGCATAGATGCACGGGGCCGCACACAGTGCAGGGTCTAATTACAGGACTGCTAGAGTATGTACGACATGTGCTGTAGAAACTGAGATGGCTATTGTTGTCTGTCGTGTATATTTTATATTATATGTTATGATGGATGAATAGATAGATAGATACAATATTTGCATACATCTTAGCACATACAGAGTGCTGCTGCATGCTTTTGTTTGTATATTATGCAGTCATAGCAGCTTGCACCTGTTCACACTTTTGCTTGATTCTGTTCAGAGGTGATGCTCAGTTTTTTTGTCATATTCTATTGGAGGTGGGGACTACCTCCATATTTGGCTGAACTTCTCCCATCAGCCTAAGGCTGTTTTTAAAAGGAATCTAATCTAAATACATCCAATATAGACGAAGACTGTATGTAATTCTATCATCAAAGAATAATAATTATTAGTTCAAAAATATCACAACATAACAATAAAATCATATAAAAGGGAATCTGCCAGCAGGTTTTTCCAATTTAATCTGAGAGCAACATGATGTAAGGGCAGATTGCCTGATTTCAGGGATGTGTGACTTGCTCAGCAGCTTGCTGTAGTTTCAATACAATCAGTGTTTTATCAGCAGGAGATTATCACTACAGGACTAGGTCTCACCTGCAGCCAAGTCAGACTCATCTGTGAAACCATGCCCCCACCACTGATTGGCTGCTTGCTGACAGTGTACACCAAAACCTGCCAATTATAAAGAGCTCAGCATCAGACCACTGTTACATCTATATCAGAAAAAACAGCAATATTATCAAAACTGGACTAAGCAGTCCAATAAGTGACACAACCCTGGAATCAGGCTTTCCGTTCCTACATTATGCTGCTCTTGGATAACATAGCAAAAACCTGCTGACAGATTCCCTTTAATTAGTGCTGGATCCTACCTGCACTTTAAATTTGTAGGCTTTTATCCCAGGAGACTCATGTTTTATGAATATTAGGTTTAGGATCCCATGAAATTAAAGTACGCCTTGTGGAGGTTGGTGGCAAGGGCCGGCGTCATCACCCGACGCACATGGGCAAGTGCCGGGGCCCTGGACAAACGGGGGAACCCACTCGCTGTCGGCAGGGGCGTAACTACCGTGGTTGCAGTGGTCCTCGCTGCGACCACCCTAGCCCAGCAGGCGAGTGGCACGCCGACGCCAGCAAATACTTTAGCTGGATGTGCGTCCTTGGCCAAAGGCCAGCAGAAGATGTCATCGTGCACGTGACCGGGGGCTCATGGCAGTGACATTATGCGCTCTTGTTACTTGCACGCTGAAGTCAGCTTCCGGATTCAGAAGAGGACGCTGTGTGGCGGGGGAGCGAATGGGAGGTATTTATTTATTTTTTTAAATCAGTGAGTACACAGTGGCCACACTACTACATGAATGACTATGGGCTGTGCCTTATACTACATGGATGACTATGGGCTGTGCATTATATATGGAGGTGCATTATACTGTATGGAGGACTATGGGCTGTGCATTATATTATAAGAAGGATATGGGCTGTGCATTATACTATATGAAGGATATGGGCTGTGCTTTGTATTTGGAGGTGCACTATGCTATATAGAAGAATATGGGCTGTTCATTATACTATATGGAGGAATATGGGTTGTGCATTATTCTATAAAAAGGATATGGGCTGTACATTATACTATATGAAGGATTATGGGCTGTGCATTATACTATAAGAAGGATATGGGCTGTGCATTATACTATATGAAGGATTATGGGCTGTGCATTAAATTTTGAGGTGAATTATACTATATGATGGACTATGGGCTGTGTATTATATTATATGAAGGATATGGGCTGTGTATTATACTAATATGGAGAACTATGGGCTGTGTATTATGTATGTATGGCACCCTGCTGCGCACAGGTACCACAGGACCCAGGGTGCATGGACGGACTTCTCCACAAGAGACCCTCATGACATACAAACACCTCCACTCTTCCACCTCATACCACCAGAGGGAGCCCGTTAGGGATAGACATATGCAGGGTAGAGCCAGGCAGTCAGTGAGTTTTAGAGTTTAGTCAGACTGAGAGAGAGTCTGAGAGCGTGCTGACGCTGAGAGCAGCGAAGACGCAGCTCGTCTGCTGCTGTGTTCTGAGGGCCCCGAGTGTGGCCGACGGCAAGGAGGAGAGGGGAGATGAGTTGAAAGGGGCAGAGGAGCGTCATAGGCTCACCCTGAAGATACAAACCGGACATCGGGTCCGCGCCTACAGGGTCCTTTATACCCAGTAGGGATCACCGGCATACCAGGAGGACTACAAGTCCCTGGCCGACCTGAAGCTAGACCCATTACAGGACCAGGAACCATGAAGGCCCCGGCAACCAGGGATAGTGGTTGCCAGCAGAAGGTCCCACTACCAAGCGACAGGTGAAGAAACAGCACGACACATAAGCTAGGCCCAGTTGCAGGCAGGCCAGGAGCATACAGAGAGGCAGACATGGACCAGGAGGCCCTATACCCGCTCACTGGGGAGAAGTCCTGAAGTGCACCCATCCTACTGAGTACCCTGGACCGTACCTGACATCCGCACCAGTAAAGGTATTGAAGCAAATCCCCTGTCTCTGTCAGTTACTCCTGCTGCGCCATCCGCCTGCACTACAAGTCCCAGCATCACCACCATCAAACTCCACACTGCCCCGGGGGCCCGCTCCACCTGTGGGGAGCAGAAACACCTCAGCTGCCATCCCATCACCCCCCGGAGGTCTGCAGCAGCGCTGGTAATCCTTACCAGGTACCACAGGTGGCGTCACAAACTATTTACTTTATTTTTATTATCTATCCAAGTTACAACCCCTCTTTTTGGTTGACCGCCCTGGGCCATGGACCGGGCCAGCCACCGTGATATCCCCCACCAGCATCCATAGGCCCGGCTGCCGAGTACCCCACAGCCCTGGGAGCGCGTCAACTTCTGGCGTCACGAACAGGATTTCGTGCCCGTTGCAATGAACAGGATTCCGTGCCCGTTGCCACCGGGTACTGTGCACCTTACAAGACTGTAACACTTACTGTGGTGAAGATTTCCCGCCATTCCCGAGGTTTCCCGCCATTATCCGCCATTTACCTGTCGCCGCGCGGGAAGAAGAGGGGCGTAACCGCGGGAATCGGAGAGGCGTAACCGCTGGAAGCGCGCGAAGCCCAGGCCCCGCCTCGCGCCTTGACGCCGAACCAGGAAGCGTCAGGTCCTAGAAGGAGACCGTTGTCAAGCGCACGCTCTGACGTCAGCCGCGAGGGAGACGCAAGGTCCTGGAAGGAGACCGTCGCCTGCGGAGCTGCGGCCTACCCGATCCAAGTAAAGAAGTTAGGCTACGGTTTACTAGGGGGCGCAACCATGGCCGACGACCAGCAAGCCGCCGGAGCACCGGTTAATGCTCCTGATGCCCAACTTGCGCCCGGCACTGCACAGGCCGGAGCGGCCGCCCCACCAGCAGGGGTCGTGACTCCGTTGATACCCATGGCCCTGCCGTATATCCCTGGAGCGAAATGGCTTCCCCAGTATGATGGCAAACCAGACACACTGTCTGGGTTCAAGAGAAAAATATGCAGTGTACTAGATATGTATTCTATGACTGGTAAGCAGAGAGCCGCTGTTGTGCTGGGACAATTCACTGGTGCCGCAGAGCGGGAAGTTGAAACCTGGCCAGCCGCAGACCAGGAATCAGTATCCATTATCTTTAAGAGACTGCAAACTGTCATTGAAAACCACACTGAGACAGATCTCCGGATGAGGTTCTACCACTGTGCCCAGAAACCTGAGGACAGTATCCGGGACTATGCCTGGCGCTTACAGGAAGCCTTGCGGGCCCTGAAACAGGTTAGTCCAGCCAGCATACAAGATGAGAATAAAATGCTGACGGAACAATTCATCCAGGGGGTTGAGGTCCCAGGAGGAGAGCAGAACTGTACGGTGGTAGGCTTTAGATCATCCAGACGCCACTTTTGACACCCTGAAGGACATGGCTATTAAGGGTCTACAGCCCCTGGAAACATCAGGGACTGCTATCCAGCGTTACCAGGGTGGGGCCACCCCAATGCCCACAGCACCCACTGCTCCTTCATTGACGGCTGAAACAAAAATGCAAACAGAGCCCCCTAGCGAGCTGGACAACCTGCGCTCTGAAGTGCGTCAGCTGAGTAAAACCCTGGCCACTGTCCTGAGCACCCTGCAGCTACAGACGGAGCCTGAGCCAGAAGGAAGGATCCTACTCGCCGACAGTCCTGAGGATGTCCCCTGGATGAGGAGAAGGAGGACAACGCCACCCCGTAGGAGGACAACGCCACCCCGGAGGAGGACAACGCCACCCCGTGGGAGGACTAACGACCAACGTCGCCCTCCAGGAGACTTCATCTGCTACCGTTGCCACAAGGCAGGCCACACAGCGTGGAACTGTCCTTTAAACGGGCAAACCCTGGGGCCGAGGGCCGACACCCAGGAGTAAATCAACCAGGCCCATCAAGCTGGTACCACCGGTTCGTAGGAGGAAGGCCTTTCCTGTCCATCGTGCTGGATGGTATAGCAACACCTGCATTACTGGACACCGGCTCACAGGTAACCATCATACCTGATGTCCTCTACAAAAGGTACTGGTCCATAGATGAACTTCAGCTGCCAGCCCCGAACCTCTCTGTGTATGCCTCTAACGGCCTTCCTCTTAACCTAGTAGGGGTTAAGGACGTGACAGTGAAGGTGGGGAGAGTGGAACTAAAGGACCAAGGACTGATTGTAGTGGAATCTAACCCTGGTGATACAGACTTGTATATGATACTTGGTACAAATATTGTTGGTAACTGTTTGGGAGAAGTGTTGTTTTTGCTCCAACAGATTGCTGACACTGCCAAACCAGGGCAGAAGAAGGTGCTCCAGAGAGAGTTCCGAGCCCTCCTGTACCAGCAACAGGTAAAACTAACAGGTGGTGAGATTGGTAATGTACGGGTGACAGACCCGATACCCATTGTGATTCCCTCAATGAGTGAGATGCTGATTTGGTGTAGGGCAGCAATAGGTCTCAAGGGACAGAACTACCAGGCGGTAGTGGAGCCCATTAGCTCGGAGCACCGACCTACACTCTTAACTGCTAGAGGGGTAGTTGATGTACGCAATGGGAGGGTACCCATACGTCTCCTAAATTGTGGGGAGCAGGAAGTTAAATTGCCAAGATACGCCACTGTTGCCAGATTATATACTGTGAATGATGATGCTATACACACAGTGGAATCCTTGACCCCACCAGACACAGTGGAGGACAATGACTCCGAAGCTCAGCTGGAGGATTGGTGTCAACAGCTCCATGTTGGGACTGATGCCACTCCTGTCCATCAGAAACATGGTGTTTACAGAGTGGTTCAGGAATATGAACAAGTGTTTAGTAAACACCCACTTGACTTTGGAAGGGTTAAAGGGGTACAACACCACATACCCACCGGTAACCATCCTCCCATTAAGGAGCGTTACAGACCCGTACCACCAGCACATTATCAGAAAGCTAAGGAAATGTTGCATGACATGAAAAAGGCAGGGGTAGTAAGGGATAGCTGTAGCCCTTGGGCAGCTCCCCTGGTCCTGGTCAGGAAAAAGGACGGTAGCATGAGGATGTGTGTAGA
The DNA here is from genome assembly GCF_046119375.1 of Phyllobates terribilis. Taxonomy (NCBI): domain Eukaryota; kingdom Metazoa; phylum Chordata; class Amphibia; order Anura; family Dendrobatidae; genus Phyllobates; species Phyllobates terribilis. Next base: position 527,877,101 of record NW_027362771.1, on the reverse strand, counting down.
TTATAGACAGATTAATCGCATAACACATAAAGATGCATACCCATTGCCCCGTATAGAGGAATCCCTAAAATGCACTAAAATCTGCCAATTACTTCTCTACACTGGATCTCACTAGCGGGCACTGGCAAGTCTCTGTTGCTGAGGAAGACCGGGAGAAGACGGCCTTCACCACCCCGATGGGACTGTGCGAGTTCAACAGTATGCCGCTTGGACTCTGCAATGCACCCGGAACGTTTCAGAGGCTGATGGAGTGTTGCTTGGGACACCGGAACTTCGAGACAGTGCTGCTCTACCTGGATGACGTCATCGTGTACTCGATCATCTAAAGCACCTGGCGGAGGTATTTGAAGCATTGTCCCGGTATGGGATGAAACTAAAGCCTTCTAAATGCCACTTGCTCAAGCAGAAGGTTCAGTACCTGGGGCACGTAGTCAGCTCGGAGGGAGTAGCACCAGACCCGGAGAAGGTCACTGCCATCCAGAAGTGGCCTGAGCCGAGAAGCCTCAAGGAAGTATGGCAATTCCTGGGACTGGTCGGGTACTACAGGAGGTTCATAAAGGACTATACCAAAAAGGTAGCACCTCTACAAGACCTCCTGGTAGGAAAGTCCAAAAGAGGAAAGAGTCCCCCATTCCAGTGGGACAAAGAACAGGCCGAATCCTTTGGAGTAATGAAGGAAATCCTGACTGGTGAAGAAATCCTGGCTTACCCTGACTACAGCCAGCCTTTCCTGCTGTACACCGACGCCAGCAATGAGGGACTGGGAGCTGTGTTGTCCCAGAAGCAGAATGGATGAGAGAAGGTAATTGCGTATGCCAGCAGGAAGCTACGTCCTACCGAGAGGAACCCGGAGAACTACAGTTGCTTCAAGCTGGAGTTCCTGGCCTTGGTCTGGGCTATCACTGAAAGGTGCAAGCATTACCTAGCCTCAACTAAGTTTACAGCTTTTACTGACAACAATCCCTTGACACACCTGGAGACAGCCAGGTTGGGAGCCATGGAACAGCGTTGGGTGGCCAGACTGTCAAATTATCAGTTCACCATCAAGTATTGGGCAGGTCACAGGAACACCAATGATGATGCCCTGTCAAGGATGCCCCACCAGTCAGACAGCGAGGATGAAGTGGATGATTTAGAGGAAGTTGAATTACCTGCTTTCCACCGAAGCGGAGTGGTCCATGAGCAACACGTCACCAGAAGACGTCAGGGAAGGACGCTGAATCCTCTACCCCATCACAGTTGGAAGGAGACTCAAGACAGTGACCCGGTTGTCAGCCTCATCAAAAGACTGATCACCCAGGAAGGTTCTCACCTGGAGAAGGATGCTCCTCCACAAGCCAAGCAACTGTGGAATGAGAGAAGCCGGCTGTTCATCTACAGAGAGAAGCTGTGCAGAAGATATGTCAACCCCAAGACCCATGAAATGGTGTGCAGATTGTTGTACCCAGGACAGATATCCGGATGGTGTTGGAAGCCTACCACGATCAAGCAGGTCACTTTGGTTGGAAGAAGCTGGAAACCCTGCTGAAGGACCGGTTCTACTGGGTTGGAATGCGGAGCTCCATAGAGAGGTGGTGCCAGAATTGTGGGCCCTGTAGCCTCAGAAGAAAAGACTGCGGCAGCCAGAAAGCACCCTTGCAGTCCATCAAGACAACCCAGCCCCTGGAGATCGTCGCTCTGGATCACGTCAAGCTGTCACCCAGCAGGTCAGTCTACTCCTATGCCCTGACCATGGTGGATCACTATTCCCGGTTCCTGGTGGTAGCCCCTGTCAAGGATCTGACAGCAGAAACTGCAGCAAGAATGTTCCAAGCATACTTCTGCAGGCCCCATGGATACCCGGACAAAGTGCTGACAGATCAAGGCCCTGCCTTTGAAGCCGAGCTGTTTAAAGAATTCTGTCATCTGTACGGATGCAAAAAGATCCGGACTACGCCGTATCACCCTCAGACCAATGGTTTATGTGAGAAAATGAACAACATCTTCATAGACCTGCTGAAAACCTTACCCTTGGAAGAAAGAAATCAGTGGCCAGAAAAACTACCTGACCTGGTAGATCTGTACAATCACATACCTGTGAGTTCTACTAATTGTACTCCAGCGTACCTCATGAGAGCAAGACCCAGAAAGTTGCCCATGGACCTGGAACTCGGAGTGGTAGAACCTGAAGCAGATATGTCCACTGAAGACTGGGATACAAATTGGCAAGAGCAGTACAGGAGAGTACAGGCCTGTGTCGAAGACAGTCTGAACAGAATAAGGGAAAGGCAAGAAGAGCAGTACAATAAACATGCACCAGCAGAACCCTTGGCACCTGGAGAGATAGTGCTAAAGCGGAAGAGAAGAAGTCACAAGCTCGATGACCAGTGGGAAAGAGAGCCCTACACAGTGCTGAACTCCAGATTTGACAACAGTAAAACTTGCCTGATTAGCAAAGATGGAGGAAAAACAACTGCAACAGTCTCAAGAGACCATCTGAAAGTGTGCCCAGGTCTACTGAAGACAACAGAGCAAGAAGTACCTCCTATAGCACCGGAAGAACCCAAGGAAGAAGTGCTTCACACAGTTCTAGGAGATTTCCCTGCGGACTGTCCTCAACTTGATGGAGCAGTTATAGTACCGGTGATACACTTCTATCAACAACCAGAAGAACCTGTAAGCACCCTGGAAGAGCCAGCTCAGGAACAGGAAGAGTCCCCAGTAAGAGGAGAATCACACATTGAAGCAGCGTCTGCAGGCCCAGTGGACAGTGTACTTGCCAGTCCCATAGAGAGATTAAGGCAGTTCTACAATCTACCAGCACGTACACCTGCTAGATTAACAGAAAGGGTACGCACAGACACTAGTAACACCCCAGTGCTACGAAGGTCCACACGCAGCACACAAGGACAGATCCCTACCAGGTTTAGGGAATAAGCATGAAGTGCCTAAATTGTAAATAGTTGCCCAGTTGGGTGTTGCCTACTATTGTTTATTGTATAAACTGAAAATATATGTGCATTTAGTTACCCATAAGGGTATAAAGACTTGTAGGCTGAGGACTGTGAGCAGCCAAAAACTTTATTTGTAAATAGCTGCACTTATCAAAGTGCCCCTTATTGACCACAGAACAAAAACCCGTTTGGCGTGGCCGAAGACGTGGTCCAGCACCTGGATCACTTATGCCCTGTAGCCACGCCCAGAGCCTACGTTGAGGGTTTTCAGGCTGGTCCCTCATGTTTCTCCCTGTTGCACTTTTATCGGTGAAATGGACACCTGGTTACGGGACATACTGTAACTCTGTTATTGTTATTATAATTGTTGTTACCTGTTTTAAAAAAAAATGCTTCAGTCCAGGAGTACTGAATTGTACTAGGTGGGAATGTGGCGCCCTGCTGCGCACAGGTACCACAGGACCCAGGGTGCATGGACGGACTTCTCCACAAGAGGCCCTCATTACATACAAACACCTCCACCCTTCCACCTCATACCACCAGGGGAGCCCGTTAGGGATAGATATATGGAGGGTGGAGCCAGGCAGTCAGTGAGTTTTAGAGTTTAGTCAGACTGAGAGAGAGTCTGAGAGCATGCTGACGCTGAGAGCAGCGAAGACACAGCGCGTCTGCTGCTGTGTTCTTAGGGCCCCGAGTGTGGCCGACGGCAAGGAGGAGAGGAGAGAGGAGGTGAAAGGGGCAGAGGAGCATCATAGGCTCACCCCAAAGATACAAACCGGACACCGGGTCCGCGCCTACAGGGTCCTTTATACCCAGTAGGGATCACCGGCATACCAGGAGGACTACAAGTCCCTGGCCGACCTGAAGCTAGACCCATTACAGGACCAGGAACCATGAAGGCCCCGGCAACCAGGGATAGTGGTTGCCAGCAGAAGGTCCCACTACCAAGCGACAGGTGAAGGAACAGCACGACACATAAGCTAGGCCCAGTTGCAGGCTGGCCAGGAGCATACATAGAGGCAGACACGGACCAGGAGGCCCTATACCCGCTCACTGGGGAGAAGTCCTGAAGTGCACCCATCCTACTGAGTACCCTGGACCGTACCTGACATCCGCACCAGTAAAGGTATTGAAGCAAATCCCCTGTCTCTGTCAGTTACTCCTGCTGCACCATCCACCTGCACTACAAGTCCCTGCATCACCACCATCAAACTCCACACTGCCCCGGGGGCCCGCTCCACCTGTGGGGAGCAGAAACACCTCAGCTGCCATCCGATCACCCCCCAGAGGTCTGCAGCAGCGCTGGCAATCCTTACCAGGTACCACAGGTGGCGTCACGAACTATTTACTTTATTTTTATTTTCTATCCAAGTTACCACCCCCCTTTTTGGTTGACCACCCTGGGCCACAGACCGGGCCAGCCACCGTGATATCCCCCACCAGCATCCATAGGCCCGGCTGCCGAGTACCCCACAGCCCTGGGGGCGCGTCATATGGAGGTGCATTATACTATATGGAGGAATATGGAGGACTATAGGCTGCGCATTATATATGGAGGACTATGGGCTGTGCATTATATATGGATGACTATGGACTGTGCATTATACTATATGTATGGTATTGTAGAATTTACAATAGATACAGTGCCTTGTGAAAGTATTTGGCCCCCTTGAACTTTTCTACCTTTTGCCACATTTCTGGCTTCAAACATAAAAATATAAAATTCTAATTTTTTGGGAAGAATCAACAACAAGTGGGACACAATCGTGAAGTGGAACGAAATTTATTGGATATTTTAAACTTTTTAAAAAAATTAAAAACTGAAAAGTGGGGCGTGCAATATTATTCGGCCCCCTTGAGTTAATACTTTGTAGCGCCACCTTTTGCTGCGATTACAGCTGCAAGTCGCTTGGGGTATGTCTCTATCAGTTTTGCACATCGAGAGGCGGAAATTATTGCCCATTTTTCCTTGCAAAACAGCTCGAGCTCAGTGAGGTTGGATGGAGAGCGTTTGTGAACAGCAGTTTTCAGCTCTTTCCACAGATTCTCGATTGGATTCAGGTCTGGACTTTGACTTGGCCATTCTAACACCCCGATACGTTTATTTTTGAACCATTCCACTGTAGATTTTGCTTTATGTTTGGGATCATTGTCTTGTTGGAAGATAAATCTGCGTCCCAGTCTCAGGTCTTTTGCAGACTCCAACAGGTTTTCTTCCAGAATGGTCCTGTATTTGGCTCCGTCCATCTTCCCATCAATTTTAACCATCTTCCCTGTCCCTGCTGAAGAAAGGCAGGCCCAAACTATGATGCTGCCACCACCATGTTTGACAGTGGGGATGGTGTTTTGAGGGTGATGAGCTGTGTTGCTTTTACGCCAAACATATCGTTTTGCATTGTGGCCAAAAAGTTCGATTTTAGTTTCATCTGACCAGAGCACTTTATTCCACATGTTTGGTGTGTCTCCCAGGTGGCTTGTGGCAAACTTCAAACGAGACTTTTTATGGATATCTTTGAGAAATGGCTTTCTTCTTGCCACTCTTCCATAAAGGCTAGATTTGTGCAGTGTACGACGGATTGTTGTCCTATGGACAGACTCTCCCACCTCAGCTGTAGATCTCTGCAGTTCATCCAGAGTGATCATGGGCCTTTTGACTGCATCTCTGATCAGTCTTCTCCTTGTTCGAGATGAATGTTTAGAGGGACGGCCGGGTCTTGGTAGATTTGCAGTGGTCTGATACTCCTTCCAGCTTTAAACTTCGCCACAACAGTATCTTGGACCTGCCTGGTGTGTTCCTTGGTCTTCATGATACTCTCTGCACTTGAAACAGAACCCTGAGACTATCATAGTGCAGGAGCATTTATACGGAGACTTGATTACACACAAGGTGGATTCTATTTATCATTACCAGTCATTTAGGATAACATTGGATCATACAGAGATCCTCACTGAACTTCTGCACTGAAAGTAAAGGGGCCAAATAATATTGCATGCCCCACTTTTCAGTTTTTAATTTTTTAAAACATTTTAAAATATCCAATAAATTTCGTTCCACTTCACGATTGTGTCCCACTTGTTGATTCTTCCAAAAAAAATTAGAATTTTATATCTTTATGTTTGAAGCCAGAAATGTGGCAAAAGGTAGAAAAGTTCAAGGGGGCCAAATACTTTCACAAGGCACAGTATCACTCATGTAATGTAAGAAGTGAAATCTTCGGCATTGTACTATACCTATATTTCTCTGCGGTATCTGTGCATCATGAATCGTGGTATGTGTTAAAGGGCCCACTGAGACTCTTTTGCCAGGGGCCCACAAAAACGTGGAGCCGGCCCATTGGTGGGCACTCATGAATTGGCCAATTTGTGCGCTAAGTACCTAAATTTTATAAGTATATTCTATAAAACTGTAATGCTGTCCAAATGTCATATATTCAATGTTTGCATAAATCTTAGCACATACAGAGTGTTGCTGTGTTGTTTGGTTTGTAGATAGATAGATTGCACACACGACATGTATTAAACATATTCCATACATACCACTCATTGCACAAGTATTCCACCTGCACATTATACACCTGCTGTCCACATCACTGCAGTCACACATTAAGACACATGCCACACAAACATCACTCACATATTAGATACTTGATACACACAAATCACTCATACAGTGATACACACGTTGCACAAATACACACACATCGCACACAATGGAACAGGATGGACGCAGTCAGGGAAGGAATTGGTTGAGTTTGAGGCACAGGATGGCCACAGTCAGGGTGCGGAAGAGGTTAATGGAAATGTGTAATCAGAAAATGACTAATTGTTTAATTCGGGTTTTTATTTTAAATACATTTTTTTAAACATTTAGATTTTTTTAATTTATCATATCTATTTAAAAAATAAATAAATCAGAAATCGTTCCATTTTCACACTGTGGCACTATGAATCCTCATTTCTGTTGGTGACACATGGACACTAGCAGGAGTAGACTGACTCTGGCCCTATTTGTTTGTATAGAAGCTGTAGCGCTATGCTCGGCTTCCCTACATGGTGTCCCCTTCCCCCTCCAAGCAGAGACACCGACTTACCGCCCCGGACCGCGGCGCGGTCCCCGGGTGCTCCTGCTCCTTCCTCCTCTGTGCACGCTGCACTGCATCCCGTGCCTAGGGTCCTCGTGCTCGTTCTCGCGCTCCCCTGTTCTTAAAGGAGCAGCACGCGCACAAGGTAAATGCTCCCAGCAACAGCTGGGAGGCACTTGGTTAAATGTGTGTTCATCTGCAAGGTGTCTCCCAGCCAATAGCTGGGAGACATCTTGTATAAAGGCACCCTCCCCAATAGGGAGGTGCCTGAGTAACCCCTATAGTTCTGTGTTAGGTGGTTGGTGTGTATGCCACTGTATGTTGTCAGGTCCCCCGTCCCTAGTCTGTTATAGTATCCCGTATCCTGTGTCCCGTTAGTCCTTGTTTCCTGTAACTGCTTCGGCGGTGTCTGAATCCCGAAACTGCGTCTACGGTACCTGTACCCCGTGGCCGCATTGGCGGTACCTGTCTACCACCCTGGGGGCTGAATACCCAGGCCAGAACTCTGGACCTATCCCAGTGGCCGTCCTGTCGGCACAGCCTGAACCTGTCCCAGTGGGCGTCCTGTCGGCACAGCCTGAACCTGACTCAGTGGCCGTCCTATCTGTACAATCCGAAAATGTCCAAAGTGGCCGGCCTGCTCTATTGAGAATCTGAAGTAACATCTCTACCCTTAGGGGTCAACAGCTACAGACGGATGCTGCCTGGTGTGGCACCTGGCAGCTATCTGTCGCACAAGCCTGACCTCAACACTAGAGGCTCTAGTGAACACCAAGGGAGCTGCTTAGACACGCTCCTCCAGGGTAAGTCCGGTCTGTGGCACAGTGGGTCCATGAATCACGTGCGCCACCTAGGAGCGTAACAGAAGGCTTATCTGACCGTGATGTAATCGATGGCAAAGGCCATTCTGAAGCGCGAGGGGGAGGAGGTCGGCTGTGACTAGTGAGGGGGAGTGTAACATCCCTAGCGGCGTGTTGGCATGGTTTACCACCTCCCACTATGCAAGACCGCCATCTTACCTATCAGTCCAGGCTGCACACTTTGCTCCAGTACCTGCTGTGTGCATGTCTCTTGTCTGATTGCTTAGGCGGCGGCGCGGGTTTTGCTCTGCTCTGCTTGTCTACCGCACCTGTGGGTTTTGCTGTGCTCAGCTTGTCTACCGCACCTGCGGGTTTTGCTCTGCTTTGCTTGTCTACCGCACTTGCGGTTTTTACTCTGCTCTGCTTGTCTACCGCACCTGCGGATTTTGCTCTGCTCTGCTTGTCTACTGCACCTGCGGGTTTTGCTCTGCTCTGCTTGTCTACCGCACCTGCGGGTTTTGCTCTGCTCTGCTTGTCTACCACACCTGCGGGTTTTGCTCTGCTCTGCTTGTCTACCGCACTTGCGGCTCTGTTCCTGTATCCCAGTCTGTACTGGTCCCTATCCTGCCTGCGTTCCTACATGCCAGTACCCACCTGTCTGTATACCAGCCGTGCCTGCCAGTATCCACCTGTCTGCATACCAGCCGTGCCTGCCAATACCCACCTGTCTGCATACTAGCAGTGCCTGCCAGTACCCACCTGTCAGTATGCCAGCCTAACCTGCCTGTTCCTGCATTCCCCGGTGTGGGTCAACAGCTGTGACCGGGGTCTGATCTGGAGTAGCACCTGGTCTCTGCTCGGTTCCTCCCTGGTTCACGGAGTCGACTGAGCCGCCGTGCGACCTTGGTCAGACCAAGCTGATACTTAGTCACGCCCCTCCAGGCACTCCTCGGTTCATGGTCCAGTGGAATCACTAACCACGCTCACGCCAGTCTGTCCGGACGTGTGCGTAACAGTTTGCTCAGGACATGGTCCCCGTTGAGCCCCACGGCCCTTCGCTCTCGGAGACATTTGAATCCTTGTCTGGCGAATACGTGCACCAAGGAAAAAATTTTTCTCAAGCTGAGGTCCAGGCGATTTACGCACCAGCCCAAATGGAGCTATCAGCACTCGTTCCTGCAGATCCACCACGGTACTATGGGGATCCAAAACAAAGCCGTGCGTTTGTGGAGCAATGCATGCTGCATTTCAAATTCTATGCTCACTATTTTCCCACTGATCGGGTTAAAGTAGCATTTCTGATGTCTTACCTAGCGGGTGATGCCTTGAATTGGATCACCCCCCTATGGGAAGCATGGGATCCTATCGTCTCTGACCTGTAGGCCTTCCTGGTGGCCTTTCTAATGGTCTTCGATGACCCTAACCCTGAGGCTTCTGCTAAAGCTTCCCTTCCCAATATCCTGGAGCAGTCCCGATGGGTGATGCGTGTAGGTAGCCCACCAGCTCTCCAGCCTGAAGAGACTGCTGCCCACACAGAATTCACACAGGATGACAATGCTCCACAGAATACTTCTCTTTCCAACCTCAAGAGGCAGTCCAGACGTGCAAGGCGTAGAGGTAAACCGTCACGCCATCTTCTGTCCTCCCAAAGACCTCCTGTTCCCAAGCCTGTAGAGGCAGCTACCCGCACAGAATCCATGAAGGATGACCATGTTCGTCAGGCAAAGCAGAGGCCGGAACTCAGTCACAAAATCGGATTGCGGTCCCGCTGCGGTGGTTTGGGACACCCTGGCGGTCTTTGTCCAGCGAAGGTTGGAGAATCCCAAGACATTAGGCCTGTAGGAGAGGCTGCCCTTGGCGTTAGTGTTTCCTCTCCACAGATGACTGTGACTGTCTCCGTGGCAAGTGAAGGCCTCGGACTAACCGGAAGTTTCGGGCGTAAAACCTTGAAGAGTCGGTGTCTGATTCCCGTCCGACAACTCCAGAATCCGGTTTTGGCATTGTCAGTGGAAGGACGAGCCCTACTCAGAAACAGTCAAAATATGTCTGTACAAATTAAGCTCCAGATTGGAGCATTACACATGAAGAAGTTCACATTCCAGATGCTGTCTGGTTTACCCTCAGGTCGTCTAGAGCCGAGAGATCTAGTGCCCACTCAGGTCTGGAGATCCTGCATGGTGTTTCCTGGGGGACTGCTGAAGTACAAGGGGTGTCCAGTCCCCATATCTTCAGGACAGTCAGCAGTGTCTTCTTCTTCCTCTTCACCAGATCTGCTAGTCGCTGACTCGCTATGTGCTGAAGTCTCCGAAGGAAGGGAAGCGGAGGCATTGTCCCCACACAGTCTCGACGATTGTACCAATGATCTGGCTTCAGGTACTGCCCCGCCTCGCAGACGTGTCATCTCAGAAGCCTGACTGAAGTTGGTTCCAAAGCAAGGTTTTTCCATCTCTAACAAATTTGGCAATAAGTCCATCAAGGCGGTGGCTACTTCCAAGTCTCTGCACCCCTCCAATCAGGCGGAGGATTTCCAGTTGTCTCCTGAATCCTCCGGGGTGCTACCTGATAACAAATGGAGAGAAACTTTTCTGCACCCTGTACCTGGTAGTTCGCCCACTTCATCCAGAAAGCTTGGCAAAGTGTACGTCAAGGCGGTGGCTACCCCCGAGTCTCTGCACCCCTTCAACCCGGTGGAGGATCTCCAGTTGTCCCGTGAATCCTTTGGGGTGCTACCCGATATTAATAAATGGAGAGAGACTTTCCTGTGTCTTGTTCCTGGTACTTCACTCACTTCATCTGTTGCTGAGGATGGCTCGATGGGAGGAAGCATCCTAGTCACCAAGATGGTGAGACCAGTTTCATTCCCTCTAGTGGACAGAAGAGGTAATCTTCTTGAAGAGAAGGATCGGCCTCCAAATTCTCTGCAGAAAATCCTTGCAGACTTGAAGAAGAGGGGGCGTACAGGGGGGGGTACTGTAACATCCCTGGCGGCGTGCTGGCATGGTTTACCACCTCCCACCATGCAAGACCGCCATCTTACCTATCAGTCCAGGCTGCACACTTTGCTCCAGTACCTGCTGTGTGCATGTCTCTTGTCTGATTTCTTAGGGCGGCGGCGCGGTTACTGCCTGATTCTTAAAGTTGCAGTGTGCGCACTCCTAATGCGTCCCCAGCCTATTGCTGTGAGTCACTGGATACTTAAACCCCCTCCACCCAGTAGGAGGTGCCTGAGCATCACTTTCTTTCAGTGTGTTCTGTGCAACTGAGTTGCCAGGTCCTGTTCTGTATCTGTCTGTTTCCGCCACCCTGGGGGCTGAGTACCCAGGCATGTTACCTGTATCTGTGACTTCTAGTCTGTTCCGCCACCCTGGGGGCTGTATACCCAGGCCCATTGTCTGTATCTGTGACTTCTAGTCTGTTTCCGCCACCCTGGGGGCTGAGTTCCCAGGCTCGTTCCTGTATCTTGTTCCTGGTTCAGTTCCTATCTGAACAGTGTCCTAGCCCATTACTTGTTTTTCTTTATGTTCATATCTTTCCTTTTCCTGCAGTGTCTGAACCTGCACCTAACTCCAACTCGTTGTCTCTGTACTTCTGTTTGTGAGTTGAGTTTAGTGTCCACTCGCTACTTCATTGTAAGTACCTTGTGTGTATCTGCTCTGCTTGTCTACCGCACCTGCGGGTTTTGCTCTGCTCTGCTTGTCTACCGCACCTGTGGGTTTTGCTCTGCTTTGCTTGTCTACCGCACCTGCGGGTTTTGCTCTGCTCTGCTTGTCTACCGCACCTGTGGGTTTTGCTCTGCTTTGCTTGTCTACCGCACCTGCGGGTTTTGCTCTGCTTGTCTACCGCACCTGTGGGTTTTGCTCTGCTTTGCTTGTCTACCGCACTTGCGGGTTTTGCTCTGCTCTGCTTGTCTACCGCACCTGCGGGTTTTGCTCTGCTCTGCTTGTCTACCACATTTGCGGGTTTTGCTCTGCTCTGCTTGTCTACCGCACCTGCGGGTTTTGCTCTGCTCTGCTTGTCTACCGCACTAGCGGGTTTTGCTCTGCTCTGCTTGTCTACGGCACCTGCGGGTTTTGCTCTGCTCTGCTTGTCTACCGCGCTTGCGGCTCTGTTCCTGTATCCCAGTCTGTACTGGTCCCTATCCTGCCTGCGTTCCTACCTGCCAGTACCCACCTGTCTGTATACCAGCCGTGCCTGCCAGTATCCACCTGTCTGCATACCAGCCGTGCCTGCCAGTACCCACCTGTCTGCATACCAGCCGTGCCTGCCCCGGCCCACCTGTCAGTATGCCAGCCTAACCTGCCTGTTCCTGTATTCCCCATCGTGGGTCAACAGCTGTGACCGGGGTATTACTTCGAGTAGCACCTGGTCTCTCTGCTCGGTTCCTCCCTGGTTCACGGAATCGACTGAGCCACCGTGCGACCTCGGTCGGACCGAGTTGATACTTAGTGACGCCCCTCCAGGCACTCCTCGGTTCATGCTCCAGTGGGATCACTAACCACGCTCACGCCTGTCTGTCCGGGCGTGTGCATAACAGGGAGGAGGTCGGCTGTGTCTAGTGAGGGGGAGGAGGTTGGCTGTGACTTGTGAGGGGGAGGAGATCGGCTGTGACTAGTGAGGGGGAGGAGGTCGGCTGTGACTAGTGAGGGGGAGGAGGTCGGCTGTAACTAGTGAGGGGGAAGAGGTCGGCTGTAACTAGTGAGGGGGAAGAGGTCGGCTGTGACTAGTGAGGGGGAGCAGGTCGGCTGTGACTAGTGAGGGGGAGGAGGTCGGCTGTAACTAGTGAGGGGGAGGAGGTCGACTGTGACTAATGAAGGGCAGGGTAGGGTAGTAAGCATTGGAGGTGAGCTATTACTAGGGAGGTGGTGGAGGTGAGCTGTGACTTTGCCTATTGTGAATGGTGAATACTGTATTGTCTACAGTATTTAGAGGTGTTATCTGTCATTGTAATCATGCCTGTTATGATAATGAGACTGCTGAAAAGTCATCTGTAACCAATGTGAAAATGTCAAAATTTCTGATTTTCTTATCGTTTTTTTTTGTTTTTTTTTCAATTTCCCATATCACTATCTTTTTATTTTCAATACCATTAACATAATAATCTGATTAAAACAAAAGGTCATTTGTATGTTGATAATGCATAGATTGGCTGTAGTGGAAGAACTAGGTGACAGTACACGGTATAAACCAGGAGGCGGAGATAGATAGACAGATAATACAGAAGCCTCGGTAAGCCATAAGATGTATGCAAACATTGAATATATGAAATATGAGCTGCATTACTGCTATATAGAATATACTTAATAAAAATTGAAGGTACTTAGCACATACAATACAGACCAAAAGTTTGGACACACCTTCTCATTTAAAGATTTTTCTGTATTTTCATGACTATGAAAATTGTACATTCACACTGAAGGCATCAAAACTATGAATTAACACATGTGGAATTATATACTTAACAAAAAAGTGTGAAACAACTGAAAATATGTCTTATATTCTAGGTTCTTCAAAGTAGCCACCTTTTGCTTTGATACTGCTTTGCACACTCTTGGCATTCTCTTGATGAGCTTCAAGAGGTAGTCACCGGAAATGGTCTTCCAACAATCTTGAAGGAGTTCCCAGAGATGCTTAGCACTTGTTGGCCCTTTTGCCTTCACTCTGCGGTCCAGCTCACCCCAAACCATCTCGATTGGGTTCAGGTCTGGTGACTGTGGAGGCCAGGTCATCTGGCGTAGCACCTCATCACTCTCCCTCTTGGTCAAATAGCCCTTACACAGCCTGGAGGTGTGTTTGAGGTCATTGTCCTGTTGAAAAATAAATGATGGTCCAACTAAACGCAAACCGGATGGAATAGCATGCCGCTGCGGTAGTCATGCTGGTTCAGTATGCCTTCAATTTTGAATAAATCCCCAACAGTGTCAAAAGTAAAGAACCCCCACACCATCACACCTCCTCCTCCATGCTTCACGGTGGGAACCAGGCATGTAGAGTTCACCTTTTCTGCGTCGCCCAAAGACACGGTGGTTGGAACCAAAGATCTCAAATTTGGACTCATCAGACAAAAGCACAGATTTCCGCTGGTCTAATGTCCATTCCTTGTGTTCTTTAGCCCAAACAAGTCTCTTCTGTTTTTTGCCTGTCCTTAGCAGTGGTTTCCTAGCAGCTATTTTACCATGAAGGCCTGCTGCACAAAGTCTCCTCTTAACAGTTGTTGAAGAGATGTGTCTGCTGCTAGAACTCTGTGTGGCATTGACCTGGTCTCTAATCTGAGCTGCTGTTAACCTGCGATTTCTGAGGCTGGTGACTCGGATAAACTTATCCTCAGAAGCAGAGGTGACTCTTGGTCTTCCTTTCCTGGGGCGGACCTCATGTGAGCCAGTTTCTTTGTAGCGCTTGATGGTTTTTGCAACTGCACCTGGGGACACTTTCAAAGTTTTCCCAATTTTTCAGACTGACTGACCTTCATTTCTTAAAGTAATGATGGCCACTCGTTTTTCTTTACTTAGCTGCTTTTTTCTTGCCGTAATACAAATTATAACAGTCTATTCAGTAGGACTATCAGCTATATATCCACCAGACTTCTGCACAACACAACTGATGGTCCCAACCCCATTTATAAGGCAAGAAATCCCACTTATTGAACCTGACAGGGCACACCTGTGAAGTGAAAACCATTTCCGGTGACTACCTCTTGAAGCTCATCAAGAGAATGCCAAGAGTGTGCAAAGCAGTCATCAAAGCAAAAGGTGGCTACTTTGAAGAACCTAGAATATAAGACATATTTTCAGTTGTTTCACACTTTTTTGTTAAGTATATAATTCCACATGTTTAATTCATAGTTTTGATGCCTTCAGTGTGAACGTACAATTTTCATAGTCATGAAAATACAGAAAAACTTTAAATGAGAAGGGGTGTCCAAACTTTTGGTCTGTACTGTATATTGGCCAATTCATGAGAGCCCATTAGCCCAGACAAGGCGTACCTTTCTTTGATGGGACCCTAACCTAATATCATGTCTCTCCCAGGCTAAAAGTCTACAAATTTAAAGGGCAGGTAGGATCCAGCACTAATTAAAGACTGCCTTATGCCAATGTGAGGAGAAGCTCAGTCAAAAAAGGAGGCAGTCACCACTTACCAACATTATACTATAAAAAACAAAAAATTGACCATCACCTCCGAACAGAATAACACAAGTGTGAACAGGTGCAAGCTGCTATCACTGCATAATATACACACAATAGAATACAGCAGCACTCTGTAAGGGCTAAGATGTATGCAAACACTGAATATAATGAATATAAGTACACCTTGTCACGGCTGATGGGCTTTCATGAATTGACCACTTTAATGCTCTAATAGACTTCATTTAATAAGTATATTCTATATAGCAGTAATTCAGTTCATATTTGATATATTCAATGTTTGCATACATCTTAGCGCTTACAGAGTGCTGCTGTATTCTTTGTATGTATATTATGCAGTCACAGCAGCTTGCACCTGTTCACACTTGCTTTATTCTGTTCAGAGGTGCTGGTCAGTTTTTTTGTAGATAGAAAGAAGACAACATACCTGCTGCTGGTGAGCTAATGGGGTGGATATTCTGGTGGGGGTTTAATACATCCATGTACTGCATGTGATTTATGACCAGAGTTATCACTTATGATAGTGCCGCACCAATCTGTGCTGTACACATCAGCCATGCTATAACTTATGTATTATTAGGCTGCCCTGAGAGCTCTGACTGATACATGATCTTCAGTGCTGGAAACTGGTACGTACGGTAAGTCTCGGTGAGGTTGACCCACATATAAATCTAGGCCAATGTGCTATTTTAGTACTTTTAGCCCAGATTAAAAAATTCCCATATGAAGTAGAAAAATTGGAAATCTAGGTAAATATAGACAGATTGTAAGGGTCAGATGTATTCAGCTGGGCACTAATCACTAGGGGATGACACATTATGCATATTGGGAATATTAAAGAAACGATTGATATTCTGCATGGAGCACACATTATATGATATTTTATAATATCTATTATTTCAGATTAATAGCATACTGTGCAGCCTGAGTCCCGCGGCTGGCATTTTTCATGGGACTTTACCTGTTGGCATAATTCTGTACCACTGTTATCTACCCAGGATTGCCTACTAAACTTCTTCGGATCGCCAACTTTCATCCAAAAGTAAAAGCAAAGATAAGATATGCAATAAATGTTAGAGAAAAATTATTCTTTTTACATATCACGCAATTCTCCTTGATACGCAGAATACATATCTCAAGTCCACCATACACAAATGCTTGGCTCCTCTGTTCTTTGGCGGCAGTTTATCTCCTGGAGAAAAAAAAGATCAGCCTTCAGAAATCCGGGTCCTTTTCTCCCCCGACATCTTCTATCTGGGCAGAGTTGGTACCCCCTTACACCTCAGACTGTCAGCCGATCCTTTCAATATTGGGGGGGTTCGGCCAAGTATAGTCTAATAGATATGAGTGGCTTTAGAATGGTCAGAAATAGAGAATTACTCTTGTACATATGTAAGAGGAGGCGATGATACTTCTGAAAAGTCCCTGCGTGATGTATCATTAGTGCGGGAAGGCTGTCACCTACTGGCTAGATGGGACCATGCGGAATCAACCGACACATGAAGAGTTGCAGGGCGGACGAGTTCAAATGCGGCACCCAGTCAGGTGCCTTTGATGACGAAGTTCCTGGATATAAAGGTAATGCGCGCCAAACCACGGGGTGATTTGGTGCAAAGAGAGCTAGAGATACAGATGTGGACCAGGGACAACACTGAAGCCATAGTCAGAGGCCGCAGTGGAAAGGAAAGCGTGAGCCAGCAGGGTGCTGGCCGCTGTCTGATAGAGCCCGGACTTCGCCCAGAGAGATCCAAAGACCCGACTATGCCGGTCAAGACCCATAGTCCAGACTGTGCCAATCAAGGCCTGTATCCCCGCTCCACGCTGGTCAAGTTCCAGAGTCCAGATGATGTCAGCTAAGATCCGGAGCCCAGCCCTCTTTCCCCCAGGCCCAGTAGACAACCGCCGTCGGTCAAGCACCAAAGATCCAAGAGGAGACTTCGACCGGGGGAGGACGCCTGTGGTGATAGGAGGGAGACTTGAGTGAGCCAGGCCGTCTCTTCCGGGATCAATATACAGGGTTTGGCCTGGGCTAGTGTAGCGCCCCGAGGGTTCGGTTGCTACAGGGGTATTGCACCTCAACCAGAGGTCTGGTATTCCACTCCCGGGTAAGGATGGAGTATGGACCAGGTCTCAGTTAGCTGCACACATATACACTCCTCATTTCCGGGGGACAGCTCTACGGTGCTCCCATTAGTATGCAGGCACGACTGACTATGTACCTGGCTGGAGTGGGGAGGGCAGGAACCCTAGTGATGTGGGAGCAGATAGGGGATGGTTTCTGGAGCATAGGAAGGAGCTCATTGGTTGCAGGTCACCTGAGCTCAGACACAGAGAAGCAGATAAAAAGGTGGGGGCCATCTTAGGAGGGAGTTCAGTGTTCTGTGAGAAGAGAAGGCAGGGAGCAGAGCTGCTGCATGGGCTCTGCTCCCTGGGCAGGCCTAGCACCGAGGCCGGAGCCAGAAGGGAGAAGAGGAGAAGGAGAAGGAAGAAAGGTGGAGAGAAAGAGGAGTAGAAAGGCTCCAGAAACAAGAAGGCAGAAGGGACCCTAAGAACCCACGAGATAACGGGTGAAGGGTCAGGCAGAATAAGGGTACCGGATTCCCAAGTTGGTGGAGGTAAATCATCCCTCAGCCAAAGACGGGAAGTCGTGATCATCTATTGGTGCAACCCCCTGCTACACCCACTAGGAAGGCACCACATAGGGTCAGGGAAACCGGCGACAGGTTTCACCAAGAGAAGGCCCGAGGCAGCTGGACAGAAGTGTGGTCACTGGTGGGGCACGAGAGGCCAGAGAAAGGACAGAAGGGGGTCCTGTGCCATACTCCTGAATTGCCTGGGGGTTGACCGAGCTCCTCACCTGGTGGACGCAGCACGGCTTGGGCAGTCATTCCCTGCAGAAGTGACTCGCATAACAACTGTGAGTAAAAGACCCTGGATGGCATCACTGACTCTGTGTGATTTATGCTGCGCCTGCACCATCACCCCCAGCATCCCTACATGCTGCCCTGAGGCTACACTCCTCCCGTGGGGAGTTATACTATCTCTGCTGCACGCACCACCAGCCTCAGTGGACCGCAATCCACGGGTGGCGTAGTCGGACATTCAAATCCTACAAATACACTGCCACAGCATTTGGTCTGACCACCCTGAGCCATGGGACCGGGTTTCCACTACTACCCCCATTATTGCCCTGTTGCCTGACTCCGAGTGCCCCACGGCCCAGGGGGCGAGTCACTAGGACAACAGGTGGGGTAGGGGATCAGCTGGGGCAAAGGAGGCTCAGCATTCATTGATATACTTCGGAGGACTTGCGCGTTTAGCAGGAAAACCCGGTGACCCCCGCTAGGGCCATTGTGTCAAGATTAGCTAGCGTACCAGCTCTCCCACAAATGGGTGTATCACCCCGGTCAGAGAAGCACCAGTATAATCCTCTAAGAGACTTCTCCAATTCTTATTGTATGTTCTGCATTGTATAACCCGCTTGTGTTTGTATTGTTTAATTGTTTTCTATTGTTAAACTGCTTCCGTCCATACCGGAAGCAATAAATAGTTTGTTGTCTGTTTCCGCCTTGTGCTCATCTGTGCGTTGCATTCAGTCACCTGCTCATATGCAAATATGCTGAAAAGTCACATAAAATGACAGCCAATCACACCTGGACAAATTGTGATCCGCGGGTCGCATCCAGCCCTCTGGCTGGACTTGTCCAACTTGTGGACAGAGATTGCCAAATGGATGGAAATTAAAAGCAGCAGTGCTGCTATGGTGGTTCTACGGCACAGTGTGCACCTGACCAGCGTAGAAGCGTAGTTAGGCAGGTCAGGTGCATACGCTATACTTTGTGCGCCTGCTGTGAGCGGTCATCATAGTCTCTGCGCCTGTCGGCCGGC
The DNA here is from genome assembly GCF_046119375.1 of Phyllobates terribilis. Classification (NCBI taxonomy): domain Eukaryota; kingdom Metazoa; phylum Chordata; class Amphibia; order Anura; family Dendrobatidae; genus Phyllobates; species Phyllobates terribilis. Next base: position 527,858,256 of record NW_027362771.1, on the reverse strand, counting down.
ATTCATCAGTGTGTGTCCTCTTGGTAGCTGTTTCCGCTGTGCAACCTTAGCAGTGAATCTGTCACGGGTGTGTCAGATGTGACAGACAGTCGCCCTGCAGTTGGTTGCAGAAGATCTCTTCGTTTGGCATTAGACACCTTCCTAAATCTGTCTCACGCTAGGACCCAGTCGCTAGGACCCTCCTGCTCTAATTGACACCCAGGTCTGGGTGTATGAATAGTTTCACTTTGCAGCAGGGAGGGGCCGGTGATACTCAAATGTTTCCTTGTGAATGCTTGGAGCTCTCAGACTGCGATCTTCCCTTGTGGTGCTAGGAGGACGTTTGAAGTTATCTCTCTGAAGTCGGCTAAAGCTAAGTTACTTTCCCCTATGTTTGTCTCCCTTTTTGTCTTTAGTTGTTAGTGGGGATCAACTAGTGCTTATCCCCCCTTCCCTATCCAGGGCCAAGCGCTAGGAAAATACAGGGTCTATGTTCCTGTTCGGCGATTGGTGAGGAACCAATATAGGGATTGTCAGGGGAGACAAGGTGATATCAGATCAGTCTAGGAGGTCTCCACTCCCCCTTTTCCCTAGAGTCTGGGCTCCCTTCTCCTCTTCCCTTTGTGTTGCACTTAGTCTTTCCTACACCTTGCGTGACAGAATACCTGTGACCAGTGAATAAAAGCCCATAATAGAATATCTTTTTACCCAGCCCATAATGGGCTCATTCTGTTGCAGAATCAGACTTCAGGCCATGTGAAAAGATATCTGGGCAGCAGGCACGTGTGACATGTGGATTCATGCATGTGGAATGAACATAAAGCTGATATTCATTCCACGGATCCACAAGTCACAAATCCCAGATATCTTTTGATACAAGTTGTAAAATGAACATCAAGTACAAAATCTATTATATGATCACAATGTGTAAACCCACTGCTAAAGGAGTTGTCCGCTACAAGACATGTCCTCATAGGCGGATTATAATGAGGGCAATCTGGGCTACCGCCCGGAACCCCGGGGCTCCAGGGGGCCCGGGGCGTCCATGGCCAGATTGCCCTCATTATAATATGTGCAGTGCCGCGGCACATACCGGCAGTCAGAGGCGGGGGGTCCCCCGGACCGCTCCCCCAGCAGTGGCGCACTGCCGCTATTTCTTCTTCGGCTGCTAGGAGACACGGCCCTGTGTGTGGCCGTGTCTGCTAGTGTGACGTCACGCAGTGTGCGCTGCACTGCTGCTCTGGAGAGGAGCTGGAGGACTGGAGCAAAGCCGGGGGATGGTGAGTGTGTGTGTGTGAGTGTGTGAGTGTGTGTGTGTGTGTGTGCAGGCAGATATCATTGTGTGATGTCTGTTTATATGTATTTTTGTGTTTCAAATGTGTTTATGCGTGTATGTATATGTCTGTATATGTTTGTGTGTGTGCGTGACTGCGTGCGGCCTCCCACTGTGTATAGATGGCGCCGTGCGGCCTCCCGCTGTGAATAGATGGCGCCGTGCGGCCTCCTGCTGTGTATAGATGGCGCCGTGTGGCCTCCTGCTGTGTATAGATGGCGCTGTGCGGCCTCCTGCTGTGTATAGATGGCTACGTGCGCCCCCCTGCTGTGTATAGATGGCTACATGCGGCCTCCTGCTGTGTATAGATGGCTACGTGCGGCCCCCTGCTGTGTATAGATGGCTTCGTGCGGCCTCCTGCTGTGTATAGATGGCTACGTGTGGCCTCCCGCTGTATATAGATGGCTACGTGCAGCCTCCCGCTGTGCATAGATGGCTACGTGCAACCTCCCGCTGTGTATAGATGGCTACGTGCGGCCTCCCGCTGTGTATAGATGTCTACGTGCGGCCTCCCGCTGTGTATAGATGGCTATGTGCGGCCTCCCACTGTGTATCGATGGCTACGTGCGGCCTCCCGCTGTGTATTGATGGCGCCGTGAGGCCTCCTGCTGTGTATAGATGGCGCTGTGCGGCCTCCTGCTGTGTATAGATGGCTACGTGCGCCCCCCCTGCTGTGTATAGATGGCTACGTGTGGCCTCCTGCTGTGTATAGATGGCTACGTGCGGCCCCCTGCTGTGTATAGATGGCTTCGTGCGGCCTCCTGCTGTGTATAGATGGCTACGTGTGGCCTCCCGCTGTATATAGATGGCTACGTGCAGCCTCCCGCTGTGTATAGATGGCTACGTGCGGCCTCCCGCTGTGTATAGATGGCTACGTGCGGCCTCCCGCTGTGTATAGATGGCTACGTGCGGCCTCCCGCTGTGTATAGATGGCTACGTGCGGCCTCCCGCTGTGTATCGATGGCTATGTGTGGCCTCCCGCTGTGTATTGATGGCACCGTCCGGCCTCCTGCTGTGTATAGATGGCTACATGTGGCCTCCTGCTGTGTATAGATGGCTACGTGTGGCCTCGTGCTGTGTATTGATGGCACCGTGCGGCCTCCTGCTGTGTATAGATGGCTACATGCGGCCTCCTGCTGTGTATAGATGGCTACTTGTGGCCTCGTGCTGTGTATTGATGGCACCGATCGGCCTCCTGCTGTGTATAGATGGCTACGTGCGGCCTCCTGCTGTGTATAGATGGCTACGTGCGGCCTCCTGCTGTGTATAGATGGCTTCGTGCGGCCTCCTGCTGTGTATAGATGGCTACGTGTGGCCTCCCACTGTATGTAGATGGCTACGTGCAGCCTCCCGCTGTGTATAGATGGCTACGTGCAGCCTCCCGCTGTGTATAGATGGCTACGTGCGGCCTCCCGCTGTGTATAGATGGCTACGTGCGGCCTCCCGCTGTGTATAGATGGCTACGTGCGGCCTCCCGCTGTGTATCGATGGCTACGTGCGGCCTCCCGCTGTGTATTGATGGCACCGTCCGGCCTCCTGCTGTGTATAGATGGCTACATGCGGCCTCCTGCTGTGTATAGATGGCTACGTGTGGCCTCGTGCTGTGTATTGATGGCACCGTGCGGCCTCCTGCTGTGTATAGATGGCTACGTGCGGCCTCCTGCTGTGTATAGATGGCGCCGTGCGGCCTCCCGCTGTGTATAGATGGCTACGTGCGGCCTCCTGCTGTATATAGATGGCGCCGTGCGGCCTCCCGCTGTGTATAGATGGCTACGTGCGGCCTCCTGCTGTGTATAGATGGCTACGTGCGGCCTCCCGCTGTGTATAGATGGCTACGTGCGGCCTCCAGCTGTGTATCGAAGGCTACGTGCGGCCTCCCGCTGTGTATTGATGGCACCGTCCGGCCTCCTGCTTTGTATAGATGGCTACATGCGGCCTCCTGCTGTGTATAGATGGCTACGTGTGGCCTCGTGCTGTGTATAGATGGCATCGTACGGCCTCCTGCTGTGTATAGATGGCTACGTGCGGCCTCCTGCTGTGTATAGATGGTGCCGTGCGGCCTCCCGCTGTGTATAGATGGCTACGTGTGGCCTCCTGCTGTGTATAGATGGCTACATGCGGCCTCCTGCTGTGTATAGATGGCTACGTGCGGCTTCCTGCTGTGTATAGATGGCTACGTGCGGCCTCCTGCTGTGCATAGATGGCTACGTGCAGCCTCCTGCCAGTGGCGTACCGCCAATGGCGGCAGACCACGCCACTGCTATGGGGCCCGTGGCCGTAGGGGGCCCGTGAGCTGGGAGGGCCCCAAGCAGCGTGGGAACGAGGAGGATAAGTGAGTAGGAGATTGCGGCGGCAGAGGAGGAGCGGGTCACACGCAGTAGCCCCTGCCGCAGCTACTACGTGTGCCCGCTGCAAAGGGGACATGAATATTCCCTCTTCTCCACTCCCATGGGCGTGGAGAAGAGGGAATATTCATTCTCTTCAGCAGCGGGCACAGAGGAGCGCTGAGCCGCGGCTCCTGCTGTCAGTGGCCGCTGCTAAAGAGAAAGTGTATTCACGCTTCTTCACGCCCATAGTCTCGGCGTGGAGAGGAGTGAATGTGCCGGCAGCAGCAGCTCACCTCGGCTTCTGAGACCGTGCGCTGCTCAGATGCCGACATGAGCTGCTGCAGACAGGACTCAGCGCTGGAGCAGAGGTGAGGAAGGAAGGTGAGTATAAGTGTTTATTGTTTTGTGTGCAGTGATTGGGGGATGAGGGGGCCACACATGCCAGAATACTTGGATTGAGGAGGCCACACATACCAGGAATGGGGGATTGAGGAGGCCACACATACCAGGAATGGGGGATTGAGGAGGCCAAACATACCAGGAATGGGGGATTGAGGAGGCAACACATACCAGGATTTGGGGATTGAAGAGGCCACACATACCAGGAATGGGGAATGGAGGAGGCCACACATACCAGGATTTGAGGTTTGAGGAGGCCACACATACCAGGATTTGGGGATTGAGGAGGCCACACATACCAGGAATGGGGGATTGAGGAGGCCACACATACCAGGATTTGGGGATTGAGGAGGCCACACATACCAGGATTTGGGGTTTGAGGAGGCCACACTTACCAGGATTGGGGAATTGAGGAGGCCACACTTACCAGGATTGTGGGATTGAGGAGGCCACACTTACCAGGATTGGGGGATTGAGGAGGCCATACTTACCAGGATTGGGGGATTGAGGAGGCCACACTTACCAGGATTGGGGGATTGAGGAGGCCACACTTACCAGGATTGGGGGATTGAGGAGGCCACACATACCAGGATTGGGTGATTGAGGAGGCCACACATACCAGGATTGGAGGATTGAGGAGGCCACACATACCAGGATTTGGGGATTGAGGAGGCCACACATACCAGGATTGGGTGATTGAGGAGGCCACACATACCAGGATTTGGGGATTGAGGAGGCCACACATACCAGGATTGGGTGATTGAGGAGGCCACACATACCAGGATTGGAGGATTGAGGAGGCCACACATACCAGGATTTGGGGATTGAGGAGGCCACACATACCAGGATTGGGGGATTGAGGAGGCCACACATACCAGGATTTGGGGATTGAGGAGGCCACACATACCAGGATTGGGGGATTGAGGAGGCCACACATATCAGGATTTGGGGATTGAGAAGGCCACACCAGGATTGGGGGATTGAGGAGGCCACACATACCAGGATTGGGGGATTGAGGAGGCCACACATACCAGGATTGGGGGATTGAGGAGGCTACACATATCAGGATTTGGGGATTGAGGAGGCCACACATACCAGGATTTGGGGATCGAGGTCACACATACCAGGATTTGGGGATTGAGGAGGCCACACCAGGATTGGGGGATTGAGGAGGCCACACATACCAGGATTGGGGGATTGAGGAGGCCACACATACCAGGATTGGGGGATTGAGGAGGCTACACATACCAGGGATTGTGGGATTGAGGGGGCCACACATATCAGGGATTGGGGGATTGAGGAGGCTACACATACCAGGGATTGTGGGGACCACAGATACCAGGGATTGTGGGATTGAGGGGGCCACACATACCAGGATGGGAAATTTAGCTGCTGCTGCATTTCCCACCCTAGGCTTATACTCAAGTCAATAGGTTTTCCCATTTTTATGTGGTAAAATTAGGGGTCTCTGCTTATATTTGGGTCAGTTTATTTAAAATATACGGTATTTTAAAATCAGTAAGTACGTGGTGCCCATAATACTGCAGGACTGTGACGTGCATTATACTATATGGGGGCTGCATTTTACCCTATGGGGTGTGTAATATACTGTATGGAGGACTATGGGGAGTGCATTATATTCTATGGAGGACCATGGGAAGTTCATTATACTATATGGAGGATTATGGGGGGCGCATTATACTATATGGAGGATTATGGGGGCGCATTATACTATATGGAGGATTATGGGGGGCGCATTATACTATATGGAAGATTATCGGTGGTGTATTATACTATATGGAAGGCTATGTTGGGCCATTATAATATTTGAGGGCTATGTGGGGGGCCATTATACTGTATGAAAGCAATTATACAGTGTGAAGGTTTGTGTGGGGTCCGTTATACTGCTTGGAGGACTGTGTGGGGGCCATTATACTGTTTGGAGGGCTGTGTGGGGGCCATGAGAGTGTATGGAGGGCTCTGTGGGGTTCACAGTTGGGGGATTATACTGCGTTAGGGTCACCATACTTTGCCGTGGGAGTTGAAGTGGGGTACAATAGGGTCATTATACTGTGCATGTGGAGAAATGCACCATAGGGGTATCATACTGTTTGGGGGGCACTTTTGTTGGCATCATACTTTATGGGGCAATGAAAGAGGAATCTACGACTTCAGAAGGAGGAAAATTTCTATGTAAAGGCTGGAAAGTTATGAGATCTGCTCTTCTGTGACACAGACAAATATTTATTTATTTTTTGTGGGGAAGGGGGGCCCAATTAGAGCATAGTCTGCGTAGAATCTGTAGATACAAAACAGTTTTTTTCCGAAGTTCCTTTATTTTATTTTTTTTAAATGCATTTGGTTGAAACGAAGCATGGAATGTAAGTATTTCTATACACAGTTCAAAAAACTAAAGGGAACACTCAAATAACACATCCTAGATCTGAATGAATGAAATATTCTTATTGAATACTTTGTTCTGTACAACGTTGAATGTGCTGACAACAAAATCACACAAAAATCATCAATGGAAATCAAATGTATTAACTAATGGAGGCCTGGATTTGGAGTCACCCCAAAATTAAAGTGGAAAAACACACTACAGGCTGATCCAACTTTGATGTAATGTCCTTAAAACAAGTCAGAATGAGGCTCAGTATTGTGTGTGGCCTCCACGTGCCTGTATGACCTCCCTACAACGCCTGGGCATGCCCCTGATGAGGGTGCAGAAGGTCTCCTGTGGGATCTCCTCCCAGACCTGGACTAAAGCATCCGCCAACTCCTGGACAGTCTCTGGTGCAACGTGACGTTGGTGGATGGAGCGAGACATGATGTCCCAGATGTGCTCAATCGGATTCAGGTCTGGGGAACGGGCGGGCCAGTCCATAGCTTCAATGCCTTCATCTTGCAGGACCTGCTGACACACTCCAGCCACATGAGGTCTGGCATTGTCCTGCATTAGGAGGAACCCAGGGCCAACCGCACCAGCATATGGTCTCACAAGGGGTCTGAGGATCTCATCTCGGTACCTAATGGCAGTCAGGCTACCTCTGGCGAGCACATGGAGGGCTGTGCGGCCCTCCAAAGAAATGCCACCCCACACCATTACTGACCCACTGCCAAACCGGTCATGCTGAAGGATGTTGCAGGCAGCAGATCGCTCTCCACGGCATCTCCAGACTCTGTCACGTCTGTCACATGTGCTCAGTGTGAACCTGCTTTCAACTGTGAAGTGCACAGGGCGCCAGTGGTGACTTTGCCAATCCTGGTGCCAAGCGTCCTGCACGGTGTTGGGCTGTGAGCACAACCCCCATCTGTGGATGTTGGCCCCTCATACCACCCTCATGGAGTCGGTTTCTAACCGTTTGTGCAGACACATGCACATTTGTGGCCTGCTGGAGGTCATTTTGCAGGGCTCTGGCAGTGCTCCTCCTGTTCCTCCTTGCACAAAGGAGGAGGTAGCGGTCCTGCTGCTGGGTTGTTGCCCTCCTTCGTCCCCCTCCACGTCTCCTGGTATCTGCTCCATGCTCTGGACACTGTGCTGACAGATACAGCTACCCTTCTTGCCACAGCTCGCACTGATGTGCCATCATGGATGAACTGCACTACCTGAGCAACTTCTGTGGGTTGTACTGTAGACACCGCCTCATGCTACTGTACCTCTAGGGTGAGAGCAATGGCAAAATGAAAAAGTGACCAAAACAACAGCCAAAAAGGATGAGAACAGAGAAATGGTCTGTGGTCACCACCTGCAGAACCGCTCCTTTATAGGGGGTATCTTGCTAATTGCCGATCATTTCTACCAGTTGTCTGTTCCATTTGCACAACAGCAGGAGAAACTGATTCACAATCAGTGTTGCTTCATAACTGGACAGGTAGATTTCACAGAAGTGTTATTGACTTGGAGTTACATTGTGTTGTTTAAGTGTTCCCCTTATTTTTTTGAGCAGTGTATAAAGGGATCTGTCACCAGTAGAGTTGGGAGAATCGCTCCAGTCTATTGGCCAGCTCAGTAATCTGTGACTGCTGGATGGAGGCCTGCAAATTTTCTTACCTCCCGTCATTCCTGCCTCTTCTTTTGATTAGTTGGGCTGGCGTGACATCATCATTGCAGCGTGACATCATCATTGCAGCGTGACAACATCATTGCAGCGTGACATCATCATTGCAGCGTGACATCATCATTGCAGCGTGACAACATCATTGCAGCGTGACAACATCATTGCAGCGTGACATCATCATTGCAGCGTGACATCATCATTGAAGCGTGACATCATCATTGAAGCGTGACATCATCATTGCAGCGTGACACACACACAATGTCGGTTCAGTCCAACTAGTCAGAAGAAGAGCCAAGAAGTAAGGAGATTCACAGGCCCCCCGTCCACCAATTACTGACATGGCTGATAGTCTGAGTCTTGGAATTGACGTCTCGAGTCAGCAGGTTTTTGCTACCTAATATGATAGCAGTATAATATAGAGAAAGAGACCCTGATTCCAGCTATGTATCATTTATAACTGCCCCCACCACTGATTGGCAGCTTTCTGCCTATGCACAGTGTACACAGAAAGCTGCCAATCAGTGGTGTGGGCGGGGTTATACAGAGCTCAGCATTCAGAGAACTGCTAGATTTGCAGCAGATCATACTGTGATTTTATCAAAACTGCAGCAAGCAGCCCAGTAAGCGATACATTGCTGGAATCAGGGTCTCTGCCCCTACATCATGCTGCTCTCAGATGGGGAAGCAAAAACCTGGTGACAAATTCCCTTTAACAGTTCTCAATAAGCTGTCCTCAGATGTGTGAAGTGCTGGGTGGGTTTTCTATAGGAGTTTCAGTGGATGGATATTACAGGGGTTTCCTATAGGGACATTTGGTAGTCACTCAGAAAAGCCAGGTTAGACAGAGTTGTCTGTAGCTGGCAGTGTTATGGGGGTATCTTTAGTTCTCACTTTCTTATAGAGGTCTGTATGGATCTGCCCTGATTCAGTTCATCCTTCTGATGCTTTTCCCTATAGGGACACAGGTCGATGTTGGTCTTGATCCCACTGATGCTGATATTTACCCATTTTTCCAGTCTGTATGGTAACAAGTCTACATTTTAATTTCTCAATTATTCTCTATATCACATACATGTTTTTGTAGGTGATGACATCTCTGTGGAGCACTGCAGAATATTGGCGCCAAAATCAACAAGAAGTAAATGGTGTAAATCATTTTGGGGAAAATTGGATTGGAAATGTAAGATCTTATGCCACACTGTGGTCAAATGTGGAACTGCAGCCCCAATACACTATATTAAAGTGAATTTGTCACCAGGTTTTTGTTACCCTATTTGAGAGCAGCAGAATATAAGGACAGAGACCCTGATTCCAGCGATGTGTCACTTACTGAGATGCTTGATATCAGTTTGATACAATTATTGTTTTATCTACTATACAGTCATGGCCAAAAGTTTTGAGAATGACACCAAAATTATATTTTCACATGATCTGCTGGCCTCTGGTTTTTATTAGTGTTTGTCTGATGTTTATATCACATACAGAAATATAATTGCAACCATATTATGAGTACCAATAGGTTATATTGACAGTTAGAATGAGTTAATGCAGCAAGTCAATATTTGCAGTGTTGCCCCTTCTTCTTCAAGACCTCTGTAATTCTCCCTGGCATGCTCTCAATCAACTTTTGGACCAAATCCTGACTGATAGCAGTCCATTCTTGCATAATCAATGCTTGCATTTTGCCAGAATTTGTTGGTTTTTGTTTGTTCACCCGTCTCTTGATGATTGACCACAAGTTCTCAATGGGATTAAGATCTGGGGAGTTTCCAGGCCATGGACCCAAAATCTCTATGTTTTGTTCCATGAGCCATTTAGTTATCACCTTTGCTTTATGGCAAGGTGCTCCATCATGCTGGAAAAGGCATTGTTGGGCGCCAAACTGCTCTTGGACGGTTGGGAGAAGTTGCTCTTGGAGGACATTCTGGTACCATTCTTTATTCATGGCTGTGTTTTTAGGCAAGACTGTGAGTGAGCCGATTCCCTTGGCTGAGAAGCAACCCCACACATGAATGGTTTCAGGATGCTTTACAGTTGGCATGAGACAAGACTGGTGGTAGCGCTCACCTCTTCTTCTCCGAATAAGCTGTTTTCCAGATGTCCCAAACAATCGAAAAGGGGATTCATCAGAGAAAATGACTTTGCCCCAGTCCTCAGCAGTCCACTCCCTGTACCTTTTGCAGAATATCAGTCGGTCCCTGATGTTTTTTCTGGAGAGAAGTGGCTTCTTTGCTGCCCTCCTTGAAACCAGCCCTTGCTCAAAGAGTCTCCGCCTCACAGTGCGTGCAGAAGCACTCACACCAGCCTGCTGCCATTCCTGAGCAAGCTCGGCACTGCTGGTAGTCCGATCCCGCAGCTGAAACAGTTTTAAGATACGGTCCTGGCGCTTGCTGGTCTTTCCTGGGCGCCCTGGAGCCTTTTTGACAACAATGGAAGCTCTCTCCTTGAAGTTCTTGATGATGCGATAGATTGTTGACTGAGGTTCAATCTTTGTAGCTGCGATACTCTTCCCTGTTAGGCCATTTTTGTGCAGTGCAATGATGGCTGCACGTGTTTCTTTACAGATAACCATGGTTAACTGAAGAGAAACAATGATACCAAGAACCAGCCTCCTTTTAAAGTGTCCAGTGATGTCATTCTTACTTAATCATGACTGACTGATCGCCAGCCCTGTCCTCATCAACACCCACACCTGTGTTAATGGATCAATAACTAAAACGATGTTAGCTGCTCCTTTTAAGGCAGGACTGCAATGATGTTGAAATGTGTTTTGGGGTTAAAGTTCATTTTCTGGGTAAATATGGACTTTGCAAGTACAGTAATTGCTGTTAAGCTGATCACTCTTTGACATTCAGGAGTATATGCAAATTGCCATTACAAAAAATGAAGCGTAAACTTTGGAAAAATTACTATTTGTCTCATTCTCAATACTTTTGGCCATGACTGTAGATCTAGCAGCTCTCTGAATGCTGAGGTCTGTATAACCCCACCCCACTCCACTGATTGGACTCTTTCTGCCAGTGGTGGGGGCAGGTCACACAGAGCTCATGAATATGGAGGTCTACCTGACAGCAGGATTACTAGTCCTTTAGTGATAATCTCCTGCTGATAAAACAGTGATTTTATCAAAATTACAACAAGCAGCCAAGTAAGTGACACATCGCTGGAATCAGGGTCTTCGCCCTTACATCATGTTGCTCTCAGGTTAAGTGGGAAAAACCCGGTGACAGATTCCCTTTAACTAAAATGTGTAGATAATTATTCCGCAATGCATATAATGCCAAATACTCCTCGAGCGCTGCCTAGACATCACCACCTGTCTCCAGTGGGGTTATATTTTAATTTCACACATCTACATAGGGGTCAAAAAGTGATGTTCCTGCAAGTGATGTTCCTGCAGCAAAAGTGAAGAATAATAATGCAGACACACAATAAAGATAATGCTCACAGCAATGCAATCAGTTTTATTACAGCTTTAGGCCTCATTCAGACTTCAGGTTTTTTTTACGTACAAGAAAAACAGACGGAGTTTCATCAGAGTTTGGTCAGAGTTTCATCAGTTTTTATCTAATGGAGAAAAAAAAATTCTCCTATCAGTCTTTGAAAAACAGACAGCACATGTATGGCAGCCGAATGCTGTCCGATTTTTTTTCACGGACCCATAGACTTTCATTGCCAATTTTGATGAGACTCTCAGATCAATATCAGACATGTCTCTGTGATACTGCAAGGATCATTCGATCTGAGGAAAAAAATGTAATGGGTGAACTACTCCATAGACATTCAAAGGTGCGAGAGATGCGAGAACTATCCATGAAAAACTTTAGTCTGAATGAGGCCTTAGTGTTTCCAGTGCAGGTAAGAAAAGTGACTTTAGACATTTGTAATATATATGACTTATATTCATTAATATTTGACATACAAAAAAAATATATCATTGCTATATCTATTAAAGGAAACCTGTGATGTAAAAAAAACACACACTATCATCCTGCTGATATGGGGTTAATCTGCAGGTTATTAGCTTTCTGTAGCTGCCCTTAAACTTAAAGGAGTTGTCCAGTTTAGAAAACCTTTATAATGTATACAGATTTTATATGCACCCTCATTAGATATAGCGGCATGTAAACCATTGATGGTTAGCTAGAAGGTCCAGGTTTTGTACATGGCTATACCTACATGAAACTACCGCTCCATCCTGACCAGATGATATGGAGAGTAATGCTGGGAACAACACATTTAAAGAGTCACTTTCAATAAACATGTATATTCTAGTGTAAATGCCGCTCTTCTCCTGAATCCGGTGTGGTCTTCCTTTTGTTCCTGCGCTTCTCCATTCCTGAGATATGGCCTCCTCTTCCCTAGATCTAGTTTTTTTTAGCCAACTGGGTGTGGTTCTCAAGAAGACACCTAAAGAGTAGAGATGAGGACCATGCCCACCTGGCTAATGAGACTAGATTTGTATACAGTGAAGAGGAGGCCATATCTCTGGAAGGAAGAGGTGCAGGAACAAAAGAAAGACAACGCCAGATTCAGGAGTACAGCGGCATTTACACCAAGAAAACACATTACATAATTATGGCAAGTTACAAATTCTCTTTAAAGATAACAGGTCATTCCAAAAAAACACTATTTATCTGCAGATATAGGGGTAGGTAAGCTGCAGGTAAGTATTGTTTAAATTTTGTCTGGAGCAGTGGCTACAGGGAGAAAATAAAGTTTAATTTTCCCTGCAGCCCCTCGAATCCAGTCCTCGGTGGTGCAGGGAGCTGTAATAGTCACCGCTCACTATGCAGTGATCACACAGTAATCTGAGCTTTCTATGTAGTGGTGACTAACTGCTCCCTGCACCGCCCCAATGACTGGAAATGAGCGGCTGCAGGGAGAATAAAACTTTATTTTCTCCTTGTAGCCGCTGATATGACTTAAATGCTATTTACCTGCAGATTAACAGTATATTGGAGGTAAGTAGCGTTTTTGGAGGTGACAGGTTCCCTTTTACAGCTCATATTAATTTTGGCTACGCAATGTTTCCGCCAAGCGTTATAGTCCATACCCTTCTTTCTGCACATTTACACATTGGCTTGCATGTCTTAACAAGGTTATCTCATCAGCATCCCCCATGGCCAGCAAGGCATTTCCCCTGCATACAGCAGTTTTATTTGTCTGATGAGTGGTCATTATTGTACTACAAGGACAGATCAAGTCCACTTGTATGAGAGATGGTCATATAGGGCAGGTTTCTGTTCCCCCTCGATAACATCCATTTGTCCTGCCATGTGGTAATAAAAACAGCACAACATGTGAATATATCATAAAATAATAGAGAGACATCTACAGGGGTAAGACGGGTGTCTCATAGGACGGCAGGATATAACAGGGCAGTGCACTCTCGCTCTGATGTCTGGCGATTCACCAGGTTCAGTGGCTCATGCTGGTAATGCTCAATCAAGTGAGTGACGCTAGGGAAAACCTGAGGGGAGAGATAGACATCATGACTCCATAGCAATAGACTGATAAACGTAAATTAGATGTTGTGTACAGAAGTCAGGACAGTAAAGGCTGGTCTCACATACAGTGGTGTGAAAAAGTGTTTGCCCCCTTCCTGATTTCTTATTCTTTTGCATGTTCACTTAAATGTTTCAGATTACAAAACAAATTTAAATATTAGACAAAGATAACACAAGTAATCACAAAATGCGGTTTTTAAATAAAGGTCTTTATTATAAAGGACAAAAGAAATCCAAACCTACAGGGCCCTGTGTGAAAAAGTGATTACCCCTTAAACTTAATAACTGGTTGGGCCACCCTTAGCAGCAAGAACTGTGATCAAGAGTTTGCAATAACCGGCAATGAGTCTCTTACAACGCTCTGGAGGAATTTTGGCCACTCATCTTTGCAAAATTGTTGTAATTCTGCCACATTGGAGAGTTTCCGAGCATGAATCGACTTTTTAAGGTCATGCCACAGCATCTCAGTTGGATTAAGTTCAGGACTTTGACTAGGCCACTTCAAAGTCTTAATTTTCTTTTTCTTAAGCCATTCAGAGGTGGACTTGCTGGTGTGTTTTGGATCATTGTCCTGCTGTATAACCCAAGTGTGCTTCAGCTTGAGGTCACGAACAGATGGCCGGACATTCTCATTCAGGATTTTTTGGTAGACAGCAGAATTCATGGTTCCATTTACCACAGCAAGTCTTCCAGGTCCTTAAGCAGCAAAACAGCCCCAGACCATCACACTACCACCATCATATTTTACTGTTGGTATGATGTTCCTTCTCTCTCTGAAATTCTGTGTTTCTCCTACGCCAGATGTAATGAGACAAACACTTTCCAAAAAGTTCAACTTTTGTCTAGTCAGTCCATACAGTACTCTCCTAAAAGTCTTGGGGATCATCAAGATATTTTCTGGCAAAACTGCCAGAATATGTTCTTTTTGCTCAGCAGTGGTTTTCGTCTTGAAACTCTGCCATGCATGCATATTTGCCCAGTCTCTTTCTTAAGGTGGAGTCATGAACACTGACCTTAATTGCAGTTCTTTGGATGTTGTTGTGGGGTATTTTGTGACCTCTGGGATGAGTTGTCGCTGCGCTATTGGGGGTAATTTTGGTTGGCCGGCCACTCCTGAGAAGGTTCACTACTGTTCTACAAATGGCGAAAACATAGATAATGGCTCTCACTGTGGTTCGCTGGAGTCCCAAAGCTTTAGAAATGGCTTTATAGCCTTTTCCAGACTGACAGATCTCAATTACTTTGTTTCTCATTTGTTCCTGAATTTCTTTGGATAGCAGCATGATGTCTAGCTTTTGAAGATCTTTTGGTCTTCTTCACTTTGTCAGGCAGGTCCTATTTAAGTGATTTCTTGATTGAGAACAGGTGTGGCAGTAATCAGTCCTGTGTGTGGCTGGGGAAATTGAAGTCAGCTTCCCAAAGATGTGATAAACCACCGTTAATTTATGTTTTAAGGAAAGGGGGCAATCACTTTTGTACACAGGGCCCTGTAGGTTTGGATTTCTTTTTACCTTAATAATAAAGACCTTCATTTAAAATCTGCATTTTGTGTTATCTTTGTCTAATATTTAGATTTGTTTTGTGATCTGAAACATTTAAGTGTGACAAACATGCAAAAGAATAAAAAGTCAGGAAGGGGGCGAACACTTTTTCACACCACTGTAAATGTAATAAAGGCACATATTTGCATTCGTATTATGGATGCCCGATGAAAGGGAATCTGTCAGCAGGTTTTTGTTATTTAATCTGAAAACACTATGATGTGGGGGCAGAGATCTTGAATCCAGTGATGTGTCGCTTACTGTACTGCTTGTTGTAGATTTTCTAAAATCACTATTTTATCAACAGATTATCACTAGAGGACTAGTTGTCTCATGCCATGTAGTCCTCCTGCTCTGTGCAACCCCGCTCCCACCACTGATTGTCAGGTTTCTGCCTATACACAGTGTACACCGAAAGCTGCTAATCAGTGGTGTGGGCGGGTTTATATAGAGCTTAGAATTCAGGACACTGCTAGATCTGAAGCAGAGAAATCTGGGATTTTATCAAAACTACAGCAAGCAGCCCAGTAAGTGATACATATTATGAGGTGGTCGAGGTGATCCTCATATCATATTATGGGTAAGCAGACACATTTTATCATTCAAATAATGTATGGTCTCGCTTTTCCTTTCTTGTGTCAGTACCAGACTGTTTATATGAATGGCAGCCATCTTTAATATGGTAAAGACCCTTTTACTTGGATCTGCCATCCTCTTTACTTGATCTTTCCTCTTTGAACCTCATGTTTGTGTAGAATGTCTAAAAAATGTTTTATTATGTTTAATGAAATGTATTTCACATTTTATTATGTGTGAGTGGTTTAGTGAATACCTCGGTCTCATATGCAGGTACTAATGAATTCACTTTACTTATATAACATGAGAAAATCTTTAGTAACAATGCAGCAGACCATGACGGCTAAGCAACCATGACCTCCGAATAGAGGACACATTGAGGACATTGTCAGTGCACCTTGAAATGGCCGCAGGAGATTATATTCCTCCACAATGACCTGGTAAAAAATTTTAAGGATTTTGGACAACGGATCCCAAAATTTTCTAAATCAGATGTGTGCATTGACTATGCATCGGTTATGTATCCCCCCGTGATCAGTTACATAACGACTTGTGATATAAGAGGTGTTATATAGGCGTATCACACATGCAGGTACTAGTAAATGCCTACCAGCTCTCGGCATGTACACAGCTGACACAAAAGCCTTAAGGCCAGGGGATTCATGTGTTATGAAATATAATAGGGTGGAGGGGGAGAGGCCAAATAAAGAATCCATAATGCCACCTCAGGATGTTCTCTATTTTGAAGCTGATTGCACAATGAGGCATCATTAAGCAATGTACCGCCACGCTACCTGGCAGGCACACTGTGGACTCGTCATAGCAGCAATAAAGCCGACCTATGGTACGCAATCATAACTACACCTAAAAGTGCTGTGTAGTTAAATCAAATCTATTGTTCTCAGCAATTTCAGGAATCACTAGAGTTGGCCAAGCCCCCCTGCGTGTTACAGTTGCAATCATAATTATTCAACCCCCGATTATAAATTAGGATCATTAGCAAAATGTACAAACTAGAAGAACAATGTAAATAGCTCAACACAAATAATATAATATAACAAGTGGTTTCTCCAAATTCACCACAAAATGTCGCTTTTACCGACTACTGCAGTTTCAGAATAATTCAGTACCATCCCGAAAGGCGTCTTTAATACTTAGTAGAGCTGTTATGACCTGCTGTAAACATGATCCATAGCTGGGCACCAGCTTCTGGCAGTTTCTCTGCGGAGTCTTAACCCATTCCTCATGAGCAATGGCCTCAGGTCACTAATCTGCAATCTGCTCCCTCAAATGCTACCAAAGATTTTCTGTAGGGTTAAAGGTACTCGACTTTGATAGCCACTCCAAAATCTTCCAGGACTTCTGAAACCAAGCCTTGGTGGACTTTGCGGTATGCTCGGGATCATTGTCATGTTGGAAGGTCCAATGATGCCAAAGTTACACCTGCCTCACAGATGTCATCACATTTTTTTCCTATTTCCTGATATTTTATTAATGAATCTTGTCCACCACACGCTGCAGGTTGCCAGTGCCAGATGAAGCAAAGCAACCCCAGAGCATGATCGAGCCCCCACCATGCTCCACTCTAGGCATCACCAAACCACTGCCAAGCTTCACTCTAGGTATCACGGATCCAACACCATGCTTCACTATAGGGATCACCAAGTCACCACCATGCCTCACTATGGGCATCAATGAGCCACCACCATGCTTCACAGTAGACATCCCCAATCCACCGCCATCTTCACTGTAGGCATCCCCAATCCACCGCCATCTTCACTGTAGGCATCACCAATCCACCCCCATACTTCACAGTAGGTGTCACGACACAGCAAAGCTCCGTCAACGGTATAGTAGCTGCAGCAGGGAACCGTACACCTGATTTGTATAAGGGAGAATGTGCAGTACCTGACTGTGGCCACTATGCCATTGACGAAGTTCAATGTAAAACTCCTGATCAACCTCTTTAACTTTTTGGACCACTCTTCTCACTTAACCATATGTATACACCTGTAATCAAACATCACAATCAACAAACCACTAGCCAGTCCAGGTATTTGATATGACTTTTTCTCATGATTAGTCTCTGGATTAGTTGCATCAGGTTTTCTTGAGATTCTCAAATGTTTGCTCTTATGAGGGAAGCTGAATAATTCTGAGACTGTAGTAGTCAGTAAAAGTGGCATTTTGTGTGGAACTTGGAGAAACCACTTGTTATATTATTTTATTAGGATATTTAAATGGTTCTTTTTGTTTAAACAGCACAATGTCTGTAAATGTTGCTAAAATAATTTTGATTGTAACACAAGGTGTTGGGCCGCAGAGTAGGATTTATGTTGGGGGAATAAGGATTATGCATCCTGGATTTCAACATGCCTGATCCCTTGTCTTGAAAATGATTTGGCACCACGGAGGTGTTTGACAGTGTCTTATTCCCCTCATCCTATTGAAAGAACATGCAGTCTTGGCTGTACCAAACCAAGTCTATTTTAGGGTCAGGAGATACAGCTATTTTCAATGCTTTAAGCTGCATATTTCCAAATCTAAGACCCTCCAGAAAGATTTACTTCCATATGTGTGAATGACATCAGCAGATCTTCAGATTTTGTTTCCCCTTAAAGTTATAAACCACATTTTTCTTTCTTTATAATAAAGTATCAAGAGGCAATTTTCCCCCAAGAGGTACCTATGCCACTTACCTCCTCATACCGTTTGCCCTCCTTCCCCAGTGAAAACCCATCGTTGCCCACAGCTCGTATGGGAATGTTGTAAATGTGGTCATGGTAGAGAACAGCCAGGGTATATAGCTGGGTCTGATTTTGTGAAGAGCTGAGTCGCACCAAAAAGCAGCCATCCTGTGTGATAGACAGACATTGCCTGATATTTTGGGATTATAAAATGCTGGTGAATGACATTATGAGTAGCAAGGGGGGGGGGGGATGTATGCAGACACAGTATGATGATCGAGGGGAAGAATGGGGAGTCAAGGGGATGTGTGAGAAGGCAGTATGGAGAGCAAGGGGGTAAATATATGAGGAGACAGTATGGTTAGCAGGGGGGATGGGAGAGGAGACAGTATGCGGAGGGAGGGGAAACGTGTGAGGAGACTATTGAATGGAATAGTGTGAGGAGACAGTATGGGGGAGAAAAGTGTGAGTGGCACAGAATAGACGCGGAGTAGTGGGGGGACGGTGTAAGAGCACAGCCAGGAGGGGAGAGCATGCCAAGGAGGGGGAGTGTAATGAGGGGGATCAGTATAGAGACTGGTCCCTGAAGGGGGGAACCAGTGTGAAGAGCAGGCCCAGTATGGAAAGAAGAGGGCAGCGGGGAGGGCATGTACCATAAGAGGGACAGTGTGGGGGTCATATTTTGTGCAGGGAATATAGTGAGGGGCAATTATTTATTCAGGGGCTCAGCGTACGGCAGATATTTTTATTCAGGAGCATTATAATGACACTGCTATTTTTAAAGAAGTTGTCCACTACTATAGAACATGCCCTCCATTGATGTAAACGGTGGAAATAAGACTTTTAGCAAATACCTTGCACTGTCGATATTGCCTGTGAGCGATCAATGATGGGCTGTGGGCAAGGTTTCCCCCGCGCGTCACAGCCCAGCATCCACCTACAGGCCACTTCCTATCGTCCTGTCATTGAACGCAAGGAACTGTGCTTACAAAGCTCATCATTATTGGTGGCTAGTTAGACATAAAGGGGTACTCTATGGTGAGCTCTTGGGGAGCAAAGGGCACAGGAGTCCTCTGCTGTCTGTGTCCGTGTAGCAGAGGCGAGAGAGCCTTTAAGAGAACTCTTATATGATGCTTCAAAGATGGAGAGAGACTGCCATCTGCTGGCCAGACGCAGTCAAGCGGACCCAAGATACACAAGAGAAGTTGAAGAGAGAGCAGATTTAGATGCTGGACCCGATCAGGTGACTTCCAGGAAGGAGTTCCTGGAGATAAGAGGCCTGCGCGCCAAGCCTGAGCAGTTTTTGGCGCCAAGCAGCAGAGAGGAGACGCGTTCTCTGCGTGCTGAGAAGCCCCGCGTGACAGGCCTAAGCCAGAGGTCTCTGAGGTGCCACAGCCGGGCGCCGGTGGAAGAGCTCCAGATCCCTAACAGATGTGACCCGAGTGCTGTGCCTGCTGAGGAGACTCGGAGCCTGCTTGCGGTGCTGAGCGAGTTCGCGGAACCCGACGTCGCCCGCCAACAGACGAGGTCTGGACCCCCCTACCCAAGGCTTGAGAGATTGCCTCCAACAGCAAAGAAGAGAGGAGTTGAGAGACTGCTGAGTCAGGAAAGTCACACCAGGAAAGCAGAGGAGCTGCATACGTGAACAGGGCCGTCACTTCTACTGTTCACTCACGGTACCGGGGCCAATTGGGTTTAGGTACTCAGGTTGGGAGGGGAACGGTTGGGGTTAAAGGAGCTCAACGTGATCTAATTGAATTTGTCCGGAAAACACTTTAACATAATTATAACAAAAAAGTGTGAAACAACTGAAAATATTTCTTATATTCTAGGTTCTTCAAAGAAGCCGCATTTGCTTTGATGACTGCTTTAAACACTCTTGGCATTCTCTTGATGAGCTTCAAGAGGTAGTCACCGGACATGGTCTTCCAACAATCTTGAAGGAGTTCGCAGAGATACTTAGCTCTTGTTGGCCCTTTTGCCTTCACTCTGCGGTCCAGCTCACCCCAAACCATCTCGATTGGGTTCAGGTCTGGTGACTGTGGAGGCCAGGTCATCTGGCGTAGCATCCCATCACTCTCCCTCTTGGTCAAATAGCCCTTACACAGCCTGGAGGGGTGTTTGGGGTCATTGTCCTGTTGAAAAATAAATGATGGTCCAACTAAACGCAAACCGGATGGAATAGCATGCCACTGCAAGATGTTGTGGTAGTCATGCTGGTTCAGTATGGCTTCAATTTTGAATAAATCCCCAACAGTATCACCAGCAAAGCACCCCCACACCATCACACCTCCTCCTCCATGCTTCACGGTGGGAACCAGGCATGTAGAGTCCATCCGTTCAACTTTTCTGAGTCGCACAAAGACACGGTGGTTGGAAGCAAAGATCTCAAATTTGGACTCATCAGACCAAAGCACAGATTTCCATTGGTCTAATGTCCATTCCTTTTGTTCTTTAGCCCAAAAAAGTCTCTTCTGCTTGTTGCCTGTCCTTAGCAGTGGTTTCCTAGCAGCTATTTTACCATGAAGGCCTGCTGCACAAAGTCTACTCTTAACAGTTGCTGTAGAGATGAGTCTGCTGCTAGAACTCCGTGTGGCATTGACCTGGTCTCTAATCTGAGCTGCTGTTAACCTACAATTTCTGAGGCTCGTGACTTGGATAAACTTATCCTCAGAAGTAGAGGTGACTCTTGGTCTTCCTTTCCTGGGGCGGTCCTCATGTGAGCCAGTTTCTTTGTAGTGCTTGATGGTTTTTGCAACTGCACTTGGGGACACTTTCAAAGTTTGCCCAATTTTTCGCACTGACTGACCTTCTTTTCTTAAAGGAATGATGGCCACTCGTTTTTCTTTACTTAGCTGATTTTTTCTTGCCATAATACAAATTCTAACAGTCTATTCAGTAGGACTATCAGCTGTGTATCCACCAGACTTCTGCACAACACAACTGATGGTCCCAACCCCATTTATAAGGCAAGAAATCCCATTTATTAAACCTGACAGGGCACACCTGTGAAGTGAAAACCATTTCCGGTGACTACCTCTTGAAGCTCATCAAGAGAATGCCAAGAGTGTGCAAAGCAGTCATCAAAGCAAAAGGTGGCTACTTTGAAGAACCTAGAATATAAGACATATTTTCAGTTGTTTCACACTTTTTTGTTAAGTATATAATTCCACATGTGTTAATTCATAGTTTTGGTGCCTTCAGTGTGAATGTACAATTTTCAAAGTCATGAAAATACAGAAAAATCTTTAAATGAGAAGGTGTGTCCAAACTTTTGGTCTGTACTGTATATATATATATATATATATATATATATATATATATATATATATATATATATATAAACTGTTTATATTCATCTCTGACTGTTCTCGCCTTGTGTCTCTGTGCGTTGCATTCCGGCACCTGCATTAAATTCGCACCCAAGTAATGTGGTTAGGACATCTATGGACATTGAGGCTGGTATTTTGGTGGCTTTTCAACTAGAACATATCTAAAGGGAAAAAAAAACTGAAATTTACTAATAGTTTTTAATTAACCCCTTCACGACACAGCCAATTTCTTTTTTTTTTTTGCATTTTCATTTTTTCCTCCCTGTACTTACGGCGGAAGTCGTACAGGGGTTAAAGGGGTTGTCCATGTTTTTTTTTTAGCAGATGTGTTGGGGACATGATTTTGTGGCACTTACTAATATAAGTGCTACAGGTTCTCCTCCTGCACTTGCTAGTACAGCCTTCCTCAGACTGTACTGCTTTCCTGATGGAGCGGTCTGGTCACATGCCCATCAATAGAGTTGTGAGTAGTGTTGAGCGAACATGCTCGACACTGCTCGGTACTCGCCCGAGCATCACGCTACTCGGGATGTTCGGCGAGCACCAAGCATTTCCGGGTTACTCGGGCGGGAGCTCGGGTCTCCGTCCTGCATGTTTGGCGCTCTTTACAGAGCCAATGAACATGCAGGGATTGCCAGCCAGTCACTGTAATGCTGCAGCCATGTTGGTTGTGGGCATTACAGTGATTGGCTGGCCGCACAGAGTCACCTCGAGTATTTAAAACTGGGCGCCGCCATCTTGGACACAGTCGCTCCGGATTAGACAGTGTAGGGACAGCGCTGCTGATTTAGGGAGAGATATAAACTGCGAAATAGTTAGTGTAGGGTCTGTAAAGACGGCCAGAACAAACAAACAGTCCTTGTCAGGACTAATATCCATCCCAGATACCAGGCAGGCAGGCTGTATAGGAGACACAGTGGTTATACGAGCAAACGCTGCATTACAGTCCTGTGTGCTCCTGTTGCTGAAATTGCTGGACTTAGCACCAGGTGTCGGGGGCCAGGAAAAATCCATTTTTTTTCATCTAAATCCTCCTTTTTTTTTCCTCCTTCACACTGTACAAATACCCGTCTTATTAACCTTTTGGTGTGTGTCCCCCCCCCCCCCCCCAAAAAAAAAGCGTGTCTCTGATTTTCAGACACAAATATAACTGTTGAAAATAGTCTGGTGTAGGCTAGAGAAACAGAAGTGTTGTTTTGCACTTCCATGGTTCAAACCTCTGTATTATCCATTTTGGGCCATTTGTATCTAAAAAAAAAAAACTGTTTGAGTGTGTCGCTCACTGTTCAGCCGCAAATCTATATATTTAAAAAAGTCTGGTATACCCTAGTAAACAATAACTGTGGTTTTGCCATCCCACGGTAAAAAATCTCTATTATTCAGGTTTTGGTATACTTTCCGTAAAGAAAAACAGTAGTGTCTCCTGACTGTTGTGACACAAAAATATATCTGTTGAAAATAGTCTTGTGTAGGCCCGACATCCCAGTGTGGTTTCGCAGTTCCACAGGTCAAATCGCTGTACTATCCAGTTTTGGGCCTTTGGTATCTAAAAAAAAAGCAGTTTGAGTGTGTCGCTCACTGTTCAGCCGCAAATATCTCTATTTAAAAAAGTGTGGTATACCCCAGTAAACAATAACTGTGGTTTTGCCATCCCACGGTAAAAAATCTCTATTATTCAGCTTTTTGTAGTTTTTTCCGTAAAGAAAAACAGTAGTGTCTCCTGACTGTTGTGACACAAAAATATATCTGTTGAAAATAGTCTTGTGTAGGCCCGACATCCCAGTGTGGTTTCGCAGTTCCATGGGTCAAATCGCTGTACTATCCAGTTTTGGGCCTTTGGTATCTAAAAAAAAAGCAGTTTGAGTGTGTCGCTCACTGTTCAGCCGCAAATATCTCTATTTAAAAAAGTGTTGTATACCCCAGTAAACAATAACTGTGGTTTTGCCATCCCACGGTAAAAAATCTCTATTATTCAGCTTTTGGTAGTTTTTTCTGTGAAGAAAAACAGTAGTGTCTCCTGACTGTTGTGACACAAAAATATATCTGTTGAAAATAGTCTTGTGTAGGCCCGACATCCCAGTGTGGTTTCGCAGTTCCATGGGTCAAATCGCTCTACTATCCAGTTTTGGGCCTTTGGTATCTAAAAAAAAAGCAGTTTGAGTGTGTCGCTCACTGTTCAGCCGCAAATATCTCTATTTAAAAAAGTGTGGTATACCCCAGTAAACAATAACTGTGGTTTTGCCATCCCACGGTAAAAAATCTCTATTATTCAGCTTTTGGTATATTTTCCGTAAAGAAAAACAGTAGTGTCTCCTGACTGTTGTGACACAAAAATATATCTGTTGAAAATAGTCTTGTGTAGGCCCGACATCCCAGTGTGGTTTCGCAGTTCCACGGGTCAAATCGCTGTACTATCCAGTTTTGGGCCTTTGGTATCTAAAAAAAAAGCAGCTTGAGTGTGTCGCTCACTGTTCAGCCGCAAATATCTCTATTTAAAAAAGTGTGGTATACCCCAGTAAACAATAACTGTGGTTTTACCATCCCACGGTAAAAAATCTCTATTATTCAGCTTTTGGTAGTTTTTTCCGTAAAGAAAAACAGTAGTGTCTCCTGATTGTTGTGACACAAAAATATATCTGTTGAAAATAGTCTTGTGTAGGCCCGACGTCCCAGTGTGGTTTCGCAGTTCCACGGGTCAAATCGCTGTACTATCCAGTTTTGGGCCTTTGTTATCTTAAAAAAAAGCAGTTTGAGTGTGTTGCTCACTGTTCAGCCGCAAATATCTCTATTTAAAAAAGTGTGGTATACCCCAGTAAACAATAACTGTGGTTTTCCTCTTCCACGGTTCTAATCTACTCTTTATTACCCTTTTTCCATTGATAGTGCAAGTGTAAGCTATTTTACTTCATTTACATTGGGCAAGGCGCGTGGCAAGGGACGTGGAAGTGGACGTTCTGGTGATGGTTCGTGCAGAGGACGGGGCCGTGGCCAAGGTGAAAATGTGCCACAACCAACAGCCACATCTTCTCGCTCCCACTTCTTGACCGAATTACTAGGGAAGCACAGAACAACACCAGTATTGAGAACTGATCAGTGTGAACAGGTTATTAATTGGATAGCAGATAATACTTCCAGTTACCTGGGCACCACCACCTCCGGTCTGTCTTCCACACGGTCAACTCTTAGTAGCCGTGAGTCTCGACCGCATACTCCTCCTCACCCTGCTGCTCCTTCCTCCCACCATGCCGAGTGTCGTCTGACAGCAAGTGATCCCACACTTGGACACTCTGAAGAGCTGTTCACTGGTCTATTTCCATATTTGGGCCCCTCGCCTGATAAGCTTGAAGTGGTGGAAGAGGAGATCCCATGTTGCGATGCCCAAATATTTGAACAGCCACGGCCACAGGAAGTCGACGTTGGCAATCTGTCACAAGAGGTGGACGATGACGAGACACAATTGCCAGGAAGTGAGGAGGAGGATCGTGGTGCGCAAGTGGAAGAGGAGGAGGTGGTGGATGATCTAGTAACTGACCCAACGTGGAAGGAGGACATGCAGAGTGAGGCCAGCAGCACACAGGGGGAGGGAGGCAGAGTACCCCAACAGGCAGGAAGAAGCAGTGTGGTGGCCGCAGACAGAAGGCAGGCAACCGTTCCCCGTAACACCAACACGAGGGACGTTGCCAGTACAAGCGGTAGGTCTTCCAGAGTCTGGAATTTTTTTAAAGACTCTTCTGATAACCCCAAAAAGGCCATATGTTCCACCTGCCATGCCAGCATCAGCAGGGGTGACAAAACTACCAGCCTGACCACCACCAGCATGATCAGGCACATGGCAGCAAAGCACCCGACTTTGTGGGGCGAAACCCAGGGTCCACGACCAGTGTCAGCGGGTGTCACCACTGCTTCTTCCACTGTTGTGCGTGCAATAGAACCCCCTGTTGTGTGTGCAAGGCAATCCCCTGTCCATACTGCATGTAAAGATGCCCCCTCCTCTCAGTATTCACTTGTTATGGCAGTTTCTCAAGAAACAGCATCAACGTCCACGTCCCACCGCAGCGTTAAATTGTCCATATCCCAGACCTTTGAACGAAAGCGGAAATTCGCAGCTAACGCCCCACAGGCCACAGTCCTAAATTCGCATATTTCACGACTGCTTGCGTTGGAAATGCTGCCTTTTAGGCTGGTGGAGACGGAATCCTTCCGCAATCTTATGGCGGTGGCCGTCCCTCGGTACTCGGTCCCCAACCAACACTATTTTGCCCGGTGTGCCATCCCCGCACTACACAAGCACGTGTCCCAAAGCATCTGTCGTGCCCTCAACAACGCAGTTACTGGGAGAGTCCACCTGACAACGGACACGTGGACAAGTGCTTGTGGCCAGGGATGGTACATCTCTCTGACGGCACACTGGGTAAACATAGTGGAAGCCGGGACCCAGTCGGACCTTGGAAAGGAACACATCCTCCCCACACCGAGGATTGCAGGCCCTATGTCAGTCAGAGTTGCCCCCACAGTGTACAGCTCCAGCGCATCCTCCTCCTCATGTTCAGCCTCCATCTCAGATATCACCACATCAGTTACAAGCTGGAAGCATTGCAGTACTGCCTCCGCCAAGCGGCAACAGGCTGTGCTGAAACTCATAAGCTTAGGTGATAAACCTCACACTGCTTGTGAGTTGTGGACAGCTGTGAAAGAGCAGGCAGATCTGTGGCTGAGACCGCTGAACCTACATCCCGGCATGGTCGTGTGTGACAATGGCCGTAACCTGGTGGCGGCTCTGAGGCGAGGTGAGATCACACACGTACCATGCCTGGCTCATGTGCTTAACCTCGTGGTTCAGCGGTTTCTTAAATCGTACCCCGAGTTGCCAGATCTGCTCGTGAAAGTACGCCGCCTGTCAGCTCATTTTCGCAAGTCGGCTACAGCTTCCGCCGCCCTTGCTGTGTTGCAGCAGCGTTTGCAGCTTCCGGCACACCGACTGGTGTGTGATGTCCCCACACGTTGGAACTCTACCCTCCACATGTTGCAAAGGATTTGTGAGCAGAAGAGAGCAGTTGTGGAGTACCAGCTGCAACAAGGCCGTCGATATTCAGGTCAGACTCCACACATAAGACCTCAGGAGTGGACCTGGATGTCTGACATATGTACCATCCTGACAAACTCTGAGGAGGCCACCAAGATGGTGAGTGGCGA
Organism: Phyllobates terribilis; assembly: GCF_046119375.1. NCBI lineage: Eukaryota > Metazoa > Chordata > Amphibia > Anura > Dendrobatidae > Phyllobates > Phyllobates terribilis. The sequence continues at coordinate 527,831,318 of NW_027362771.1, read as the reverse complement.
TGACGCCATCATTAGTGTCAGCATCCCACTTGTCTGTCTTTTGCAACGCTCTCTGCAGAGAATTAAAGAGGAGGCATTGCAGCCAGAGTATGATGAGATGGATCAAGAAGCCGTAGCGGGCGATTACACACAGCCCAGCCTCATCTCATCCCAACGTGCATTGGGGGACAATGAGGGAGAGGAGGAGGAGGAGGAAGAACAGGAGCTGCTATCATGCGTTGTAGACGGTAGTACCTGTACAAGAGTCATACCGTCGGTTCAGCGTGGGTGGCCTGAGGACAGGGAGGAGGAGGAGAGCATGGTCAGTCGTCATCTTGGTGAGGACATGGAAATCTTGCCCGTTACCAGTCTGGCACGCATGGCTGACTTTATGTTACGTTGCCTTAACCGTGACCCTCGCGTTGTCAAAATGTTGGGTGACAGTCATTACTGGTTGGTGACACTTGTAGACCCCCGCTACAAGGAGAACTTTCACTCTCTTATTCCTGAGGTGGAGAGGTCTACAAAAAAGGGGCAGTACCAGAAGGCCCTTGCTGCAGAACTCTTAAAAAAATTCCCATCTGAACACGCTAGCGGCAGAGGTCACAGTTCGTTGCCCAACCAAGGCGTACAGGCGAGAGAGATGCAACTCCAATCCAGCAGAGGCAGGGGAACACTGTCAACGTTCTGGGACAGTTTTCTGACACCCGCCCAGCTTACAGGCCCTGAGGCGCGGGGTACTCTCACAAGGAGTGGAAAGTTTCAAAAGATGGTGAGGGAGTACCTTGCCGACCGTACCAGCGTCCTCCGTGATTCCTCTGTGCCTTTTAATTATTGGGTATCCAAGCTGGACACTTGGAATGAACTCGCTCTGTACGCCTTGGAGGTCCTGGCCTGCCCTGCCGCTAGCGTGTTATCGGAGCGTGTTTTTAGTGCCGCTGGGGGAATTATAACTAATAAGCGCACTCGCCTGTCAACTGACAATGCTGACAAGCTGACCCTTATCAAAATGAACAAGGGCTGGATTGGGCCAGACTTCTCATCACCACCAAATGACAGCAGAGTAACATAAAGTCAAATCCACTGTGTTATTTCGGGAGGTGTATTCACATGCACCGCTTCACACCCACACATGGGTATACGCTTCCTCGTTTCGGCTGTTTTATCTTCTTCTCCTTATCCTCAGCCTCCACCACCACTATACCACCAGGGTGCCAGCATTGCAAGTTCCTCCGTCCTTATTTTTGGCAGCTTTTGCTCGCAAGGCATAAGCAAATACTATGGGACACCCACTCCCCAATAATGGGACTTATGTTTGTAATATGCTGTACTGCATGGCTCTTGTAAGGGGCATTGCAAGTTGCTCCGTCCTAATTTTTGGCAGCTTTTGCTTGGAAAGCATAAGCAAATACTATGGGAGACCCACTCCCCAATAATGGGACTTATGTTTGTAATATGCTGTACTGCATGGCTCTTGTAAGGGGCATTGCAAGTTGCTCCGTCCTAATTTTTGGCAGCTTTTGCTTGCAAGGCATAAGCAAATACTATGGGAGACCCACTCCCCATTAATGGGACTTATGTTTGTAATATGCTGTACTGCATGGCTCTTGTAAGGGGCATTGCAAGTTGCTCCGTCCTAATTTTTGGCAGCTTTTGCTTGCAAGGCATAAGCAAATACTATGGGACACCCACTCCCCAATAATGGGACTTATGTTTGTAATATGCTGTACTGCATGTGACGCGCCCCCTGGGCCGTGTGTACACGTGTGTGGGATACCTGGTGCCGGGTCTCTGGGGTCTGTAGTCTCCGTGGCGGTGACCCGGTCCCGTGGCTCAGGCTGGTCAAACCAGTGGCAGTCTTTCTTAGGTTTTGAGGTTAATTGTCCGACTGCGCCACCCGTGGATTGCGGTCAGGGAGTACCACCGCTGCGAGGCAGAAAGCTGAGGCTGGTGTTTTGTGCGCAGCAGAGAATGGGATAACTCCCCACGGGAGGAGTATAGCCTCAGGGCAGTGAGTGTGGATGATGGGGGTGATGGTGCACGAGCGCAGCAGGAACGACTCAGAGTCTTTGCAGTGCAGTTCAGGGTCTTTACTGATGATTATAAGGTAGACCCTCCCGGGAGTACTGGCTAGCATAACAGGCCTGGTCAGTCTGTGAGCAAGCAGGAGTTCCCCTGGCCAGGTGGAGTTGTAGGCCTCCCCGTCTGTCTGCACTCTTCCTGGCTACCTTGCTGTAAGCGGGTAGAAGTAGCCCACGTCCCTGAGTGTACCGTGTAGTGCTCACCCGTATGGCTGGTGACTTGGGGCCTTCTGTTAGCCTCCGCTCCACGACGGCGGTGCTGGTCCCTTCCTTGTGACTGAGCCTCTGGGCTTCTATGGCCAGAGGACCTGAAATCCCCTGCCGGCTGGTTTCTGCTGCTGGATATATAAGTCCTCACAGCCTCGGACTCCTGTGTCCGGTTCCTATTGTCGTCTGCCAGGGCGAGCTCTGCTCAGCTTCCAGCCCCTGGTCTTTAGCTTCTAGCTCCTACAGAGCTCCTTGCTGTTACTTTCCCTTGCCCTCACTCTGACTCTGACTGTTCTCTGACTCACTCAACCCCGCCCCAGATCCAGTTTATAAGGGCAGAATTCTCCCCTCCCAGGACTGGGGCAGGAGGATGTTGCATGTTTAAGGGATCCTGACCAGGAAACCTCCCACTTGCTCTCCGACGTAATATCTCTATTACTGGGGTGCCACACATGGCTCTTGTAAGGGGCATTGCAGTTCCTCATAATTTTTGGAAAGCCTTCCATTCACTGCTTAGGCCAACAGTGCACAGGAGACCCAGTTGCTATAAATGGAAAAAAAAGGTTTAGTTAACGCCCTCTGACCTCCATGTCATTTCCAAGGGGCATTGGAGTGGCTCGAAATTTTTGGTAGGCATTGCACTCACTGTATGCCCTATAACTGTGTAGCCGAACCGCTCCTTTTGTTACAGAAACATATCCTACAAGACATATCTGGTTGACTGGCCTGATATTGATGTGAATGGTCCCTGTTCCTCCTGCTCTTTCTCCTTTGCCACTACCTCATCCATCATTTATCACCTGAAGCTTTGTTTTAACGGGAGTCATAGAACTTGGATAGTAGCAGGAAAACATCCAGCAATCCTCGGAGGAGGTAGGATATGCGCCAAAACGCTGACCACCTCAGGGCTAGCCGCTACTACATATGTGACACCCCAGGGGTCTGGTTGCCACAGTGATAGAGATATTACGTCTGAGAGCAGGTGGGAGGTCTCTTGGTCAGGGATCCTATGCATGCCACACCTCCTGCCCAGTCCTGGGAGGGGAAGAACTTCCCCTATATAAACCTAGGGCTGAAGCAGGGTTAGTGAGTAGAGAAGAAGTAGAGACAGAGAGAAGAAGCAAATATAGGAACAGAACATCAGGAGCTCTGTGGGAGCAGTGTTACAAGGAGTCAGGGGCTGGCAGCTGCAGAGCTCGCCCTGACTGAGAAGATTTCTTACCGGACCCGGAGTCCGAGGCTGTGGGGACTAACTCCTACCCAGCAGCAGAAACCGACCGGCAGGGGATTGCAGGTCCTCTGGCCCAGAAACCCGAAGGCACGGTCACACGCGTGGGACCAGCACCGTCATCGTGGAGTGGAAGCCATTAGAAGGTCCCGAGTCACCGGCCATACGGGTGAGCACCACACGGTACACTCAGGGACGTGGGCTACTTTTACCCGCCTCTAGCAAGGTAGCCAGAAGAGTACAGTTAGTTGGGAAGGCCTACAACTCCGCCTGGCCAGGAGAGATCCCATCTGCTCAAGGACTGACCAGGCCCCGATTGCTAGCAAGTACTCCAGGAGAGTCTATCTTTGTCACCAGTAAAGACCCTGAACTACACCGCATCGTCTCTGAGTGGTTCCTGCTACCCCCATCATCCACGTCGGCTGCCCTGAGGCCATACCCCTCTCGTTGGGGGTTATACTACCACGCTGTACAATCCTACCACCGGCCTCAGCGGTCTGCCCTGCAGCAGCAGCCCTAAAGCTGCATTCAACGGGTGGCGTAGTCATCCACCATCTACTGCTAATAGACTGCCACTTAGTCTGACTCCCTGGGCACGGACCGGGTCACCGCCACGAGACTACTACCCCCATCTGATCCGGCTCCGGGTAGGCTCCCGCGTGCGCAACGCTGCGCGACTCAGGCCCAGGGGCGCGTCACATACATGCGCTTGCATTACAACAAAACAAAGCAGATGCTAACTTCTATCATCCTCATCATGCTCCTCACCTTGACACTCTCAACTCCCCTGATGGAGAAGCCAGGGCCCACCGGAGGAGTCTGATAGTCCGGTGGGCTTGGCCAATGCTGCCCTAAAGCAGGCCAGGCTAAGAAAAGTGTGGGAAAGGTTACCGGGACAAATAGGGGTGGCTGGGGACCGAGTATGGACACCCGGCCACCCCCTGGAGGCTGGGGAGCAAGCGGGGACACCCGGCCACCAGGCGGCTGGGGACTGAGTATGGATACCAGGCCGCCGACACAGCCATGGCGTGGTGGCCAGATTCCACCTCCACATGCCTAAAAGGCCCAATTTAAAGTGCAAGCAAGCAAGCAGTATGGTATTGCAGCCGGGGGTGGGTGGGTGGCAGGCTGCATACTTGCGCTTGCATTGCAAGGAATGGGAGAGGTACAATTGAACACTGCCCTGGGACAAGGACTTGAATGGGGATAGTTGCAAGTCTGCAACGACAGGTGCAATGTGAGAGGCATCTTCGCATGTACCATGAACAGGGGTTTGGCATGCACACACTACAGCGGAATAGGCTCTGCTTCCCACTAAATGCACTGGGGAGGGTACAGGTAATGTTTTGGTATACGCGCTTAATCTTATGTATAAGGCACACCAGGACAAATAGGGGCGGCTTGGGACTGAGTATGGATACCTCGCTGCCGAAGCAGCCATGAGGTAGTGGCCAGCTTCGGCCTCCTCCAAACTAAAAGGCCCCATTTCAAGTGCAAGCTAGCAGTATGGAATTGCAGTCTGGGGGTGGGTGGGTGGCAGGCTGCACACTTACACTTGCATTAAAAAAAAACATAGCAGCTAACTTCTGTCATCATCATCATGCTCCTCACCTTGGCACTCTCAACTCCACCGATGGAGAAGTCAGGGCCCACCGGAGGAGTCTGGTTCTCTGGTGGGCTCGTCCAATGCTGCCTAAAGCAGGCCGGGATAAGAAAAGTGTGTAGGGGGGTGTTCCAAGGAGAAATAGGGGCGGCTGGGGACCGTTTATGGACACCCGGCTGCCCCCAGGCGGCTGGGGACCGTGTGTGGACACCCGGCTGCGGGGCGGCTGGGGACCGAGTATGGACACCCGGCCGCCGGGCGGCTGGGGAATGAGTATGGATTCCAGTTTGCCAACACAGCCATGACGTGGTGGCCAGATTCCGCCTCCACATGCTTAAAAGGCCCAATTTCAAGTTCAAGCAAGCAAGCAGTATGGTATTGCAGCCTGGGGGTGGGTGGGTGGCAGGCTGCATACTTGCGCTTGTATTGCAAGGAATGGGGGAGGTACAATTGAACACTGCCCTGGGACTAGAACTTGCATGGGGATAGTTGCAAGTCTGCATCTTCTGATGCGGCAAGGATCACTTATGATGGGCACACTTTTAGACAGTGACCTGGGGGTCAGAGATGCTTCCAGGGGTCTTCCCCATGCTGTTCCCATGTCTTTTCAGCACTTTATGCATGTGTCACACAGCACATGGCCAGATAAGGTTGTAAAATGTTAAAATGACATTTCCCGGTGAATGCATTTGTCATAGTTGAAAGCAATACAAAAGTGCAAAAACGCATAAAAAATGCTACTTGTGAACATAGTCGAAGGTGTGGAGGAGTATTTTTGTTTTTGGTCATTTATTTTAACTTATACACAAGTCTTTTCCCTGGAAAGGATGTTCCTTAACATATTTCACAGGAAAAAAGTTTCACTTTCGTTTTTGAACGTTTTATTGTGAGCCCGTAAAAGTGGCTTAATACCTCTGACCACGTTGTTGACAGCAGTGACCTGGGGGTCAGAAATGCTTCCTGGGGCGATCCCCATGCTGTCCCCATGTCATTTGAGCACTGTCACTATCGTTTTGGGCATTTGTTAGGCCAGGGGTCGACAAAGTTGTTCAGAATCTAGGAGCCAGCCAAAAAATTTAGGAGCCAGAATTTTTTTTGTTGACAAACTGTACATATAGACCCCCTCACACACGGCGTCTCCCCGGGGAGCACGGCCTTTGTATGTACTTACACAGGTAGCGGGAGATGAGAACGGGCCCCCGGCCACAGCGATCCTTCCCCCCAGGGCCGGCTCCAGGTTTTTCTGGGCCCCGGGCGAAAGAGTCTCAGTGGGCCCTTTTAACACATACACGATTCATGATGCACAGATACGGCGGAGAAATAAATATAAATATATATATATATATATATATATATATATATATATATTTATTTATTTATTTATTTATTACACATGGCCCAGCCTGCCCCCACATCCTTCACATACGCAGACATATGCGCGCGCACACACGGTACGCAGACATATGCACACACACACACGGTACGCAGACATATGCGTGCGCACACACGGTACGCAGACATGCGCGCGCACACACGGTACGCAGACATATGCGCGCGCACACACGGTACGCAGACATATGTACACATACAGACATACACATAGATAAAACAGACAAATATATATACACAGTCATATACACTGACATTCACATACATGCACTCACACAGACCCATTACTAATATTTTTAATATGGGGATTGAGGAAGCCTCACTCACCTGTCCCCGGTCCAGTGTCCTGTCCAGCAGCTCCTCGGGTATGGGGCAGTGCAGGGCCCCCGGCGTGTCACAGACTTCATGGCCCTGGAACATCAGAGGGGCCCACTTGCGGTCAGGTCCGGGCCCCTCCCGCCCATCTGTGCAGGACCTCCGCTCCGACGGTGTTTGATTGCCGGCACTCCCCCAGACATGGCCGCGCGCTGTGCGGCTGTGTCTGCTAGTAATGACGCGGCAGGAGCGACACACAAGCACAATTAAAGGTGCAGTGCCGTCGACCCTGCCGTGTCATTACTAGCAGACACAGCCGGACAGCGCGCGGCCATGTCTGGGGGAAGTGCCGGCAATCAAGCAGCGCCTGCGTCCCTGAACAGGTGCCGAGGAAGCGGCCAGGGCCCCGACAGTGAGTGGGCGGGTGGGTGTGTGGGCCCGGCCCCGACAGTGAGTGGGCGGGTGGGTGTGTGGGCCCGGCCCCGACAGTATGTGGGCCCGGCCCCGACAGTGAGTGGGCGGGTGGGTGTGTGGGCCCGGGCCCCGACAGTGAGTGGGCGGCTGGGCCCCTCTGATTTTCCAGGGCCCCGGCACTTGCCCGGGTACGCCGGGTGCTGACGCCGGCCCTGCTTCCCCGTAACCCAACTCTCCCTGTCCAGTCCCGGAGCATAAGGGGGGCGGAGCAAAGTGGAGAAGGCGGCCTGAGTGATACTGTCCCTGCTTCCTCCGATTGGATGACTCCGTGCAGGAGGTGGGATTGGATTGAGAGTATTTTTTTTTCTTCTCAACTCCTCAAGCACCAGGCAACATTTTCTAGGCGCCAGACAACATTTTCTAGGCGCCACTGGCGACCAGGCGCCTGGGTTTGTCAAGCCCTGTGTTAGGCTTTTAAAAGACTGCCGGGGGTGCCACCGCAAAAATGCTCGAGTCTCCCATAGACTAACATTGGGCTCGTTGCTCGGGTCGAGCACCCGAGTATCACGGCGAGCTCGGCCCGAGCTTCGAGCACCCGAGCATTTTAGTGCTCGCTCAACACTAGTTGTGAGGAAGGATGTACTAACAAGTGCAGGAGGAGAACCTGTATCACTGATATATTGGTAAGTGCCACAAAATCATGTCCTGAACAAAAAAAATAAAGTGGCCAACCTCTTTAAGAAAGCTGGTCCAATGTGAAGATATCAACACCAGTTCAGCATCTTAACACCTCCACTTCTGACCTCATTTTGATTGAGGAGAGAGTTTTTGGTGTCCATATGTGACTAGTGATATCTATCAAGGGGGCTGGGCTAGCAATTGAAATGAGTTGTCAGCCAGTCCCCTTCACACACAGGTCTAGTGACGTGCTGAAACAAAGCTGGAAGTGGAGCTGCCAGGATCGGGGCTGATATCCAGAGTCAATGGCAGGTTTCTTAATTCAAGTATACTATGCAAGAGGAATTGATCTCTGCTGACACCCATATGAAGTAACAATCAACATTGACTCTTTCATGAGCCTTGCCACATGACTTAAGATAAGAAGACAAACCAGAAACTCCATTTGCAGACACGTGTTTCGGGGTGTATGCCACTCATTAGAGCAAAGCAAGAGATCTGATTTGGCTAGTTGAGAGGCTATAAACAATAGGTGGCGCCAGAGATCAAGTCCTCTTCCTTGTGAAGAGGCTATTTGCATATTTAAATTCCTAGAGGAGTATTGCACGGCCTAGAAGTCTCCTTACGCCGGCTTGGCACTCTCCGCATGGAAAAATGTTCCCCCTCAGTCTTCAAGTATACTAGTAAATTTCATTTTTTTTCACCTTTACAGACAATAAAATAACTTTTTTTTTTTTAAAGCTGGATACCGCCTTTAAGGTAACATGGGAGGAGGAAATAACAAACATACCTTGCTACAGGTGACGTAGGCCGATGCAGTATTTATAGGGACACAATATCTTATGGGGTGATATAAACCTGAATCTGACAATGTTATATATGCTCCAGGTAATTGTGCAAAGGGAAGCCATGTATGGGGAAAGGTGGAGACACAAAGGACGTGCCCGGGCTAATAGTCGTGATCTCACTGCTTACAAGAATCTTTATGTAAGAACTTAGCTGGTAATCTGTACCTTATTAATTCTGCGAAGTGCTCTCTCTGCATCTCTCCGCTCCATCTCACCCCCGTACCAAGGTCGGCCCATCACACCCAGATCCTGTATTACAATGCAGCATAGCATTATGGTAATTAATAGTACTGAGACACACTGAGACATGGACAATAAAAAGCGAAATCCTAACATTGTGTGCATTACACAGCTCTATAATTTGGCAAGCTGCAGTGCTTACCAAATTTTTTTCCAGAGCTAGACAACCCCTTTAAAGGGAGTCTGTCAGTAGGATCACCCCTCCTAAACTGTCTATATGAGCATGTAGGTCATAGGAAGTTTAATATCGGTGATCCGAAGTCTTATTCCCGAGAAATCCTCATTTTGTAATACGTAAATTATTTGTTAAGATCTATGGGCTGGACATAGATCTCCCTGAGAATCTGCCTCCAGAGCTTATTTTAAATGAAAGGAGGCGTTACCAGTGTGAGACATGTAATGACTGACAGTCTACTCTCCTGATCTATATGTCTCACACCAGTAATGCCTCCTTTCATGTAATATAAGCTCTGGAGGCAGATTCTCAAGGAGAGCTATGTCCGGCCCATAGATCTTAATAGTTCATTTACACATAAGAAAAACAATGATTTTTCTGGCATAAGACATTGGATCGCAGATATCAAGGTATCATTTTATTTAACTTTCTATGACATACATGCCCATATAGATGGCTTAGAAGGATTGATCCTACTGACAGATTCCTTTTAATATTAGATCTTTGAGGGTCCTACCCCAAGTACTCCCAGTAATCAGAGGATGGAAGGGACCCTTGGAGTTTACCCAGAGCTCCATGCATGGTATTGTATCTCATTGCTGCTCAATTCCAAGTGAATTGCCCCTGCTGCTTCGGTGCCGCCTCTCCACTGAGATCTGCAGCAGTGACATCACGTCTACAACATGTGACTGTTGTAGCCAATCACTGGCCTTAGCGTTCTTCCGCCCTCCACCTCAACCTCACTGCTAAGGCCAGTGATTGCTTACAGCAACTGAAGCATCAAAGGGATACTAATGCTTAGTTTGAGATTTTTAAAGAGTAACTAAACTTTTGTTTTTTTTCCCAAAAAATTTTGCCCAGTGTGGAAACATATGAAACTTTTTAAGTTCCTTTACAAGGGAATTTGTCTTCATCCCTGTGCAAAAATTGCATGGAAATGGCTTCAAACTCCTGCTGGTAATAAAAGGGTCAGCCCCTGTCTCCTCCTGTGAGTGTTCTGCTTATCACAACAATCTCCTGCAGCAGTGTATCCCCGGAGTTAGTGCCACAGGTGAGCTGACCCCATCACTGCCATCATCTGTACTCCAAAAGACTACGTTCTGATATCAGTGCATCTACATGCAGGAAAATATACTGGGGAAAAGCCGGGAATTGGAATTACATACAAGTAATTTAGTTTATTTTACAGGAATGAAGACTACATTCCCATGATGAGTATTTGGTGAGGTTTTGATAATGTAGATTTTCTGCACCTATTAAAGGGAACTTGTCACCAGAAAAAATGATATTAACCTGCAGATATGGGGTTAATCTGCAGGTTAATAGCGTTATGAACCTGTCCGGCGCCGACACTGAGAGCCCCACTGCCAGGAGGAAATGAACTTTATTCCCCCAGCAGTGTTCCGGTTTCAGTCATTCGGTGGCGCCAGCGTGGATTCAGACACCCCTCTGAGTATAGAGAGCAGAGGCTGTAACCGCCCCCGGCCTTGAGTAAAATACTGAACGTGTGAACTTTACCTAAGACACACAATTTTTGACACATCAAAAACACGCAGCGTCAAAAACTCAACAAAAACTCATCGTGGGCACACAGCCTAATAAAGTGATCTGCAAAGGTTCATAATTTTCCATGCTGTAAAAAAATTATTAAAACCAAAAATATGAAGAATTTCCTACCAATGACCCATTTATTTTTTTTATTAATTTCTCTAATATCTCTATCCTTTGAAAGTGAATGGAGATCTTAAAAATGGTGACATTTTTAAGTACATAAAAAAACGACTGAATTGTTTAATTACTTTTAGACTTTATTTGCATAAAACCAGAACCTCATTTAATGTGAATATTCCCTAATTAATTTTTAGGATAATCAGTATTTAGGGTCTTACATAGCGTACATTTGTTTTTATTTGTCATATATTCAGAAACAGGTGGACAGCATATCCCCATGAGGTTAAATATGGAGAGCAATTCCTGCCTTTCTGACAGGACGGAGTACGCTGCACCCGGGAGGACGCCATTCCTTGGCGATATCTTGTCCTCCTATGCACTGAAATACAACGCAGCAGAGGCAGCCATGGCTACCTATCTATAATTCAGGTTTATAAAGTGACACCAAGATTATAAATATAGATAGATTGATATCTATAATGAAGGAAAATCAGCATAATAATCCACCTACTCACCTCTGACCGCTGATTGTGCTTCCCTTCACCCCCTGTAGGAAATCAATAATTTGTCTTTTAGGGCTATGACCTATTTGTAATATTGAAAGGTAAAAAAACTAAAAATATTACACAATATCATAGTTGTAGAGGTCAGGCTGCATCTCCGATCATTAACAGGGCGGTTCTGGCATCTCCGGAAGTAGCTGCGTCATAAGAGGTGACTGCCCCTAACTCATACCTACAGTGCTCCTCTTGTGCTGCACCTTGACTCAAGGATGCTTCATGCAGTCACATGGATATTTCTTCCAAGATATTCAGCAGTTGCGTTGGCACATATTACAGATGTAGCCATAATTTTTATTCTTGGCTTTACCAATAAAATCATAAATGAAGTAAAGAGATATCAAAATTTTCAGTGCACAAAGTTTTACAATATTCTCAATTCTGTCCTCAAGATTCAAAGCCCTTCCAAGTTTGGAAATTTTAAGGGCGCTGTCTGTGACCGATTGGTACTGTGGCTTGAGCCTCCCTACACAAGACAAAAATTCAATGGATCGGTCATTCGTTGGTAATTAAAAAAAAAAAAAAATCTCAGACTGTATCAGCCATGCTGGAATTTTTTGGTGTACAATACAGCCAGTTCTTATCATAGCCCCAAAAAAATCCGATATTGCCCAAAAAAATCCATCATGAATTGGTCATTGGTCAAAACAAACAATTGCTCGAAACAACTGACAATTACTAGTTATGGTCGAAATAAATCGCCTATAACAGATGATTTTTAGCTAATGTTTATGGGCACCTTCTTTACACTTAGGAGGGCACTATGACATTTGAGACATTGTGGAAAACATTTAAAGGAGAACTGTGCCTGACACTTTTGGGTCATTACATGAGATATATATAAGTTTTGGCCTGCACTTCTGAGAACTGTTTGATTGGCAGTTATGAAGTCCAGTATGCAGGGTGTATTGGGGGTGACACTTGTGAGAAGCACCATGAGTGGTGCCAATTGGGTCACGAGAATTGGCACTTATGGGACAGTAGGCGAGCCAAGTATGTTTTTTTTCTTATGGAAAACATTCAGTTGGCATCTACATGGCACTGACTGTCTTCTATTGCTGCCATGTAGGACACTTTGGCTGTGTTAGGGTGGACACTCAAAAAATACATACAAAAATCAGATAAGATGCAGCAATCTGATGTTGGCTATGGTGCATGCCGAACAAGAATGAAAAATTTGTGGCAACAGAGTTGTGAATGTGGACAATTCAAAATGATGGGCTTAATACTAATCCTTTATGTTCTTACCTGCGGAGACATCACTACGTGTGTTGGTCTGTTGAGAAGAAAACAAGGAAGCATTTACTTTATAAATTAACTGTATGCAGGTTTGACTTCTCCTCATTTAAGTAGCACTCAAGCCAAAGGTGGAAAAGTCATTTTTTTTCCCAGATCCCATTCATTCCCCAGCTTCACACAATCTACGGAGCTTCCTCATTGTCTTTTCTTGTTCAGATGAATGTGTCTACCACTGATTCACCAAAACCTGCTGACGGGAATAACATTGCTTTTCTCTCCCCATTTCTGACTTAGTCAAGGATTTCCAACGTAGTCTACTACACTACTGATGATCAGACACCACCGGAAAGAAGATCAAGCAGAGTCTAACATTTAATGTTTTGGACCTGGTTTGTCCAATAGATGTCAATGGCTCTGTTGGGGGCACATTTGAATCTCGTCTTTTGAGAATTCAGACTGAAGGCCGGGTGTAATCATGAATGGGGTTAGAAATGCAATGCGAAACCGGCGTAAGGAAGGTGAGAATAAACAGTTTGGAAAATTGCTAATCTACGCTTTCCTACAGGATACAATTGGGCCATGTACTGTCAGCGTGTGGTCACATTGACCGAAAAAAAATGTAATCTGAACAAGGCCTAAACTGCTTGGATGACAAATTTATCTGGACAGTGGAACAGTATACAATTTTTTGTTGACCTCTTTAACCCTCAACTGGTGATGTGGGGTTTTTGTCATGCAACTGGTGATGTGGGGTTTCCTATACCCCAGTGTTTAGAAATCTCTTATTTTTACAGAAAATGCAAAGATCACGTTTGTTTTAATTGTTTTCTTATTGGCGATTAATTACACATGAGTATAACAAATGTTTGATACCCACAAAAAGATGGAAGCTAGTGAGACATGTATCCTCATACCAGCATTTTTCAATAAATGGCAGCCGAACAAAAATTCTCTGGGGTGTGGCAAACCCCACCTCACCAGTTGAGGGTTAATGGGCGTCTTTCAGATGTCCTAGTGAGGATATATACACACAGAGCTTTTTAGATGTCTGCGTACCCGCCAAGTTTAAGAGGAGGAAGATATTCCAGGACATGCCGGTGTGTTTTGTCCTGAAGCATTTTTTTACGTGTCTTTTCCATTGTATATTTGGTGTTTTTTGCGTCATCTTCACAGGCAGTGTTTTTTTTTAACATTTGCATATAAAGTAAATCAGTGGAAGCCGCCTGAAGAATGGTGAGGTCACTTTCAATCACTTCTTGTTTTTGCAAACCTAAAGCAGTTAAAAGAAGCTCAAAAAGACAAAACATATGCACATGCACAGCAAGGCAATTTTAGACTGCAATGCAAATGTTCATTACTTTTTGCGTTTATTAAGTGCTTTTTCAGGTGGGTTATGGAGCGGAACAACTGAAAAAGACGTCGCGTTCACAAACCCTAAGATTTTTCAATTGGGACGATTTGCATTTTTGGTGTTAAAAATAGTGAAGGAAGACAAACACAATGCCAATTTGGGGAATGTACAGTACAGACCAAAAGTTTGGACACACCTTCTCATTTAAAGATTTTTCCATATTTTCATGACTATGAAAATTGTACATTCACAGTGAAGGCATCAAAACTATGAATTAACACATGTGGAATTATATGCTTAACAAAAAAGTGTGAAAAATCTGAAAATATGTCTTATATTCTAGGTTCTTCAAAGTAGCCACCTTTTGCTTTGATGACTGCTTTGAACACTCTTGGCATTCTCTTGATGAGCTTCAAGAGGTAGTCCCCGGAAATGGTCTTCCAACAATCTAGAAGGAGTTCCCAGAGATGCTTAGCACTTGCTGGCACTTTTGCCTTCACTCTGCGGTCCAGCTCACCCCAAACCATCTTGATTGGGCTCAGGTCTGGTGACTGTGAAGGCCAGGTCATCTGGCGTAGCACCCCATCACTCTCCCTCTTTGTCAAATAGCCCTTACACAGCCTGGAGGTGTGTTTGGGGTCATTGTCCTGTTGAAAAATAAATGATGGTCCAACTAAACGCAAGCCGGATGGAATAGCATGCTGCTGCAAGATGCTATGGTAGCCATGCTGGTTCAGTATGTCTTCAAGTTTGAATAAATCCCCAACAGTGTCACCAGCAAAGCACCCCCACACCATCACACCTCCTCCTCCATGCTTCATGGTGGGAACCAGGCATGTAGAGTCCAAACGTTCACCTTTTCGGTGTCTCACAAAGACACGGTGGTTGGAACCAAAGATCTCAAACTTGGACTCATCAGACCAAAGCACAGATTTCCACTGGTCTAATGTCCATTCCTTGTGTTCTTTAGCCCAAACAAGTCTCTTCTGCTTGTTGCCTGTCCTTAGCAGTGGTTTCCTAGCAGCTATTTTACCATGAAGGCCTGCTGCACAAAGTCTCCTCTTAACAGTTGTTGTAGAGATGTGTCTGCTGCTAGAACTCTGTGTGGCATTGACCTGGTCTCTAATCTGAGCTGCTGTTAACCTGAGATTTCTGAGGCTGGTGACTCGGATAAACTTATCCTCAGAAGCAGAGGTGACTCTTGGTCTTCCTTTCCTGGGGCGGTCCTCATGTCAGCCAGTTTCTTTGTAGCGCTTGATGGTTTTTGCAACTGCACTTGGTGACACTTTCAAAGTTTTCCCAATTTTTCGGACTGACTGACCTTCATCTCTTAAAGTAATGATGGCCACTCGTTTTTCTTTACTTAGTTGCTTTTTTCTTGCCATAATACAAATTCTAACAGTCTATTCAGTAGGACAATCAGCTGTGTATCCACCAGACTTCTGCACAACACAACTGATGGTCCCAACACCATTTATAAGGCAAGAAATCCCACTTATTAAACATGACAGGGGACACCTGTGAAGTGAAAACCATTTCCGGTGACTACCTCTTGAAGCTCATCAAGAGAATGCCAAGAGTGTGCAAAGCAGTCATCAAAGCAAAAGGTGGCTACTTTGAAGAACCTAGAATATAAGACATATTTTCAGTTGTTTCACACTTTTTTGTTACGTATATAATTCCACATGTGTTAATTCATAGTTTTGATGCCTTCAGTGTGAATGTACAATTTTCATAGTCATGAAAATACAGAAAAATCTTTAAATGATGTGTGTCTAAACTTTTGGTCTGTACTGTATATCTAATGGATGAGGGGAGCTTGTAAATGTTGCAATCAATGGTTTACACCTGTCTATAACCCTATTGGTAACCGCCCCTGATTTGACTGCAGGTTGCTGACAGCACGGGGCTAAAAATGGCTTTAAGGTCTTTCATAAACTGAAGCCTTTTAGGCTCTGCCATAAGAATTTGCTATACAGAAGTATTACAGTGTGTGATGGAAGCAATCAGAAGATTTCTTCTTCAAAACAATAATAGAAAAAATATTATAGAATGTTTAATAAATGTTGTTTTTTTTTATAAAGTAAAAAAAAAAAGTTATCAAAAAGTCTTATGTATTCCAAAGTATAACCAATGAAAACCACAACTCGTACAGCAAAAAAAATAGGGCTTCACACAGCAAATACCTGGGAGTTCAATACTGTCAAGTACATATCTGCAAAAAAGGGAAAAAAAATCTCGTCATTTACAAGAAGCTGAATGAAAATCTCACATTGTGACCCATGTCCGGAGCTATAATAGTGTTTCACCTGATGTCCTGAATGAGCGCAGAGAAACTGGCACACTTATATTATCGCAGGCGGCCACTAAGGACACCAGCGGCACAATTAGAGAATTAAAAATCCGCAGGACTCATCTTTGTTGTCATGCAAACAATTATTTTTCTTTTTGAGTCATAGCAAAATGACAACCACAATGGACACAATCCGATAGAAAAGGCGTCGGCCATTTTTCCTGTACCTGTACTCACGCTTCTTTCTTTATTCGGATATGGACAGTACAACACAAGGAAGCGTGAGTACACGAGAAGCGGCCTAACGTCTTGTGTGCCTACTTGGATTAGTTCTCAGTGGTAGGAGTCACTTACAGGATGTCCGTATGCATGCATACATTGGAGCCAGCAATACCTATATTACTGCAATGGTGACTAAGGCGCCTGGAACAGTTTAAAGGGCTTGTTCCTTTGGGGACAATGTGTTTTTTTTTTACTGATTCATGGCTAAAACGAATTTCTCATTGGACACTCATAGCGGGCTGACTGATGGATTCTCAGTTGATTCATTCTGCAGCCAGCAATAGACACTGCAACACAAATGCTGTCAAAGGTTTCATGAAAATGATTTTTAGCCCCAATTACAAGAATTTAAGTACAAAAAAAAATTCCCCCCTTCCCCCCCTCAAAGGTGGACAACCCCTTCAAAGGTGGACAACCCCTTCAATGACAAGAGGCAGATGAACTGAAAGTTGTCAATCAAGGACTACGTCGAACTAATGTACCCTCCTCCCCGTCACTAGTTTATCATGGGGTAACACGTCACCCACAGCGGTTCTACAATGCCCCGTCTCATGCTGCACATAACACATCTGCATCTCTGGCTGCTATGGGCATAAAAGTGGACAAACTTATGGTGTGGCACCCATGCTCCCCTGACCTCAACCCCATTGAGAACCTCTGGAGCATCATCAAAAGGAGTGTCTATGATGGCGGGAGGCAGTTCACATCTAAGCAACAGCTCTGGGAGGGTATTCTGTCCTCATGCAAAACAATTAAAGCAGAAACCATCCAAAACCTGACAAATTCAATGGACGAGAGAGTTCAGAAGCTCCTTTCGAACAAGGGGTCCTATGTGCAAATGTAACATCACCTAGAATAAAGTTTTGAGTTGAAAACTGTTTGATTTCAGTTTGTAATAACCTGCTAATGCTTATAATTTCAAAAATGACCATTTTTTTGTTCTTTATTAAAATGAAAAGGTTGAAAACTCTACTGTGCATAATAATTTGGAACATGCATTTTGAGTGCAATTTGAGTTTTTATTTTTTAAAAAATATACTGTTATCATAGGCAGTTTGTACAAAAACCTTTCAATTGTACTCTAATAGTTATTTGACTGGAAAATTACAATGACTGCAATTCATATAGGTAATTTGGGAAAATTTGAGAAAATATTATTTGCATAATAATTTGGAACACAGTGTAGAATTACCAATTCAGTGAATATGTGCCCATGTTATACAAGACAATTCCTTGATTTTTGCTACAATCAAAGCATTTATTTTTTGGGGTGGGGGCAGAAAGGATTATTGTCCTAATAATATAAAAGCAGGCATTGCATTATACAAATAATACTACGGGGAAGTTCTTTGGGGTCGGCCTTGATCTCTTATTTGAAGTAAAGAGAACTCTTAGGCTGAGTGCCCACGTAGCGTTTTACAAGCGTTTATGCTGCGGAAATTCCGCAGCATAAACGCTTGGTAATCCGCCCCCCATGGTCCCCAATGACAAACCGCACTTTGAATGTCCATGTTGCGGATTTTTCCGCAGCGTTTCTGCGGCACTCAAAAATCCGCAGCATGTCCATTAATTTTGCGGACACGCAGCGTAATCGCCGCCATTGACTTGCATTGAGACGCATATAATCCATGTCAGTACATTTGTACTCACGGATTATATGCGTTTCTATGTGCGGATGGTACCCAAGTCTGGAGGAGAGAAGACTCTCATCCAGACCTGGGTACCATAGAAAACTGTAAAAAAAGAATTTAAAATAAAAAATAAAGTTTATACTCACCTACCGATGTCTTCCCGGTGTTTTGTCTGCTCCGGGACGGTGTCTTGAAATGGTCACGTTGATGTCAAGGACCTGCCATGACGTCACTGAGTCATGTGACCCATCACATGGCTCAATGACGTCACCGCAGGTCCTTCACACTACCGCAAGAAGTGCAAGACACCGGACGGCGCAGACAAAACACCAGGAAGACATCGGAAGGTGAGTATAAACTTTATTTTTTTTTTTTACACCATTCTTATTCTTTTTTTTAACTAACTTGGTCACACTACTATAAATCCATGCCGGTTGCACTTTTCCAAGTGATGCTAAAATCGCTTGGAAAAGAGCTTGATAACCCGCATGCGGAAATGCATGTGAAGAACGCTTGACAAACGCTTCTACCTGGCGGGAAAAACGCATGTAAAATCTGCATGCGTTTTTCCTGCCAGGGAGAAGCGTAAAAAATATGCAGCATTTCCGCAATGTGGGCACTTAGCCTTAAAGAAGTTGTCCACTACTTGGACAACTCCTTGTCATCTCCCACGCTTGGCCCCGATAAAATAAAAAAGTTTATACTCCCCTCCCATACCGGCGCGTTCCCGCGGTGTCTACGCTTGCAGTCCAGGGGATCCCATGCTTTTGCTGTGAAACGTGACCCCGGCACCCAATCAGTGCTGGCGTCACTGTCTCCGCCTCCTGTCGAATTGAACATGAAGAGGAAGTCAGATCAGCTGCAGCCCGGATTTCCTCTTCCTGTTCAATTTGTCTGAAGGCAGGGACCGTGATTTCAGCACTGATTGGGCACCGGTGTCACATGTCACAACAACTGCACGAGAGCCCCGGGACCGAAAGTGCTGACACCGCGGGAATGGTGCCAGCACGGGAGGTGAGTATTGGCTTTTTTTATTTTAATGGGGCCAAACATTTAGTTCAAGAAGGGGGTTGTCTTAGTAGTGGATAACCCCTTTAATGCTTGAACATACAAGATAATTTGGACAATTGTAGCATCCTACTTTTTGGGAACAGCTTGGGGAAGGCCCTTTTCTGTTCCTTATGATTGTACCCAGTGCATAAATCGAGGTCCATAAAGACATGGTTGAGTGAGTTTGGTGTGGAAGAACATGACCAGTCGCACAAAGCCCAGACCTCAACTCCATCCAACACCTTTGGGATGAACCTGAACAGACATTGTGAGCCCGGCCTCTCCTCCAACATCAGGGTCTGACCTCACATATGCTCTTCTGGATGAATGGGCAAAAATTCCCACAGACAAATCTTGTAGAAAACCTTCACAGAAAAGTGCAAGCTGCTATAGCCGCAAAGGAAGGTGGGGGCAAATCCATGTTACTGCCTGTAGAATGAGTGTAATGTGTAGTCCATATATGTTTGTCCATATAATGTGCTAATTTTTAGGAGATACTGAGCTCCAAAAATCCTGCATATCAGAGTTCAATTCTAAGATTTTGACTGCCTGCAGCTGCCAGTAGAAGGCACTTTTCATGCACAGTGTAGGAAAGAAAAAGTGCAATACGAAGGAATGAGGGGAAGGGAGCCCAGACACTAGGAGAAGGGGGATCTGCAATCACCCTGTCTCCCCCTACCGTCCCTATATTGGTTCCTCACCAATCGCCGCACAGGAACCTCTCCCTGTATTTCCCTAGCCCTGGATAGGGAAGGGGGTGATGAGCGCTAGTCGATCCCCACTGACAACTAAACAAAGCACGGGGAGACAGACACGGGGGAAGTAACTTAGCTTGAGTCAACTTCAGAGAGATGGCACACATGTCCTCTAAGCACCAGAGAGGAAGTAAGAACTGCACTTGCTCCAAGCCTTCACAAGGGGTCATGTGAACATCACCGGCCACCTCTGTGTAGCAAAGAGGAAGTATTTAAAAAACCAGGCCTGATTGTTAATTAGAGCAGGAGGGAGGTAGCCGCTGGGTGCTAGAGTGAGACAGCTAAGAAGGTGTCTGTAATGCCAAGTAAAGGGATCTTCTGTAACCAACTGCAGGGCGACTGTCTGTCACATCTGATACACCCGTGACAGTACCCCCTCCTCTACGAGTGGCCTCCGGACACTCAAGACCAGGTTTCTCAGGATAAGAGGTGTGAAATGAACGAACCAACCTCGGAGTGTTCACCTCTGATGGTGAAACCCACATCCTCTCTTCTGGACCATAACCCTTCCAGTGCACCAAGTATTGTAGGGAACGGCGTTGGAGACGAGAATCTACAATTCTCAAAATCTGAAACTCAAGATTACCAACAACCATTACTGGGGGCGGCGGTAGGGGTAAGGGCTCAAGAGGTTCCACATATTTCTTGAGTAAGGACCTGTGGAAAACATTGTGGAACTTAAGGGCCTGAGGAAGCGCAAGACGAAACGCTGCTGGGTTAATGACGGCAGTTATTTCATAGGGACCAATAAACCTGGGTCCCAGCTTCCAAGAAGGAACTTTCAATCTTATATTCCTGGTAGACAACCACACAAAGTCATTCACATTCAGGTCTGGACCTGGCAAGCGTTTTCTGTCAGCCATACGTTAATACCTGTCTCTCATGATCTTTAAATTACTCAGGACCCCTGCCACACTGAGGAGAGCAACAAAGCAAAACGTTTCTCTTCAGGAACTCCCGAAGCTTCTCCCCCACTAAAGGTACAAAATTGTGGGTGGTAACCGTATGCACCAAAGAACGGTGACCTGACATTGATTTCTTGACGATGATTATTAGTGGCAAATTCTGCCAGCGGTAAGTAGGATGCCCAATCCTCCTGATTTTCGGAGACAAAACACCTGAGGTAGGTCTCCAAATTCTGATTGACACGCTTGGACTGTCCATTCGACTGAGGGTGGAAGGCAGAGGAAAAGGACAGCTGCAACCCCAGTCGAGAACAGAATGCTTTCCAGAACTTGGAAACAAACTGGGTCCCCCGATCTGACACCACATCGGAGGGAACCCCGTGAAGCTTCACAATCTCATTTATGAACACCTGAGCAAGTGTCTTGGCATTAGGAAGTGCAGGTAATGCGATGAAGTGAACCATTTTACTAAACCTTTCTACAACCACCAAAATCACTGTTTTGCCTGCAGAAACCGGTAGGTCAGTAATAAAATCCATGTACAAGTGTGTTCATGGCCTACTAGAGATAGGTAGCAGAAGAAGAGTACCAGACGGACGGGTATGCGAAACCTTAGAACGCGCGCAAATACTACAAGCAGATACGTGTTCAATGACATCCCGATGCAACCCTGGCCACCAAAAACGATGAGAGAGGAGGTCTGCGGTTGCCTTACCACCTGGATGCCCAGCAAGCACAGAGTTATGATGTTCCTTAATTACTTTGCGCCGCAGATTAGATGGTACAAATAACCTTCCTGAAGGGCAGGAGGTAGGGGCGTCCCCCTGAGCCTCCAACACCTCACCCTCCAGTTCAGGATATAATGCCGAAATGACTACCCCCTTCTGTAGTATTGGGGCAGGGTTCTCATGGTCACCGTCACCAGGGAAGCTCCACGACAAAGCATCAGCCTTGACATTTTTGACCCCTTGACGAAAAGTGACAACAAAATTGAACCTAGTAAAAAACAGGGACCATCTGGCTTGCCTAGGGTGTAGACGTTTAGCTGACTGGAGATATGACAGGTTCTTATGGGCAGTAATAACAGTAATAGAATGGACAGCCCCCTCCAACCAATGTCACCATTCTTCGAACGCCAATTTGATCGCCAAAAGTTCCCTATTATCCATGTCATAACTTCTCTCAGCCGAAGACAATTTTTTAGAAAAGAAGGCGCATGGACACCATTTACCAGGAGACAGACCCTGAGACAACACAGCCCCAGCCCCGACATCCGACGCATCAACTTCCACAATAAAGGGTTGGGAAACATCGAGTTGACTGAGTATAGGTGCAGTGGGAAAATAATTCTTTAAGGAAGAAAAAACCTGGAAAGAGGCATCTGACCATTTGGAAAAATCAGACCCCTTCTTAGTCATGTCAGTAAGGGGTTTCACAATTATTGAGTAATTTTGGATGAATTTCCGGTAAAAATTAGTAAAGCCCAGAAAACGTTGTAGAGCCTTGAGGTTCTCTGGACGGTCCCAATCAAGGAGTGTACGGATCTTCTCCAGATCCATCCGAAAACCCGAAGATGACAACAAGTAACCCAAAAACTGCACCTCCTGAATGGCGAAAAACACATTTTTCCAGTTTGGCATAAAGTTTGTTATCCCTTAATATCAGGAGCACCTGTTTAACATGCCACCGATGTGTCTCAAAATCAGGTGAGTAAACCAAACATTGTCCAGATAGACCACTACAAACCTCCCCACCAAATGATGGAAAATATCATTTATGAAATGCTGGAATACCACAGGTACATTGGTCAAACCGAAAGGCATAACCAGACTCTCAAAATGCTCTTCAGGGGTATTGAATGCTGTTTTCCATTCGTCCCCTTCTCTGATTCTAACCAGATTGTAAATCCAACTTAGAGAATACCTTAGCTCCCACAAACTGGCTGAACAAATCAGGAATCAGAGGAAGAGGGTATGGATCTCGGATGATAATTTGATTTAATTCCCGGAAATCTAAACAGGGACGTAGACCGCCATCTTTTTCCTTCACAAAGAAGAACCCTGTCACCACAGGTGAAGATGAGGGCCTAATGTGTCCCTTCTCCAGACTCTCCGCAATGAAATCCTTCATGGCTTGTCTCTCAGGGCCAGAAAGATTATACAGTCTGGACTTCGGTAGTTTAGCTCCGGGGGTCAGGTTAATAGGACAGTCATAAGCACGATGAAGAGGCAAAGCCTGACACCCCCTCTCAGAAAAAACATCCTCAAAACCAGACAGAAAAGCAGGTAATATTTCCATAGGAACAGTAGCAAGGGAAATGTCTAAACAGTTCTCATGGCAGTAATCTCAATTCAATAATCTCCCCGGTTCGCCAATCCACCAACGGATTATGTTTCACCAGCCAGGGAAGACCCAAAACAATTGGGGTGGAAAGACTGTCCAAGACATAGCAAGGGATTATTTCACAATGGACCGACCCAACCCTCAGTTTTACATTACGTACAATGTGAGTTAGCGCTTTCTGTGCAAGTGGCGCTGTGTCGATGGCGAAGATAGAAATAGGTTTAGCTAAAGTACAGCAAGCAAGACCATGAGTTTTCACAAACTCAGCATCAACCATGCTGACTCCGGCTCCACTGTCAAGCACAGAAATTTTCTCGGTTTTGTTCTCTAGCACAACCTCTGCTGTCAGGACAAACTGGAACAGCAGGTTGGCAACAAATGCACCCCTTGCTTATCCAACTCCAAACTACCAAGAGTTAATCGAGTCTCCTTTTGTTTACGAATTGAAGGACAGGTCCCAATAAAATGTCCCTTTTTCCCACAAAAAAAAACATACGCCTTTTTTCTTACGAATCTCTGGGGGAAACGTATGATGTAAAGGCACCCCCTAACTGCATGGGTTCCTCCACCTCCCCCGGTACTGGTTCACCGCCAGACCACTCCCCCGGCAGAGGTACACAACCCTAACAAAAAGGCCCCAGAGAAAATGGTTTCACCCATCTATCCCGAAGGCGTCTATCAAGACGTATGGCTAATGACATGGCAGCCTCAAAGGAGTGAGGGGTATCATATACAGCAATGCATCTTTCAACCTTTCAGTAAGTCCCTCACAAAACTGACTTCTAAGGGCTGAGTCACTCCATTTAGAATCCATTACCCATCTACGGAATTCAGAACTGTACGTCTCCACTGACCGAATCCCCTGCTGAAGGCGATGTAGCCTAGACTCAGCTAAGGCGACTCGGTCAGGGTCATCATAGATGAGGGCCTGAACCCCGAAAAACGCCTCTACAGACTGGAGACAAACTGAGTCCTGCGGTAAAGAAAATGCCCACGATTGAGGATCTCCCTGCAGTAGAGAGATCACAATTCTAACCCATTGCTCCTCATTTCCAGAAGAGTAAGGTCAAAGTTTAAAATACAGTTTGCAGGCGTCCTTGAATACAAAAAACTTGTCCCTACCTCCTGAAAACCTGTCCGGGAGGGCAACCTTGGGTTCAGGCTGGACAGGCCTACCTGCAGAGACCCCCTCATTAGCGACTTGTAGCCGCTGATGCTGTTGCTGAACCTCACAGCGGAGGTCATTCACTTACAGAGACAGACTGCGCAGCCGCTCTGCGAGCTCTGCAACTGAACCCATACAAAGGGAGAAAGAAGAAAAGAAAAAAAAAAAAACGACACCCGAAAAAAAACAACACACAATTAAACCCAAGTGTCAGTTTTTTTTTTTTTTTTAATGTGCACAGCCGGTGATAATGTCACGCATAGTGTAGGAAAGACAAAGTGCGACACAAAGGGATGAGGGAAAGGGATGAGGGGAAGGGAGCCCAGACACTAGGAAAAGGAGGACGTGGAGACCTCCTAGGCTGACCTGCAATCACCCTGTCTCCCCCTACCGTCCCTATATTGGTTCCTCACCAATCGCCGCACAGAAACCCATCCCTGTATTTCCCTAGTGCTTGGCCCTGGATAGGGAAGGGGGTGATGAGCGCTAGTCGATCCCCACTGACAACTAAAGACAGCAAGGGGAGACAGACACGGGGGAAGTAACTTAGCTTAAGTCGACTTCAGAGAGATGGTACACACGTCCTCTTAGCACCAGAGAGGAAGTAAGAACTGCACTCGCTCCAAGCCTTCACAAGGGGTATTGTGAATATCACCGGCACCTCTGTGTAGCAAGCAGGAAGTATTTAAACACCCAGGCCTGATTGTCAATTAGAGCAGGAGGGAGGTAGCTGCTGGGTCCTAAAGCGGGACAGCTAAGAAGGTGTCTGTAATTCCAAACAAAGGGATCTCCTGCAACCAACTGTAGGGCGACTGTCTGTCACATCTGACACACCAGTGACAGCACTAACTGCTGCAACTTGTTTTGCTTGTGAGTTTCATGTATAAACAGTATTTGGTGTGCTCCCCCTAGTGGCAGGTGCTGACATCCAGCATTTTATCATTGAGCTGTGATACGTTTGCACAGGATTTGAAGCTCCGTAGAAGAAAATGTGAAATGTATCAGCAGAGAAATATACAACCTATTTAGATGTACAGTACAGACCAAAAGTTTGGACACACCTTCTCATTTAAAGATTTTTCTGTATTTTCATGACTATGAAACACCAAGGTTACTTACCGGTAGCCGGTTTTTCCTGAGCCCATGACAGCACACCTTGAGAGAGAGGATCCGCCCCACCAAGGACAGGAAACCGTCTGAAATAAAAGGGCGGTACCTCTCCCTCGCTTCAGTTGTTTACAGAGCATTGAGAGGACCTCCCTAAACAGGTTAGGCACATAACCAACACCACAATATACAAATACACACCACCCCACACAGTGCACACCAGGGTGTGAGAAACATAGAAAAAATAAGGGGGGGAAACTACGGGTGCTGTCATGGGCTCAGGAAAAACCGGCTACCGGTAAGTAACCTTGGTGTTTTCCCCTCCCCCATGACAGCACACCTTGAGAGAATTTTGGAGAATTTATGAGCACCCTAGGGAGGGACCACCGCCTGAAGTACCCTTCTCCCAAAGGTGAGATCAGAAGAGGATAGATCCAACCGATAGTGCTTAAAGAAGGTGGATGGTGTAGACCAAGTAGCAGCCCTACATATCTGCTCGATCGAGACGTCTGCTCTCTCTGCCCAGGAGGTTGCAACGGCTCTGGTGGAATGAGCCCTCACATTGTCCGGGGCTGGAACCCCTGTGGATGTATAGGCTAAGCAAATGGCCTCCCTGAGCCACCTAGAGATGGTACCCTTGGACACCCCATGACCTTTCCTACACCCTTGAAAGGCCAGGAACAGAGAACAGTCTTTCCTCCACAGACTAGTCATGTGAATGTACTGTAGCAGGGACCTCCTAACATCTAGGCTATGGAACCTGACTTCCCCTGGGTTCTTGGGATTGCTGCAGAACGAGGTTAGCACAATCTCCTGACTACGGTGAAATCTAGATACCACCTTGGGAAGGTATGCTGGATCTGGCCGCAAGGTGACCCTATCCTCAAAGATTTGTGTGTAAGGAGGATTAACCGAGAGGGCCTGCAGATCCCCCACCCTACGGGCTGATGTTAAGGCCACTAGAAGGATGGTCTTAAGGGTGAGAATTTTTGGAGAAACCTTGTGTAGGGGTTCGAATGGTTCACTAGTAAGAGCGTTCAAGACTAAATTCAGGTCCCAAGGAGGAACACCCATGGACCTAACCGGTCCAGCTCTGGCACAGGACTTGATAAACCTCGAGATCCACCTATTCCCAGCCAGATTACAATTGTAGAGTGCTCCCAAAGCTGAAACTTGAACCTTAAGGGTCCCTGTAGCTAGACCCAGGTCCCGCCCCTTTTGCAGAAATTCCAGGATCCCTCTGATCGGAGGTTTGCTCGATAGCGGAATATCTATAACCTCTAGGAATTTACCCCAAACCCTGCTATAAATCTTAGTTGTAATCGGTTTTCTGCTCCCCAATAAAGTAGAAACTAAGCCTGGTGAAAACCCCTTGCTACTCAATAGCGACCTCTCAAATTCCATGCCGAAAGATGGAATCCCCTGGCCTGGGCATGGAATACTGGTCCCTGCATGAGAAGGTCCGGCCTCTCTGGTAGAATCCAGGGATCTGACACCGACATTAGCCGAAGCAGAGAGAACCAAGGCCTCTTGGGCCAAAAAGGGGCTATCAAAATCACCCTGGCGCCTTCCTCCCGGATCTTCCTCACCACTACTGGAATCATCACTAATGGCGGAAAGGCATAGGCCTTCCTGAACCTCCAAGGAATCTGGAGGGCATCTATGGCATGGGGATTTTCTGCCGGATTTAGGGAGCAAAATCTCTGCACCTTTCTGTTTGCCCTTGTGGCGAACAGGTCTATGTCTGGCTGCCCCCATAATTGGACAATCTGATGGAAGACCTCCGGGTTCAACCCCCACTCCCCCTGTCTTAGGGTATGGCGGCTTAGAAAATCTGCCTTCACGTTTTCTATCCCCTTTATGTGAAGGGCGCTGAGGGATAGGAGGTTTCGCTCTGCTAGACCAAGGATCCTGTCTGCCACCACCATCAGAGGGCGTGACCTTGTCCCTCCTTGGTGATTCACATAGGCTACTGCGGTCCGGTTGTCGGACCTGACCTGGACATGGTGATTTTGGATGTGAGGGAGGAAGCCCCTGAGGGATCTTTCTACTGCCCAAAGCTCCTTTAAGTTTGAGGATGATCCCCTCTCGTGGTAAGCCCAGTGACCCTGTATTGAGAGTTCTGCCAGATGACCCCCCCATCCGGAACTGCTTGCGTCGGTCGTAACTACCCGATCTATCGATCTGGACCATTGAACGCCTGTGGTCAGATTTCCCCTGACTGTCCACCACGAAAGAGAATCTACTACTTCTGGGGAGAGAGCCTGCCTTCTAAACGCCCGTTGCAGGACCTCTGTGCTGACAGGACCTCCCACTGAAGCCGCCTCATATGCCCCTGGGCCCACATTACTGCTGGGAGACAGGCCGTCATAGAACCCAGGAGGGACATTGCCTCTCTCAGAGACATCTCTGGAGCTTGAATGGCCTTCGAGACTAATGCAATTAACCTGCAGATTTTGTCCTCTGGGAGGAAGCAGGTTTGACGCCGAGAGTCTAGGATTAGACCCAGAAAGGTCTGAGTCCTGGAGGGGGTTAGTCTTGATTTTTGGAAATTTACTAACCACCCCAGCTGATGCAACACTTCCGTGACCACTAGGAGCTGACTGGAGCAGTGGGCTTCTGTTTTCCCTATTATCAAGAAGTCGTCTAAATATGGCACGATCACTACATTCTTGATCCGTAGGAAGGCTGTCACTTCTGCTATTAGTTTCGTAAATATTCTCGGGGCAATGGAGAGGCCAAAGGGTAGGGCAGCAAACTGAAAATGCCTCAGCTTCCCCTGAATAAACAGGGCTACTCTCAGATACTTCTGATACTCCGGATGGATTGGGACGTGATAATATGCGTCCTTCAAGTCTATTACAGCCATAAAGCAGTTGCGATGTAAGAGCTTCACTGCCGAGCCTACTGACTCCATTTTGAAAGTCTGGTTTTCTACTACTTGGTTCAGACTCCTGAGGTTGATGATGGTCCTTAAGGACCCGTTTGGTTTTTTTATCATGAATAGTGGGGAATAGAACCCCCTCCCTCTCTGTGTTGCTGGTACTTCGAGAAGGACCTGCTTTCCTACTAACTCTAACACTTCTGTTTCCAGGGCTAATTGTTCTTCCTGGACCTTTCGTAGGGGGGTAACCACAAAGGTCCGCCAGGGGGTCTGGCTGAACTGGATCTTCAGGCCCCCACTGATAATTTTCAGAATCCATGGGTTTGTTGTTATCGCGTCCCAAGCTGGAAAAAAGTGGGAAAGCCTTCCACCCACTTCCAGCCTGGCGTCATTGGGAGGATCTCTTCGAACTTGAGGATGGTCCTCCAAACATGTAGCCCGATTCTTTTTTGGACTTGGCTTCCCATTTCTTTTTGTCTCCCGGAGGACGACCCCGGTTAAATTTTCTCCTCCGAAAACTAAATCTTCTTGGTTCCCCCGAAAATCCCGGGAACCCTTTGGTTTTATCGCCTGCTTTTTCTAACAGGTCCTCTAACTTTTGGCCAAACAGGAGTCTACCGTCACACGGGAGGGAGCACAGTTTCTGTTTCGAAGGTAGGTCGCCTGGGCAACCCTTGAGCCACAAGGCCCGCCTGGCTGCGTTGGATAGTCCCGCTGCCCTAGCTGACAGTCTGACCGAGTCAGCTGAAGAGTCGGCCAGGAAGGCCGATGCTGTTTGAATTAAAGGTAGCTCTGCAAGTATTGCCTGTCTGGAGACCTTTTTATCTTTAAGCTGGTCTTCCAGCTGTTGAAGCCACACCATCAAGGACCTCGCCACACAGGTGCTAGCCACCGCTGGTTTTAGGCCACCTGCTGCCGCCTCCCACGTGTGGCGCAGGAAGGAGTCAGCTCTTTTATCCAGGGCATCTTTAAGGACGCCAGAGTCCTCCAAGGGCAGGGAAGATCTCTTTGATGACCTTGCCACAGTCCCGTCCACCTTGGGGATCTTATCCCAAGGTTCCGCATCCTTCTCTTCGAAGGGGTACCTTCTTTTGGAGAAGGAGGGTAAAGCCCCTGATCTCTCAGGTCTCCTCCACTCCCGGTCAATGAGGCCCTGAATCTTACTGTTCACCGGAAATGAGCGTCTCTTCCGCTCTCCCAAGCCCGCAAACATGATGTCCTCCCGGGATTTAGATGCTCTCTCTTCCTCCAGACCCATGGTTGATCTTACTGCCCTAACCAGTCTGTCTGTATTCTCAATGGGGAAGCAGGGTCTACCGCCCCCCGATGAGGAAGAGGACGATGAATCCCACTGCTCCTCGGACTGGGAGGAATCAGAGACAGAGGAAACCTCTCTACGGGGCCTTTTCTTCCCTCTAAGGAACCCCTTCAGGGACCCCTGAACTTCTGCATGTACTATGGACTTTAAATTTGCAGCAAAATCCTGGGAATTCTCAGCTATGGTTTTGGTCACACAGCCCTGGCAAAGTGGTTTCTGCCACTCTACTGAGAGAGAAGCTTGGCAAAGGGCACACATCCTATGCTTTTGCTTGGCACTACTCTTCTTAGGCTCCTAAAAAAAGGAAGCACATAAGAGACTTCCCGTTACTAATCAGTGACATTCACGAAGCTCACTCACCCTCGGAGGTCACAAACGGGTACCGGATTCGGAGGCTGTCGCGGAACTGATGATTCCATTCTGGATGGTCCCGAGGCGCTCGAAGCCTTACTCCTGCGGCTGCCACTACGATTACTCGAGCGGCTGTCTGTATACGATGCATCCCTCTGCTTCTGTTGCTGAGGTGGGGGGGTAAGCTGCTGCTCCTGGCTATCTGGATCAGCCATGTCTCAGAAGCGCACCACGCTTCCAGGAAAGCTCCCCCCCTTAAATATAGGGCCATCCAGCCTCCTCCGGTCTGTGGGTCCTCCCCCTTCGCCAGGCCGGAGCTCCGTTGAAAAAAAAAAAAAAAAAAACCGGCCTGGGACGCTCCGATGGGCGCCGCCATCTTGGATCGGCGCCGCCTCCTGACGTCACCCAGCGCGCCGCTCCCAGCGTGCCCTGCGCCGTGATGTCAGGCGCGTCACACCCGGAAGCGTTCCACACTGCAGGGGGAGGACGGCGCCGCGGTCTCCGGGAGGACAGAGCCTGCCTCACCGCGTGCGCCCCGCTCGGCGCAGAGACCCCAGGGGAAGCTGCGGACGGCGCTTCTGGGATACTGAACCCGGTGCACAGGCCAGTGCCCGCTCTTCCACACCGGGACAGCCCCAGGTAAGTCTTCTTTCTTCCAGACAGGTTCCCCATCAAGGACAGGAAACCAACTGAAGCGAGGGAGAGGTACCGCCCTTTTATTTCAGACGGTTTCCTGTCCTTGGTGGGGCGGATCCTCTCTCTCAAGGTGTGCTGTCATGGGGGAGGGGAAAAATTGTACATTCACACTGAAGGCATCAAAACTATGAATTAACACATGTGGAATTATATACTTAACAAAAAAGTGTGAAACAACTGAAAATATGTCTTATATTCTAGGTTCTTCAAAGTAGCCACCTTTTGCTTTGATGACTGCTTTGCACACTCTTGGCATTCTCTTGATGAGCTTCAAGAGGTAGTCACCAGAAATGGTTTTCACTTCACAGGTGTGCCCTGTCAGGTTTAATAAGTTGGATTTCTTGCCTTACAAATGGGGTTGGGACCATCAGTTGTGTTGTGCAGAAGTCTGGTGGATACACAGCTGATAGTCCTATTGAATAGACTGTTAGAATTTGTATTATGGCAAGAAAAAAGCAGCTAAGTAAATAAAAATGAGTGGCCATCATTACTTTAAGAAATGAAGGTCAGTCAGTCCAAAAAATTGGGAAAACTTTGAAAGTGTCCCCAAGTGCAGTTGTAAAAACCATCAAGCGCTACAAAGAAACTGGCTCACATGAGGACCACCCCAGGAAAGGAAGACCAAGAGTCACCTCTGCTTCTGAGGATAAGTTTATCTGATTCATCAACCTCAGAAATCGCAGGTTAACAGCAGCTCAGATTAGAGACCAGGTCAATGCCACACAGAGTTCTTGCAGCAGACACATCTCTTCAACAATTGTTAAGAGGAGACTTTGTGCAGCAGGCCTTCATGGTAAAATAGCTGCTAGGAAACCACTGCTAAGGACAGGCAACAAGCAGAAGAGACTTGTTTGGGCTAAAGAACACAAGGAATGGACAATAGACCAGTGGAAATCTGTGCTTTGGTCTGATGAGTCCAAGTTTGAGATCTTTGGTTCCAACCACCGTGTCTTTGTGCGACGCAGAAAAGGTGAACGGATGGACTCTACATGCCTGGTTCCCGCCGTGAAGCATGGAGGAGGAGGTGTGATGGTGCTTTGCTGGTGACACTGTTGGGGATTTATTCAAAATTGAAGGCATACTGAACCAGCATAGCTACCACAGCATCTTGCAGCGGCATGCTGTTCCATCCGGTTTGCGTTTAGTTGGACCATCATTTATTTTTCAACAGGACAATGACCCCAAACACACCTCCAGGCTGTGTAAGGGCTATTTGACCAAGAAGGAGAGTGATGGGATGCTACGCCAGATGACCTGGCCTCCACAGTCACCAGACCTGAACCCAATCGAGATGGTTTGGGGTGAGCTGGACTGCAGAGTGTAGGAAAAAGGGCCAACAAGTGCTAAGCAATCTCCTTCAAGATTGTTGGAAGACCATTTCTGGTGACTACCACTTGAAGCTCATCAAGAGAATGCCAAGAGTATGCAAAGCAGTCATCAAAGCAAAAGGTGGCTACTTTGAAGAACCTAGAATATAAGACACATTTTCAGTTGTTTCACACTTTTTTGTTAAGTATATAATTCCACATGTGTTAATTCATAGTTTTGAAGCCTTCAGCGTGAATGTACAATTTTCATAGTCATGAAAATACAGAAAAATCTTTAAATGAGAAGGTGTGTCCAAACTTTTGGTCTGTACTGTAGACGCTGTTTAGGTTTCAATGTCAGACTTTATGGAATAAGTTACTCTCACCATCCATTCCTTTAGAAAAGTTGTTATAGCATGGTGTCGCTGTACGCATGACTGTACAGGGAAGAGACATCCTGCGATCAGGAAGAGGGAGAGGTTGACCACGCTTTGCCAGTGGTTCTGGCCTGGTCTGTTTTGGTGCTGGAAAATAAAAGTATTAATGGAGTTAAAACTAACTTTCCAACACAACAATGTCCTATAACCAGTTAAAGGGGTTGTGCGATTCTTTGTAAATTGAGGGCCCATTATTAGGATAGGTCACCAATATCAGATTGATGAGGGTGCAACACTCAGCACCCCAGCCAATCAGCTGGGTACTACACATTTGAATAGGGGTAGATCTGTAGTACCCCGCTGTGGCCTCTATACAGTTGACGGAGCTGTGTTGTTCTATTCTGTAACTGAGCACATCCTGCCAGTGGCGACACCGGGAACAAGTGATCGGCAGGGGGTCGGGTGTCGCACCCCCACCAATCTGATATTGATGACCTATCCTAAGGATAGGCCATCAATATAAAAGTACCAGACAATGCTTCTGACATGTAGCATGTCACTTTTCCTACACATTTATAATATTTGAGAAAAAAGGTCACGAGATTTCATAAAACATATAGCATACATTATTAACCCCTTGCCGCTACAATTTTTGTTTTTGCATTTTTAATTTTTCCCTTTCCTTCTTCCAAGTGTCATAACTTTTTTATTCTTCTGTTATCACCGCCTTTTTTTAAGGTGTTTATTGTGCGATAAAAATGTCTTAGCAATATTATTCTCCAGATCAGAACAACTTTCGTTTAAGTGGCGAAAAAATTGCTTGTGTTGCCATTATCTGAGACTTTTCGATAGAGCTGCTTCCGTCAGGGCAAGCTGAAGTTTTTATTGATTCCATTCTGGGGTACATAAGATGTTTTGACTGCAGGTCTTTTTTTTTTTTAGAGAAGTCTGACAACCGAAAATCTTTACAAGGGTTATCCGGTCCTAAAAGTCTGCAGTCACTCTATGTGACTTGTGAATCCTCACATCGTGTCCATTGCGTGCTGTGAGGATTCTCCGGTGCTGGGAACGGCGGTCATGTGGCCGGAGTAGGCAACATGCATACTCGTGGAATAACTTTGTGCGATGCCGCGCCCATCTAGTCGGAATGTGGCCGGGAGTATGCGTATTGCCTATTTGCAGTCACATGACACCCGACACCAGAGAATCCTTTTGGGTGCATTTTGGGTTAATTAATTTTAGATTTTGATAAATCAGACTTTCATGCACACATGGATATTCATTTTTTTCTATTTTTAACCCCTTACTAGCCTGGGGCATATTAGTACAGCATTAGTACAATCGCGATCCACCCGCGGCTGTTAACCAGTTAAATGCCGCTGTCAATCTCTGACAGCGGCATTTAACAGCGCCACGCCGGAAGCGTGGCATTAGCCCCGCCCATCGGTGACCCAGTCACATGATCGCGGGTCATCGATGGATGGGCATGACAACTCAGGGTCTGCAGCAGACCCCTGTGGTTGTCATGTCTCACTTGCTATGAGCGCCACCCAGTGGTCGGCGCTCATAGCAAGTGAGCATTTCTGCTACACAGAGAGGCGATCTGCTCATCGCCTCTGTGTAACAGAGCTGATCAGATAACTGCAGCTTCTAGTCTCCTATGGAGACTATTGAAGCCTGCAGAAAGTGGAAAAAAATGTTTTTAAAAACATAAAAAAAATAAAAAATATATAAAAGTTTAAATCACCCCCCTTTCGCCCCATTCAAAATAAAATAATAATAAAAAATCTCCACATACACATATTTGGTATCGCTGCGTTCAAAATCACCCGATCTATCAATATAAAAAAAGAACTAATCCGATCGGTAAACGGCGTAAGGAGAAAAAAAATTTAAACGCCAGAATTACGTTTTTTTGATCGTTGTAACATTGAAATAAAATGCAATAACAGGCGATCAAAACATCACATCAATAAAAACGTCAGCTCGCACGCAAAAAATAAGCCCGAAAAATGGAGATGCTACGGGTTTTGGAAAATGGCGCCATTTTTTTATTTTTTTTTTTAAGCAAACTTTGGATTTTTTTCATCACTTAGATAAAAAAGAACGTATACATGTTTGGTGTCTATGAACTCGTAATGGCCTGGAGAATAATAATGGCAGGTCAGTTTTAGCATTCAGTGAACGTGGTAAAAAAAAAACAAAAAAAACGTGGAATTGCATTTTTTTTGCAATTTCACCGCACTTGGAACTTTTTTCCCGTTTTCCAGTACATGTTAAGGTAAAACCAGTGATGGCGTTTAAAAGTACAACTTGTCTCGCAAAAAATAAGCCCTCACACGGCCATTTTTACAGAAAAATAAAAAAGGCTATGGCTCTGGGAAGAAGGGGAGCCAAAAATGAAAACTCAAAAATGGAAAATTTTATCATTAAGGGGTTAATGGTGAAAAAGTGAGGGTGATCCGAATTATTATTATTTTAGTTTTTTAATATATATTTTTACTAGCTTTGTTTTTTTGCTTTATTTTCTAGTTCCAATAGGGCACTTAAACCTGCGATTGATTGTTTGATCACTTGTTCTATATGTTGTAATACTGCTGTATTGTAGTGTACAGACAAAATGATGTACTTCTATTTTGCTCAGCCTCATGCTGGGCTTCACAGCAGGACAAAGGCAGCAACCATGGAGCCTTCAGAAGGCCTTTAACTGTCATAACAACCCATTAGCACCTCGTGATTGCACTGTGGGGGTTGAAGCGATGGGAGCCGATGCACATGAGTGTCTGAGTCAGTGATTGACAGCGAAATGATTGAACAGCAGCGATTGGAACAAGCTTTGGTTGCCGCTGTTACAACTCCTGAGCCTGCTCCATACATTGTGATCTGATATAGGAAGAACCATTATGTTCTATGTTGGGAAGGGGTTAAATAGATCACCTGGACTTGATGAGGCTGGTGGACTTACTTTAAAAATCCTTGTGAGAATAGCTGTATAATCCTGAGAGTTTAGACTCCATTTCCACCCAACTAGCCTGATTGACAGAGCCTCAATGTCCCTCCTCCCTGCTGCTGCTGAGATTCCACAATGCTCAGTACAAGCTGCAGCTGTCAGTCAGGCTAGGTGAGTGG
Organism: Phyllobates terribilis; assembly: GCF_046119375.1. Lineage (NCBI taxonomy): Eukaryota > Metazoa > Chordata > Amphibia > Anura > Dendrobatidae > Phyllobates > Phyllobates terribilis. The sequence goes on along the minus strand of NW_027362771.1, from coordinate 527,795,747 downwards.
AGACTGTGTATAAACTTTCAGAATTGATCATACAGCCATTCTGACATGGATCTTTAAAGTTAGCATGATGTAAGAGATCTATTTAGTAATGTATGTAAGATTGTGATGTCTAGTGACAGATTCGCTTTAAATACTCAACATCTAGGTATTTCTGTTATTGGGTGCCGAGGGGGAAGACATATAGCAAACCCAAGAAAATTTAGTTTATTCATCCTGCCCATCATAGAGATGACTGATTGCTGGGAACAGGCTTCTTATCATCAATCACCTAAAGTACACATGAATTATAAAAACTCACGTGGTCTCTGCTGCCAAGGACCCTGAAAAATCAAGGATTCACATAATTAGTAAGAACTTTTATTTTATTTTACTTTTTACATCATAATAATAATTACTATATGATTGTCACTCATCAACTGAGTTATCATAAATACATTTCTAAAAAACTGAGGAATTATCAGATATCTTCCTCAAAGGGGTTGTCTTGCAAAAATTACCTCTTAAAAATAGAAGAGAAAGAAAGAAAAGAGAGAAAGAAAAAAAAAAAAAAAGAGAGGATGTCATGGAAGTCAAGGTCCGGTGCTCACAGTCCAGTGTCGGTTAGTTATTTAGCCAGGCAGAAACTCAGATTCCTTGAAGAGAAGCCATGGGCTCCAGGTGATCCACATGGGATCCGATCGTGATCCTGGGAGATAAGCTCCTGTATTCTGGATGTTGTCAGAGAAGGTGTCCAACCATTAAAATAAAGAGGGAGCTTGCATAATCTTTCAATGGTGTGAAATAACCAAGCGAGCTGATTGTATAGAGAATTACATTAGACTTTTCTTCAGTGAAGGAACCTGGTAAAATGTATAGAAGAGCCATCGCTGGGGACCAACGGCCCATGTCAGAAGATACCTTGTTATATAACTAGCCAAAAGGGAGACATTTTTCAGTTCCACCAGATTTGTGGTGAAATATAAGATATTTCTTTGCCAAAACTTCAACAAAGGTCTGAACATTGATGAGATGCACATAGAGAAGTGACACCGGGTAAGTAGCATTAGGTCCCTTGTGAGATATGACCATGAGGAAGGTAAGTTGGAGCGTTGAAGGTGAATAAAGCAAAATCCCACAAACATTGCACCAGGAAAATCAGTGAAAGGTTTCACTGTCCCACTCTGCATGAACTGCCTAATTTGAGGAGCCTCTGACTCAGACAGGCCCAAAATGTGTGACCGGCCCAGGCCTTTGGTGAAAGCCCGGTTAATATACACTGAGGTGAATGGTCTACAGCTGGAGGTTAACCCCAGTAGAAAAGGATTATTGTACCAGAACTTGAACACCGTGGAGGTAATCAGGAGGGAAGGAAACGTAGGGCACCTATGCAGGGGGTTCAGCCACAATAGAGAAGTCTTTGCAAGACCTTTTTCCAGGGTCACCCATTGTTTATCTTTTTTATGATGGAACCAATTTAGGATATACTTCAATAGTGACGCCATATAATACAGGGAAATGTCCAGTAATCCTATGTTCCCTGCTGCCCTTGGGTTAAATCAGTTATTTATAACAGTCTTGGTTTAGATCCAGGCAGCACAAAGTTCATGAACCTACATTTTAACTTTAAGAAGAAATGCCTGGATTGGTGGGTGGTGCTTGTATTAAAAATAGGACCTTTGGAAGGAAAATCATATTCAGAGTGGATTCTCCCAAACCATGACAAAGGAAGTTTGTTCCAGGTGGACAAGTCTGAGTTTATCCTTTGTAGTAGAGGAGCAAACTTTAGAGAATAAGGCTATGTGCACATAATATCGCTTTCAGGTGGAATCCGCTTGGAATCCACCTGAAAAACTGCCGGAAAAAGTGAACAAAATGCACACAATGTAAAAACTGCATTTAACCTTTTGTTATCTTTTTTTTTTAACTTCTTCAGGGTCTGGAAACCGTGAAGCAGTTAAAAGAAGTAGCATGCTCATTCTTATAGTTTTGCTAGTTATAGTTTAAATTATTAAAAAAAAAAAAGACGCCAGCAACGAAGCCTCTGGAATAATGATGGCAGAACTGGCAGCGAAACCAGTTCAGGAAAAGACCACTGGCTTTTTTCTCTAAGGTGGTTTCGCCTAGGAAAACCTCAGCGGGTCTGTCGACATTTTACAGACGTTGTGTGCACATACCAAAAAGATCATTTGGGTACTCAGCTCTCCGCATACTACGACAGGTTATATCCTGATAGGCCCATTTAAAAGAGAAGGTATTTTGCAGGCGATACACTATTGGACTGCGAATGTGGATTATTCAGAACCTCAGATGTACGAGCGTCTACTTTACAGTTGCTAAGGTCTCCAAAAGTCTGGAATTCCAACAAGACAATGATCCCAAACATAAAGCAAAATCTACAATGGAATGGTTCAAAAATAAACGTATCCAGGTGTTAGAATGGCCAAGTCAAAGTCCAGACCTGAATCCAATCGAGAATCTGTGGAAAGAGCTGAAAACTGCTGTTCACAAACGCCCTTCATCCAACCTCAATGAGCTCGAGCTGTTTTGCAAGGAAGAATGGGAAAGAATTTCAGCCTCTCGATGTGCAAAACTGATAGAGACATACCCCAAGTGACTTGCAGCTGTAATCGCAGCAAAAGGTGGCGCTAGAAAGTATTAACTCAAGGGGGCTGAATAATATTGCACGCCCCACTTTTCAGTTTTTAATTTGTTAAAAAAGTTTAAAATATCCAATAAATTTGGTTCCACTTCACGATTGTGTCCCACTTGTTGTTGATTCTTCCCCCAAAAATTTGAATTTTATATCTTTATGTTTGAAGCCAGAAATGTGGCAAAAGGTAGAAAAGTTCAAGGGGGCCAAATACTTTCACAATGCAATGTATATCTGCCATAAGGAAATTATAGATACTGTACATGTTGTGTACTACGCTCCAGCATATGTCATCGTAATATACATAATGCATCATTCTCCAGAACAGGGCAAATACAGTATATGAAAAAGAAAAAAGTGAGACATCCTCTTTACAGTGCGCGCTCAGACTAGGACACCTTGTGGCGGTATAAAAGTTTAACATGCATCCAGCAACTCTGAGCTTGAAGCACAAGTCTGTGCAATATGCAAAGCATCTTCTAATACCGGTAAATGCATTTCTGTACAGTAGATCAGTGCTTTGTATTGGATCATAGCCGTTGTCTATAGAGAATGACACGAATTGGAAGAGATAAGCCCATTGTTAAAATAAAGATGAGCAAAACCAAAAAAATGAGCCAGAAGACGCTGGTGTAAGTGCAATGTGTAGGTGGCCACAGTGTGAATGTGCACCTACACGTTGCACTTATACCAACATGTGTTCCTACTCATTTCTTTCATTCATGATTTAGTTTTTCACACTTTATACAAACAGGGGTATGGCTCCCCCTTTTTGAGCTGTTCATCTTGTCTATATAGCTTTCCATTGGGCAGGTTCAAAATGGTTAGGTCTGGGTCCTGCTCTGCTTTTGAGGTCTGCTGACTCATAGTGAGGTGAACTACAAGAATTTGGATCCAATCCTTTTTGGGTGTACCTTGTCGTGGTGGGATGGCTTTTACGCTCTTTTGATCAAAATAGTGTCAACTAGGTACCCTATGTTATTTACACGTATTATTTCAATTATTTTTTATTTACTTACTACAGGGTACTTGCTCATTTTGCTTTTATCCTCGGTTTTATAACAAATATGAGTAAAAATATAAATAATAAAATAACGCACTTCTGGGATTGGTAATATAACACATACCTGCTGAATCCTGTCCGGCATAGGGGGTTTCTGCTGAGGAAGAAGAGCGGAAGAGCGACCTATTTGGAAAATATATATTACATTGTGCAAAATTATATTATTATATTGTGCAAACTGATAAGAGGATAGCTATGGCCCCATATTGTCTCTAGACACTTTTGTCATATAATGCTGCAATCCATTAATACCCTTACATGATCCCTTCTTGCACCCTTAGTCAATAAATGATTATTTTCAACCTAACAATACATCTGAGAGTTCATGGCACAATAAGGCTCTGTTCACATCTGTGTTGTGGTATCCGTTATAGCTGGACCAATCACACCTGCCGCGTTAGAAAGACCCCAATCATTTATATTGAGTGCATTAGGATTTTATCACGGTGTCTGTCGTTTTGAGAAGGAGAAATTGTAGTTTTGATTGATACCATATTGATACCTTTAGAATGATACCATTTTGGGGTATATAAGATGTTTTGATCGTTTTACGTTGTGTTTTTTTGTTCGTTTTTTTGCGGGGAGGTTCAATGACCAAAAATTGTAAATTGTCGTTTTCATTTTTTTTTTCCTGGAGTTTTTGTACAGGTTAAATAATTTTATATTTTTATAGACCGTATTTTTACAGACATGACATTAATGAATATGTTTACTTTTTAATTTTATCTTAATGGGAGAAGTAAAAGTTGATTCAAATTTTTATGTTTTATATTTTTTAAATGTATATGTCATATATGACATTTATTGATATGTCAAGTACATGACAAAAACATGGTGTGAAACAGGTCTAGCACAGGTAGCATCTGCTATGTATGATGCGGGCTCAGCTCCTGAGCGAGCTCCATATACCCGTACTCTGCATGCAAGGACATTGTGCGTCTCATGAGTTAAAGGGGTTTTGCTTTTAGAACTTTCTCTCTTTTAATGGTCTTTGGCTAAAATAATACAATCATCTGTTACTCACCCTCCCTGGGTCCAGCGCTTCCCTCTCTGCTGCTTCGATGGCGTCATGACTATCACTACTGCAGCCAATCACCGAGCTCGGCTGATCTGCTGATATTGATGGCACAAGCCACTGAGCTCAGTGACTGGCTGCAGCGGTGATGTGCACTGTAGTTGTGACGTCACCACTGACCTGGTAAACTGGAGCAGGGGAGGAGAAGCAGCACTAGAAGGTGAGTACCAGGAAATGTCATTATTTTAAGTCAGTGCAAACCATTTGTGGAGAGAATGTTAGAACCAGAAAATCCCTTTCATTAGGGTCCCAAAAGGGACCTACAAGGCCCACCTGCCCCAATGGCCATTTGGTGATCCTATTCGTATGTGTATGGCTTTCTCTCTTTTGAAATATATGGAAATTACTATCTCCATAATTTCCATGGACTTCGACATATGAACAACCAACTCTGAATACCAGTACCACGACTTCTGAATACCAGTACTGCTGACGTCTGAATACCAGAACTGCTGACGTCTGAACACCAGTACCGCTGACGTCTGAACACCAGTACCGCTGACATCTGAACACCAGTACCGCTGACGTCTGAACACCAGTACCGCCGACTTCTGAATACCAGTACTGCTGACGTCTGAACACCAGTACCGCTGACGTCTGAACACCAGTACCGCCGACTTCTGAATACCAGTACTGCTGACTTCTGAACACCAATATCGCCGACTTCTGAATACCAATACCACAGACTTCTGAATACCAGTACCGCTGACATCTGAACACCAGTACCGCTGACGTCTGAACACCAGTACCGCCGACTTCTGAATACCAGTACTGCTGACTTCTGAACACCAATATCGCCGACTTCTGAATACCAATACCACAGACTTCTGAATACCAGTACTGCTGATGTCTGAACACCAGTACCGCCAACTTCTGAACACCAGTACCGCTGACGTCTGAATACCAGTACTGCTGATGTCTGAACACCAGTACCGCTGACTTCGGAACACCAGTACCGCTGACGTCTGAACGCCAGTACCGCTGACCTCTGAACACCAGTCCCGCCGACTTCTGAATACCAGTACCACCGACTTCTGAATACAAGTACCGCCAACTTCCAAATACCAGTACCGCTTACTTCTGAATACCAGTACCGACAACTTCCGAATACCAGTACCGTTGACTTCTGAATACCAGTACCACTGACTTCTGAACACCAGTACCGCTGATGTCTGAATACCAGCACCACCGACTTCTGAACACCAGTACCACCGACTTCTGAATACCAGTACCGCTGATGTCTGAATACCAGTACCACCGACTTCTGAACACCAGTACCACTGACTTCTGAACACCAGTACCGCTGACGTCTGAATATCAGTACCACCGACTTCTGAACACCAGTACCGCCAACTTCTGAACACCAGTACCGTTGACTTCTGAACGCCAGTACCACCGATTTCTGAATACCAGTACGGTTGACTTCTGAATACCAGTACCACCGATTTCTGAATACCAGTACTGCTGACGTCTGAACACCAGTACCACCGACTTCTGCATTCCAGTACCGCTGATGTCTGAATACCAGTACCACCGACTTCTGAACACCAGTACCACCGACTTCTGAATACCAGTACCGCTGACGTCTGAATACCAGTACCACCGACTTCTGAACACCAGTACCGCCGACTTCTGAACACCAGTACCGTTGACTTCTGAACGCCAGTACCACCGATTTCTGAATACCAGTACGGCTGACTTCTGAATACCAGTACCACCGACTTCTGAATACCAGTACCGTTGACCTCTGAACACCAGTACTGCTGACGTCTGAATACCAGTACCACCGATTTCTGAATACCAGTACCACTGACTTCGGACCTAAATAAGTGCTGTGATTCTCCTGTGCTGTCCAGACACATGGCAAGGCACGGCTCTGCAGATCACATGGTGGGACCTCGTACAAGTCATCTTCCTCTTCTTCCTGATAAAAAATGAAAAAAAAAATCACAAAACTGTGACAGCGACACATCAAGAAAAAATCTATATATGACGGAGAACACAAGGGCGCTTACCTCAACCAAGTCATTCTCTGCAAAAATGATGGAGAACACAAGTTATTATATAATGGCTAATGATTTCACAACCTATATCTTAAATGTGGATGATCGATGATGTGTATGGCCGTCATTGTGGGATCCTGGGCGATAAGGAGGGGTCCACTTGTGATTATTGGTCACTCAGTTGGATCTTTTTATTTCCTTGAGACTGTTTTTTAGAGGGAATGTTTCCCAACACAAAGAGTGTAGGTTTTCCCTTGGTTGTTGGGAAGATTGACCGCTGACGCTGAGGAGCCGGGGACAATGAACCGCTCCAGAGAGTGGGGCCCTGCACTGAGCGGAGCTCACTGAGTGACAGGACATCACTCCTGAGCTCTGCATAGAGCAGGGCCCCGCTCACGGGAGAGTTCATTGTCCCCGACTCCTTGGCGTCAGCGGTCAGAGGATTACAGCGGGGGACATCTCAGGACAGGTGAGTGTAAGGATTTTATTATTTTATTCTTATTTTTACACATGGACACTGCGGGAGCAGACACTACTACTCCCAACATTGTCCCTTGCTCGTGCTGATCACAGCGCGAGCTGGGGACAATGTTGAAAGCAGTGTTCAGCACCCGGCGGTTGGGAACAGCGCTAACTGTACACTGATTCCCAGACGCCGGTAGATGGTGTCACACTGATGACACACAGATGTCATCCCTGTGTGTTCAGCGTGAGACATTTTGCGGACCGTGCAGAGTGTAAAAAACTTTAATAAAAATGGCGGTACCCAATTCCTCCACTGTTGATCAGGGCCCATGAGTATTTATTGTAATATATATATATATATATATATATATATATATATATATATATATATATATATAATTCTATAGTGTGTGATCTGATCATAGTCCATGCCCAATAAGCTTCTTGACTATCTATGGACCTCTGTGATATGATTAGTGGAGAGCCAGTGGTGAACTCGTCCATTAGCTGCCATAACATGTCTCCTGAGCCAACTACTCAGCGACAAGACCTCATTAAGTAAAGAAAGGTATTATTACTCATGCAGTAAATATGCAAGATATGTCCAAGTCATTTTGTTATTTGCCTTTTCAAAATGTAAACAATAGTGAGATTAATGAGGAATCATTTTGAGTCCGCAGCTCCTATGCAGGCCTATGTGTTTCCATGGCAGAAGACAACTACCTGTAGCCTCACTCTGCAGCCATAGGGCCTTGATTATCAACTGTTCATTTAACCTGAGCGGTTTTAGAAATGAAAGAGGAGTTCTTATTCAATTCTGAAAAAGACAGTAAGGTTATGTTCACACAGCGCGTATTTGATGCACATTCTTAGTGGGTGTTGCTTGGGAAAAATCTGCAACTTAATACAGTACTGGTAATGTGAATTAAGCTTTCACCTTTTTGCAATGGATAGGTGAAATCTGTGGATAATCCGCAACAAAATCCACAGCAAAACAGTGTCTAACAAGCACAGATTTTTCAGCAGGAATTTCTGTTGACTTTGCTACAGGTAAACTGCAAAAATAGCCACACCAAATACGTAAAGTGTGAAATTACCATTAAACTGTTAGTCAAATCATCAGAGCTGAGAAAGCTGCCCCCGCACACACCCCAGATTAGCAGCTTTCTGTGTACATTGCATTGTATATTGACTGTGATGGAGGTGGAGTTGGACTAGGAGGCTAGCTGTAGTCCTGTAGTGTTAGTCTCCTGCTGATAAAACACTCATTGTATTGAAACAACAGCACACAGACCAGTAAGTGACACATCCCTGAAATCAGTGTCTCAGCCCCTACCTTATGTGTAATGACCCAAAAGGGGCCATTACAAACATTTCTGCATTCATAGACGCCTGTGAATAATTCATGCTTTGATGTTTTGCCTGGTGTCATTCTGTTAAATTAAATGTAAATCATTGATCTGTAATACCACTGGAGACCAGAAGGTGGTGGTATAAGGGTCGACAACTGACTGTATTGGAGGATGTCTGATCAACATCCTCTATAGTCTGGTCACTATGGTTACCAGGGGGAGTTGGCAGTTGGCGGTTAGAGAGAGTCAAGCCTGTCTAGAGGCGGGCGTAGGGTACAAGGGCTGCTATGATTAAGTATCTTGCCAGACAGTCTTTACAGAGCCCATCGCAGCAAGGCCAATGCTTTTCCCATATCAGAGTATCCGTCCCGTTGCCATCTAGCTGGCACCTGTATGGAAAACCAGTACTGCAGCTGAATGCTGGAGAAGCTGTGATTCCTTAATCTGTGATGCAGTAAACCATTTGAACTGTTCATACCAAGGTCTAGTCTACCTTCTTTCTACCTACCTCTAAATCCGCTAGATGTACCCTGTGAATGGGTCTGGAGCGCCAGGAACCAGGTAGGAGCACCGTGACACCCCAAACTGCACAACACTGCAGAAGAGTCATACCACCGCAAGGAACCTACGTCTGGGCCTAATAGAGCCTCCTGGCCCTACTACTCTGGTACATTACATCTGAAAATTATGGCGTCACAAACAGGATATTTACTTCTGTGCCTTATGTTCACCTTGTGCTGAATTGACCCGGTCTGTTTTAAAAGAACTTTATTTGCCTGAGAATAGGGTAAGATCCTGCCGCCACGGGTGCTTCAGCAGGCATCATCCGCCATTTTGCAGTTTCCTATGCACCACTTCAATTCCTGAATCATTGGAGCTCCGAGTATCGTGCTACAGAGGCCTGAGTGAGTACTGCTGGTGAAACCAAAGAGGGGAGAGACTGTTTGAACCTTTATCTGTCCTCTGGTATAGCCGACTTTACAGAAAAAGTTGTCACTGCAATTCTTAAAGGGGCCACGCTCCCATTTCCCGGCTGTTGCCCATAGCAACCTCTCCCAAAATTTTGAGTTTGCTCAAATTGATTAATCTGGTCTGGCGCAGGATATCAAAAGCAATGTCTCACAGCGAAGATAGCTACACCATGGAGCAGTAGGACTCATCAGCAACCCAAGTTATGCGGCCACGGAGAGGTTTACCTAGTACCCAAGTGAATGCTAGTCCATCCTCAGCAGCCACAGCAGTCAGCTGTATCATGCCTCTGACTATGCCATATCACTTTGGGGCCCCTTGGCTTCCCCGCTATGAAGGAGTGCTTCACACCTACAGAGAGTTCAGAGAGAGAATGCAGGCTACCTTCAAACTGTACCCTGTCTCTGAACAGCAGAAAGTGGACATCTTAATTGGTCAGCTACAGGGAGCCGCACTCCGGGAGGTCAAGTCCTGGCCTTGGTCTGAACGCCAAACTATAGATCAGTTCTTGGAGACACTAAAGGTCACTTTTGAATCAAGGACCGCTTCAGAGCTGAAGAAGCATTTTTAAGGAAAGAGGAAGAAACTCCAAGAGTCCCTCAGAGACTTTGCCCTGTCACTGCAGGAAGCCTTGATAGCGATCATCCATGTGGACCCTCGAGAGGATGAGAGTCAAGATCACACTCTTCGAGAACAATTCATAGAAGGTGTGTTGGACAAGACTCTGAAGTGTCAACTAAAAATGCTGTCCGTCCAGCATCAGGGTACCTCATTCTTGAAATTCAAGGAACTGGCCATAGCGGTCCTGGAGGAGAAGCCTCAGTCTGAGACCCAAGATGGAAGGATGAAGCCTGCCTCCGAGTTCCCCCTTTCAAGTCATATTGCTGAGCAAGGAGCCCGGGTACCACCTTCAGAAGATGAAGCCATCCTAGCTAGTCAAGTCTCTCGTCTCGCTGCAAATCTGGAAAAGGTGATGAAGCGGTTGGAGCGACTAGATTATCCCTCTAGGCGGGAAAGAGAAGATTTTCCAAGATTAGAATGGGAACGGCCACCTCCAGGAAGAAGATAGAACAGACGCCGACCCCCAGAGAGGTCTTCAGATACCTGGTACAAGAGTACCCGAAGACTAGAATGCAGATACTGTCATCGACATGGGCACCAAGAAGAGGATTGCTGGCAGTTAAACGATTATCCCCTGAGGCAGTGGGACACCACCCCTCAGGAGGAGAAACCTTAAGTCCCGAAGATCCAGCTTGGATGCTCGCCCCATGGTTGAAGTCAGCATTAACGGAGTGAGTTCCCCTGCCTTGATTGACACCGGGTCTCAAGTGACCACTATCCGGCATACGGCATTTGAAGAGTGCCAAAAAGGAGCCCAGCTGACACAACCTCCAAAGGCCTGGCTCCACATCATAGCCACCAATGGAAAGTCAGTAGCAATAAGCGGCTACTGGGAACCCACGCTTCAGATTGGAGAGACCAAACTCACACGGCAAGGGGTAGTAGTGATCCAAGTTCCAGAAAATTACAACTTTCCTGTGATTCTTGGTAGTAATGTTCTCCGAAACTGCTATACCGAAGTGCTGGAAACCCTACGACAGTCCCTGCCAAATGTACCCAAAGACTCTCAGAAGGTTATCCATGAGACCATGCGGCTCAACAGAAGTTTACCAACAAAAAAGGGGGAATATGCCCAACCTGTCCGGTTACAACCTAGAACAGAGACTCTGGTGTGGTGTAGAGCCTGCATGGGAGTGCGGCGACAAGACTACGAGGCCCTTGTAGAGCCTCTCTTGATGATGGATGAACTACCTGTCCTAGCAGCAAGAAGCCTAGTTACTGTGTCCAGAGGGCAAGTACCCATTCGGCTGATCAATCTAGGGGACCAACCAGTGAACCTGAAGAAATATTATGCTGTAGCCAGCCTGTATATTGTACACCCAGAAGATCTAGTGGAAGCCTCTCTTATGGCTTCACAACAAGCAATCTCAGCAGAGAATGCAGCTGAAGATCCGGCCTCGCCGCCCTGGTGGGCCACATTGAACGTTGGTGATGATACCACTCAAGATGAACAGATCCAAGGAGTACTAGAGGTAGCCAGACAGCATCAACAAGTCTTTAGCCATCACCCCATAGACTTTGGGTAGACATGTCCAGCATACCATCCCGACAGGCGACGTTCTCCCCATCAAGGAAAGATACAGGCCGTTACCCCCTGCCATGTACCAGCAGGTGAAGATAATGGTCCAGGACATGAAGACAGCAAATGTGATCAGGGATAGCCACAGTCCATGAGTCGCCTCACTTGTTCTAGTGAAAAAGAAAGATGAGACCATACAATTCTGCATGAACTATCGCAAAATCAACAATATCACGCATAAAGATGCCTATCCCTTGCCTCTGATAAAGGAATCTCACACAGCTTTAGGGGCCGTGGCCTACTTCTCCACTTTAGACCTGACTAGTGGCTACTGGCAAGTTCCTATGGCACCTGAAAACAAAGAGAAAACTGCCTTTACAACACCAATGGGCTTCTTTGAATTCAATTATTTGCCGTTTGGGCTGTGTAATGCTCCAGGGACGTTTCAGAGACTGATGGAGAGGTGTCTTGGACACAGGAATTTTGAAACAGTTCTTCTATACCTGGACGATATAATAGTGTACTCCAGGACATACAGTACAGAGCAAAAGTTTGGACACACCTTATCATTTAAAGATTTTTCTGTATTTTCATGACTATGAAAATTGTACATTCACACTGAAGGCATCAAAACTATGAATTAACACATGTGGAATTATATACTTAACAAAAAAGTGTGAAACAACTGAAAATATGTCTTATATTCTAGGTTCTTCAAAGTAGCCACCTTTTGCTTTGATGATTTGTTTGCACACTCTTGGCATTCTCTTAATGAGCTTCAAGAGGTAGTCACCGGAAATGGTTTTCACTTCACAGGTGTGCCCTATCAGATTTAATAAGTGGAATTTCTTGCCTTATAAATGGGGTTGGGACCATCAGTTGTGTTGTGCAGAAGTCTGGTGGATACACAGCTGATAGTCCTACTGAATAGACTTTTAGAATTTGTACTATGGCAAGAAAAAAGCAGCTAAGAGTCACCTCTGCTTCTGAGGATAAGTTTATCCGAGTCACCAGCCTCAGAAATCGCAGGTTAACAGCAGCTCAGATTAGAGACCAGGTCAATGCCACACAGAGTTCAAGTAGCAGACACATCTCTACAACAACTGTTAAGAGGAGACTTTGTGCAGCCGGCCTTCATGGTAAAATAGCTGCTAGGAAACCACTGCTAAGGACAGGCAACAAGCAGAAGAGACTTGTTTGGGCTAAAGAACACAAGGAATGGACATTAGACCATAGAATCATAGAATCATAGAATTATAGAATGGTAGGAGTTGGAAGGGACCTCCTGGGTCATCTGGTCCAACCCCCTGCTCAAAGCAGGATTCACTAGATCATCTCAGACAGATGTCTGTCCAGCCTCTGTTTGAAGACGTCCATTGAAGGGGAACTCACCACCTCTCGTGGCAGCCTGTTCCACTCATTAATCACCCTAACTGTCAAAAAGTTTTTTCTAATATCTAATCTGTGTCTCCTCCCATTTAGTTTCATCCCATTGCTTCTAGTCTTTCCTTGTGCAAATGAGAATAAAGATGATCCTTCTACAATGTGACAGCCCTTGACATATTTGTAGACAGCTATTAAGTCTCCTCTCAGTCTTCTTTTTTGCAAGCTAAACATTCCCAAATCCTGCAACCGTTCCTCATAGGACATGGTTTGCAGACCAGTCACCATTCTGGTCGCTCTTCTCTGAACTTGCTCCAGTTTGTCTATGTCTTTTTTAAAATGTGGTGCCCAAAACTGTACACAGTGGAAACCTGTGCTTTGGTCTGATGAGTCCAAATTTGAGATCTTTGGTTCCAACCACCGTGTCTTTGTGCGACGCAGAAAAGGTGAACGGATGGACTCTACATGCCTGGTTCCCACCGTGAAGCATGGAGGAGGAGGTGCGATGGTGTGGGGGTGCTTTGCTGGTGACACTGTTGGGGATTTATACAAAATTTAAGGCATACTGAACCAGCATGGCTACCACAGCATCTTGCAGCGGCATGCTATTCCATCCGGTTTGCATTTAGTTGGACCATCATTTATTTTTCAACAGGACAATAACCCCCAAACACACCTCCAGGCTGTGTAAGGGCTATTTGATCAAGAAGGAGAGTGATGGGGTGCTACGCCAGATGACTTGGCCTCCACAGTCACCAGACCTGAACCCAATCGAGAGGGTTTGGGGTGAGCTGGACCGCAGAGTGAAGGCAAAAGGGCCAACAAGTGCTAAGCATCTCTGGGAACTCCTTCAAGATTGTTGGAAGACCCTTTCCGGTGACTACCTCTTGAAGCTCATCAAGAGAATGCCAAGAGTGTGCCAAGCAGTCATCAAAGCAAAAGGTGGCTACTTTGAAGAACCTAGAATATAAGACATATTTTCAGTTGTTTCACACTTTTTTGTTAAGTATATAATTCCACATGTGTTAATTCATAGTTTTGATGCCTTCAGTGTGAATGTACAATTTTCATAGTTATGAAAATACAGAAAAATCTTTAAATGATAAGGTGTGTCCAAACTTTTGGTCTGTACTGTATGAGGAACATCTGCAACATCTGGCGGAAGTGTTCCAGATTCTGGCCTAACATGGGTTGAAGATAAAACCTTCCAAGTGCTTCCTCCTGATGCCTCAAGTGAAGTATTTGGGCAACACTGTGAGTGCTGCCAGAGCCCAGACAGACCCAGATAAAATAGCTGCAGTGAGAGACTGGCCTGCTCCTACCACAGTCAAGGAAGTGAAGAGTTTCCTGGGATTTGCCAGTTACTATCGGAGATTTATCCCAAAATTTGCCCAGATAGCTGGTCCTCTCCAAGAGCTGCTAAAGGGGCAGCCCAAAGGCTGCCAGAAGACCGGACTCCAGGTGGATTGGACTGCTGACAGAGAAGCCGCATTCCAGTTACTGAAAGAGAAGCTGACTGGGCCACCGGTGCTGGGGTATCCAAATTACAGTTTACCCTTTAACCTATACATGGATGCCAGCAAAAAAGGCTTAGGAGCAGTGCTTTCCCAGATGCAGGCCGGAACTGAAAGGGTTTTTGCCTATGCCAGTCATTCACTTAGAAAACCTGAGCAAAATGATCAGAACTATAGCTCCTTCAAGCTGGAATTCCTGGCCCAGGTCTGGGCAGTAACTGAGAAATTTAAGGACTATCTGGCTGCGTCACCCTTCACCGTATACAGATAACAACCCGTTGGCGCATCTGAATTCAGCCCATCTGGGAGCTCTGGAACAGAGATGGGCCTCTCGATTGGCCAACTTCAGTTTTAGTATAAGATACTGGGCCGGCAAGGCCAATGATAATGCAGTTGCCTTGTCCAGGCTGCCTGCTCAGACAGAACTCAAATCCCCGGACGATCAGTGGGAAGATGTGAAGATGCCCACTTTTTATACCCTGGCAGGAAGCCCTGCAGATCAGACAGCAGATTTCTAGGACTATTAGTGCTTACCAGCAAGACGATCTTCTGCCAACCGTTGAAAGGAGCTCTGGAAGAATCTCCAGGCCGAGAGCAGAGTCATTGGAGAACTACTGGATTACATTTCCAGTGGGCGGGTGCCAAAAAGAATCCGAAGGAAGAGAGCTGATGCAGAGCTGGGACGTCGGTGGCGGCAGAGAAAACGGCTCTTCCTCCAACTGGGCCTACTGCATAGAAGAACCTTGGATCCAGTAACGTATGAGAGAGTTTTCCAAGTGGTAGTTTCCAGAATAGACACTAAAATGGTTCTGGACATGTATCTTAACCAATCTGGTCACTTTGGGATTCAAAAGACAGAGGCCACTATCAGACGACTGTTCTATTGGATCAACATGAGAGCTGACATCAAGGCTTGGTGTCAAGAGTGCCCCACCTGTGTTGTGGCCAGGGGTGAAAGGCATAATCAGCGTGTTCCTCTTCATCCCATTGTGAGCAAGAGCCCCTTGCAGCTGGTAGCAATCAACCATGTCAAACTGGAGCCTAGTCGGTCTGGGTATACGTATGCTATGACAGTCATTGACTACTACACAAAGTTCGTGGTGGCCGTCCCCGTGAGAGACCTTACCGCCAAGACCACCGTGGCTGCCTTGTGGAAAAATTTCATCTTACCCTATGGTAGCCCTAGAAAGATTCTCACTGATCAAGGGTTGGCCTTCGAGTATCAGTTGTTTCAGGAGCTGTGTACACTATATAATTGCAAGAAGCTGAGAACTACAGCCTATCATCCGCAGGGAAATGGTCTGTGCGAGAAGATGAACCAAACCCCAATTAGCATGCTCAAAGCAGTTCCCACACACCAGCGAACGGACTGGCTAACACTTCTGCCGGAACTGGTGTATGTCTACAATAATACCACGCACTGCTCCACTGGATACACCCCTTACTATCTGATGTTCAGGAGGCATGGACACTTGCCTGCTGACATTGCTTTGGATATCTGTGGACCAGACTCAGAACCTCTCCTTCCTCAGTCTGATTAGGTCAAAGAGCACCAGAGATGCTTGGAAAATACCAGAGGAATTGTGGACTCTAGAATTGAAAAGGCTCAACAAAGACAAAAGCAAAACTTTGACCTCCATGCCAGTGCCGAGCCCATGCAATCAGGAGATCAAGTGTGGCTAAAGAACAATCACCCTATCAGTAAGCTAGAAAGCAGATGGAAGCACGAGTCATATGTAGTTAGGGACAGTCTCCCACCTGAAGTCTACCTGATTTATCGAGAGGACCGGTGTACCCGAAAAGTTCACTGTAACCGGCTGAAAAAGTGCTTGCAAGAGCCCATTCCTCAGCCACTATTAAGAGAAAGTGATCCAACTGGGCCATTGTCTTCTTCAAGGGAGTTTCCCTTTGAGATGTCTTCTTTACCTGACCCGCTTCAATTGTTCTTGTTGCTGCAGATCCTGGTGAGGATACCTATATCGACAACCACCATTCGGGCGGGGTCTTCGCAGAAGCCTCTTCCCTTCTCCACCTTCAATTGAGGATATTGTCTCTCCGGAGAAACAGGTTGCTTTGCTTAGAAACTCTGAACCTGCAAGAAGTCCACTTCTTGTGGAGAATTCTCAGGACACTCTGCGAAGGTCTCAAAGGGAGAACAAGGGATGACTTCCCTCTTATCTACACAGTTATGATTTGTCCCAAGAGCAGAAGAAAGTTCCTCTTACTCCAAATCCTAGACCCAATGTCTAGAGTCATCTCTTCAACAATAAGTACCTCGCCCTACGTAACGTTTGAAGCCATGTGCCCGGGGAAAGGACACAGATGAATACTTGAGCTCCTCGTGATCCTGTTTTTCACTGGAAAGTATTACCAGAGTAATAGGGCCAGGAGGCACTATTAGGCTCAGACGTAGGTGCCAAGCGGTGGTATGACTCATCTGCGGTGTTGTGCAGTTTGGGGTGTCACAGTGCTCCTACCTGGTTCCTTGCGCTCCAGACACGTTCACAGGGTACATCTCGAGGAATTAGAGGTAGGTAGGAAGAAAGCAGACCAGATCTTGGTATGAACAGTTCAAATGGTTTACTGCATCACAGATTAAGGAATCACAGCTTCTTCAGCATTTAGCTGCAGTGCTGGTTTTCCATACAGGTGCCAGCTAGATGGCAACGGGACTGATATTCTGATATGGTAAAAGCTTAGGCCTTGCTGCGATGGGCTTTGAAGAGATTGTCTGGCAAGGTACTTAATCATAGCAGCCCTTGTACCCTACTCCTCACCTCTAGACAGGCTTGACTCTCCCTAACCACCAACTGCCAACTCCCAACTCCCCCTGGTCACCATAGTGACCAGACTATAGAGGATGTTGATCAGACGTCCTCCAATACAGTCCATTGCTGACCCTTATACCGCCACCGGCTGGTCTCCAGTGGTATTACAGATCAACAATTTACATTTAATTTAACAGAATGACACCAAGCAATACATCAAAGCATGAATTATTCACAGGCGTCTATGAATGCAGAAATGTTTGTAATGGCCCCTCTTGGGTTATTGCATATGCTTCCCTCAGATTACATAGCAAAAACCTGATGACAGATTTGCTGGTAAATGAGGGTATTAGGAGGTGGATTCATCAAGCAATTTACACTAGTTTTCTGGTGTATAATGGCTTATACTGTTGCTAAATCTTTGCTTAACTCATAGTAGTGCAAATATTAATATAATTGTATATATACAGTACAGACCAAAAGTTTGGACACACCTCATTTAACCACTTTGCACCAGAGCCTGTTTTTGCCTTCGTGACCAGGCCAATTTTTTCAATTCTGACCACTGTCACTTTATGAAGTAATTACTCTGGAACGCTTCAACGGATCCCCCTGATTCTGAGAATGTTTTTTCGTGACATATTGTACTTCATGAGAGTGGTAAAATTTCTTTGATATCACTTGCGTTTATTTGTGAAAAAATCGGAAATTTGGCGAAAATTTAGAAAATTTTGCAATTTTCAAACTTTGAATTTTCATGTCCTTAAATCAGAGAGATATGTCACGCAAAATAGTTAATAAATAACATTTCTCACATGTCTACTTTACATCAGCACAATTTTGGAACCAAAATTTTTTTTTGTTAGGGAGCTAGAAGGGTTAAAAGTTGACCAGTGATTTCTCATTTTTCCAACAAAATTTACAAAAACATTTTTTTAGGGACCACATCATATTTGAAGTCACTTTGAGGGGTCTTTATGACAGAAAATACCCAAAAGTGACACCATTCTAAAAACTGCACCCCTCAAGGTGCTCAAAACCACATTCAAGAACTTTATTAACCCTTCAGGTGCTTCACAGGAATTTTGGGAATGTGGAAGAAAAAAATTAACATTTAACTTTTTTCATAAAAATGTTACTTTAGACCCAATTTTTTTTATTTTCACAGGGGTGACAGGAAAAAATGGACCCCAAAATGTTTTGTGCAATTTCTCTTGAGCGCGCTGATGCCCCATATGTGAGGGAAAACCACTGTTTGGGCGCACTGCAGGGTTCGGAAGGGAAGGAGCGCCATTAGACTTTTTGAATGTAAAATTTGTTTGAATAATTAGCAGACGCCATGTTGCGTTTGGAGAGCCCCTGATGTGCCTAAACAGTGGAAACCCCCCACAAGTGACACCATTTTGGAAACTAGACCCCTTAGGGAACTTATCTAGATGTGTGGTGAGCACCTTGAACCCCAAGGTGCTTCACAGAAGTTTATAATATTGAGCTGTAAAAATAAAATTTTCAAATTTTTCCCACAAAAACGTTTTTCATCCCTTAATTTTGCATTATCATAAGGGTAATGGGATAAATTGCACCATGAAATTTGTTGTGCAATTTCTCCTGAACACGCTGATACCCCATATGTGGAGGCAAACCACTGTTTGGGCGCACGGCAGGGTTTGAAAGGGAAGGAGCGCCATTTGACTTTTTGAATGTAAAATTTATTTGAATAATTAGCAGATGCCATGTCGCATTTGGGGAGCCCCTAATGTGCCTAAACAGTGGAAACCCCCCACAAGTGCCACCATTTTGGAAACTAGACCCCTTGGGGAACTTATCTAGATGTGTGGTGAGCACCTTCCACCCCCAGCTGCTTCACAGAAGTTTATAATATTGAGCCATAAAAATAAAATGTTCACATTTTTCCCACAAAAATTTTTTTTCATTCCCTAATTTTGCATTATCATAAGGGTAATAGGATAAATTGCACCATGAAATTTGTTGTGCAATTTTTCCTGAGTACGCCGATACCCCATATGTGGGGGAAAACCACTGCTTTGGTGTACGGCAGGGTTCGGAAGAGAAAGGAGCGCTATGTTGGCTGGGATAGGTTGCAGACACCATGTCACATTTGAAGAGTCGCTGACATGCCGAAACAGCAGAAACCCCCACAAGTGACCCCATTTTGTAAACTACACCTCTCAAGGAATTCATCTAGGGAAGTAGTGAGTATTTTTTAATTTTTAAATTTATACCATTGGGCAGTGAAAAAAGCATAATTATATTTTTACCACAAAAAAATGTTTTACCCTCAGATTTTACATTTTCACACAGGGCAATGGGTAAAAATGGTGCCGAAATGTGTCACACAATTTCTTCTAAAAGTGGCAATACCCCATATGTGGCTGTATCGTACCGCTCAGCCATACGGCGAGATCTGGGGGGGACGGAGCGCTATTTGACAATTGGAGAACAAATTATTGTAGAATAGGCATTTGGATTTGGGAGCACAAAATTTTCTGAATTTCTTTTGGGGGGCAAGGGCCATTTTGCTTTTCCAGAGCCTTTCTGCTACCAGTAACTTGGAAGTCCCTTATATTTTTAACAGATGACGGACCTGAGTGGGGACTAGCTTTTTTGAGGACCGAGTTGAAGCTTTTATTGGGAACATTTTATGTAACATTTATCCGGCGCTCTAGGCTGAGCACTTACATCGGGGTTTCCATCTAAATTTCCAAGTGATGTAATTCAGATGAAACCCCTGCGGGATCCATTCACTGTAATGAGGCAGCAGAGTTACTCTGGACTCCGTCTGGCCTCTGTTTAGCGGTGTCCTTTTTTTCTGAAGTGCACAAAACTGTGGCCAACCGCACTTTTATACACGCCTAAAACAAATGATACCGTGGGATCACAGGCCAGACGGCATCCACAGTGGCCTATATCTGCCTCATTACAGGGAATCTTCCGTCATGGGTTCTGGCTGAATCACGTATTTCAGAGATTTACACGGAAACTCTGGTGCAAGCGCTCAGCGCAGAGCGCAGGATAAATGTGGGCAGAGCCTTACTGCGAACTTTGGGAGACATAATAAACAAATCAGTAGCAGGTGAAGAATTGGTTTTATTTATTTTTTACGCCGTTCCTCGTGTGATATAACTGATTAGATTACTTTATTCTTCGGGTCGGTGCGATTACAGAGATACCAGATTTATATCGGGTTTTTATGACTGACAGCTGTCACACACTAAGAGACGCTTTTTTTTGCAAAATCTAGTTTTTGCATCGCCATATTTTGAGAGCTATAATTTTTCCATATTTCGGCCGACAGAGTCATGTGACGGCTTGTTTTTTGCGGGACGAGTTGACATTTTTATTGGTACCATTTTTGGGTAAGTGACATTTTTTGATCGCTTTCTATTCCGTTTTTTGGGAGGTAAAATTAACAAAAACCAACAATTCAGGAATTGTTTTTTGAGGTTTTTTTTTATGCCGTTCTGCGTGTGGTAAAAGTGATCAGGCAGCGTTATTCTTCGGGACAGTACGTTTACAGTGATACTACACTTACTGTATTTTTTTTTATGTTTTGGCGCTTTTACACAATAAAACAAATTTATAGAAAAAATATTTTCTGAGCGCTTTAACTTTTTTATTTTTCGGCTGATGGAGCTGTATGGCGGCTTTTTTTTTGCGGAACAAGATGACGATTTCAGCGGTACCATTTTTATTTCCATTTTGCTTTTTGATCGCCTTTTTTTCCACTTTTTGTTTGGCGATATGATGAAAAAGCATATTTTTTTGCTCCGTTTTTTTATTTATTTTTATTACGGTGTGCACAGAAGGAGTTAATTAGTGTGACAGTTTTATAGATCGGGTTGTTTCGGATGCGGCGATACCAAATATGTGTACTTTTTTTGGTTTTGCATAAATATACGGATTTATTGGTTAATATTTTATTTATTTATTTTTATTTATTTTGTGATTTTTTTTTTGTAACAGTTTAAAAACATTTTTTTTTACTTTTTTACTTAGTCCCTGTATGGGACATTAATTTTTATTTTTCTGATCACTGATCTCATGTAATGTAATAGACATGTATTACATTACATGAGATCTTTGCTGACTGTTTCACAGTCAGTGTGTCCTGCCAGGCTTCAGCTGCAGGCTGAGCCTGGCAGGACACCATATATGGCAGATCTGGAAGCGATCATGTGACCTCCAGCTGCCATAGCAACGCCAGGTCCTGGAAGGTATCAGGGGTCGTCGGAGAGGTAAGTAAGACGAACCCTCTCCTCTATCTTCTATATGCCGCAATCACTATATATCGCGGCATATAGAACATAGCAAAGGGTTAACATCATTGGGACCTGATCCAATCAAGAGAATGCCAAGAGTGTGCAAAGCAGTCATCAAAGCAAAAGGTGGCTACTTTGAAGAACCTAGAATATAAGACATATTTTCAGTTGTTTCACACTTTTTTGTTAAGTATATAATTCCACATGTGTTAATTCATAGTTTTGATGCCTTCAGTGTGAATGTACAATTTTCATAGTCATGAAAATACAGAAAAATCTTTAAATGAAAAGGTGTGTCCAAACTTTTTGACTGTACTGTATATATACTCTATTTTAAATGCTTTGACTCAAAATAAATTGCAGCTCTCTCATTATATGCGCATGCATAGCGTCATAGACCAGCTGCTACTAAGAAACCTCATCTTAGGATTGTTATGGATACACATAGATGCTAAAAGGGAAAGGAGCATATATAATAAAGAGAGAGAGGTGTGTATAAAACATTAATGTATATCAACGTATAAGCTTGCCGCATTAGTCAAAGACTACAAATATGCACAGCATGGAAGGGAATCTCAATACCTGGTGGTCCGTGACTCCGTGTGATGCACGCCGACCCCCACTGGAATTTGAGATGATATACCAACACAAACTAGCAAGTATTTGTGAAGTGTTAAGAAAATGTGAAATGGTTTTCTAATTATTAAAAAAATGTAATAGAAAATTGTGACGTACATTTCCATTCAGCCCCCTGTAGTCTGATACTCCTAAATAAAATCTTGCGTGACCAATAACCTCCAGAAATCACATAATTAGTAAATTGAGTCCACCACCTGTGTGTAATTTATTCTCAATATAACTACAGTTGTTCTGTGAAGGCCTCAGAGGTTGTTTGAGAACATTAGGGGTCAAACAAATTCATGAAAACCAATGAGCACACCAGACAGGTCAGGAATAAAGTTGTGTAAAAGTGTAAAGCAGGGATAGGTTATATGAAAAAAACTAGTTTAAGCTCTGAACATCTCACCGAGCACTGTTCAATCCACCATCCCAAAATGGAAGGAGTATGGCACAACTGCAAACCTAGCAAGACATGGCCATCAACCTAAACTGATATTCCAAGCAAGGAGAGCACCAATTAGTGAAGCAGCCAAGAGGCCCATGTTCACTCTGGAGGAGCTGCAGAAATCCACAGGTCATGACCACACCATCCCCACTGTCAAACATGATGGTGGCAGCATCATGCTGTGGAGATGCTTTTCTTCGGCAGGGAAGGTAGTCAGAGTTGATGGAAAGATGGATGGAGCTAAATACAGGGCTATCCTGGAGGAAAACCTGTTAGAGGCTACAAAAGTCTTGAGACTGGGGTGTAGGTTCACCTTCCAGCAGGACAGCGACCCTAAACATACAGCAAGAGCTACAATGGATGGTTTAGATCAAAGCATATTCATGTGTGTGAATGGCTCAGTCATAGTCCAGACCCAAATCCCATTGAGAATCTGTGGCAAGACTTGAAAATTGCTGATCACAGACGTCTCCAATTTCCTTGATCTAGAGACAATTTGCAACAAAGAATTGGAAAAAATTAAGCCTCTAGATGCGCAAAGCTGGTAGAGACAGACCCCAAAAGACTTGCAGCAATAATTGCAGCAAAAGGTGATCCTACAAAGTACTCACTCAGGTGGGCTGAATACAAATGCAAATTAGAATGTTCAGATTTATATTTTCAAAATAATTAGAAAACCATGTATCATTTCCTTTCAGATCACAAATACTTGCTACTTGGTGTTGGTATATCATATAAAATCCTGATTAAAATATATTTAAGTTTGTGAGTGTAAATTGAAAAAATGTGGAAAAGTTCACAGGGTGTGTATAATTTTTCAAGGCATTGTAATCGATAACTTAATCTATAAAAAAACTTATTTTTACAGGATAACCCCTTTAAGAGTCACACGCCGCTTACTGAATATGGCACATTTTACTCCAGCGCACTGCTCATACTAAATGCCAATCTTCATGATTCTGAGCCTTGGTTTCATCTTATTAACAGTAGGGAATATTATTGCAGGATCAGGACTACAAAGGATTTTTTTGTAGTCTGTTACCATGGAGACAGAGAACTTTGCATAGGACAATATAATTGATTTTTGAAGACGATTTAGTAAAATATATGATTATTCATTCTAAATGCATAGGTACCAGTGGTTACAAATGTGAATCTTTTATTTAAAATGAAGCTCAACTTTTGGAGATATTACAAGCATGGTTGATGAGAGCTGATAGGACATGACGATTGGAAAGTGCTGCAGTTCCTTCATTTGGCTACTTTCAAAGATCCAGTTTTTGGAGCCTCACCGATCAGATATTTATGGCATTTCCTATTTATATAAAAACCTCTTTAATAAGTCACACTAGATTTTAAGTTACCGAATTGGTAGAGAGGGCGAGGAGGTGCGACGGACCTGAAAGAAAATGTGCACATACATTACCGTATATAATGCCATAAAAAAATATACATGATGATAATTATAACATATGCTCATACTTACTGCTTCCTATTGCTCCCGTACATAATCTGAAGGAAAAGGGATAAATATATACTGTTCAGATATTAAGCAAAGCACAAAAAAAAGATTTGTGTCACACCACTGATATCACGTTGAATATGAGAGTGGACATGGTGATAGTATCGAATGGCGGCTGTTCAGATGAATGGCTATCATCAATGTAACATGTGGAGCCTGACAGTGAGACCTTCTGCAGACACATGGGGTGGGCTCCCTTCCCAATAAGTATGCGCTCTGACTCCCTTCCCAATAAGTATGTGCTCTGGCTCCCTTCCCAATAAGTATGTGCTCTGGCTCCCTTCTCAATAAGTATGTTCTCTGGCACCTTTCCCAATAAGTATGTGCTCTGGCACCCTTCCCAATAAGTATGTGCTCTGGCACCCTTCCCAATAAGTATGTGCTCTGGCTCCTTTCACAATAATAATAATAATAATAATAATTTTTATTTATATAGCGCCAACATATTCTTCAGCACTTTACCGTTAAGTGGGGACATGTACAGACAATAAATTCAATAAAATTTAAGACAGTTTAAACAGTTAAATTAGGAGTGAGATCTCAGCTCGCAAGCTTACATTCTACAAGGAAATGGGGGGGGACCCAATAGGTGGACACAATAGGTGAAAAGTGTTTGTTATTTCAGGTCAGACAATTATAATAAATAGGGATTTTCATATAAAGCTGCATGATACGGTCATCAGCCAGTATGTTAAAGTGCAATAATCAAGTACCGAGTGCAGTTATCTTGTGCATGGAGGGTGTGGAGACAGATGAATAGTAGGGAGCAGATTCTGAATAATATTTAGAAGGAGGGAACAGGGGAAAGTTAGTTTACTGAGTAGTTGAGGTGGTAGGCTTCTTTAAAGAGATGGGTTTTTAAAGCGCGCTTGAAGACATGGGGGCTAGGCATCAGTCGGATCGTCTGGGGTAGTGCATTCCAGAGTACTGGCGCAGCACATGAGAAGTCTTGGAGACGGAGGTGCAAGGTTCGGATTTTGGGGGATGTTAGTCTTAGGTCATTTGTAGAACGGAGGGCACGTGTAGGGCGATAGACAGAGATGAGAGAGGAGATATAAGGCGGTTCAGAACTGTGGAGAGCTTTGTGGGTAAGAGCGATGAGTTTATATTGGACCCTGTAGCGAATGGGCAGCCAGTGTAATCACTGGCACAAGATGGAGGCATCGGTGAAGCGGCTGGACAGAAATACGACCGTGGCTGACGCATTCAGGACGGATTGGAGAGGAGAAAATTTGGTAAGAGGGAGACCGATCAGAAGAGAGTTGCAGTAGTCCAGACGAGAGTGAATAAGAGCGACAGTAAGAGTTTTAGCAGTTCCAAGGGTGAGAAAAGGTCAGATTCTGGAGATGTTTTTAAGATGCAGGTGACAAGAGCGAGTGAGTGATCGGATATAGGGAGTAAAGGAAAGATTAGTGTTGAATATGACCCCAAGGCAGCGGGTGTGCTTCTTGGGAGTTATGGTTAACCCTCCAAGGTAATTTCGATGTTGGTAGAGTTAGGTTAGTAGAGGGGAGAAACACAAGAAGTTCAGTTCTAGAGAGATTCAGTTTAAGATAGAGGGAGGACATGATGTTAGAGACAGCAGACAGACAATCCTTGGTATTTTGTATTAGGGTAGGGGTGATGTCAGGTGAAGAAGTGTATAATTGGGTGTCATCAGCATAGAGATGATACTGGAACCCAAATCTGCTGATTGTTTGTCCAATAGGGGCAGTGTATAGAGAGAAAAGGAGGGGGCCTAGGACTGAACCCTGTGGAACCCTGATAGTAAGGGGATGAGGAGAGGAAGAGGAGCTGGCAAAAGATACAGTGACGGACCAGTCAGAGAGGTAGGAGGAGAACCAGGAGAGAACGGTTTCCTTGAGGCCTATTGAGCGGAGCATAGTGAGGAGGAGCTGGTGATCCACAGTGTCAAATGCGGCAGAGAGATCCAGGAGAATCAGCAGGGAGCAGTGACCTTTAGATTTAGCTGTTAGTAGATCATTAGAGACTTTAGTGAGGGCAGTTTCAGTGGAGTGTAAGGAGCAGAAACCAGATTGTAGAGGGTGGAGGAGAGAGTTATCTGAGAGATAGAGTGATCTGACAGAATATGTATGTGCTCTGGCATCCTTACCAATAAGTATGTGCTGTGGCTCCCTTCCCAATAAGTATGTGCTCTGGCACTCTTCCCAATAAGATTGTGCTGTGGCTCCCTTCCCAATAAGTATGTATTCTGGCAACCTTCCCAATAAATATGTGCTC
Source organism: Phyllobates terribilis (assembly GCF_046119375.1). Classification (NCBI taxonomy): domain Eukaryota; kingdom Metazoa; phylum Chordata; class Amphibia; order Anura; family Dendrobatidae; genus Phyllobates; species Phyllobates terribilis. The sequence goes on along the minus strand of NW_027362771.1, from coordinate 527,769,277 downwards.
TAGCTTATTATGATTGAACTGTCCCTATAAACATCAGTTCCCTCAATATAAAAGAATCATCAATAAATCCAATTATCGGATTCTCCTCTTCGGTCCACTTGTTAAAATATCTTCTCATCTTACATGTGACTATGCACTTATAGCTACTAATGGGGATTCCACTTAGAATTATGTCCAGATACAGGGTAACCTGCTGATATATAGTGCCCACATGATACTACCATACTGTTCATAAATACATTAAAAAAATGTATTCGGTACTAATATCTTATTAAATTTGGAATTCCTTGGAAACACATTTTATTTTAGCTGTACTGTTTAATAATATATTATAACAGATATTACAAAGAATATGCTCCACACCCACTGAAGATGTCCTATAAATTAGTAAAGTACATGTCCCTAGACCCTCAACGTTCGCTCAAAGCACTGTACAACATTGCTCAGCCCCTGCATGAACGTTCGTACTGTGGTGTATGGACCCACAGACTTTCTATTGAGCCCATACATCCCTATGCAAACATCTATGCAGGGACTGAGTACTGCTGCATAGCGGTTTCAGCAGTTTGGATATGGAGAAACAAACTTAAATCATTTTTAGGGGGAAATAAAAATACTAAAATTAAAATAATGAGGTTGCATAAGTGTGAACACCCTCTTGTAATTGGGGATGTGGTTGTGTTCAGAATTAACCAATTACACTTAAACTCATCTTAAATAGTGCAGAGATGCCATCATGTACAGGATTCTGATTAACCCCCTCTCCCCCCTAGCCTGTTTTCACCTTCATGACCAGGCCAAATCTTACAATTCTGACCACTGTCACTTTATGTGATAATAACTCTGTAACGCTTCAACGGATCCCACTGATTCTGAGATCTCACTGATTCTGAGAATGTTTTTTCGTTACACATTGTACTTTATGATGGTGGTAAATTTACGTACATATTTTTTGGGTTTATTTGTAAAAACATTGGAATATTTGGCGAAAATTTCGCAATTTTCAAACTTTTAATTCATATGCATATTTATGTCTATATACAGCTCTGGCAAAAAATTAAGAGATCAGTGCAAAATTTTCATTTTCTCTGATTTTTCTCTTTATAGGTATATTTTTGAGTAAAATGTACATTGATGTTTTATTCTATACACTACTCACAACTTGTCTCCGACATTCAAAGCAATTTTGAATTTATTTGCAGCAAATGAGAAATCGTCAAAATAATAAAAAAGAAACAATAATACAAAGAAAACAAGTTCTTATTCATTTAGAAACAACAATACTCATGTTTTAACTCAGGAAGAGTTCAGAAATCAATATTTGGTGGAATAACCATGATTGTTAATCACAACTTTCATGCGTCTTGGCTGCTTTCCACCAGTGTTGCACGCTGCTTTTGGGTGACCTTATGCCACTCCTGGCACAAAGATTTAAGCAGTTCTTCTTTGTTTGATGGCTTGTGACTATCCATCTTCCTCCTGATTACATTCCAGAGGTTTTCAATGGTGTTCAGGTCTGGAGATTGGGCTGCCATGACAGGGTCTTGATGTGGTGCTCCTTCATCCACACATTGATTGACCTAGCTGTGTGGCATGGGGCATTGTCCTGCTGGAAAAAAACAGTCCTCAGAGTTGGGGAACATTGCCTGAGCAGAAGGAAGCAAGTGTTTTTCAAGGATAACCTTGTATGCGGCCTGATTCCTACGTCCTTCGCAAAGATTAACCTGCCCAATTCCAGCCTTGATGAAGCATCACCAGATCATCACCGATCTTCCACCAAATTTCATAGTGGGTGCACGACACTGTGGCTTGTATGCCTCTTCAGGTCTCCATCTAACCATTAGACGACCAGGTGTTGGGCAAAGCTGAAAATTAGACTCATCAGAGAAGATTACCGAACTCCAGTCCTCTATGGTCCAATCCTTATGGTCTTTGGTAAACTTCAGCCTGGCTCTCCTTGGCTTCTCATTGATGAAAGGCTTTTTTCTAGCTTTACATGACTTGAGGCCTCTAGGAGCCTGTTACGAGCTATTCTTGCCTTGCACTTCACCCCAGCAGCCATTTGGCATTCCTTTTGTAGGTCACTTGATGTCATCCTGTGGTTGCCAAGTGACATTCGAATAAGATGACGGTCATCCCGGTCAGTGGAGAGTCGCTTTCGCCCTCTGCCGGTCTGTAGCTTTGTTGTCCCCAATGTCTGCTGCTTGATCTTGTTGTAATGGACTGCCGTCTTCGAAATTTTAAGGATGGAGGCAACATGACGCTCACTGTATCCCTCTGCTAGTAAAGCCAGAATTGAGCCCTTCTTTTCCTCAATCAAGACTTTTCTTTTCAACTCCTTTGGCATGGTTAAAAATTATTTTTTCATTCAAATTACTTTTGGGCTATTCCTAGCACTTGTTTTGCCATCCAGCTTGTCCTATTGCAAGAGGACTGTGAAGACCACAGCAGTGTTTTTTATGCTTTCCCTCGTTACATAAGATTTGGTTCAGGTGATCACCTAATCAGAAGCACATTAAGTAGAATGAGGTGGACTTTAGTTGGAATTCAACTGACACTGGAAGAGAATGGCTGTCAGACATGTAGAGATGGGGATTTTTAGAAAACTGTGCAATGGTCTCTTAATTTTTGCCAGAGCTGTATATAATAGTGCAGTATATGCCTGTTCCTGTCCCCGCTGTCTGTATATATATGTATATATATATATACAGTACAGACCAAAAGTTTGGACACACCTTCTCATTTAAAGATTTTTCTGTATTTTCATGACTATGAAAATTGTACATTCACACTGAAGGCATCAAAACTATGAATTAACACATGTGGAATTATATACTTAAAAAAAAAGTGTGAAACAACTGAAAATATGTCTTATATTCTAGATTCTTCAAAGTAGCCACCTTTTGCTTTGATGACTGCTTTGCACACTCTTGGCATTCTCTTGATGAGCTTCAAGAGGTAGTCACCGGAAATGGTCTTCCAACAATCTTGAAGGAGTTCCCAGAGATGCTTAGCACTTGTTGGCCCTTTTGCCTTCATTTTGCGGTCCAGCTCACCCCAAAACATCTCGATTGGGTTCAGGTCTGGTGACTGTGGAAGCCAGGTCATCTGGCGTAGCACCCCATCACTCTCCTTCTTGGTCAAATAGCCCTTACACAGCCTGGAGGTGTGTTTGGGGTCATTGTCCTGTTGAAAAATAAATGATGGTCCAACTAAACGCAAACCGGATGGAATAGCATGCCCTGCAAGATGCTGTGGTAGCCATGCTGGTTCAGTATGCCTTCAATTTTGAATAAATCCCCAACAGTGTCACCAGCAAAGCACCCCCACACCATCACACCTCCTCCTCCATGCTTCACGGTGGGAACCAGGCATGTAGAGTCCATCTGTTCACCTTTTCTGCGTCGCACAAAGACACGGTGGTTGGAACCAAAGATCTCAAATTTGTACTCATCAGACCAAAGCACAGATTTCCACTGGTCTAATGTCCATTCCTTGTGTTCTTTAGCCCAAACAAGTCTCTTCTGCTTGTTGCCTGTCCTTAGCAGTGGTTTCCTAGCAGCTATTTTACCATGAAGGCCTGCTGCACAAAGTTTCCTCTTAACAGTTGTTGAAGAGATGTGTCTGCTGCTAGAACTCTGTGTGGCATTGACCTGGTCTCTAATCTGAGCTGCTGTTAACCTGCGATTTCTGAGGCTGGTGACTCAGATAAACATCCTCAGAAGCAGAGGTGACTCTTGGTCTTCCTTTCCTGGGGCGGTCCTCATGTGAGCCAGTTTCTTTGTAGCGCTTGATGGTTTTTGCAACCTCACTTGGGGACACTTTCAAAGTTTGCCCAATTTTTCGGACTGACTAACCTTCATTTCTTAAAGTAATGATGGCCACACGTTTTTCTTTACTTAGCTGCTTTATTCTTGCCATAATACAAATTCTAACAGTCTATTCAGTAGGACTATCAGCTGTGTATCCACCAGACTTCTGCACAACACAACTGATGGTCCCAACCCCATTTATAAGGCAAGAAATCCCACTTATTAAACCTGACTGGGCACACCTGTGAAGTGAAAACCATTTCCGGTGACTACCTCTTGAAGCTCATCAAAAGAATGCCAAGAGTGTGCAAAGCAGTCATCAAAGCAAAAGGTGGCTACTTTGAAGAACCTAGAATATAAGACATATTTTCAGTTGTTTCACACTTTTTTGTTAAGTATATAATTCCACATGTGTTAATTCATAGTTTTGATGCCTTCAGTGTGAATGTACAATTTTCATAGTCATGAAAATACAGAAAAATCTTTAAATGAGAAGGTGTGTCCAAACTTTTGGTCTGTACTGTATATTAGTGCAGAATAGCGCTGTATATAGACATATCAGTGCAGTATGTACCTGTTCCTTTCCCTGCAGTCTGTATACATATATATATATATATATATATATATACAGTACAGACCAAAAGTTTGGACACACCTTCTCATTTAAAGATTTTTCTGTATTTTCTTGACTATGAAAATTGTATATTCACACTTAAGGCATCAAAACTGAATTAGCACATGTGGAATTATATACTTAACAAAAAAGTGTGAAACAACTGAAAATATGTCTTATATTCTAGGTTCTTCAAAGTAGCCACCTTTTGCTTTGATGACTGCTTTGCACACTCTTAGCATTGTCTTGATGAGCTTCAAGAGGTAGTCACTGGAAATGGTCTTCCAACAATCTTGAAGGAGTTCCCAGAGATGCTTAGCACTTCTTGGCCCTTTTGCCTTCACTCTGTGGTCCAGCTCACCCCAAACCATCTCGATTGGGTTCAGGTCTGGTGACTGTGGAGGCCAGGTCATCTGGCGTAGCACCCCATCACTCTCCTTCTTGGTCAAATAGCCCTTACACAGCCTGGAGGTGTGTTTGGGGTCATTGTCCTGTTGAAAAATAAATGATGGTCCAACTAAATGCAAACCGGATGGAATAGCATGCCGCTGCAAGATGCTGTGGTAGCCATGCTGGTTCAGTATGCCTTCAATTTTGAATAAATCCCCAACAGTGTCACCAGCAAAGCACCCCCACACCATCACACCTCCTCCTCCATGCTTCACGGTGGGAACCAGGCATGTAGAGTCCATCCGTTCACCTTTTCTGCGTCGCACAAAGACACGGTGGTTGGAACCAAAGATCTCAAATTTGGACTCATCAGACCAAAGCACAGATTTCCACTGGTCTAATGTCCATTCCTTGTGTTCTTTAGCCCAAACTTGTCTCTTCTGCTTGTTGCCTGTCCTTAGCAGTGGTTTCCTAGCAGCTATTTTACCATGAAGGTCTGCTGCACAAAGCCTCCTCTTAACAGTTGTTGTAGAGATGTGTCTGCTGCTAAAACTCTGTGTGGCATTGACCTGGTCTCTAATCGGAGCTGCTGTTAACCTGCGATTTCTGAGGCTGGTGACTCGGATAAACTTATCCTCAGAAGCAGAGGTGACTCTTGGTCTTCCTTTCCTGGGGCGGTCCTCATGTGAGCCAGTTTCTTTCTAGCGCTTGATAGTTTTTGCAACTGCACTTGGGGACACTTTCAAAGTTTTCCCAATTTTTCGCACTGACTGACCTTAATTTCTTAAAGTAATGATGGCCACTCGTTTTTCTTTACTTAGCTGCTTTTTTCTTGCCATAATACAAATTACAGTCTATTCAGTAGGACTATCAGCTGTGTATCCACCTGACTTCTGCACAACACAACTGATGGTCCCAACACCATTTATAAGGCAAGAAATCCCACTTATTAAACCTGACAGGGCACACCTGTGAAGTGAAAACCATTTCTGGTGACTACCTCTTGAAGCTCATCAAGAGAATGCCAAGAGTGTGCAAAGCAGTCATCAAAGCAAAAGGTGGCTACTTTGAAGAACCTAGAATATAAGACATATTTTCAGTTCTTTCATACTTTTTTGTTAAGTATATAATTCCACATGTGTTAATTCATAGTTTTGATGCCTTCAGTGCGAATGCACAATTTTCATAGTCATGAAAATACAGAAAAATCTTTAAATGAGGTGTGTCCAAACTTTTGGTCTGTACTGTATATTAGTGTAGTATAGAGCTGTATATATCTATCAGTGCAGTATATACCTGTTCTGTCCCCGTGCCATCTGTATGTTTATATATATATGTATATATTAGTGCAGTATAGAACTGTATAGATAAATTAGTGCCATATAGATATTAGTGCAGTATAGAGCTGTATATATAGATATATATATTTGTGCAGCAGTATATACCTGTTCTGTCACAGTGCCGTCTGTCTGTGTATATATATATAGCGTATATATATAGCGTATATGGCTTCGGGGGAGGGAATGATTACAGGACAAAGAAACAGAACTATTAAATTTTATTTTACACAGCTCTTGTCTTGTGACAAATGGTGAATAAGGGAGGGTTGAGAGGGGTTTGGGAGAAATTGTTAATATTGTCTTAATATCACCTTGATATCTCCCCCTCTTTGAGGTGGCATAGGGGCTGATTTACAGATCGCCCCTTAAGCCTACCTCCTCGGTATCTCCTTGACGGCACAGCCCGTCGGCGTTGCCATGTTCACTACCCATCTTGTGCTGAATGGGAAATTGGAATGCTGTAGAGCCAGGCTCCACCGCAGTGGTTTCCCATTGTCACCGGACACCCGATGCAGCCAGCTGAGGGGGTTGTAGTCAGTCACTACGGTGAAGTTGCGCCCGTATAGATAAGGCTGCAGCTTCCACATGGCCCACACTATAGCGAGGCACTCCTTCTCTACAGTAGCGTATGCCACTTCCAGGGGTAAGAGCTTGTGGCTGACGAACATCACCGGATGCTCTTCCCCCAGCCCGTTTACCTGGCTGAGCACAGCACCCAGGCCAAACGCACTGGCGTCCGTTTGGACTAAAAACTGCCGGGCGAAGTCCGGGGCCTGAAGGACTGGGGAACTGGTCAGGGCAGCTTTCAGCGCCATGAAGGACAGCTCACAGTCAGCTGTCCAGTTGACTGTCAGTGGTAGCTTCTTTTTCGTGAGGTCCGTCAGAGGCTTAGCAAGGGCACTATAGTTGGGGACAAACTTCCTATAGTACCCTGCCATACCCAAGAAGGACATCACCTGCTTCTTGGGTTTAGGGGAGGGCCATCAATCTTCCCAGGCTCTAGCTTCAGAGTTCCGCCACCAACTCAGTACCTTGAGCAGCTGGTTGACTAATCGCTGGAAAGTGGCAGGTGAATTCCTCATGCCAAACGGCATGACGAGGGATTCATACAGCCCGAACAGTGTAATGAAGGCGGACCTCTCCTGGGCCTCCTGAGACAGAGGAATCAGCCAGTATCCTCGACTCAGGTCCATAATGGTCAAGTACTGGGCCCCGGCTATGCGATCCGGCAGCTCATCGATGTGTGGCATTGGGTATGTATCGGGATCTGTGATGGCATTTAGCCTCTTGTAGTCCACGCAGAACCAGGTTGTCCAGTCCTTTTTCGGGACTAGGACTACAGGCGAGGCCCATGCACTTTTTGACCTTTTGGCTCACCCCCAGGTCCAACATCTCATCTATCTCCGCCTTCATGTCTTTCTGCACCTCTAGAGAGACACGGTAAGTGGATTGATGGACTGGCGGGTGACTCCCTGTGTGCACCTGGTGGACAGCTAGCTGCGTCCTCCCTGCTACACCCGTGAAGAGGGTCAGGTAAGGCCGGAACACCTCCCGCAGCTGGGACTTCTGGTCCTTGGATAGCTGCAGGTTGAATTCCGCGTCCTCAATAGACCCTCCGCTCCGGGCGGCGGCCAGTAAGTACCCCGGAGGGGCTTACAGCCACAGGAAAATATCCACATTGTTCCCTAGCTGACGGGTGCAGAGTGTACTTTAATGAGAAAAAACAATTAACTTGTATATATACAGCTCTATACTGCACTAACATATATATATATATATTAGATGGAGGCCCGATGCTATTGCATCGAGAGGGCGGTAATGTCACGATGGGGGCAGGCTTTGCAGCGTTGAGAATTTCTCCCCCCATGTGCTCACCCACCTATCCACTCTCTCTTTCCCCCCATGTGCTGACTTCTCCCATCTGTGCTCTCTTCTTTGACCTGTCTACCCCATGTGCAATCCCCCTTGTCTGCTTTCTCTCTACTTCCTGTGCTGTTTTCTCTCCTCATGTGCTGTACCATTTGAGCTGTCTCCCCCCTGTGCTCTGTGTCTCTCCCCCCTGTGCGCTTTCTCTCTCCCCCATCTGCTGTCTTCTCTCATGTGATCTCTTCTTTGACCTGTGTACCCCATGTGCTTTCCCCCTTGTCTGCTCTCTCTCTCCACCTCTGTGCTGTCTTCTTCCCTCATGTGTTCTCTCGTTTGAGCTGTCTCCCCGCGCAGTAAATCAGACCGCCGCCATCTTTGTGCAGGCAGATAGCGGAGGTCACATTAAAACTGCGCATGCGCTCCTCCTTTACAAAGATGGCGGCGGTCAGTGAATCATTTGGCACCACTCAACACTACACCACTCCTGTCCTGCAGGGGGCCTAAATGCACTAGGGTGCTGCCCCGGCCCGGGATAGAGGAGATGGGGGGAACCAAAGATAGGGGGAACCATGTAGTGGGTGAGGGTGGAGGACACACTTTTAGGAAACACCTATTCATTCATATTTAATCTACGGCCATCTTAGGTTTAAGGTCTTTGATTGTGGTCTTCTGCCAGAGTCCAGCAAAAGTCTGCAGCTGACTGAAGATACACTGTCCTCGTACTCTGGCCTTGAGACGAGGAGCGGGTCAGAGTTAACCACTGTCTCTAACCAGTCAAGGTCCTGACCTAAGAAGGCCCTGGAGGGGAGCAGAGGAGATAGGCTCCACAGGCAAAAGGATCCCAGGGGGATACGGACGGAGCGGAGTCGCCACCTGTATTCTTTACTCTGGCCTAGTCAGAGGGATTCCTGCTGCAAAAGGGGTGACCGGCCCCCGATATCTGACTTTGCTACTTCACGTCTCAGTCAGAAAAGCCCGGAGGCTTAGTAGATCCCAGAGGAATACAGACGGAGCGGCCTACGCCACCTGTATCTCTCACACTGCGTTTATCCAGTGGGACCCGGCCTTACAACACATTCGTACCACACACAGTCAGGAGAAGACTTAGTGGGAGAACAACTTACCAAGGAGAGGAACACACACCAGAGGGGTCTCGACAGGTGCTCCTGATCTACCTGGAAAGTGCTGAGCCCCCTTCCCGCAGCCGCAGTACGCCGTGTGTAGCAGAGAGAAGCTTTGCAGCTGAAAGTTCATCCCAAGTGAGTAAAGACCCGGATGACTTCATACACCGTCTCAGCTTGTTATTTCCTGCGCGGCACTGCACCCACCATTCCTTCTCACTCTGTCCGGAGGCCTGCTCCGCCTGTGGGGAGCTGTCCCATCTTAGCTGCCCGTAACACCGGCCTCAGTGGACTGAAGCAGCGCTGGTGCCCATCACCGGAAACCGCAGGTGGCGTAGTCGGAAAATACCACTCTTACTTGAAAGCCCATTATATCTTTTATGTCACTGCCCTGGGCACGGACCGAGTCTAGACCACGACTGCCTCCCCCGCTACCCCTACACCGACCCGGCTCCGAGTAACCCCATTTCCCAGGGAGGGCTAGAGTGTCACACTTGACCTTCTTGTAATGGACTGCCGTCTTCGATGGTGATTTTTAGAAAACTGTGCGGTGGTCTCTTAAATTTTGCCAGAGCTGTATATACAGCTCTATACTGCACTAACATACAGTGGGTACAGAAAATATTCAGACCCCTTTAAATTTTTCACTCTTTGTTTCATTGCAGTCATTTGGTAAATTCTAAAAAGTTCATTGTTTTTTTCTCATTAAAGTACACTCTGCACCCCATCTTGACTGAAAAAAAAACAGAAATGTAGAATTTTTTGCTAATTGATTAAAAAAGAAAAACCGAAATATCACATGGTCATAAGTATTCAGACCCTTTGCTCAGACACTCATATTTAAGTCACATGCTGTCCATTTCTTTGTGATCCTCCTTGAGATGGTTCTACTCCTTCATTGGAGTCCAGCTGTGTTTAATTAAACTGATAGGACTTGATTTGGAAAGACACACACCTGTCTATATAAAACCTCACAGCTGACAGTGCATGTCAGACCAAATGAGAATCGTGAGCTCAAAGGAACTGCCCAAGGAGCTCAGAGACAGAATTGTGGCAAGGCACAGATCTGGCCTAGGTTACAAAAGAATTTCTGCATTACTCAAGGTTCCTAAGAGCACAGTGGCCTCCATAATCTTTAAATGGAAGAAGTTTGGTACCACCAGAAGTCTTCCTAGACCCGGCCGTCCAGCCAAACTGAGCAATCGTGGGTAAAAAGTCTTGGTGAGAGAGGTAAAGAAGAACCCCAAGATCACTGTGGCTGAGCTCCAGAGATGCAGTAGGGAGATGGGAGAAAGTTCCACAAAGTCAACTATCACTGCAGCCCTCCACCAGTCGGGCTATTATGGCAGAGTGGCCCGAAGGAAGCCTCTACTCAGTGCAAGACATATGAAAGCCCACATAGAGTTTGCTCAAAAACACATGAAGGACTCCCAGACTATGAGAAATAAGATTCTCTGGTCTGATGAGACGAAGATAGAACTTTTTGGTGATAATTCTAAGCGGTATGTGTGGAGAAAACCAGGCACTGCTCAATACAATCCCCGTGTCCCCGTGCCATCTGTATGTATATATTAGTGCAGTATATAGATATATGCGGGTAGTATGTATCTGTTGTGTCCCCACGCCGTCTGTATGTATATATTAGTACAGTATAGAGTTGTATGTATAGATGTATATAGATATATCCGGGTAGTATGTACCTGTTGAGTCCCCGCGCTGTCAGTATGTATATATTAGTACAGTATAGAGTTGTGTGTGTGTATATATATATATATATATATATATATATATATATATATATACACACATATCTATATATATATATAGTGCAGTATATAGATATATCCGGGCAGTATGTACCTGTTGTGTCCCTGCGCAGTCTGTATGTATATATTAGTGCAGTATAGAGTTGTATGTATATATATATAAATATATAGTGCAGTATATAGATATATCCGGACAGTATGTACCTGTTGAGTCCCCGTGCCTTCTGTATGTATATATTAGTGCAGTATAGAGCTGTATATGTATAGATATATATAGATATATCCGGGCAGTATGTACCTGTTGAGTCCCCGTGCCTTCTGTATGTATATATTAGTGCAGTATAGAGCTGTATATGTATAGATATATATAGATATATCCGGGCAGTATGTACCTGTTGAGTCCCCGCGCCTTCTGTGCCCGCTGCTCCTCCGTACAATGAGTCTTGTTCCCATTATTTGGGTATATTTGCATTTTATTGTTTTAATAAAGAGGAAGTGCCGGGCGGATAATGGACAGACGCGGAGTTCAGCCCCGATTTGACTACCTGTCTGGTGCAGGGGTGACTGTCCCGCTGCGGCCACCAGCAGTGCTGACACCACCCTCCCCTCACCTGTCAGCAGCGCTATACTGGAAGCGCTGGAGCCGCAGGTAGCAGATCGCTGCCGCTGACCGCTGCACATGCGCGACCTGCCGGGTGGGCGGGGCTTCCTTTGATAGACGGCTCAGTCTAGTAAATGCGCTAGTGGGATATTTAAAGGGGCGGAGCTGTCTCCGGGTGCGTATACAGGATCATTTGCATAGGGGCGTGGTCATAGAAGCGGAAGTCTGTGAGGCTGCGCAGTGGGTGATGAGGACAGGAGGCCAAGTTTGGAGGGAAGGTGCATGGGAATGGAGGGAAGGGGGGCGCAGCAGAGCACTGGGGATTAACAAGGTGGGTAGACCCAGCCATGGGTACTGGGATTAGTGGTAAAGCCTGGGTGGGTGGTGTACAGGTGTGTGCATGTTGGGGGCACTCAGGGTGGGGGCATTTGTTTTGGCTTAGAGCCCTGTTCACATTGAGTGCTGTTTTGTGCAGTGTGTGTGTTGGGTTATAGTGTTTTTCCAGTGTGGAGTCTATAATTTGCTTTGGGTGTTTTTTTTTTAAGGCAGTGTTCAGATGGAGCCGACGAGTTGTGTTTTTTGCATAGAATGTGGAATTTTGCCGTTTCCTGGTAAAACCCCTCAACTTGATGGCACCGTCTGTGTCCTCTCTCTGCCCCCGGTATGCTCCAGCTAGTGTTAGATGAGGAGGCTCGCACTATGGACACCGGCAGGAGGAAACGTTGCACAAGTTCTGTACGAGCTGATGGTAATTTCCATCTTGTAACTTTAGTTCCATTTTTCTCTATCTAATCAGGAGATTGTGATCTGCGGTCGGAGACGGAAGCGAGACGTATCACTCAGCATAACGAGCGTGCGACAAGTAAGTCGGGAGTCTCTGTCTCTGGCGGGAGTGCGTTTTCCAGCGAGTCAGGCGGGATCCCAGCACGGTCATTGAGCAGAATGACGCATGCAAAGCTTAAAGGGAATCGGTCAGCAGGTTTTTCCTATGTAATCTGACAGCAGCATGATGTAGGGACAGAGACCCTGATTCTTGTGATGTCACTTAGTTTACTGGGTGCAGCAGTTATGATACAATCATAGTTTTCTGCGTATAAGCCCACTCACACCAAAGCTTTCTTTGTATAGAGAGCTACTAATCAGTGCTGGAGGTGGACTAGGAAGCACGACGCCAGTTGTCCTACAGTAATAATTTCCTGCCACTGATTGTATTGAAACAGCAAATCACAGCTTATTAAGTGATACATCACTGGAATCAGGGTCTCTGCTCTTATATTACGGTGTTCTCAGATTACATAGCAAAAACCGGGCGACAGATTGCCTTTAAGGCTGGGTGCCCACGTAGCGTTTTTCAAGCGTTTATGCTGCTGAATTTCCGCAGCATAAACGCTTGTGAAACGCTAGGTAATCCGCACCCCATGGTCCCCAAGGGGATTCCGCATGTTCTATGCACATGCTGCGGATTTTTCCGCAGCGTTTATGCTGCGTACAAAAATCCGCAGCATGTCATTTAATTTTGCGGAAGCGCAGCGGAACTCCCGCCATTGACTTGCATTGAAACGCATAGAAACCGCGACTGTACATTTGTACAAGCGGCTTCTATGCGTCTCTATGTGCAGATGGTACCCAGTTCTGGAGGAGAGAAGACTCTCATCCAGACCTGGGTACCATAGAAAACTGTAAAAAAAGAATAAAATAACAAATAAAGTTTATACTCACCTTTCCGAAGGCTTCTATCTGAATGCCGGCATCGCTTGAGGACCTGCGGTGACGTCACAGTCATGTGACCGCAGGCCCTTCACCGCTCTGTCTCGCGATATGCCGGGAACCAGACAGGAACGAGCGCTGCTGCACACATCGGGGCCTCGGGGGTGAGTATCGCTTTATTTGTTTTAATTTTTTACTTTTCACACTGTATAAATCCATGCTGTTTGCATGGATTTATACAGTGTGACCTAGTTGTCAAGCACTTTCCAAGTGATGCTATCGCCTGGAAAGCGCTTGTCAATCTGCATGCGGAAATGCATGTGGATCCGCATGTATTCTGCAGGAAAAACGCATGCACAATCTGCATGTGTTTTTTCTGCCAGGGAGATGCAGAAATGCTGCAGAAATTTTCTGCATCGTGGGCACATAGCCTAAAGGGAATGTGTCACCCCCCCCTGGGCGATATCGGTGATTTAGCACAGAGGCGGCAATTAGGGGAATAGTAAGCAGATAGGAAGGGTTTGCTTGCCGTCCCCCGGACGCCAAGCCTCCGGAAAACAGACTTTGTAAAACCAGATTTCTTTGCTATCAGACCTCTGCTATTGACCATTCAGGTATGTATAGATTTACTTTTCTATACCCTGTATGGCCATAGTAGAGGTCTGATATCGCCCAGGGGGTTGACACATTCCCTTTAAATTATGCAGTTTTTCCAATGGGCACAAAAACGTTCCTGTCCCCATCTGATAAGAGGTGCAGAACTGCAGAGGAGCACAAATGGAAGTCAAAGTTGCATCCATTGAGCTCTGCGTCATTATTACCAATGATTATGTCAGGGATTGTGTAAGAATCAAGGTCATTAGGTATTCATAGAGGGGGGGAACATATAAATGATGGGGTCCTATAGCAAGCTTCAAAATAGTCCCCTGTCCCTAAAAGGTAAAAAGAGTCACAATTATTTGGCGGCGATCAGGCACAGTGTTGCTTTAGAGATGAGTAAGAAGGTATACATTGCGGTTCAGCTCCTGTACAGTATAGCGCCACAAAGAAGCCCCTAAAGTACATTCCCTTACACAATTTGCCCCCTACCACCACAGTGCGCTCCCCCTAAATGCTCCACACACAGCTTGAACAACCCATCCTTTTGTTCTCACAGGAAATAAGTTACCACCAGAGGAGCCTTTCAGCAACTTAAAGGGGTTGTCCAGACACAACATATTGATGGCCTGTCCTTAGCACTAGTGGGGGCCCGATACCCCAGATTTACTCCGCTCTCTTCAATGAAAACACATACACTCTTAGAGGAACTGAGGGTTTGTTTATGGAGGCGTGGGCGACTGCTACTTAGGGTTAACGGGAACCTTTAATGGGTTTTCCCAAGCACATAGATATTGTAAAACCTATCAGACATGAAGAAAAGTCATAATTTACTTGCTGTTTAAAATTCTGGACTGTTCCTGGTCGGTCACATGTGGTCATGTGTCTCCAGATCCTTACTACAAAGTACAGATTAGAACGGAAGGATGCCTGTCACTCAAGCACAGCTCTGCCTGCAGGAGGCGGGGCTCAGCCAGCAGTGTGCGCTGAATGGTGATGTCATTGGGGAGTGGCCAGTGATCCCTGGATAGTATACAGTGAGGGAGGCAGCACAAGCTCCATAAAGAAGAGTTAACTTGTCAACTAGTGGCCAGAGCGGATGGTGCTGGGCGCTATAAAGTGCCAGGTTACATTATAATCAATAACTACATTGCATGACCCATTTCTTCCCTGCAGTACACTGTGCTGCCAGTGTCACCTGTAACATTGACTGCATGAGAGCATCAAGGCAATGCATAGTAGAAGTGTCTGGAGGGAGAAACTATGTGCAGTGATTTATCCCTCTTGAGACTGTATAGGAGTCTCAGGATGGTGCTTTGTCAGTGGAATGAGCGGGCACTGACGCTGCGTGTGGGAGTCAGCTGCGAAGCAGATGCAGGTTTGTCAGAAACCTGAGCGCACTGCCTCCTGGGAAATGTAGTCTGGAGGCGCAGAGGGAGAGCGGCAGAAAGTTCAGGATACAAAGATTAACAGATCATAACAAAAGCCTGAAGGGGGGATAAAAAGTAACATAGGGGTGTGAGGACTCATTACAGGGACAGTCAGATCATTCTTTTTCTTTTTGTGCTTGGAAAAATCCTTTTAATAAGTACAGTCAGCAATCATCTTATCTCTATCCGTCCGCAGCTGAATAGTCTATTGTTTCCTGTTATCGTTCTGGGGAGGACTGAGATCTCCTCAGAAATGTCTGCCCCGTGATCACTACTGTGGGAACCTCTCCATACATATGTAGGACTGATCTCCGCAGCTTTCTGCCATTGTGTATTGTGGGACCTCTCTGTGGTGCTGTATACGGACAGGTGAACAGTTATGGTGATGTCAGACCCTTGTCGTTTGTTTCTGGCTCAGACCTCGTCATGTTCCCGTTCCCACTTAAAAAGAGGAGGAAAGAGGCTGTGGCCCCCACGGATCTAGTAGCCCCACCACTCGTATTTCCTGATGTCTTGATATTCTTGGTTGAGCGAAGAATGGGGGCTGCACGAAGGGGCTTCCTCACATCACTGGCACAGAGGAAAGGATTCGGTGTGGCACACGAATACAGGTACGACTTCAGCATGGCACGGTATATAATGGGGTGATTTAGATGGTTGCATTATTCTATCACTATCATCTCTGGATGTTGGCCACCTATGGACATTTCTCACCATACAGCATTCCAAGTTAACCTTTATGGCCACAGTCAACAAGATGGACTTTTAAAGGGTATCTGTTTGTACCCCTGATTGTCCCCACCTGCTAATCTGATGTGTTACTGTTGCTGCAGTCTTTGAAGGATGTTCATTTTATCCTGCAGCATCACATAAGGCCGGACTAGTCTGGCAGGGTGTCTCTTTCCCCGGACTTGTCCTACCTCTGACCTTCTAATTACGCCTTCTTGCATGTGACTGACAGCCTGAATAATGGTGCGATCAGTATTGTATGAAGGGTGTCAGTCACACCCCGTGAGGCGTGATTAGAAGATCCAAGAGAAGAGATACCTCTGCAGGCTTAAGGGGATTGTCCGGCCTTCAGGTACAAGTCTGCAGTCAGTCACACTATATGACTGCAGACTTATGAATCCCCACATTGCACGTACTGTGAGGATTCTCCGGTCATGTGACCACAGGTATTCGATTTGCATACTTCTGGACACATTCCGACTAGAATGTGTAATGAGTGAGGCCGTGCATGTCTAGTCAGCACGTGACGGCATTTATGCAAATCACATACTTACAGTTACGCTCCCGGCACCGGAGAATCCTCACAGCGAGCAGTGCGAGCGATGTGAGGATTCACAAGTCTACAGTCACAAAATGATTGCAAACTTGTACCCTAAGACCGCACAAACCTTTTAACATATGTGAAGGTCCATACCAGTCCTGGGAATGATTCTGCTTATGAGCCCAAGTACTTGGGTATGCACCTAGTATCGCGTGTGCTCGAGTGACCTGTTCGAATCCCGTGGCCACATGTTTCGTGGCTGTTGGCCAAAAAAGACCACACGGGGATTGCCTGACAAACACAGGCAATCCCTGCATGTTTTGTTTTTGTCTAACAGCCGTGAAACATGCGACCGTGTCACTCGAGCACCGGCCATACTCGGTATATACACGAGCACTTGTGCTCATCACTAGTTACTATGGATCCTGGTGATTGCTCTGTATGATGGCAGTATGCTTGTGTTCCTGGCAGCGGTGCGGTGACGCACGTGGTATCAGAACAGAATTCATTCGCTGATGTCATCTGCTGGATCGAAAGGAAAACTGGGGAGACGATGCAGAGCGCCGACGATCAGACGTTTCCACATATCTTGGACATCAGCTGGTTTACAGAGAGCATGAGCTCAGGAAAACCTGTGCTAGTGGAGGCCAGACACCGTTTAGGGGTAAAGAGACTTATTTTAATTTCGTGTGTGTTCATTTTTGATCTTCCTATAGATGTGGCCGTATTACCAGGGCCTGAGAACTAGCAGAGGCTGAAATGTACATAGTGTCCTGTCTGCGAAGGTCTTTGTCCAAATGGACGTCCTGGTGACCAGGTGGACGCAGGAGCGGCCCAGTGCGATTACATTGGGAGCTCGGCCTAAAACTGACTGCGACAGACTCGGCTTAAAACCATCTAGACCAGGGATGTCAAACTCATAAACAGAGGGCCAAAATGAAAAACTCAGACAAAGTCACGGGTCAACCAGTATACAGAATGATGGGCTCCACACGGCCCTCCATGCAGAATGATGGGCTCCACACGGTCCTCCGTGCAGAATGATGGGCCCCACACAGGGGTGGTTGTTCTGGTGTCGCGGGACAAATATAATCATCCTGCAGGCCAGATTTGGCTTACGGGCCAAAGTTTAACATGTATCGTATGGATGCTGCGATCAATATCGACTACATCATTTAAATGGTTCAGCGAAGAAGGGGGCTCCTTCTTTCACAACACCCCCGTTCTCCATGGGTGTGATTCTAGGGAACAGATGGCCAAGTTGCTTTTTGGTCTGTGAATAAAATTTGAAAAAAAGCTCACAGAAGGCAACAAAAAAGTTTTACCATTCAAAACCTAGTTTTTGTGTTAAAACAAATCTGTAAAAAAATAAATTAAAAATTAGTACACCTATTTGGTAACGCTCTAAAACTGTCACCATTAATTATTTAGGATTATTTTGTGGTAACTGTATTTAAATAAAAGAAAAAATGCTGTTTCAGGTTGCGCCTAATTTTTGCGACTTTTCAAAGCTTTTGCGCCATAATTCTGGTGTGAAAGCTTTGATGAATTGTCCCTTAATGTTGAATTTCTGTGTAACACCTGGTTAGCAAGTTTTAAGAGGTGCATTTTTTTTTTAAAGTGGGGGTCCTAACATAAGCCCTGCAATGCCACTTGAAAGCTGAATTGGTCCCTTTTCTTTGAAAATATAGAAAATTGCTGTTAAACTCTCTAACATCCTAAAGAAATAAAAACTTTCCACCACTGCTTATGTCCTTGTTTGCAGAACTGACATCACATCACCAGCGCTGCAGCCAATCACTGAGGTCAGCAGCTCATGTCTACATGGAAAATGCTGCTGAGCTCTATGATTAGCTGCAGCGTTGTCAACGTGAAGTCGGCAGGGTAGTGGTGGACAGCTGGTGCTGGACCCAGGGAGAATAATTAATACTTTATTTTATTATTATTATTTTTTTTAGAACTACTGAAGCTTTATACAGAAAAGTTTTCTGAAAGGGAACAAACCTTTTAAGGTCATAAAAATTAAAATGTTGCCAAAAATTTCCAACAGAAATTTTTCAATTTGAAATTGTCATAAATAAACTCAAAACACATCACCATTAACATAAAGTACAATGCGTCACGAAAAACCATTCTCGAAATCGCTGGGATAAGTAGAAGCGTTCCGGAGTTATTACCCCTTTTTAGGGCCGATGTCAGGATGGCCTGTAGTAGGAAGGGGTTAAAGGCATATAAAGTTTATCAATTGTGTATACCACATTTCCACTAAGCTTTTTATCAGCTCTCATGTTTGTATTGTAGATTTTAGGATCCCAGATGTGTAAAGACACAGACGCTCTTCCATCAGTGGCGCCGTATGCCTGCCAACGTCAGACACCATTAACCCATCATAATTCAGAGATTACCGTAAGTGACTTGTGTGTGGATGTCATCAGGGGGCTGAGCGGATGCTCCTGCACCAGGTGCGCCTGCTGTCTTATGCACGCCGCTTCTCTTCCCATAATGTTTTGTACAGATATACAATATAGTTGGTTGTGAATGTGATTAAAGCTGGAAAAAAACTTCTAAATATATCATATAAAAGTAAGACAAAATATTAAAACTTAATTGTTCTTGTTTTTTATATATAACGTTTATAGAGAAGGACATTTGTATTTTTGGAATTCTCTATTAAAGGCGTTCGCCACTACTTGGATAACTTCTTAATTCCTATGTTTTTTACCCCTGTAAAATAACACTCAGGCTGCGTGCCCACTATTTGTTTTCCAAGCATTCTTGCCGCTGAATTTCCGCAGCGAAAACGCTTAACGCTTGGTAATACGTGCCCCATGGTCCCCAATGATAATCCGCATGTGTTGTGCACATGTTGCGGAAATTTCCGCTGCGGATTATCATTGCGGAAAAAAACACAGCATGTCCATTAATTTTGCGGACACACAGCATAATTGCTGCCATTGAATCGCTTAATATCTGCATGACTACATGTGCACATGCGGATATTAAGCGATTCAATGTGCGGATGGTACCCGGGTCTGGAGAAGAAGATACTCTCCTCCAGACCCGGGTACCATGGTACCTGTTATAAAAAGACTTTAAAATAAAAAATAAAGATTATACTTGCCTTCCGATGGCCCCTGGTCTCCAAAGCGATGCGTCCGGTGTGTTGGGCGGCTCGCGATGGTCTAAAAGGACCTGCCATGACGCCATTTAGTCTTGTGACCTGTCACATGACTAAATGACGTCATCGCAGGTCCTTTCACACCACCGCTGGCTGTACAAGAGACTGGACACAGCGGAGAAAAGACCGGGGGCCATTGGAAGCTAAGTATAATCTTTATTTTTTTACCATTCTTAGTTTAAAAAAAATAAATAAATAAAATATTTACTTGGTCACACTATATATGCCGTTGCATGGATTTATATAGTGTGAACAAGTTGTCAAGCACTTTCCAAGTGATGCTAAAATCGCCTGGAAAGCGCTTGACAACCCGCAAGCGGAAATACATGTGAAGAACTCTTGACAAACGCTTCTACCTGGCAGGAAAAATGCATGTAAAATCCGCATGCGTTTTTCCTGCCTGGGAGAAGCAGAAAAAATATGCTGCATTTCTGCATCGTGGACACTTAGCCTAAGGGCAGGTGCAGAAGAGTTTGTATTCTCTCATCTGAGAGAATCTGGCTGATTTATGTTAATCACACTCTGGTCCGGGTGTGACCTGATTCTCTCAGATGAGTAGAAGATGGAGAAAAAAAAATGTCTCCATTCCGTCAGTGCGTGGAAATCGTACTGCACTCAGATGTCATTTGAGTGCAGTTCGATGGTTTCCATGGCCTCATTGACTGTCATAGCCAAGTGTGATCCAAATATCAGATCAATCTCTTGCATGGTGTTTTTTTTTTTTTTTCAGACTGGTGTGGTCCGAGGAAAAAATCGAATGTACACGGCCACATAGAATAACATTTGTCTGAATGCGATCCAATGTTGTCGGATCGGACTGAAAATACAGCCCTCTCCAACTGCCATTATCCTCGCCTCTGGTGCTGACACTGTTCCGGTGGTGTCAGAACTGTCTCTCCCGGGGCTTGTGTGACATTATGCGAGCCCTGCAGCTAATCAGCACTGCCTTCACTCTCCTCTCCTATGGGCGTAATTGACATCTGGAGAAAATGAGAGCAGCCACAGCCATCATTTCCTCCAATTTTCTTGATTTGTCTGAAGACTTGGAGGGTGAAAGCAGCGATTTTTGGCCACAGGGATTGCCTGACATACCAATGTCCTGTGTTCCCTGACAGAGCCAGTGTTGACACTGCTGGAGCAACGCCCGCACCAGAGGTGAGTATAGGTGTTATTTTACTGGGAGGGGAACATATGGATTGAGAGAGAGTTGTCTGAGTAGTTGACAACCCCTTTAAAGGAGTAGATATTTTTGCCCACTTCCACACTATCCTATATCCTAGTTTTACCCTAGAGCATCTTGCATGTTTGCCGCTGTGTTTCTGGAACATATTCAAGGAATGAACACTTATAGCATGTTGGATTTTAAAATGTTGTGATGGCCACTGGTTGAAAGAAAAAGGATTCTTGTGCCACAAACTTTTACTCTAGACCTGAGCAAAAATAGGAAAACCCCTTTAATTCTTGTATATATTAGAATTATGGACACATTTGTGTAAGTGCATCCATCTCGTCATTAGTCCTCTATGTAATGAGTGCTGCAGACGTGGCTGTGCTCTCCTTTTATTTTTGCATGGTTGCAGGACAAAGACAGGGGGAACATCATCTACATTCGTGAATTTTCATAATTAGACCACCACCAATTGCTAGAGTCGAGCAAAACGATTTGCAGGACCTGGTCCAGTGGCCGCGCCGGTGGTCCGTGACTGCTGGCCAGGGCCCTATCAACCTCTTCCTACCCTGAAATACCTTTGTGTGATTTGGGCTGTGGTGCTGCTCACTTGTAGGACGCTCTGGAGATGTTGGAGAAAGCAGCTGCTTTACAGGGCTCTGAAGTCCGAAGTCTGGCTTTTGCAAGAGCGGCGTCTGTACTCAAGTCTCTACCAATTAAGCTACGATCTGTTAAAGAAGCCAAAAACTTGGTGTGGTGCGGAGGCCACTGCCAGGCGGTCATTCAGGTAATGTAGAAGTCAAGGGCAAGGACAGATGAAATGATGTGTCACCATTGGCTTTTCTCCTAATGCGATGAGATGGTCCTACCTCCCATTGCGCCTTCCAATGGGTGTCTAAAAATCCCAGCCTGGTGTGCCAATCCATCAGTAATTGTGAGCCATGGGAATTATTACTGTGTGAAGTAATATTAAAGGTTCTGGTTCATCAGAATATCCTCAAGCCATGTTCTACATGTGCAACATGTGAATACTTCTAATGTGCAAGGACCAAGGTAGGCTTCTTTCTTGGTATTTGTCATTGATTTCTCTTTTTTTTCTTCTTCCAGGAAATCTTGGAAGATGGAAACTGTCATGAAGTAGAGGAGCTTAAAGTCAGTGAGCAGTACCAGTGTATGGAGGTGCAGTAAAAAGGCTTTTATGTCGAAGTATAAATGGAGTAAAATTAGGAGAAGCCCCCACTACTATATTTAGGTTTCTTAGTATTAAAGATGGTTAATTTCATGTTCAAGGGTATTTCTGACCCTTTCCACATGCACATACAGCAGGTGAAATTAGTATTGAACACAACACCAATTTTCTAATAAATAATATTTATAAAGGTGCTACTGACATGAAATTCTCACCAGATGTCAATAACAGCCCATCCAGTCCACACGGGCAACGAAATCAAACCATAGATGTCCTTAAATTAAGTTGTGTAATAATGAGAAATGACACAGTGACTAAGTATTGAGCACGCTTACTGAAATGTAATTAATACTTCGTGCAAAGGCTTTGGTTGGTGATGACAGCTTCAATACACCTCCTGTATGGAGAAACTAGTTGCAGGCATTGCTCAGGTGGGATGTTGGCCCATTCTTCCACACAAACACTCTTCACATGTTGAAGGTTCCTGGGCTCCTTCTATGAAATCTGAGCTGTAGCTCGTTCCATAAATTTTCTATTGGATTTGGTCAGGTGATTGGCTGGGCTATTCTAGCAACTTTATTTTTTTTGTCTGAAACCAATTGAGAGTTTCCTTGGCTGTGTGTTTGGGATCATTATCTTTCTGAATTGTCCACCCTCCTTTCATCTTCATCATCCTGGTAGATGGCAGCAGATTTTTATCAAGAATATCTCTGTACATTTGTCCATTTATCCTTCCTTCAATTAAATGACGTTTGCCAGTGCCGTATGCTGAAAAACAGTCCCACACCATAATGTTCCCAACTCCAAACTTCACTGTTGGTATGGTGTTTTTGGGGTGATATGCAGTACCTTTTGACCTCCAGACATGGTGTGTATTATGGCATCCAAAGAGTTCAATTTTGGTCTTATCTGACCAGACTATATTCTCCCAGTATTTCACAGGCTTGTCTGAATGTTTCAAGCAAACTTGAAACTCGGTTGAACATGCTTTTTGTTCAGCAAAGGAGTCTTGCGTGGTGAGCGTGCATACAGGCCATGGAGATTGAGTTCATTACTTATAGTTTTCTTTGAAACATTTGTACCTGCTGATTCCAGGTCTTTCTGTAGCTCTCCACCGGGGGTCCTTGGCTCTTGGACAGTTCTTCTTATAATTATTTTCACTCCTGTATCTGAAATCTTGTGGAGAGCACCTGGTTGTGACTGATTTATGGTGAAATGATGTTCTTTCCACTTCCAGATTATGGCCCCAACGGTGCTCAATGGAACCATCACTAGTTTAGAAATTCTTCTGTAACCAATGCCATCAGTATGTTTTGCAACAATAAGGTTGTGAAGGTTCTTGAGACAGCTCACTGGTTTTACCCATCACAAGATGTTTCTTGTGTGGCACCTTGGTAATGAGACACCTTTTTATAGGCCATCAGTTGAACCAGCTGATATTATTTTTCGCTTACTGACAGGATTGCTTTCTAATTACTGATACATTTCAGCTAGTGTCACGACTCTCCATGGGTTTTTGCACCTCTTTCTTTGTGTTCAATACTTGCTCCTTTTGTCATTTTTCATTATTACACATAACTTAATTTATGGACATCTATGGTGTGATTTCTTTGCCCGTGTGGATTGGAGGGGTGGTTACCGTCGTCTGGCGAGAATTTCATGTCAATATCAGAAATATATTTACTTAGAAAATTGGTGATGGGTACTTATTTCACCCTCTGTACATGTATTTACAAGCACTTCAGACAGGTTCTCCCCACATCAGGCTATACAGCTGACATTGTGTAGCTGGTGACACGTGCCCAGGCCAATACTGTACAGCAGCTATAAGATTCTAGACATGTCTGGCAGGTTTACACCTGGATATAATTTGAGTGCTGAAGTCCTTTGCTGTTTTGTGTACTGAAGCGTTGACTGGTGCACTTCTGCAGACCATTGCCTGTGTTGTCGCTTTCGCTTTATAGACTTGGGGGAGATTGAGATCTGCAAGATTTTCAGTTTGATACATATGGTGCAGTATCTTAAGATCCCCATACACATTGGATAAAATTTGGCCAAACTCACTGATTTTTGGCAGGACCGGCCAACCATCTAAGGTGTATGAAGACCTCTGGACACTCCCTGACAGATGTTGAGGAAAGCAGGATTGGGAAGTTGGAATTTCGATGTAGGATTCTTTCATTCCCAAACGGGAGAAACCACTGCCAGAGGCGGCTTTAAAGTTGTCTGGCAGCATCTTTCTCTTCCAAGAACTTGTGTATTGAGGGGGTTGGAAGAGATCGCTGTGTGCCAATCAAATATTTTTCCCTATGGGGCTGGTGAGCGCTGCACTCGTATTTTTTCCAGCAGCTGCATAGAGAGAGACTGGAGCGGTGTTCGGTTATCCGACCTGCTGTTCCATTTTGTAACTGGGATAATGAATCCCCCATTCTGCCGATCAGTGCAGTGGCTTAGCAGTAACCAAGTGAAACCTCTGTTTTATCCATTCCCTATGGGGCTGGTGAGCGCTGCACTTCTTTCTTTTTTTTTTTTTCCAGCAGCTGCATAGAGAGAGACTAGTGGTGTTTGGGCATCCAAACTGCTGTTCCATTTTGTAACGGAGATAAAGATCCCCATTATGCTGATCGGTGCGGGTCCCAGCAGTCGGACCCCTACTGATCAATAAGTTATCACCTATCCAGATATTAGGTGATCACTTATTTTCACCGGACAACCCTTTAAAGGGGTTTTCCCACGAACAAACGTTGATTTTAATCAATAGATCTTGGAATAATAATCAGCTCCACAATTGGATGTGATTAAATAAAATGTTCCTGTGCTGAGATAAGTGCCTTTATAGGTAGAATTGATGTTTACTTTTTTTTGTCATTTTTATCCTCTTGTACTTTGCATGTTATATAACTTGTATGCTCTTTTTACGGTATAGCTCCTAACAAGTGTTTTTGGTGTTGGGGTGCGCACAGCAGATCGTTGGTACAAGGACGGTGTGCGGAAACTAAGTGACTTGGAGGAACTTAATATTAAACTGACTGCAGACCAGAGAGCAGGTAGAAGCTTCGTGCTGAGTGTTTGTGGGAGGAGGATCCGTCCATATATTAACTACTGGTACTGTTCACACAGGGATAGAACATTACATAGATCTAAAGCAACCGGTGACCCGCGAGGAGGCCGAACGTGTGGAGCACTTAATAAAACATGCTCTGCACAGATTTGTTCCAGACCTAAAAATTACAATGACTGGTGGATTTCGCAGGTAGAGGAGGATATATTGCCAAACCAAGGGCAAAAGTTTTGTAGAAACTTTTTCCAAGCATGAGCATTGATTTACCTGTTATATTTTTTTTTTTTCCTTTTTGTTAGTCCGTGCTATTAATTTATTATTCTTATTATTCTTTCTTGTATGTCCTGGCACCTAACAGGGGGAAGCAGCAGGGACACGATGTGGATTTCCTCATAACACACCCTGACAAAGAGTCGCTACATGGAGTGCTGGAAAAAGCTGTAGACTGGATGGATAGCCAGGTAGGCAAGCAATAGAAATACTGCAGGACTATGTAGTATGTTCATGCCCATGAATCTACCGTTTTCCATAGCAGTCACCGCAGAGTCTACATCATATATAGCGTGTGTATTGATCTCTCAACATCTGTGGAAGTATGGAAATCTCAGGATCGATAGATGTTAATGATATGCAAATGATGGAAAAATGGAAACAACGTTTTCAAAACGTGCAGAGATCCCCGCACTTACAGCCTTGGCTGCTATCAATGAGGTTATTAATAGTTGAGGAAGGTTCTGTTGCACTAAATGCATTTTGGCAGCAAATCAAGATCCGCTGCTGGCAGCTCCCTTTGCAATTGATGATCAATAGCCATATGAGCTCCATAGGAGACAAGTCAGGAGACGCTGCAGGCCATGGTAGCACGTTTAGGCCACGCAGGAGGCTCAACATGTGGCCAGGTGTACTGGAGATCCCCTGTACCAGGTCCAGCTCCTGAGGCTACTGCAGACCGCTGATCTCGCTTGGTACTTGTTTGTCCTCCAGTGGCCACTACGTTGAAGATGTACTAATATATGTGATAATTCGGTGCATCCATGTGATACAGGAATATCTTAATAGGAAGCTCTCATCAGAAAATGTTCTATTGTTTAAATCAGGTTTTTGTTACATGTATTTTTAATGTTTAGCTATGTTTTATTTTTTCCATA
The DNA here is from genome assembly GCF_046119375.1 of Phyllobates terribilis. NCBI lineage: Eukaryota > Metazoa > Chordata > Amphibia > Anura > Dendrobatidae > Phyllobates > Phyllobates terribilis. The sequence continues at coordinate 527,743,020 of NW_027362771.1, read as the reverse complement.
TCCCAATCTTTATTAAAAATAATCAGGTCACTTTATCAGGCATAGGGTCACTACTGACTTCTAGGATTGCTACTTCCTGTAGGTGGCACTAGAGTTCTAGTTCTCTTCCTCTCTGAAGAGACCATTTGCATATTTCCCAGTGGAGCATTGCGGCTTTAAAAGTCTCCTCACCATGACATGCTTAACATGTCGCTCTCTGCAATAAGAAATGTTACCCCTTAGATACCGGTCTGACGCCTCTCACCCAGCCAAACCAGAACTCACACTTTGCACTGAAGAGGAGCAGTACCCCGAAACAGTGTCTGCAAATTGAGTTTCTGATTCTGGCTTATATCCCAAGTCACTTGATAAGGCTCGTTAAAGGGTCGCAATTGACTTTTAGGATTTCTACTTCCTGTAGGTGGCACTAGAGTTCTAGTCCTCTTCCTCTCTGAAGAGACAATTTGCGTATCAGGCATAGTAAAACACTAAATCTTAAGAGTCACATATTAACCTCTTCACGATCTTTGAAATACCCATATGTCATGGTTGGGCAGGGGTTTCCGACCTTCGACGTATGAGTGCATCATTGTGATCGTGCACAGCACAGGAGCAGTGCCTGTGCTGCCGCCGCCAGGAGCTTTGAGCTTATGAGATAGCTGAGCCCTAACTGTCATTACCAGGAGTGTTGCCCGCACTGCACCCCGGCTGTTTAACCACATAAATGCCACGATCGATATCTGTATTTGGAAGGCTGGGACAGGGAGGGGACTCCATCTCCCTTCCAATCGGCGCCCCAGCGACGTCATTGCAAGGACCTGATCGCTGTCATGACGACCTCCAGGTCCGCCAGCTACGGCAAGTCTGTTAGACCATACAAGGAGCTTACACTGGGGTTTGCATGTAAATCTCTAAAATACGTGATTCAGACGGAACCCCGGTGGAAGATTCCCTATAATGAGGCAGATGGAGACACTGTGGACACCGTCTGACCTATGATCCGGCGGTGTCTATCATTTTAGGCGTGCATAAAAGTGCGGTTGGCCACCATTTTGTGCACTTCTGAAAAGTACAACTCTGAACAGATGCCAGACAGAGTCCAAAGTAACTGTTGCCTCATTCTAGTGAATGGATCCCTCGGGGGTTTCATCTGAATCATATCACTTGGAGATTTAGATGGAAACCCTGATGTAAGTACTCAGCGTAGAGCACTGGATAAATGTGATCCAAAATGTTATGTAAAATGTTCCCAACAAAAGCTTCTACCCAATCCACAAAAAAAGCTCCCACTCAGGTTTGTCATCTGTTAACGGAAATATAGGGGGCTTACACTCCAGAATTCAATTGGTGCTTACCTTCTGAGCCCTGCTGTGCGCCGAAACAGTGGTTTTCCACCACCTATGTGGTATCTGTCAGGAGAAATTGCATACCAGATTTTGGGGTGCATTTTCTCCTGTTACCTTTTTGAAAATGTAAAATTTGGGGCTAAAGTAACATTTTTGTGGGAAAAGTAAAATGTTCATTTTTTTTTCCCCTTCCACGTTGCTTTAATTCCGGTGAAGCACCTGAAGGGTTAATAAACTTCTTGAATATGGTTTTGAGCACCTTGAGGGGTGCAGTTTTTAGAATGGTGTCACTTTTGGATATTTTCTGTCATATAGACCCCTCAATGTCACTTCAAATGTGATGTGGTCCCTAAAAAAAAAAATTTGATTTGTAAATTTAGTTGGAAAAATGAGAACTCGCTGGTCAACTTTTAACCCTTCTAACAAATTAAAAAAAAAAAAAAATGCAGATGTAAAGTAGACATGCGGTAAATGCTATTTAGTCATTATTTTGTGTGATATAACTCTGGTTTAAGGGCATAAAAATTCAACGTTTGAAAAATGCAAAAATTTTCACATTTTTCATCAAATTTTCAATATATTAATAAACGCAAATTAGATAGACCAAAATTTACAACTAACACAAAGTACAGTATGTCATGAAAAAAAAATCTCAGGATCACTGGGATATGTTGAAACGTTCCACTGTTATAACCTCATATAACGCTGGTCAGAACTGAAATAATGAGTACGAGTCTAAAATAGCCCCAGTGTGAAAATTGCAAAATTACTAATTTTTGTTTTTTAATAAAGAACATGATATGAAAAAAAAAATATTGCCTTTATTTTTTTTAAATTACATGCAACGCAAATACCTGATTTAAATAATAGATAATTTTCTGATCTCTTAACTTTTTTATTCCTTCAAAGCAAGAGTGTAGAGACACTGCAGGCGCCATGAAGCATTACAGAGCCTCCTGTCGACTTCAGCGGGCATAGACTGATACTAGGTGGTGTAAGCCATGCCTGTTTTACTCCAAGTCTTTAGCTTACAGACGTGGATTTTCAAAGGTATTCTCTAAATTCCATCCACCAGGGGATTATCCAAGGAGTGTGCACAGATCTGCTTATACAAGTAGCTGTCAGGAAGCCATTGTGTTCTGCATTACGGGATCGATTTTGAAAAACCAACATATTGATTTTTTTTTTTTCCCAACAGGGGCCAGCTTAATAGGGTTTTTATGTTGTAAGGAAAAGTCCTCTAAGTGGCGATAGTGTATGTATAAATAAAGGAAAAAAAGTGGATGAGCTGCTGCCTGATATTTTACGTGTGATCTTTCTGCTGTGTCTCATTACAGGGCTTGTTGTTGTACCATCATACAAAGGTGCGCTCTCACCTGCACGCTCCTAGGCGCAGCACACACATGGATGGCCATGAAACCTGTTATGCTATATTTGCCCTTTCAAACCATAACCATGTGAGGTCTGAATGTGAAGCCGGAGTTACCGGTACAGCACATGGCGATCTATCCTCCTCTGGAGCTCGTACATGGAGGGCTGTCAGGGTGGATTTAGTAGTTACTCCATATGATGAATATCCCTTTGCCCTTCTGGGCTGGACAGGATCTAAGGTTAGTGACGCTCTCTATAGCCTATAATTGAATCTGCCATTGTAAGAGTAATGACAGCGGAGGAATTGCTTGTCCGGAAGGATATAATGTTCTGTATCACTACATGTAGAGGCCTTTAATTCATCTGCTGCAGTTTTCATCTATTATAGAACATATTACAGATATTTCCTATCAGGACATTTTCACACAAGATGCTGCTAGTGTTGTAGACAGGTCACCACTGTCACCTCTGCTATAATGCTTCTCCCCCACATTGCCTGTCCAGAGATGAACACAAAGGTATCACAATCACACTTATGTCTGTTCCACTAGTTGTTCTGCAGTGAGATCAGGCTTATACATCTACAGGAGTAGCCTGTTCTGAGCTACAGTGGGGGCGTGTTCTTCTCTCCATGTGTGTTGCTGCCTGCTTGTGATTGGTCAATATCATACAGGGGGAAGACTTGCACTCCGTAAAAACGGATAACGTGTTAATTTCTTAGGAGCCAATAATTTGATTGTTAATATCTCTGCAACAAAGAGGCAAAATTTTTTTAAAAAAAGGGTTATTCCACTCTGCAGCCACTATTATATTGTGTGTGCAGTTTACATTGAAAAGTCCTCTTTAAGAGAATATACGTGAGGGAAATATAGTGCTATTGATGTCTTGGGACTAGGTCTGGGATTACACCTTTGACACATTGACTTGTATGTAAGCTTATGCTTTTTTTTTTTTTTTGTAATTTTGTAAACCTTGCATTGGCACATTGCCACGTGTACACACTGTCATGTACTCTGTGATTGTGTGCACTAGTCCAAGATGTAAATTCGCACATAAATTCTCTTGCAGCATTTTGAAAGAGAACTGCGCCGCTATTCTTGGCATGAAAAAAATCTGTCTTTAAACAGTCATGGACTTTATGATACAGAGAAGGTAAGAAACCACCAGACTGCAGAACATAACACCCATCCAATATCTAGTGAAGAAGCTCACTATGCACTTGCCGGGGGATTTGATTGAATTCTATCACCTAAAAGGAACCTTGAAAAAACAAAACACGATTTGTAGTGCTTATCTGTAGGTAAAAAATAATATATATATTGTTCTATATCATAATACTGTTAGGAGTCAAGTATTTCCACATTTCGCACTCATCATATGACGGCCCCATATGCAATTTGCATAGAGATGATCACGTGCCGACCTGTTACTTTTCTGCTTCTTTCCATTGAGAGAAGCAGAAGAGAAAGAGGTTGGCACGTGATCATCTTTATGCACGTTGCCTATGGAGTGGTTGTGTGACGAGTGCGAACTGTGAACAGGGCCGAATCCTAACAGTGCATTATAGTGTTGGGATTCCAGATATTAAAGGCTAACATTGTGCAAGCAGAAGAAAAATATAGTGACCACCGTTGTAAGGCCCCTTTCACATTGCATTCTGTCCCACGTTCAGTCGTCTTGTCGGGGCTTGTGTCCGATTCCCCCCACCCCCCGCAAAAGTGGATTTGGGTGTATGCGCCGACGGGGCTATTAACTATAATGGTGCTGACCAAGTCAACGTGTGCGGTCGTGGATCACTTTCGGGCGTATACGCCTAATAGAGGTGGGCACTAGGATGCAGTCTACTACGTCAGTGTCCACCTGATGATACACACGTTGACTCTGTCGGCATCATTACAGGCGATGGTCTTATTGTTGCATACAGCAGACTGCTGTTTTGCAGGGGAATCGACGGGACCACTAGGATGCAGTCTACTATTTCAGTGTCCGCCTGATGATACACACATTGACTCAATCGTGGGACAGAAAGCAATGGGAAGGTGGCCGAAGACAAAACACGAACATCGATATAAGCTGTATGTAATTTTACATACAGTGATTTCCTTGTTTGTAGGATAAGGGATTCTCTACATTACATCCTCGGTACCAGCCAAGTGACTACATGGGGAAAAGTACACGCCCTACCAATGCGAGATCACAATGCTTAGCAGGGCGGGCGTACACTGTTAAACGGCTACCAATCGGCTACATACAAGCTAATCAGCGGCCATTTAATAGTCTGGTTACACAGGCCGATCGCATTTCCCACTAACAGAGCATTGTGTAAGGATCAGTAACAGATTGTGCACATTGCCATTCTTCTCAACAGCACTGTTTGCACAGAACGATGTGCCGCAAACAATGATGATTTTCAAGCAAACTTAAAAATCTTTCAACCCAACAAATGAGCATTTTTCTCGGCAGCCTGTTTACACTGGCCCATTATTGGGAAAAGAGCATACCTAAGATCATAGGGCAGTATAAATGCACTTTCTGGCTATTTTCACATCTGCCTTAGGGAATCCCTTTCTTTTTTTTCTTTCTTTTTTTTTTATTAAAAGCTATAATCATATGGCCAGCTATAGTATATACTGCAGTGCATGGTGAAATAGAGGTCTTTGTAGAAGCCCCAGCTTGTGTCCTTCTCCCCATCCCGCTCATAACTGGGAGTAATCAATGATTGTTTCTATTAGATGACAGCAAGCACAGGTATTGAAGGAATGTACATAGAAATTGTATAAAGCTTCCAATATGTAGAAAATAGCTTATTTCCTGAATCTGGAACACGATTTTAATCAGAAAATAGCTTTAACACTCGGCCTGATTCTTTGCACACGTTTTTTTTTTGCTTGCAGAACTGCTCCATCCCTGCAGCCTCGGAGGAAGAGATCTTTGCACTTCTGGGTCTGCACTACGTGCCTCCTCCCTACAGAAATGCCTGATTATCAGTGTCAAGAACGCAGCACAATCTGTCATTGTCAAGGTACCAGCTTGTATTAATATGCACTAAAATGTCTTAGAAAATTATTTTTAAAACTGGTTTTGGAGTAAAATCTTATAGCTGAAGCCAAGACAATGCAGCGGTAACTGCGGCACACAGGCGATCAGCGCTACGTGGCGCTATGATCCTGTGGTGCCATTGGTGGTCACAGACAACTGCTGTGCAGATTGCATAAAATTGTTTTAGCCTGTGTATTCCTTATGTCACAGGGCAGTTGCAGCAAAATATCATGGAGTATAACCAATGTACTAAATGTATGCAAGGAATGCATAAAGCAGCTACTATAGTCTTTCTTGAAAGTTGGTTTTCCATGTTTGCATACACACGTCCGCTTGTTTGGGAAATCTTCCACCCTGTACATACAGTGCTGTCGGTCATAAAGTGGCTGAAGATGGAAGAGCAGATGTCCAGCCACGTCACTTTGCCTCCTTCATCACAACATTATTATACTTTAAGACCAGTATAAAGGGCTTTTGCCACCATAAAAGATGCATTTAATTAGGCAGAAAACATAGAAATATATGTTTAGTAATTGAAAGCTATTGAAAATGATGCTCTGTTCCAAGAATAACAACCCTCCATCTTCTAGGATGGGCCCACTGGCTTTATTCTGTCTGCCAGCTTTATCTGTTCAGCCCAGTGGTCGTGCATGCGTAGTTCTTCTCATCATAAATGTTTCCCCATGCGCACGCGTTATGTGAGGCATTTCCACAACTCTGAATGTGTGCGCAGGATGCTGGGATGCGTCTGCAGTGATTGCACACACTCCCTGTGCTTACAGCTGGGTGAGATCGCTCCCTGTGCCACTTGCTTGGACTATAAGTCCAAGCAATTGGTCATCACCAGAGGAATTTCACTGGGGGCATGTACTTCTTCCTTGTTGTGAGGCTGACCTGTCATAAGCAGGCAGCAACACACTGGGGAAAGAAGAACACGACCCCTCAATAGCTTACAACAGTTCTGGGGAAGACTGCACAGAACTAGCTGGAAAAGGGTAGAGACAGCCGCACGCGGTGAGCGGGATGTCGTCACCAGCAAGGAGGAGGCAGTTGCAACACTGCTATGTAACAACCTTTACATGGCCCATCCTATGTCTCCACTTCATGCCTCTTTTGTCTGTCTGCTATACCTGCACTTAGGGTGCAACCTGGATCATAAAAAAAAATATATATATATATCTCTATCTATCTCTCGGATGTCCAAGCACCAAAACGTGTTTTGATGTCATTACCATGACCCCCAAAGAAAAAATTCCACACCACATATAACACAATAGCTTTGAGTACAGATAATGTAACAGATGCATAGATGTGGCTCGCAGTCCCATGTAACAACATAGATAACACACTGATGGCTCTCCAAGAAGAGATAAGCTCTTCTGAGGTGACTGGTGGAGCCATGCTGGTGAGGAGCAGCTAGGTGTCGCAGGGACGCATGAGGCACAGGTGGACATCCTCTTGGCTAACCGGTGCTGCTGTGAGGAAGAGCAATGAAGGACTGCATGTCGCTGCACCTCGCTGGGTTGTGTGCTAATTGCGTGTGTGCATGCACAGACAGGAAAAATACTGTGTAATGTCGGCTGAAACGGGTCACGCTGCCAAAAGGAATAAGGACGCATTGCGAACCCCTAGGGTACTGCGACAAGTAATGAAGTCTCATGCACTCGATGCTTACTTTTGACTTGCAGATTGTTTTCTGCAGCATGTCAATTGTTACAGCGTTTTTGCTGCAGATGTCACTCATATTAATGAGTGGGGAAAAATCAGCAACCAGGGCTGTGGAGTTGGTAAGCCAAACCTCCGACTCCAACTCCTCAATTTCCATGACACCAACTCCACGACTCCCTCATACAGGGCTCATGATTAAGTGATAAATTTACTGCTGCACAGATTCATCTCAGCTAAAAGTCTAGACCCTTAGATCAGGAACAGGACAGACATTTATAGGACATTTCATAACTTTCCCAAATTCTTATGAAAAAAATATTCCCCACAAACTGCATTGAACTACTGTACCCAATTTATTTATATATTTTAGGAATCTGAGTTGGTCCATTTTATACCGACTCCACCAAAATGGGCTCCAACTCCACAGCCCTGTCTGCAACAAAAACGCATGTAAAAAAAATGCGTCTTTTACGCAGCATTTTTCCTTCCAAATGGTGCAGATATTTCTGCACCAAATACTTCATGTGCGCACATGCCCTTAAACTTATAATTGGGTGTTCAAACCCAGATCGAATACCTAGAGACGCCCCTAGTATATACTATATCGTTCTGAATTATATATGGGCATTTCTGTGTATTTAGACATAATACACACAGTATATACATTAATACACATACTCCACTGGAGGGTCAGGAGGATTTTTCTCAAGGGGCTAAGAACTGACAGGTAGGTAGTTGATTCTTACATCCAATACCCATTAAAAGATAACCTTTAATAGTTTCAATTAAAAACTAGCCTAAAACTAACAACAAATACTAGACCACACAAAAGAGACATAAAAGATAGGCAACGTGATCCAAACTTATCAATACCCAATCTTAATGAATCAGCTATAGTATCCCATATCCCAGTGAATCACATCACAGGAACAACTACTAGCTAGTACTTCAATAGGGCCTATCCAGATATACTGGTAATGGATCACAGTAACAAAACACACCAAAGGGAATACATCCAATGTATCACATCTGTCTGCTATAGTTCTTCTAACCCATTTAAGAGGACGGATATCCCTGATTAATTCTTAATTTATAAAACTATCAGAGGAACTGTAGTCAGACCTAAATAATGCCTAAGGTACTTTCACTAATTGGGGCACAGTAACCGGTATCCCTGCCCACACAAGATTTATTGCACAACGAAAGCAAACAGAACAGGTATTAATACCCATATAAGGGACGTACCAGAGAAGCCCAGATATATATAAATAATGAGATACCTTCCAAAACATGATTCCAGAGTGATACAGATATACAACCCTATAAAAAGATTCCCTTAATGCAGTGTATTGGGGATATCAAATCCCCTATAATCAACACAGTATAACATATTGCCTTAACCTAGGGCACAGTGGCAGATACCATTGCAAAGAAGATATAAATAAGGTAGGAGTAGTTGTATATAATCGACAACACACTTCAAATCCCTAACAAAGCATTAGGAAAGTGTGCAAGATGTTACTTATCTTTAGTAATGCAGGAATCCTGCCTCCCCAATAGGTTAAGGGTTCCATATTCCTCTCGACGCGTTTCCCCCCGTATGGTTGTAGGTTCATCAGGAGAAAAATATATAAGTGAAGTAACACTGATACGGTGTCCTGCTGATGTATTGCAGTCTAATTCATGCCGAGGGTCATCCACTAGAGGTGCTGTGAGTAAACTGCGCAGGCGCCATGTCGGTGATTAGCTGCGGTGCGTACAACTCCTCACACCACATCCACCATAGACTACAGGTGTATTGCGCACTCGCAAGTATCGTGCCGACGTACGGACCAGAGCGATGGCCGCGCCTCCTAGCAAACCGGCCTGTACTAGTATGTTACGATCATCACAGAGCCAGCGCATGCGCACTTGTCAAACCACTTGGACATGAACGCAGCCAAACCGCAAGGCATTCAACTGTCATAAGTTCATATGTTCCGTATTCAGATGTCATATGAGGTATCTACACATATATTAGAGGTACATGACGTGCTACACAAGCCCCAATTCACATTATGAAGGTATATTTATACCGTGGATATGCCAATCACACCATAAGATAAACCCTGAGTTAGACTACATAGAACAGTATATCAGGTCAAAGATGTGAGGTACACTTCTTTTTTTTTTTTTGTTTTTGTCTGTACCCACATATTACTGCACACATACACATAAAGTTTAGGAGACAGGGAAAGGAGAAGCATGATAAGGGTTAATATATAAAAAGATAAAAATTCAGAGGAGCATACAAAAAGTACTTGAGTAGTAGTGATGCTAATATTAAGTAATATTATAGAACATATTTATATATGATAGTCAGAATTACAACCATAACCATGTACAGCTGATATTAGTAGCACCCTATTAACTAAATGAAACAGCAGAAATTTTGTTGTTCATTAAGACCATTTGGAGTCAAGGCCCCCAATCTAAATATCCACTGGCACTCCTTCTGGAGTAGTAACCTATTCCAATCACCCCCCCCCCCCCTCTAGTTTTTCCGAATCACCTCTAATACACAGAATGAGACCGTGTTCAAATTATTGGAAGGATAATCTCTCCTATGACGGGCAAGAGGTGTGTCCCTCTTGTGACTCATATCCCCAAGGTGTTCACCAATCCTTCTCCGCAATTCCCTCTTAGTTTTGCCTACGTAGTTTTTGGGACAGGGGCAAGTTGCCATATAAACTACCCCTTCTGTTCTGCAATTCGCAAAGTCTCTCATAAAGAAGACTTTGTCACTCATGCTACCTGAAAAACTTTTTGAAGGTCTTAACCAAGGACAGAATTTGCAACTTCCACATCTGAAGGTACCGCAAGTTTTTCGTTCAAGCCACGAACCTGGTTTTATGGGCCGTCTGTAAAAGCTGTGGACCAGACGGTCCCGAAGTGACCGTCCCTTTCTGTAGGTAATACTGGGCCATTCAGAGATGAACCCCTTGAGATCAGGATCCATCTCAAGGATGCCCCAGTGTTTCTGCACAATTCTTGTCACCTCACTTGCCCTGCTGTCAAAAGTACCAATGATTCTTGGTGAGCAATTCTTATCATCCTTTTTTGTCATTGGATTTAATAATCTTTGTCTATTTTGACCATTAGCATGGACGAAAGCTGTTTCAATAACTTTATCGGGGTACCCCCTATTCTTGAATCGATTCCTCAACTCGCAGGACTGAGATAGGAACACTCCCTGATTGGAACAGTTCCTCCTGATATGTAGAAATTGTCCCTTGGGAATACCCTTCTTAAGTGGGACTGGATGGTGGCTTTCCCATCTGAGGAGACTATTAGCGGCGGTCGGTTTACGAAAGGTTCGTGTTGTAATAAATCCTTCCTGGTCCCTCCCAATCTTTAGCTCAAGAAAAGTAAGTTAATCTCAGACGTGAATCTCGTATTGATTTCATTTGTGTTGAGGCACTGAATAAATCTCTGGAAATCATCCACTGAACCTGACCATAGGAGGAACACGTCGTCAATGAATCTAGACCACAGCAAAATGAATGGGAACCACCATGCTTCCTCGCGCAACACCACAGTCTCCTCCCACCAGCCCAGGAAGGAGGTTAGCATACGAAGGGGCTGAGGGACTCCCCATCACAGTCCCCCTGAGTTGGTGGTAGGTTTTGCCATTAAAGGAAAAGTGAATATGGGTAAGTATGAGCGACATAAGATCACAAACAAAACAATTATGTGCGTCAAATTGTGTTGCCCTAGTTGCGAGGAAGTGCTGCAATGCTTCAAGACCCGCCCCATGTGGGATATTACTGTAGACGGCTTCCACGTCTATAGAAGGCTACAGCACTTCGTCGTTCACACTAATCCCTTCAAGTTTGACAAGGAGGTCCAATGTATCCCTCAAGTATGACGGTAATGAAGATACAAACGGTCGGAGCACCTTGTCAAAATAAACCCCCAGATTCTGGCAAAGAGAGCCCACCCCCGATACAATAGGCCGACCCTTTAAGGGACTAGTACCCTTATGTAGTTTGGGGAGAGCATAAAAAGTAGGGGTGACTGGGTAACCAGGAAGTAGAAACTCATTTTTTGAAATGATCCTAGATTCAAGGTTCTCGATCAGTAGAGAGGTCAATAGTTCAAGATACTGAGGGGTAGGGTCTCTTTTTAAAATCTCATAGGTGTTTTTATCTTGCAATATGGATTGACACATAGAGAGGTAGAGAGGGTGGTCCAGGATAACTAAGTTTCCCCCTTTATCAGAGGGCTTCACGATTAGATTTTGATTATCCTCCAATTTTCCCCACGCCTCTGATTCACCTATTGAAAGATTAGATCTAAATTCTGTCCCTTTGGGGGTACTCATCCTGGAAAGATCATCCTCCACTAGTTTCAAAAAAAATATCAATACTGTCCAGATCACCCGAGGGGGGAGGCAGCCTTGTGCTTTTTTTCTTTAGCTCAGTGAAAGGACCCAACCCACGGGGCTCCTCATTTTCCTTCAGGAGATCAGTAAGGGCTTCAAAGGCAATCAGTTCGTCCTCATTTAACCCCAGTCTTTGACTTTTCTCCTTATTCTGTTGTCTATAGAATTTTATGCCATTTCAGTTTCCGACCAAATAAGTGAATGTCTTTAATCCACATGAAGGAGTTATAGGGGGTGGTAGGGACGAAGGACAGACCCTTATATAGTACTCTCATTTCATCACGTGTCAACTGATATTCTGTCAAATTTACGATTTGCTTCAATGGCCCCTCTTTTAGTTCCTGTTCCTCAGTTGGTATCCAACCGGGCCCCTCTGCTCCAAAAAAGACGCAGATGAGGACGAACCTGACAACGCTGACTCCCGTGTACCTCCTGTTTGTTGTTTTCTGGAGTCCTTGGGATTCGGGGGTCATAGTTTGGAGGGAATTCCCCGGGTCCCTTTGGGTTCCATAGTCCAACCATCTTCCTCCTCGCCCCCTCCATCTATTCTTTTGAAACCTCTCCCTTTCTCTACCTCTCTGTCTCCACCTACCCCTAGAGTTAGACCTCTCTCTATCTGAGCTTTCAGCTTCAGAGGATATGTCCATGTTAGTAACTACTGTAGAGGATGCAAAGTTATATACTCTATTCTCTTTAAAATCGTTAAAGTCTCTCACTGTAGGATAGCTTCCCTTTTATTGAAATCAGGATCCCCTTTAAGCTTAAGTGCTTTTTCAATCAGTTCATTAAGTTGTTTTCCTGACCTCTCAAAATTCTTTCTCTTCTTCAAGGAGTAAACACACATCTTAAAGAGGAGGCCACCGATTCCTAGTTGCTAACTATCTGCCTGTCCTGCCGACGATTCAGCTCCTTCTCTTCCAGGCTGCTCTGTTGATGGGGCATCACTGCCAATGTCATGCAGTGGGTAGCTGGCTGTCAATCAGCATGACATCGGCAGTGGCACCCCAACAACACAGTGGAAGAAAAGCAGCTGCTCTGTCAACGTAACGTCACCGGGAGCTGTTCCGTGACCACTCTGATCATCGCTGGACACAAAAGGCAGGTAGATAGCAATTACCTTGCCTGTAAGTTCTTGGGAACATAAAAGAAAAATAAAATAGTACCAGATAACCCCATTAATACTCTTATTAATCTAACAGGTAGCAGTTAGCATTATGAGGCAGTTCCTCACCTCCTGCTCTGGAAGAAGAGGCAGTGAGGTCACTGATGGAGGCCCCAGTGTCTTTCCTTTGATCCAACCCTGTGTGTGCACATGCTGAAAGTAGGAGCCGAGAGAGGGAAAATACATTTTGGTAGAAGCTACGCAGGCCAGAGATTAATACAGTAGCTTGTGTAAAATAGTCATTTATTTATGATTGGCAAAAATGCTTATCTGACAATTCGGGGCTCTGAATCAAAGTGCCTAGGAACGCCTCTGCCCAGCGCTAATGTGCCGAGCTAGCAAATCGCCGTGAGCCACATGTTGGGGAACCCTACATTAGATGAACATTGGGCAAACGTGCTTTTTTTTTTTTTTTTCAGTGGAACTGTCGGACCATCTAAAAAAAGCTTTCCAACAATGTGCTAAAATGGCTCATCACGTAATGTAAATGACGGCTCATCACGTAATGTAAATGACAGCTCATCCCCTAGTCAAGTGTAAAAACAGGTTGCCATCTGAAGAAATGCAGCTCCTGAGACCTTGATCTCAATTGACTGAGGAGCTGCTCGCGGAGGTACGTGTGCTGATGATACAACCCCTGTCAGTTGAGACGCAGATCTCAGGAACTGCGTTTCTTCAGACTGCAGACCATCCTAACGCATGACTAGGACGGGCTGACATTTGAATTGCGTCTTATGGCTATTTTATTACATATTTTGAGAACCCTTTTCATGTGTATTTGGGTTTCTTACCTTTCAGAATAGCAGTTGCTAAGTGGGACATGTTGGACCACACTTGACTTTGGTAGAGAAAGGGTTTGATTCCTCATCTGTCCAAACAGATGACATATAATGTCATATATGAAGCCTTAGGCCATGTTTCTGCTGTGTAATTTTCTGAATATGTTAAAATATGCAGTAGCAATCTGCTATGATTATGCTTTTGATCCCCCCCCTTCCCCCTTTTTTCTTACTTTACACTTTTGGTCCATATTTGACACAGCATGTTTTTTTTTATCATTTATCTTTTTGCTGCGATTCTGCACTTCAATGCAATTTTGTGGGCATGAGTTTTAATGAAATTACAACAAGGTAAGGGTTGGTTAGATCACCACTCCAGCTACAAAGGCACCACTGATTCTGGGAACTTGTACGGACAGGACAGAGAAACTCCAATTATAATAAACAGATGTAATGGCCCAGCATAGAGAGAAGTTCTGAGCCTATTAAACCTCCGTACAGAAATATGCCAGGTAGCAAACCTATGCGTTTCGGCAGATAGTCTGAATCATGGTATTTTACGATGATATAAGGTTAGCTGCTGAAACTCGTATGTATGTTACCTGGCATATTACTGTATGGAGTTTTAAATGCACTACTAATGAAGGTGAACTTGTAATAAGTCGTGAGCCTACCTCTATGTTGGACCATTACATCTGTAAAATGAAATCCACTTTGCTTGAAATCTTACTGTGTAATAGAAGGCAGCCCCTGCTTTGCGGATGAGCACATGGAGCCAATTACATCCGCAATTTGTAGATATGGCTGCCCTGATTTTTCATGCGGCCGTCTGAACCCAGCCTTACATGGCCTTTGTTTCTGTTCCAATGTTGCCATTGGAATAAGCAGATTATGAAGATACTGTGGCTCAAAAACTATGACGAAGAGGACACATTGCCCAAATGAGATTTACTACACAGAGTCAAAGCTTATGTAAAAAATGGTTTATCTGTTCCATTTTTGTATAAAACACACGGGAGAAACCTAGTCAATCAACACACAGATTCCATTCACAAGACTTCAGGAGTTGTTGGTTTTTTTTTTTTTTTTTTTTTTTTTGTGAAACTCTTCACCTAAAGAACATACAAAGGTTTTCCTTTAAGTCTACTCTCTATTACCTTCCATTTATCTATTTATTTTAGAAAAAGTAACATTTTCAACGAAAATAAACAAAACAAATTCCACATATCCCCATTTTTTTTTCTGTCCCAGTTACAGTACAATGGCAGAGGGCAGCAGATTGTGTACTTTATGCAGTTTTCTGCTGTCCCTTCTTCCCAATGAGAGATTTGTGGATATGAGGAATAACACCTGCAGAGAAAAAAAAAGAAAATCACTGGTCTGTACAGTCCAACATGTGACCGATAAAATATCCTACATTAGTGCTGTAATCTGAGGTACTAAGCAGTGCATTTACCCCTTATTACCCGGTGTGCATCCTTAAGTGTAGTCTACTGTATGCCTAACAAAACACATACCAAATATAACAATAATTGCTTTTTGTACCAGATTCGCACATCTGTGTGCGTTGGTCTGGGCATCGGCCGCGGGTCTCCTGACCTGAACTTGATAGCCTCATATGTGAATGTTAGGCTGTTGAGTTTGGATCAGAAGAGCTTCAGTGAGTCCATGACACAAGGCTGTGTGACTGCAACCTTACTCTTTGTGTGTAAAACTCAGGATGCTACACTTTATACAGAGGCCATAAGCAAATATAAAATCTAGCAAATATACCTCCTCCTGCAATTGTGGCCTTGATGAGGGAGTCCAACTCTTCATCACCACGAATGGCTAGCTGCAAGTGGCGAGGAGTGATTCGCTTCACCTTCAAATCTTTAGAGGCGTTTCCTGCTAACTCCAACACCTGCTCATAACATACAAGAGGACAGCATTACGCTCTAGTTAAATAGGTGGCGCTATAGAGTTCAAGTCCTCTTTTTCTCTGAAGAGGCAATTTGCATATCTTTAGTTAAAGTATCACCTGTGTTTTCAGACTATTAAACTGGTTTTATATAATAAAGTATTGGAAATTCCTAGAGAAAAATGATTCCCAGGACCCTGCTCCAGTAAACATGTTGGTAGTCTTTTGCCCAGTGCGAACCTCCTCCCTGTGACATCCCTAGTGTCACTTCTGATTAGTCCACCATGGTGTCGCAGGCAGTAGATCTGGAGTGCTCTGGTCCAGCGGCCATGGACCTGTGGATGTTTTTGCTCCTCTCTTGTATCTCCTGTAGGAGGAGCACCTACCTCCGCAGTAAGGTATTCCAGGATGGCAGCACTGTACACTGCTGCTGTAGCACCAACTCTTCCGTGACTTGTAGTGCGTGTCTTCAAGTGTCTGTGGATACGGCCCACTGGAAACTAACAACAAGTACACGGTTGTAGAGCATGTACTAATATTGAATATCATAACCTACAACAAGAAAGCTCTTCAGTGTCGATACACTCTAAATATATCAGCTTTTACACAGACCTGCAGTAACTCTCCCATGCTTATCTGAGGGTGGACACCTTTTCTGTGATCCGTTTTAGTAATCTGTATGAAGTGCAGATCACCCACCCACACTGCCGAGGGACAGCTCTCCCAGTACACCAGCTGTCAGTCACTGTGTGTGAAGGACAAGAGTCACAGGTCTTGAGGACTGGCAGCAGCTACACCGCTTTCTACGTGAAAACCATATATCCCCAAGCTCTGCATCATCTCCTCCAATCTAAGCTGCCCTCTGATACAGCAGCCAAGAATGGTGTATCCCACCTACTCAAAGTACATCAAAGTTCCCAAACACTATGAACATACATAGTGCCGCACCTATTACAAGCCCAGTATGATAGTAGGAGTACCCCTAGGATACATGGCTTTAGCTGCTGTAGGCCGCATTTATACTTTATTTTATTAGGCCATTTCATCCTATATTTTAAGCCAATGTTCAGTAATTGATAAGAGGTCTATCTGCTCCATTACATGTATGTTTTGGATTGATAGAAGAGATACAGATGAGTAAATAAGGCCTTAAAATAATCCTTTCAGCTTATTACGTATGGAAGTAGGGGCATGTCTGTATGGGCACTCGTCCCAATAAATATATCTTTTATGAAGGGTTGATGCACCTGTTATATGTCTAGCATAGAAGCCATAGGCAAATCAGACTGGTAGAGCACTGGGGGCGTATCAATGCACCTGGAATTAGTCCAAGTGCATTAACACACCCCCAGTGCACTTCCGGCCTGATTTGCATATTGATTCTCCACTAGATTTCTCTTGAATAGCACATCAAAAATGTCCAATAAAAAATTATTTTTATTCGGGGGACAAGTGTCTATACAGCAAAAATGTTAAACTGTGCAGACAGGTGTTTTTTTTTTTTCTAAGTTGAGAGACATTTGTTTGTACTAAAGGTGCTTCTTTAACATCGGTCTATTGGCTAACAATTCCCGGACGATACCAAAATGTGCAATATCAAGCAAACGAGGTCTTACCTGCAGCCCTGCTCTCTGTGAGCGAGATACTGCCTTGGCCTTCGCCTTCCCACTATCCTTCCCAGCTTTACCACCAGCCTGTAAGAAAAGACAGAGTTGCAAACAATTACTTTTTTTTTATGCATTTAAAACGTCAATGCAGATGAGCGACTTCACAAGTGTCATTTATTCCCTAACATCCAGTATTGGTGCATGTGCATTGTTTGAACACGCCTCTAAACTAAGGCTAAATGCTGCATTAGGCCGGGGTCGCACTACCGTATAACACGGCCAAGTGCTATGTGATAAAACATCGCCTAGCACACGGCCTAATGTTATACTATGGGGCAGCGATTATTTTCTCATGCTGCGATTGGCAGCAAGACTTTGCTCACTAGTGCCCATACAAGTCTATGGGTGCATATGAAACATCAGACTGCACTTGGATGTCGGCAATGGAGTAGATGGAGAAATTACTTTCTCAGTCTTCTCTCATACAAGAGGATCGGAGCACAGAGTGCTGACACTCTACTCACGCTCGCAGAGCATCATTAGCATATCACATCGGATGCCATACTCTACTGTGATTCCAGCCTTAGGCTGAGACTGCACAACGCATCAGCAAAACTGTAACCATAATGTTTTCCTATGGGAAAAAAAAAGATGCAATGTAACCATGCCGGACTTTAGGCACCGATCACTTGCCAATACCCATTCCCCCATCAAATCATAGGGGAGAATTAAAGGGAACTTGTCACCTGATTCATGCTGCCCAATCAATGAGCAGCATAAATCAGAGCTTGATTGCAGTCTGGTATATAATTTTCAGAAACACTGACGTTTCAGAGAAAGTATACTTTAAAGATCTGGCCAGGGACCATAGCCGGAGACTAGACTAGTCTGATGCCACCCCGACTGGCTTCGCCCAGCACTGCTAGAGCTGGTAATAAATAATTATTGTATTTCTATAGCTCCAACTTATTCAGCAGCACTTTACAGTTAAGCAGGGACATGTACAGGCAATAAAGACATTAGGGTAACACCCAAATCACCAGTTATAGGAGTGAGGGCCCTGCTCACAAGCTGACAATCTATAAGGAAATGGGGGGACACACAGTAGGTAGAACGTGCTTGTTATATCCAGTCCAGCCATCATTATAATAGAGGTTTTCATATAAAGCTGCATGATCCTGGCACCAGCCAGTATCTAAGTGCAATTACTGTTTGCTATTGGGTGCATGGAGGATGTGGAGACAGATTAATAGGAGTAAGCAGATTATGATTAACATTTAGGAGGGAACAGGGGTTAGGTTAGTGAGTTGAGGTGATATTTCTGTCTACAGAGATGTGTTTTTAAAGCATGCTTAAAAACATGGGGGCTAGCTATTAGTCAGATTGTTTCGGTTAGTGCATTCCAGAATACTGTCGCAGCACGAGAGAAGTCTTGGAGACGGAGGTGCGAGGTTTGGATTATGGAGGATGTTATTCTTAAATCAGTTGCAGCTGATTGCCATGTCTCTCCTATAGACACTGACCTATCAATCGCCTGGAGCGGCGCTGGGAGAAGCTGGCCTAGTCTTGTCTTTGGCTATTGTTCCTGGCCAGATCTTAAGTATATTTTCTCTGAAACGCCACATTTCAGAGACAAACATACAGTGCTGCTCACCATTATTGGCACCCCTTCATTTTTTTTATAGACTACAATATCTTCAGAAATAAATGGAAATGCACCAAAGTTTTATCTTCAGGAATTTTTAATTAGTGGTCCAAAGTAATACAACAATAAAACATTGTTTTTCAACTTCCATGTTGCAATTTCAAAGAAGAAACAGAATGAAAAGCATGTGCAGCAATAAAGGCACTCCTAATTAATACTTGGTTGTACGCCCTTTGGCATTGATGACAACCTCCAAACGTTTCTTGTAGTCATCTATAAGCTTCTTACACTTCTCAACTGGAATTTTCTCCCATTCTTCTTTGCAGTTTGTTCAAGTTCTTGAATGTTTGCAGGTTTTTTTTTCCCAATTGCAGATTTCAGCTCACCCCAAAGATTTTCAATGGGATTGAGGTCAGGAATCATTGCTGGCCATTTTAAAACAGTCCATTTTTCTTTTTCAACCATTCCTGTGTACTTTTGGATGTGTGCTATGGGTCATTGGTGGAGGACCCATGATCTTTCAACTCAAACCAAGTTTTCTTACACGGAGTAAGACATTACGCTCTAAAATATCTTGATAATTCTGATTTCATGATTCCTGTGATACGATCAAGGTCTCCAGTACCAGACGCAGCAAAGCAACCCCACAGCGTTATGGATCCTCCACCATGCTTAACTGTTGGTATGGTGTTCTTTTCCTTATAAGCTTCATTGCGCTGTCTGTAAACTGTTGCTTTGCATTGCGGCGTATGGTACTTGTTGAAACCATGACCCCAGACTATTCCAGGTTGGCCTTCAGGTCTTTGGATGTTTTGACGTGGTGTTTTTTCCACCATTCGCAACAACCTTCAAAGACCTCTCGTCAATTTTCCTCTTTCCCCCCCATCCAGGGAGGTACTTGACAGTTCCATGCTTGGCAAACTTCTTAATAACATTGCGCACTGTTGAAACTGGGCTACCAAGGTCTTTGGCGATGGCCTTCTACCCTTTGGAAGTTTTGTGTTTACTAATAATAGCAGTTCTGATGTCCCTAGACAGCTCCTTTTGTCTTCATCATTGTGACAAAGGAACAGGGCCTACCATGTGGCTTTTTAAAACAGTGAAGTAATTATTCATTGGCTAATTCATGTCACATGGGCACCGACAATCACAGGTGAATCTCTTTTGTGATTTATCACAGGCGAGTCAAAATGTGTTTCCATACTAAATTAATGTAAAGGGTGCCAATAGCAGTGACACAACAAGCTTTAGGTTTTTCTATTTTTTTTCTCCCATTGTTTTTTTTTAAATTATGGTTTATCATTTGCTCTTTTGTATTTAACACGGGTGCGCTATACAAAAAAACTGTTTCACTTGATTCATTTTTTTCAGGAGATATTCCACATTATGTACTTAACACTAGGACTACTGGACTCGTGACCCCGCCTAGAACTACTGAAAGGAGTCATTTTGACTCCTTGCTTGTTTTCATTTATTTTTAGAGTTTCATTTGTGGTTATTTATTAATAATTATATTTTTTGTAATGTATTATTATTGTGAGATCCAACAGTAATGCTTTTGATTGTTTTTTTTCTGCTTTTCTTATTTTTCTACAGAAAATAACAATAATTATAATAGACGTTTTTCAAACATTTTTTTTTATTCAAGTGCACACATATAAACAACAACTGAAGAACAAAAAGCAGAGAAAATGTAGGTGGAGGAGCATAAAAATGAAAATATGGCGCAGAATTCACCTTCTAAACATTTGGTGTTTCGCATTTTAGGCATTGCCTTTGATTTATGGCAGTACATTGCCCACACAAAGACTTACCACAAGTCTTACAATTTCCGACAGATCTATTTTTCTTGCACTTTTCTTTGATCTGGCAAAATTTTGTTTGACCCATCACTTCTGAGCATGTAGAAACTTGGGACGTGGAACCCTTTTCCCTATCTGTGACATAAGGACCACTCAACTCTCTCACAAGCGTTTGCAAAAATGCCTTGCGTGACATTTTTTGGTGGGTAATCTCCTTGAATATTATCCATGCATTTATACCCGCAAAGTCTAAGGCATTTTCAAATGCATGAACAGGCCATCTCCTTGTGCATGTTCGTGTGGTATATTTTCGTGCCATCTGATCCACTACATCTACTCCATATTTTGTTTCATTGTAAAACTTTACCGTTTCTGGAGTTTTTTTAGCGGAATCAGACGCAACAACAACATCTGGATGGACGGAACTCAAAATGACAACATTTTTGTTGGGCTTTCCTTGATATACTGTAAGTGTAAAATTGTCTTCATTTCTAAACACTTTAGTGTTGTACAATTCCTCTTTCATGGATTTTATTTCTTTAGGCACTTCTCGCATTATCTTGTTCAGTGTTCCCACGATGGTTGTTCCTTTGCTTTTTAGCTAATTTTACTGAAGTAAAATAATTATCGGTTGTAACATTGCGACCTTTTTTCAAAAACTGGTCCAATAACTTCATTACCACATGGTCAGCTAAACGGTCCTCAGCACGGCGTGTGTCATCTTTGCCTAGATAAGGGAAGCCATTTGCCAGATATTTGCTCCTCTTATCAACAGCTAGCCAATATTTGTGGCCATATTTATCTGGTTTGGAAGGCATGTACTGCGTGAATGGACACCTAGTTTTGCTTGGGAAAAGTTGCTCATCCACCATTATGTATGGGCCAGGTTTGTAACACGCAATACAATTTTCAATAAACCTGTCCCACACAGTAGAAAACAGAGCAAACTTGTCCGTTTGCAGTCTCTCCGATCGAGTAGATTTCTCATCAAATCTGAGAAACCTCATAATTTCAACAAAGCGGTCCCTAGACATTGTCGCTTTGCAAAACGGTATTCCCCAGTCATTACACCAAATACTGCTAATCGAGTGACGGTTCGTGCCAGATATTCCACGAGCATAGAATATCGCAATGAATGCATCTAGCTCCTCATCAGATAGTTTGTTCAGCATTACACAGTAATACAAGCAGGTAAAACACAAGGAAAATGTGAAAAGTTGACATGTAAATTGAACTACATCTATATGAACATCAGGGTAAATAAGACAGAGTGAAAAAATTATGCACAAAACTTTATAGCAACATTTAGTGACAAAAGGACCTCAAAATATAGTAGGGAGTCAAAATGACTCCCTTCAGTAGTTCTTAGTAAATTTTGAAAAAAACTCGCAAATTTTTCACCAAAATTATTTATTCTCACAAAATCTTTTTTCACATCATATTTGAGGAAAAGTCACCGAGTTTCAAGCCGGAATTCTGAAAAATGTAGTCACAGAAGAGAAATAAAAAACGAAAGGAGTCAAAATGACTCCATCAGTAGTTCTAGTGTTAAACTTCATGGGTGCCAATAACTATGAGCAGGAATGTACCTGCCTACAATAATGCTGTCAGGCTCTGATTCACGCTGCCCACGGTCTAGGCAGCATAAATCTGGTGACAAGTTCCCTTTAAAGTCAGTCACTGCATAAATTTTTATCACCGCTCCGAAGTGAAGACCTGGAGCCCTAGCTCGCACATATGACTTGCTGCTCACCATGTAGACATGGTCATCATTGTTGTCTGCACTTGCACTTCGTATGAGATTCTAGCCCAAAGAGGAGACCACATCTTAGGGTACCCATACATCTTCAACAGATGTGTTTGGTCAGCAGCTTTTCCAGCTGGCAGCCCTGGATAAATATGGTTTAAAGTGTAAGTCACTATGTTTTTATATATGACAGGGGCGCTGTACAGTGCTGCTGATCGCTGGGGGTGTGGGTCCAGTGACTCCCCCACCAATCAGTAAAAATGCTGCTCTGAAGTCTGGCTTTTGCATCAGCTGTCTATGGGCTCAACAGTAAGTTGATGTTCACAGCTCTGAGACTGAATGTATGGCTCATAGAGCAGAGTGCGGGCTCAATAGTAAGTCTGAGAGCACAGCTTGTGTTGGAGCTGTGGAAATCAAAGCTGTATTTTGACTATGCAGCACCTGTCATATATAATGACGTTTATAAAGACTTAAACAGAGCTTGTATGTTTTCAATGGGAGAGCAAAGTAAGCCGCTGCCTCACACCTCGGGTGGCGGCTTATCTGTCTGGGAAAATATTGGAACTTGCTTTGCTCTGTGTATGGGCAGATTTAAAGTGAAAACAATAGTTGAGTTTCATTCTTCCAGAAAAGTAACTGCAGGAGCAGCACTTCCTTCTGCATAGTGTATTATTCCGATAAACTGTACACAACTGATTGTTCGCACAAGCATCTTATGTCTGTATTGGTTGTGTAGTTGACAGGTGGTGAATACAGCACATAAACAATGCAGTTATCCATATGAATGTACTTATATGCTATATTTTTGAGCACTCTTCTATATTACTAATATATATTTTTGCTAACAAACAAAATCTGGTCTGAAAAATGGTAGAAAATGTAGTTGAAAAATCGTGCCAGAACTGAGCTGGAAAAATGAAGACCTAAATACATAGACGACGGAGTGTCTGACTTTACCCATCTGACTCTTTTTATTACACTTTTTGGAAAGTCACCCAGACAACAGACCGTGTACCCACAAGATGTGCTGAAAATATGAATGATTATACAAATAAATACATTCTCCATCTAAGCTATATGTGGATTTTCATGAATTTCTTTGCGTTATATTTGCAGTCGTTGTGATGCTGGAGTCCACTTTTTCTGAGTCTCTGATGGGATGGCGTATTGTATCTACTATAACCTTTTTTGCACAGTTTCACATTTTAAATTCCTAAGATTTTTTTTGTATGTTGGGTTATAAATCAAGCTCAGCGACTAACTCTCAGTAGCTCAGGATCAGACCCACCAGGCCGTGGCTGAGTGCAGGGCGTGTTGACAGGGATTCTCTCTGGTATTTTAGGAGGTATGCACTGCCCCTCAAGCCCCACACAGGCCACAACATAGTGGGTGAGTTTTGTCTGAAGTGTCCTTTTTCCCAGATTTGGACAGTTTTTTTATTTAGTAGTATTTAAAATCCTGTAAAAACTCTGGTTAGTGCATTCCACAAAATTGTAATTAATCGCTCTTCAAACAATGTCAGAATAATCGCTGCAGTAGTAACTAGGGATTGGGTCATGTTAGATGGCAGAAGCAGGGGATTGGTAAGGTGAGTAATGCTGCTTTCATTTATTTTCTTTACCTTATTTTGAGCATTATGTATTCAAAAAAATAAAAAAAAAATGTATGAAGCTGGCTCGGGAGGAGCTTTCTCTGATCGCTGCAGTGTAACCACTTAAAAGTAGCTATCAATCTGACAGCGGCATTAAAATTGTGTCAGTGCGATTACGGGCAACTCATAGGTTACCTTGGTAGTCAGAGGCCTGCCGAAGGCTGACATACCTGCCGTCTTGG
This sequence comes from Phyllobates terribilis, assembly GCF_046119375.1. Lineage (NCBI taxonomy): Eukaryota > Metazoa > Chordata > Amphibia > Anura > Dendrobatidae > Phyllobates > Phyllobates terribilis. Next base: position 527,718,719 of record NW_027362771.1, on the reverse strand, counting down.
TCCTTCTGTGTAGCTTATCCACAGGCTGAGCACCATAGGACTGTGATATTACTATGTACTCCAAGACTGAGGTTTAAGGGAGCGTTCTCATGTTCAGGATTTGCTGTGATTTTGACACTGCGCATTTATGGTAGCGTCCAAAACACAGCGGCCAGATGTTGCAGAATAGTGGATGGGATTTCTATAAATCCCATGTGCACTGTGTGTCTGTGCACCTGCGGATCACCAACGGACGCTGACCTGCAGAGCGTCTTTCAGATCCACAGCATGTCAATTTCTCTTGCGGGTACAGATACAGATTTCCCCCATAGACTTGTTTAGATGAGAAAAATCCGCATGTGTAAAAAAAACAAATAAAAAAAACGTAAAATAGGTGTCTAATTTGCATAATGGGTGCGGAAGTTCTGCAGCGTCGGGGCCACAGCAGGTCCTGAACGTGGGAACGTACCCTAAGGCGCTGTGCACATGTTGCAGATTTGCTTGCAAAACCTGATGCCAGCAAAGTGAATGAGAAACCTGAAGTGTCACGCACACGTTGAGTATTTTGGACTTGCAGATTTGGTGCAGAAAATAATCTGCAGCATGTCAATTCTCTGTGCGTTTTTCACCTATTGAATGCACCAAAAAAGTAGCAAAAACGCAACATTTTTGAGGCTGCATTTTCCTGCTAAGAGATGCTGAAATGGTGCAGACGTTTCTGCACACAAAATCACATACACCTGTGATCGCTCGAACACTAAGTAATGTAGTTACCAGGGCTGTGGAGTCTGAGTTTTAGGCTATGTGCCCACGTTGCATTTATGAAGCAGAAAATTTCTGCTGCATAAATGCAAGTCCTCTCCCGGAAAAACGCATGCGGAATTCCGCACGCGTTTATCGTGCATTTTTCGCGCGTTTATCACGCGTTTTCCACATGCGGAATTGCCTTGCGTTTTTTATGCATTGGACAAAGGCAATTCCGCTTGCGGAAACGCAAAATTAAATGACATGCTGCGGATTTTTGAACGCGGCATAAACAATCCGCAGCATGTGCATAGAACTTGCGGAATCCCATTGGGGACCATGGGGTGCGGATATACATGCGTTTTTCAAGCGTTTACGCTGCGGAAATTCCGCAGCATATACGCTTGAAAAATGCTACGTGGGCACACAGCCTAAGAACGTATAAAATGGAAACTCCTAAAATATATAATAAATTGGGTACAGTAGTGCAATGCAGTTTGTGGGGAATATTTTTTTCATAAGAACTTGGGAAAGTTATGAAATGACCTATAGATGTCTGTCCTATTCCTGATCTAAGGACTCCACAGCCCTAGTTGCATTATATGAACACACACACACACACACACACACACACACACACACACACACACACACACACACACACACACACACTTAAAAATGTCCCTAAAAGTTCAATCTATCAAAATGTAAAATGGATGAAATCGCACATGCAAGGAAAGAATAGGTTATGGGAATCAGACAATGGTGACTTTTTTTGTAAATTTTAAAGTTATTTCACCACTAAAATAACAGAAAAATGGACAACTTTAGTATCACTGTAATCATGATGACCTGGAGAATAATGTTGGCAAGTCATATTTACCAGACAATGTGGTAAAAACAAAACCCCTAAAACAATAACAGCATTGTGGGCTGTTTTTTTTTCTTCCTCGTAATTTCACAATACTTGGGAAAAGAAATTCATTTTTCAGTAAATTATGATAAAATGAATGGTATCCATCATTCACATCCCACAAAATCAAGCCCTCATACAGCTATGTCCACGGAAAATTAGAACACTTATGGCTCTTAGAAGAATGAAATGAATAAATGAGCGCAAAAGTGAAAAATTCCTGGTTCTTTACATGGTTAATTGCAGCATCCATCACCCCTTGTGGATTCATATAAGATATTGGGATATACAGCTGATGTGTTTTTTTTTTTTTTTAGTAACCAGTGTATTGGTGACCTTGCTGGAACACCTACTGAGCCACCTCAGTGCAGTTGTCATGTATACCTTATGGTGGCAGGCTATGCGTGGCTAGCAAGATATATGTGACCCCCCCCCCCCTAAGGCTATGTTCATACGTTCAGTATCTGACCTTGGTATTTAAAAAAAAAAAAAAAAAAGTTGTCCACTACTTGGACAACCTATGTTCATACCCCTTGCTGGGCCCCCATAATAAAGCCTATACTCGCCTACCATGCTGGCGCTCTTCCCACGGTGTTGCACTCTCTCCCTGGGGCTCCCGTGCAGCTGTTGTGACACCGGCACCCAATCAGCGATGGCGTCACTGTCTCCGCCTCCTGTCGAATTGAGCATGAAGAGGAAGTCAGATCAGCTGCAGCCTGGACTTCCTCTTCAAGTTCGATTTGTCTGAAGGTGGGGACAGTGACGCCAGCGCTGATTAGGTGCCAGTGTCTCGTGTCACAACAGGACCGCGAGTGCAGATAAACACGGGAATGGCACCAGCACGGGAGGTGAGTAAGGGCTTCTTTATTTTTTTCGGGGCAAAACATTTAATTCAAGAAGGGGTTGTCAAAGTAGTGGACAACCCCTTTAAGGGTCCGTGCCCACGAAGCGTTTTTCAAGCGTTTATGCTGCGGAATTTTTGCAGCGTAAACGCTTTGTAATCCTTCCCCCATGGTCCCCAATGAAATTCCACACTTTCAATGCCCATGCTGCGGAGTTCTCCGCAGCGTTTTTGATGTGCGGAAAAATCCGCAGCATGTCCATTATTTGTGCGTTTACGCATGCGGAATTGGCATCTACAATTAAGGCTATGTGCCCACGATGCAGAAATGCTCAGGATTTTTTCCTGAGAGTTTCTGCATCTCCCTGGCAGAAAAAAACGCATGCGGATTGTACATGCGGATGTGAAGCGTTCTTTCCATGCATTTCCGCATGCGGGTTGACAAGTGCTTTCCAAGCGATTTTAGCATCACTTGGAAAGTGCTTGTCAACTTGGTCACACTATATAAATCCATGCAAACAGCATGGATTTATATAGTGTGACCCGAGAGAATGTCAAAAAATATATACTTGCCCTCCGATGGCCCCCGCTGTCTTGCTTCACCGTCCCAGCTGCCGGCAGCGGTAGACTGAAGGACCTGTCAACGTCAGTGTAGCGTGACCCGTCACATGACTCTGACGTCAGCGCAAGTCCTTCATTCCATCGCGAACTGCAGCCAAGCAAGGAGGAGCGCAGCGCGGGCCGCCAGAAGGTAAGTATATATTTATTTTTTACAGTTTTCAATTGTACCCAGGTCCGGAGGAGAGTCTCCTCTCCTCTAGACCCAGGTACCATCCGCACATTAGAACGCATGGAATGCGCATCTACATATACAGTAATGGTGTAATCCATGCGGTCTAATGCAAGTCAATGGCGGCGAAAACGCAGCACTTCCGCAAAATAATTGGTAGTGCTGCGTTTTTTTTCCGCAATGATAATTCGCAGCGGAAATTTCCGCAGCATGTGCACAGCACATGCGGATTATCATTGGGGGACATGGCAGGCCTTCTACCATGCGTTTAAGCGTTTTTGGCGCTGAGGAAACGCTTAAACACATCGTGGGCACACAGCCTAAGTGTATGTTCAAAGGATGGATTTTTTCTGTTCGAAAAATCTGTTATGGATAGAAGGCTGCCCATCTCATCTGATTGCTGCTGCAGATTTGCGTTTGGGCACCTGACATTGTATTCACAACTGTTTTTTGTTTTTTTTTTAAAATGAATGGGAAGCCGGATAAACTTGAATTTTGGCATGGAATCTGCACACTTCATTCACGTCAACATGCCTTAATTGTGTGTAATCTCCTTTATTAAAAGCAGAGGAGCTTTGAATATTTTTACCATCCGAATAATAACTATGACTAACAGAGGAGGCCTGAGTTTAGGGCCTGGAGGTAGTGATTGTCATCGGGAGCCATGAGTACGGATTAGAGCCCCAAAGCAACATTTTTAACATCTTGGGGGTATATTTTTCTTTTTCGCTTTCTTCTTGGAGCTCTTATCTATTGAAAATAAAAAAAACCTTATTAGATGTCTTCTATATTTTTCTTTTAAATGTATTTTTTTTTTTTACAGTTATTAATATAGTCACTGAGCAACAAAAACGATCTGTGCCAGAGGATGAGTCCATGTCTGAACTAGTGTGTGATTAGATACATTGAGAGCCCTGTATATACCATGTGTAAACAACCCCCCTACCACATACCAGTATTGTAGTGAGCACACTGCGCTATACATGCCGTGAAATACTTATATTCCGCTTTGTTAAAATGGAAGTGAAATTACAAGACTGTTCAACAAAACCACTAATAATCCTGGCACTTCACAAACAATGATTTTATACTATATATGGGCTCATTCAAACACATGAATTATGTATGTGTTTATCATAGACTATAATGAATACATGTTCTATGGTGTTATTCACATGTCCATGTTTTTTTGCCCACCAACTGATTTGCAAAAAAAAAAAAAAAATCAGGCGTGTGTGTTTTTCACCCGAGTTATGGACCAAAATTCCCCATAAAAGTCTACGGCAATCAGGGATAGGACATCTGTCTTTTAATCCGTGTGCTTTCTGTGATTAACAATGCAATGGATGGCAGCTTTTATTTTTTCCATATGTGAAAAATCATTGATCAAACACTCATGGTAAAAACTGGTACACTGATCAAAATCTGCTCCAAAACACTGAAAAATCAAGGACAACTGAACGAGGCCTAGTAAGGTAAGTAATAACTTTCTAGACTGCGAGAATATTAAAGGGGTTGTTCTCTTTCAGGCAATGTCTGCCCCGGCTGCAGTCTGTTATAACAATCCACACTGCAATCAGTGCGTCAAGTCCACTGGCGAGTCTCCACCACTGCTCCCACCCAGTATCTGGCATTGGCGCTGATGTTGTGTCGACAGCCAATCAATGAGCTTGGCAGCTCTCAAAAGGACATCCCGTCTACACTGGCAGAGCCACTGAGCTCAGATTGGCTGCCAAAATGACAGCATCAAACACCGGGCGCAACAGGGAAGACATGCCGGTGGACTTGAAGATGTTAGAGTTTATGGTATAACATACTGCAGCCGGGGACCAACATTATATGAAAGAGAACACTTTTCAGTGAAACCACTTTGTAAAAGTCTGAGCCACCCAAAATCAGATTGAAGAGTGGAGTCTTCAAGAGGGGCAGGCTTCTGTGATACCAACATGTCAGGAAATCAGCTCATGATATTTGAGTGTTCTAGGTGCATATATGGGAAATATTTCCTAGCAAGGCCTCATTGAGGCCACTTATTTATCGTACTTATTTACTTGTTGGGTGTTTGTCACTGATAGAAACACATACCTATTAGTCTATGGAGTTGTTCATGTGTTTTTGATTTTTTTTTTTTGCAGATATCAATTTCTGACCCGAATCAATGGGGTTTGTGAAATGCTTTTAATCTTGTGCAAGACAGTGTGATATTTGCAATTTTCTATAATAAATTTCTTTACTAGATGTGTGCATTGATCACTAGTGGGGATGAACAGACCCGTGGAAGGTTGGGTTCATAGAGTTCGACCGAACTTTGGTCCCAAGTTCAGTTCGGGTACCAGAACTGTATCCGAACTTTAACCCGAACCCCATAAAAATCAATGGGGACCTGAACTTTGGAGCTGGAAAATCTGAGACTTTTTTTCGTGTTTTGCATTTTTAACCTGAATCACACTTGCTAATGCAATTCAGTGGGTTCATGAAAAAGCAATGGACACCACAAGGAGGCCAACAGTGTCATCTCAGTGCTGTATATTTACTATATAATGGGTGGTATAAGCTTGAAAATATATATTTATTTTTTGTTACATACAGAAATGGGTGAAATTGTCTTTTTTACATATGCAGAAAACGAATGAACGTCGTCTGAATGAGGCTGAATCACAAGGTTTTAACAGATCAATATTTCACTTTTTTATTATTTCTATTGAGATTACAGGCTTTGAAGCGATTTCTGATAAATCTGCTTAAAGGTTTACAGGTTATTAACAGGATGTAGATGACGGGTCACAGTCTATGTACACACGACTATTTTTGGGCTGAGTGCGGTCTGTGAAAGAAAAAAAATGACCAGACAGAGTACACGGACCAATGTTATTCAATTTGTCTGTTCTGGTGATAGTGCTTATTGCACATAGACCAAACATCCGTCTACATCCATTTTCTTCAACTACAACACATACCCATTATAATCTGTGGTGCTATTCACATGTCCAATGTTTTTGACAGACCGTGCAAAACACACGAAGATGTACATTTTTTTGCTGCAGCACGGATGACAAGAGCCAATACAAGTCTATGGGCCTGCGAAAATCACATACAGTACACAGATGGCATCAGTGTGCAGTCTGCATTTAGCATTGCTAAGTATAGGAGAAGCTTTGTAATTTATGTATTCATCCGTGTAAAACACTGATGGTGAAGCTGGACCGAACACTGATCAAGAACACAGATGGTAAAAGTAGACACACGGCCTGTACACTGATCAATAAACACTAATGACACCGGGATGTTTTTTTTTTTTTAACATATGTGCTTAAATACAAATATGTGCACGAGGCCTGTAGAAGAAAAAAATAAATAAAATCGCAGCATGTACTTGTTTCTCCCATGTTTTGCCTATTCCAGTCTACATGGGCTCAAAAAAGCTAAATCTTCTGTACAGCATCTGATTTTTACAGATACACCGCAATTAATGTGTTTGGTCTTGTAAATTTTATAAACTGCTGATGTATAAAAACAGATGCTATACGGGTGAAAATCGGATTTATTTTTTTTATACGCTTGTGTGAACTTAGCCTTACACTGATGGGTTGTATATAATGACCCACGTCAGTGATGAGGTGTGTGTGTGTAAAATATATATATATATATTTATTATATATCTTTTTTTTTGTTTAAATACGCTTGTGAACTTAGCCTTATACAATGATGCTGGTCAGTGATGGGGTGTGTGTGTGTGTGTGTATCTATATAATTTTTTTTTTTTAATACACCTGTATGCCCCTAGCCTTACGGTGAGGGGTTGTACACATCATTGTATACAGTGACAATAGATGATGCCGCTCCGTGATGGAGTGTGTGTATATATATATATATATATATTTTTTTTTTTCTGTGCCGCAGCCCATGGTCGACAGGTGCCCAGTCCTAGAGGCCATGGCTGTCACCATCAGCTGATCCCAGGGTGGCAGGCGCAGCTCCCTGTAATCAGCTGGGGGGCAGGGAGGGGTTAGAGGGGCTTCTGATAATCCCTCCAGCAGACACGGCCGGCTGCCATGTAAGAATAATGCTATAATAAAAGGACAGGCAGCGCTGTGTGTGTGAACACGGCTTTATTTGTACCCTCTTACAAGCTCTATGATGGGATAGGCTGTGGGCTGGAGCAGCACAGGGCTGTCAGGAAAGTCTCTTCTGGTGACAGCGGTTCGTCTCATTGGATGAGAAAAGCGACAACCCTGCACTATTATGTGGGCCATTTCGTGCACTGTTGTCGCAGCTGCTCGGTGTCGGTGTCGCGCTGCGCCGCTTGTCCAGTCCCCGGAGCACAGGACGGCTGCTCTGCAGCGGCTCCGGCCAGGACAATGAGCTGAGGCTGCACAGGCACCAATGGCTCGCCCGGCGCCTCACTGCACGGCACAACAACTGTGCTCTTCCCGCCTTTTCCCTCTACCGGGACATTTTACGAGCTTGCTGCAGACTCCCACCATCCCCTGCGGAGGTCAACTACAATAATTACCATGTTGCGGAAGTTCAAGCGTCGCCGTTAGAAAATCCGGATTCCGTTACCTCCGCGTCTCCGCTCCTCACTGGTGCCGGTACCGCGTACTCTTAGCTTCACACACACACACAATAACCCCCCCCTGCCCGTCAGGCCCGAGCGAGAGGACGCAGCGCAACCAATCACAGCATGCCTTCCTGGTTTGAAACCGCGTCTTCACCAATCAGGAGCTGGCTTCTTCCCCAGGTGCCTAGTGAAATCCCGCCTCTTACACTTAACGGTTGTTTCCCTCCCAAGGCCCCTCAGCTTGCTTTTGCACACGGCCCGCTAATGAGTGGGCGTGAGCACAGTGCGTCAGCGGGAGAGCGATAGCCAATCATAACAGAAGTCTAAGGCGGATTGATAGGTGCGTTTGCCAATCGAGTGAGGTAACGTCCTGTAGGCGGGCCGCGCGTGAGGTTTTGCGGACGATTAACCAATAGGATGAATGGCTTTGGGAGAGGGGCGGGTTCATAACTTTCCCGCCCTCATTGCCTTGTTTGCTTTAGGAAAAAGCTAAGATGGCGCTTGATCGCTATCTCTTTATAGTGCAGGGCACAGCGTCCTGAAGACTTGGGAGGAGAATGTCGCCAAAATCGTCCAAATTAATATATAAATCGTCCTAAGAAGTCTTACTTGTACAAATGTAAAAGCAGAGCTAGTCGTGTTTCAGAGAGAATATAATAGCACTTCTCACAGTTTGTGGTAAATACATCCATTTATTTACCTCATACATGTGAGAAGTGCAATTATATTCTCCGTATATGAAAATCACTGCAAAAACATGAGCACAAAATAATTTACTGGAAAATGAATAAAAATTACCTCAAAATAAAGTTTTATATATATAATTAATGTGGGGAAACCAATAGAGAATAAGTGCAAGCCACAAGGAAATATAACTTTTAGTGGTAAATTACTTAAAAGATATAAGACACAGGACACAATGTCATTTTAATGACATCTTTTAATTATTTTACCAATAAAAAATTATATTTTCTTTGTATTTCCTTGTGGCTTGCACTTCTCTATAGGTGTCCCTTCAATACTTATGTGCATATTGGCCCATCTAATTTTTGCTCGTTATACATATGTAGGTTTATATAATTAATGTGATAAACCCAAAAAAAAATAAAAAATGTGTTCTTTTATAAAATAATTCACTTCAATTTTATTCAGAAATGAACAGAAGTAGAGAAATAATGAGAGGAAATGGTTGTAAATATCCCTATGGATACAGTCCGTTCTTGCTGCACCTGCAGAGGACGCCGCAGTAATACGTCAGGTGGATTGCCGAACCCCGATCTTAATGAAGGGCTCGCTGGATCCGAGTATGATCCAATTTTTCGGATCAATCTGTCCGTGAAAATCGGCCACATAGACATGAAAGGGCGAGTGCCATCCGATTAATCATTATTCTATATGGAGGACTATGTGGGGCCCATTATTCTGTATGGAGGACTATGTGGGGCCCATTATACTGTATGGAGGACTATGTGGGGCCCATTATTCTGTATGGAGGACTATGTGGGGCCCATTATTCTGTATGGAGGACTATGTGGGGCCATTATTCTGTATAGAGGACTATGTGAGGCCCATTATTCTGTATGGAGGACTATGTGGGGCCCATTATTCTGTATGGAGGACTGTGTGGGGCCCATTATTCTGTATGGAGGACTGTGTGGGGACCATTATTCTGTATGGAGGACTATGTGGGGCCCATTATACTGTATGCAGGACTATGTGGGGCCCATTATTCTGTATGAAGGACTATGTGGGGCCCATTATTCTGTATGGAGGACTATGTGGGGCCCATTATTCTGTATGGAGGACTATGTGGGGCCATTATTCTGTATGGAGGACTAGGTGGGGCCCATTATTCTGTATGGAGGACTATGTGGGGCCATTATATTGTATGGAGGACTAGGTGGGGCCCATTATACTGTATGCAGGACTATGTGGGGCCCATTATTCTGTATGAAGGACTATGTGGGGCCCATTATTCTGTATGGAGGACTATGTGGGGCCCATTATTCTGTATGGAGGACTATGTGGGGCCATTATTCTGTATGGAGGACTATGTGGGGCCCATTATTCTGTATGGAGGACTATGTGGGGCCATTATTCTGTAGGGAGGACTATGTGGGGGCCATTATACTGTATGGAGGACTATGTGAGGCCCATTATTCTGTATGGAGGACTATGTGGGGCCCATTATACTGTATGGAGGACTGTGTGGGGCCATTATACTGTATGGAGGATTATATGGGGCCCATTATACTTTACACTTGTTGGCCTGCAAGTTTGTCCAAGTTTTTCATTTTGGCCCTCTGTGTGTTTGAGTTTGACATCCCTGATCTACGCATTTTGAAGTGATACACTTCTTCATCAAGACAAACCACAATGATGAGTATGGCCAGTAAGTGAGGATATAAGAAGACACATCATTCAGATAAAGGCGTGTGAGAACGGACCGCTGAGATCAGGGGACCAGGATACATCATCATGCAAAAAAAACCCATCATATTGAGAAAATGGCAACAATTGTATAAAAACATTATTATGAATGGAACTGATGATAATAAAAAAGAAAGAAAAAAGTTTTTTTTAATAAAATGAATGAAATGAATTTGAACCTGTTTTTGTGTGGTCAATATGTGTATGGTAGAAAAAATAGGGGTCTATGGGTGTGAGCCACTCACTATATAAAGAAGAAAGAAAAGGGAAAAAAGAGAAAAGTTGAAAAAAAAGAGGAAAAAATAAGGGAAGAAAAAAAAGGGGGTGGTGGAGGAGAAAGGTGCAGTGGAAAAGTAAAAAGCAAAATAGAAAGAAAAATATTTAGAGAAAAATATGTATGAACTCATTAGAATGTATAAAGTAATAATAGCCAAAGAGGGATCCATAGACATGAATGGATGAGCACCATCCGATTCGTGGAGGGAAATCGTCCTCGCTGCGACCAAGTTGGTCCAGAAAAAAAAATTGGACATGTGCATGGCCTCATAGAATAACATGGGGACGAGTGCTGTCCTTCTAAACGACGGACAGCACTTGTCTGATTTTTATGGTCTTGTCCTATCACAGCAGAAGAAAGGTATACCGATGTGTACTGGTACAATGGAGGTTAGACATTCGCAATTTTGACCTTAAATTGGTTAATAGAGGCCTGTAGATACATTTGATAGGTACAATATTTAATAAATAGCTTGTGAGATTATCTAATATTCCTCCATGATTGTAACATCAAGTGGACGCCATTGATGAGTAAAGTCACACGTTGCGGATTTGTTGAGGATTCAGCACCGCAAGACTGCAGCAATTTACAGTACAAGAGAAATAAATGTTTTTTTCATAATCCCAATCACAAATTGTGGAAAAAGAAGCCACGCAAAAATAAAGCATGGTGGGGTTTTCCATTTGCATTACGCAGATTTTTATGGCGGCTTTCACCCTATTTAGTGATTAGTAAATGGAGTAGGGTGAAATCCGCAATTTCATGCAGATTAAGGCTGTGTATTCATTGTAGATTTATAAACCAAATCTGCAGAAATTTTCGTCAATGTGTGAACATAGCCTAACATGAATTAATGACATAGATAACAGAGGAAATAATGATGTGATGCAACATAACTTTTTAGGCTATGTGCACACGTTATTTGTAGCAGATTTGTCTGCACCTTAAACTAGAGTGTTGGCAGGAATAATGCTGCATAAAATCTGCTTTTTTTTACATGTTCTTACTTGCATTTTTTTCCCCAAATGGGTGAAAAATGTTGAAAGAACGGGTCTCCCATCCTTATTGTGTTACTTGTATCTCCTTGCCTTATGTTTGCTGCGCCTGCGCGTCTCTGTGTTGTGGCGGGGATATCCGCCCTTACTAGTATCATGCGTCTTTCGATAGATGCTACGCGCACACGCGCCGCCACCATTTTGCTGGAGCTAAACAAATTTTTTTGCTCCAACAAAATGGTGCTGGTCATTTTGTTGAAGCAAAAAAAAAAAAATGGCTCCAGCAAAATGGCCGCGGCGCATGCACAGTAGCATCTATCGGCAAGCATAACTGCTACTGCGCATGCGCGGGCCCCATCTTGCTAGAGTTAAAAAAAAATTCCAAAGACAACAATATTAACTGCACATCATCAGTATTTAAAATACGAGGCAGGTCACTGAAGGATCAGTGACCTGTCATTAAAGCCACAATGATGAATATGAGAACAGAGCACCAAGAAAAGCCCCACCCACAGGCCGCCCCAGAGCACGAGCATCTCATTATCTCCAAACTGCAAATAAAGATTAAACAACAACCACAGGATGGATTTCATCAACCCAGGTATCATTTTAATCAGTGTAAAGGCAACAACTTGACACTGCCTGTAGTTTACTTAGTACAATCCTGCTGACAGGTTGGCTTTAAGTTATGTGGGTTGGATGGACTACACTTCCCCTGATGAAGCTGTGCACGACACAGCGATACGCGTGCGGTTTCTCTCTGTGTCACCATGCTTTGCTTGTGGTTTAGTTCTCTCCAGCCCCAGGGTCATATGCTCTAGATGCCAGTAGGTATATTCTACCCTTTTCACAGCTTTCTCCTTGTTCCGTACCTCACTGTGGGATCGAGCTTTATATCAGAGCACATGATTTTACTATTTATTCTCACAGTCTGTTACATATCTGCTCTGTTGTCTTTTATACATTACTAGACACTTATGGGTTCATAATGTCTTATGTGATTGGCGATACTTTATGATATCCGCCCTTTATCCTTTATGCTATCTAGGGTATGTACCCTTAACCCCTTTTACCCCCGAAGGTGGTTTGCACGTTAATGACCAGGCCAATTTTTACAATTCTGACCACTGTCACTTTATGAGGTAATAATTCTGGAACGCTTCAACGGATCCCGCTGATTCTCAGAGATTGTTTTTTCGTGACATATTGTACTTCATGATAGTGATCAAATTTCTTCGATATGACTTGTGATACTTTGTGAAAAAATTGGAAATTTGGCAAAAAGTTTGCAATTTTCAAACTTTGAATTTTCATGCCCTTAAATCAGAGAGATATGTCACATAAAATATTTAATAAATAACATTTACCACATGTCTACTTTATATCAGCACAATTTTGGAACCAAATTTTATTTTGGTTAGGAAGTTATAAGGGTTAAAAGTTGACCAGCGATTTCTAATTTTTCTAACAAAATTTACAAAACCATTTTTTCAGGGACCACATCACATTTGAAGTGACTTTGAGGGGTCTTTATGACAGAAAATACCCCAAAGTGACACCATTCTAAAAACTGCACCCCTCAAGGTGCTCAAAACCACATTCAAGAAGTTTATTAACCCTTCAGGTGCTTCACAGGAATTTTTGGAATGTGGAAGAAAACAATGAACATTTAACTTTTTTTCACAAAAATGTTACTTTAGACCCAATTTTTTTTATTTTCGCAAGGGTAACAGGAAAAAATGGACTGCAAAATTTGTTCAATTTCTCCTGAGCACGCCGATACCCAATATGTGGGGGAAAACCACTGTTTGGGCACACGGCAGGGCTCGGAAGGGAAGGAGCGTCATTTGACTTTTCGAATGTAAAATTTGCTTGAATAATTAGCGGACACCATGTCACATTTGGAGAGCCCCTGATGTGCCTAAACAGTGGAAACCCCCCCACATGTGACACCATTTTGGAAACTAGACCACTCAAGGAACTTATCTAGATGTGTGGTGAGCACCTTGAACCCCCAGGTGCTTCACAGAAGTTTATAACATGGAGCCGTAAAAATACAATTTTCACATTTTTCCCACAAAAATGTTTTTCAGCCCCCAATTTTGCATTTTCACAAGGGTAAGAGGAGAAAATGGACCCCAAAAACTGTTGTGCAATTTCTCCAGAGCACGCTGATACCCCATGTGTGGGGAAAATACACTGTTTTGGCGCACGGCAGGGTTCAGAAGGGAAGGAGCACTGTGTGACTTTTTGAATGCAAAATTGTCTGGAATCGAGAGCGGACGCCATGCCGCATATGGAGAACCCCTGATGTGCCTAAACAGTGGAAACACCCCACAAGTGACCCCATTTTGGAAACTAAACTCCTCAAGGATTTTATCAAGGGATATAGTGAACATTTAGAACCCAGAGGTACGACACAGAATTTGATAACATTAGGTCATTTTATTGACTAAGTTGTCATTAGTCTTGAGCGCAAGTGCTCGCTACTTGAGTTTGCATTGGGTACTCGGGTATGCACCAAGTATTCTGGGTGCTCAAGTGACATGCTCGAGTCCCCACCCCGCATGTTTCTGTGGTTATTAGACACCTGAAAAAAAACATGCGGGGATTGCTCATGCATGGCAGGCAAGTTTTTTTTTACTTTATAACAGCTGCAAAACATATGGGGCGGAGACTCGAGCATGTCACTCGAGCACCCACGATACTCAGAGCATACCCGAGCACCCGATGCAAACTCAAGTAGCGAGCACTTGCGCTCCACACTAGTCGCCATATCGTCGTCATTTTTTTTCTTTACTTTTGAAAAAATCCTAACCCCAACACAACCCTAACCCCAATCCTAATACAACCCCAACCCTAGCACAACCCTAACCCTACCACAACCCTAACCCTAGCACAACCCTGGCCCAACCCTAACCCTAGTCCAAGCCAAATCCTAGCACAACCCTAACCCTAGCACAACCCTAACTCTAACACAAAACTAACCCCAGCTCAGCCCTAACCCTTTAGTTTATTTTTTACGCCGTTCCTTGTGTGGTGTAAGTGATTAGACGACTTTATTCTTCGGGTCGATGCGATTACAGCGATACCAGATTCATATCAAGTTTTTATGATTGACAGCTGTCACACACTAAAAAAACCCTTTTTTTTGCAAAGACTAGTTTTTGCATCGTCATATTTTGATAGCTATAATTTTTCCATATTTCGACCGACAGAGTCATGTGATGGCTTTTTTTTTGTGGGACAAGTTGATGTTTTTATTGGTATCATTTTCGGGCACGTGACATTTTTTGATCGCTTTCTATTCCAACTTTTGGGATGCAGAATAAACAAAAACCAACAATTCAGGAATTGTTTTTTTGGGGATTTTTTTATGCCGTTCTGAGTGTGGTAAAATTGATAAGGCAACTTTGTTCTTCGGGTCAGTACATTTACAACGATACTACATTTATATATTTTCTTATGTTTTGGCGCTTTTACACAATAAAAACTATTTTATAGAAAAAAATATTTTTTGTATCGCTTTATTCTGAGAGCTATAACTTTTTTATTTTTTGGCTGATGGAGCTGTATGGCAGCTTGTTTTTTGGGGGACAAGATGACGTTTTCAGTGGTACCATTTTATTTTGTTTAGATTCGTCTTTTTTATCGCATTTTATTCCATTTTTCGTTTGGCAGTATGACGATAAAGCATCGTTTTTTGCTTCATTTTTTATTTATTTTTTTACCGTGTTCACTAAAGGGGTTAACTAGTGGGATAGTTTTATAGGTCAGGTCGTTCCGGACGCGGCAATACTATTTATGTGTACTTTTATTGGTTTGTTGTTTTTTTTTTCATAATAATATTTATTGATGGGTACAGTACAGTTGTGCTCAAAAGTTTACATACCCCGGCAGAATTTTTCCTTTCTTGGCCTTGTTTCAGAGAATATGAATGATAACAAAAATACCTTTTTCTCCACTCATGGTTATTGGTTGGGTGAAGCCATTTATTGTCAATCTACTGTGTTTTCTCTTTTTAAATCTTAATGGCAACCAAAAACATCCAAATGACCGTTATCAAAAGTTCACATACCCTGGTGATTTTGGCCTGATAAAATACACAGAATTTTACACAAATGGGTTTGAATGGCTACTAAAGGTAACATCTTCACCTGTGACCTGTTTGCTTGTAATCAGTGTGTATGCATAAAAGCTGAGTGAGTTTCTGGGATCCAGACAGACTCTTGCATCTTTTATCCAGCCACTGACGTTTCTGGATTGTGAGTCATGGGGAAAGCCAAAGAATTGTCAACGGATCTACGGGAAAAGGTAGTTGAACTGTATAACACTGGAAAGGGATACAAAAAATATCCAAGGAATTGATAATGTCAGTCAGCAGCATTCAAACTGTCATTAACAAATGGAAAATCAGGGGCTCTGTAAAAACCAAACCACGGTCAGGTAGACGAACAAAAATTTCGGCCACAACTGCCAGGAAAATTGTTCGGGACGCAAAGAAAACCCACAAATAACATCAGCTGAAATTCAGGACTCTTTGAAAACTAGATGTGTGGCTGTTTCAAGATGCACAATAAGGAGGCACTTGAAGAAAAATGGGCTGCATGGTCGAGTCGCCAGAAGAAAGCCATTACTTTGCAAATGCCACAAAGTATCTCGCCTACAATACGCCAAACAGCACAGAGACAAGCCTCAAAACTTCTGGATCAAGGTAATTTGGAATGATGAGACCAAAATTGAACTTTTTGGCCACAACCATAAACGTTACATTTGGAGAGAGGTCAACAAGGCCTATGATGAAAGGAACACCATTCCTACAGTAAAGCATGGAGGTGGATTGCTCATGTTTTGTGGATGTGTGAGCTACAAAGGCACAGGAAACTTGATAAAAGTTGAAGGAAAGATGAATGCAGCACGTTATCAGCAAATACTGGAGGCAAATTTGCACTCATCAGCCCGAAAGATGCGTATGGGACATACTTGGACGTTCCAGCATGACAACGATCCAAAACACAAGGCCAAGTCGACCTGTCATTGGCTACAGCAGAACAAAGTGAAGGTTCTAGAGTGGCCATCTCAGCTCCTGACCTCAATATCATTGAGCCACTCTCGGGAGATCTCAAGCGCACAGTTCATGCTAGACAGCCCAGGAATTTACAGGAACTGGAGGCTTTTTGCCAAGAAGAATGGGCAGCTTTACCATCTGAGAAAATAAAGAACCTCATCCACAACTACCACAAAAGACTTCAAGCTGTCATTGATGTTAGAGGGGGCAATGCACAGTATTAAGAACTGGGGTATGGAAACTTTTGATCAGGGTCATTTGGATGTTTTTGGTTGTCATTAAGATTTAAAAAGAGAAAACACAGTAGTTTGACAATAAATGGCTTCACCCAACTAATAACCATAAGTGGAGAAAAAGTTTTTTTGTTATCATTCATATTCTCTGAAACAAGGCCAAGAAAGGAAAAATTCTGCCTGGGTATGTAAACTTTTGAGCACAACTGTATATTTTTATTTTTTTTGATTATTTTTGCTAAACATTTTTACAATTTTTTTTTCACTTTCCGACACTTGTTTTTAACTTTTACACTTTGTCCCACTATGGAACTTTCACTTTTTGAAGGCAGATCGCTTGAATAGCATAGAAATGCTGCAGCATCTCTATGCTATGCAGACTGCAGCCCCTGCACACAGAAGTTAGTTAGACCGTGCACTGAGCACGATCTAGCTAACTTGCTCATGCCTGGTGACACAGATGTCGTCATGACGACATCGGGTCACCGTGGCACCTATTGGGACCCAGCACAGACAGCGCAAGAGGCCAGAAAAGAGGAAAGTAACCAGCGCTTACCTCCCCTTGCTCCCAGAATTCTGCAGTCGACTTAGATTGCAGCATTTCGGAGGTTAATGTGCTAGGAGTGGTGCGGGACCGCTCCTGGCACATAGCACCGGGTGTCAGCTGTGACAATCAGCTGACACCCGGCGACGATCGCCCCGCACCGCTTGTGTGCAGGCGCGACAGGTGATGTGTAATAGTACATACCTGGTCCAATAGGCTCGGGCCAGTGAGACGTACTATTACTGATCACGTCAGAAAGGGGTTAATAATTGTTGCGTGGAGAATCCAACATCCTCTTATTTTTAACCGGAATCACCTGCATTCTGCTAGGTGGCACAAAAAAATTACAAATATTTTTGTTGGAATTTTGCAGCGTTAACAACGAAAAATCTGTGATTTTTCCGCAGTGTGTGAATGTGTCCTGAGTGTGCTGCCATATATCGACCCATTCATTGCTCAGGCCCTTCTATAAAATAAATATCATAATCCAGTTTGTACAATTTTTGATTTGTCCAGTGGATATAGGATTTCTATATATTGTGCTGACTGAGTTACATGGAGTCTAAAAGGAGTTCCCCATAAACAACATATCCCGTATCCATAGGATAGGTTTTAGATTTATGATCGTTGAGGGGCCGTCCACTCGGACTGTCACTAATCAGACTAGGTGCCCCAAATTTTACAGAATAAATTAAGCTTTGCTGAGCATGTGCAACCACTCGCTCTCTATAGGAGTAGTGATCGCACATGCTCACTAATGCTTCCTTAAAACAGGGGACTTTGGGACCCCTATTTTTGTGATTGGTGGGAGTCCTAGCAAATGAATGTCTATCTGTCTTGTAAGTGATACATGTTGTTTTTAGGACAAGTTCAAAATTCTGGTACCAGTATGGAAACTGGCATTAAAGGGGTATTCCACAGTAAGTGATGGCTTCTTGCTAGGTGATGACTGGTTGTCTGACCTCTGAGACAACCACCAATCCTAAGATGGAAGGGGGCCTCCGCTACATTCATGGGTGGTCCCGGAGATCGGATCACCAGCAATTATTTCATGATGACAGGTCATACAAGAATGGCATCAATTCCTGATACGGGATTGTGGGATTATGAGGCACAGTTAAGTTCAGGAAAAGGACATCTACTAGTTAGGGACAAGTTGTGATTATGACTGTAGAAACGGGAAAAAAGTATAAAAACTGCATTGTGTGAACGACAAGAAAACCCCTAACTGGAATTCCCATTAATTTGTCTTTTTCCCGTTTCTCATGCAGAAAGGGTTTGATGTTTTCAACACTTTGGATCTAATGAAAAATAAACTTTCCTGGAAAAGTTTGGCATTGGAGATGGACATTTGCAATACTACTTGTACAAATGGAGATGCCCAGCTATGGAGTCTGAAAAGGTGAGACTATACCTACAATGGACAGGAACATCTCACCCAGAAGCTGAGCTACAGGGAGATGTTTGATTGGATCCTCACACTGTAGAACTGCCTTAGCTGTCCCCATCTTGCCTCTGAATTTTAGGAGACATAAGGTCACAATTTTTTATTTTCCAGGGTTAAGGAGCCCAAGCAATATTTTGTTTTCCTGACCTAAGACAATTAGAATAATAGGTTTGGGAAGAAGGGGCATGGCTTTAACTCTGGCTGAGCGGTAATTAAACAGGTTGTCCCAGCATTAAATCAGTGTTAAAAATTATCTAGTGAAGAATGGCATTAATTTACATTGTATGGTGCCACCTGGTGTTGAAAGTGTATGGCAAAGTGCACGTCCACCTACTGAGCTGAGTGTTGGTGGTCACACATGCTCAGTTACTCTCCCCACAGCTTGGTGACTGCAAAGTGACAGTACCCTGCAGAGCAGCTTTGTGCCTGCTTGTCAGGGAAGGAGCAGAGCCTCTGCTATAACCTATAAACTTCTGTGGGTGAAGTAAGAAAGAAATATTGTCAGCTGCCAGAGGGTGAAGAATGTGGGACAAATGAAAGCAAATGGAGACTTTTTTTTTCTATGCTAGAAACACTGTAGTTGACTTTAAAAAAAGCTAGTAACAGCCTTTTAAGACTATTGTGAGCTGCCAGAGATGGAAGGAGTCCAATTTTGTGCAAAGGGAGGCCTTAGGAACACAAATTAGCAGCAGAACATGAGAGGTACATGAAAGGGAAATGATGATACAAAATTCTGATGCTAGAAGCATACTAAATTACTATAAAACAGCTACTAACTGCGTTCCAAGACCATTATCAGCTGCCAGAGGTGGAAGGAGCCCATGCCTTTCGCCAGTATAGCCCTAGGAGTACAGATTACCAGCAGAACATGAGATACATGAAAGCAAAATAAAGATACACAGTCCTTATGCTAGAAACATGCTAAATTATTATAAAACAGCTGTTAATTACCTTTTTCATGAAAATTAATAGATGCCAGAGGTGGAAGGAGAACGATTTTGTCCAGTGTGTTGCTCTAGGAGCACAGATTAGCAGCCGCACTAATGGGGACACATGGAAGCAAAAAACAGTGAAAAATGTAGAAGATTTTTACAGAAACTCTGCAAATTACTTTAAAATGACTAATGATGAAACCATTGCAGTCCCCTTGTTCTTTGAGAATTATTTGTACTATGCTAACTTTTTTTTTATTCTGTTTTTAAGTTGGTCTGGTGTTATAGTAAACTCTGCCATAGTAGACCGCCTCAGTCATTTGACACATGGATCTTCAGGAGAGACAAGCACAAAGTGAAGAAGATGCTGGAGCCACCAGGTGGTGTGAAGGAAAGGAAGCAGCGGTCTGGGCAGCTTTGCCACCGCAGAGACATCGTACAACGTCATTGTCATCTCCTCCTGGCGCACATCCTTTTATTACAGGAGTAAAACCAACAAGAAATACCTGTCCCACGAAGCACACATTTCTTTCAGCTTGGAAAGATCTACCTTTGCAAAGACATGACAGATCATTTGGTCTTCTCGTCACCACTGTATTTTTTTTTTATATAGGGATCGGACTACGGATCGCATGTGAAACAAACTTTTCAGATTTGGCAATTCAGCATCTCAGCCAGAGGAATGAGTAGATACACGGGCGAGCTCGTGTGATCGCAGTGTCGTCTTCTCATCCTTTTCCCCTGCAAAAGTATTACTTCCTTTCAGAGCTTTAAGTAAAGCGTATTTGAAATAAAAAAGATTAAAAATTTACTTTATTGTCAAATATTACTATAAAGTAAGACTGTCAAACCCTGTATTAGATGATCTTCTGTGATTGTGTCCCCATGACAACACTTCATGCTAAAGGCAGTGCTTTATATTTGGGCATTATAGAAGACAAATAGATCTGGGTAAAAAAATAAATAAATCTGGGTTCTGATTCGTGTTACTGTCAGATGATCAGGAAGTGTTATCATGGGGACACACACATTATCTTATTGCAGAATGAATTGTGGATACTAGGAGTTCCCTGTTAAAGGGAACCTTTCATCTCACTTGTGCTGTCTGATCCATGGGAGGCATGAATCAGACACTATGTGTTTCTGCAACCGTGTGTATTTTACTCTGAAACGCTGCATCGTCCGAAAAAACATAGTTTGAAAAGTTGTCCGGGGACCATGTGTCTGAGATGACTAGTCCAAGGCAGGTCCTGGTGGCTTCTGTCCTCCCCGATCCCTTTGTTAAGTCTCTCCCTATACACACACATAGAGAGACCTGTCAGTCTAGGGGAACGGGGGCAGGGAGAAGCTGCCAGAGCCCGGTACTTAGATTAGTCATCTGAGACTCACAGTTCCCGGCTGACTTTTCCAACTGTTTTGTCTGACGCCGCCGCATTTCAGAGTAAAACCTACTGTAGTGTCAGCTAAGAAATCCACTGCCTGCTTGTTTTAAAATCATCATTAGAAGTTTTGGTCTCCATGCATTGGGGCAGAACTGTGGGTAAGGTCTTCGGCTCTGCCACAGCCCCCATGTTGCCTTTGGTGTTTTTATCCTCTTCCTTATTTAAATTTTGCACCTCCACCATCCTAGCCAGGGGCGGCGCTTGCGCAGATTGATCTTGCGGTGGGCTGCAGTAAAATGGCGCCGGTGGTGGCTAATGCGCAGATTGGGATCTCGGCTTGTCATTGAGCAGAGATCTTAATCTGCACATGCACTAGCGCCATTTTCCAGAAGACTGCCAGGAGATCCATCTGCACAAACTCCTAATGATGATTTTAAAACAACCAGCCTGCGAATTTCTTGACTGAATGTATGTATTATTATTATTTATTATTATTGTTTATTATAGCGCCATTTATTCCATGGCACTTTACTTGTGAAAGGGGTATACAAAGCACAAGCAATTACAATAATTTTGAACAATACAAGTCAGTGACTGGTACAGGAGGAGAGAGGACCCTGCCCGCGAGGGCTCACAATCTACAGGGGATGGGTGAGGATATAGTAGGTGGGGTAGAGCTGGTCATGCAGCGGTATGATGGAGTGGTGGTAACTGCAGGTTGTAGGCTTGTATTAAATCAGTATAACCATCTCCAGCTATCATTATGGCCAAGGCAAAAACAGGACTCATCACTGAAGAGGATAGATCTTTATTTCAGCCTCCATTGGTCAATAGCCTTTGAGATCAGTGGTGTGAGATCAATGCAAAATCTGTAGCTGGACGTCTGGCTCGTAGCCCAATGTCGTGCAAACATCTTTTGATGGTTTGTGTAGACAGTGTTTAACCTCTTATGTTTGGTATGTGACATTTGATTTAATTTTGCAGGACAGAATGGATCTCCACTCGCCATTCTTCAAATTTGACAAGATCATGTGAGCAACGCCTTAAGAGGCCATGTTGCACTGTTCCTACTCCCAGGATTGTGCTGTGATGTGGCATGATTTATGGTAACTGGACCCTTCTAGTCTTTGTTCCAGGTACTCTAACAGCTCGGCATTACATTGATTTAGCCATAGAGCTATTTTTCACCACGACAACCCAAGGCTGCATTTTGCTCCTTGGGTGTCACAGGTGTATCAAGTGTGACAGACAGTCGCTCTGGATTGGGTTGTAGAAGTTCACTGCTCTTGGCATTGCAGATGCCTTCCTAATCCTCTCATCTCTGTAGTGTAGTGATATCCTTCTTCCTTTAGGGCCCAGCAGCGACCTCCACCTTCTGCTGCTAATTGACACACCCTTGCTTGGTAGTTAAAAACTCTCAGTGTCTCCGGAGAGTCACCAGTGATAGTTCTATGTTCCTCTGTCCATGCCTGGAGTACTAGTAGTTGGCAAGTTTCTTCTTGGACTTCCCTTGGAGGACAGTTGGCGTTATCTCTCTGGTGTCTTCTCAAGCTAAGTGTATCCCCTTTGTTTGTTTACCTTGTTGACATTAGTTACAGTGGGGTCTGACTAGTGTTCACCCCGTCCCCTCCCTACCTAGGGCCTAGCTCTATGGACATTCAGGGATTAGGTTTCCTGCTTGGTGATAGGCGTAGAACCTAAATAGGGACGATAGGGTATTCAGGGTGATATTAGATCTGCCTAGGGGTTTCCACTCCCCCTTTCCCTAGTTGTTGGGCTCCCTTCTCCCTCTTCCTCTCGTTGCACACTTGTTCCTTCCCTCACCTTGCGTGACATTGGGTTGTCGTGGTGAACCTTGATCAACCTATGCTGCCTAAACGTGCTACCATAGCTGCAGCGACTCCAGACTTGTCTCTCATCGAGCACATCTAGGGCTTCTTTGGTTGCCAATTGGAAAATAAGCTGCCAGCAGCGGATTTTGATGATTTTCATGCCAAAGTCCATTTAGCGTGGCAGAATCTTCCTCAGACAACCATTTGTAACCTCATTGATAGCAGCATAGGCTGTAAGTGCGGAGATTTCTGCGTTTGGCACTCATACTTGTTACTGAATAAATTAAGATGTTTTGTTTGCATTTTTCAGCATTTACATATGATTAACATGTCTATCCATCCTGTGATTTCCATCATTCCATGAATTTTCCTTTTTGGTGTTGTCATTTCATTGTTGGGGAATGTACATTTTTTGCACAGTTTATTTTAAAGAAAAAAACTCTTGAACTTTGAAGTATATAAATGACAATGTTGGAAAGGCTTCACATTAGTAATTGAGCTTAATGGGATGCTTCTCTTAAAGAAGTTCATATGACTACCATATGTGACATTTGAAAGCAATATGAGATGACTAAGAACCAAATGGTTTACAGTATTGCAGGTGCATCAGATTAGTCACAAAACTGCAGTTGATTTAAAGGGACAATTTGGATGTACAGAAGAGTATGTGATCTAATTCTTAATGCACTTTTGAAGGAATTCATCAAAGGTGTTATGCTAAGGGGCAGGGGTAATTGCGCTCAACAGATTTTTTTTTATAATTTACACCATAAATATGTGTTGAAATCTTTTTCTACGGACAACCCAAAGATGCACAGAATTTATTAACAGACATGCTCCTCCTAATAAATTTGGTGAACCTTACTCCAGCTGACCTTTCATCAAGACTGGTGTGAAAGACTTTCTCCATTGATCTCCATGAATCTTGCTTCTTTTTTGCTGGGGTAATTTATATCACTGACTGAGAATTAAAACTTGTATCAAGTTTTAACATTATCACCTATTCCAGTGGGGTCCTTATCCCCCCAATCACAAGAACCCCTTTGAGATCGGGTAATTTTTTCATTTTGTAATATTATTCCTTCTCTTCTTCCAAAAGGCATAGCTTTTTATTTTTTCCAACAGTATAGCTGTATGAGGGCTTGTTTTTTTGCGGGACGAGTTATAGTTTTAAATAACATTATTCATTTTCTATGTCATGTACTGAAAAATGGGTACAAAAAATTGGGGGGAAATTGTGATAAAAAAGTTAAATTATACAATTTTTACGGCATTTATTGGTCATTAAAAATGGCCTGGGAACATGATTGTCCAGGTCAGTGCGATTACAGCGTTACCAAACTTGTATAGTCTTAATTTATATTTTAGTGGTGAAAAAAATTTGTGTTGCCATTTTTTTGACCTGTAACTTTTTTTTATTTTTCTGAGGATGGAACTGTGTGATGGTTTATTTTTTATACCCTAAGCTGACATTTTTATTGATACAATTTTGGGGTACATACCCAAATGACCAGATTTTATTGTGTTTTTGGGTAAACTTTTTTTTTTCTGCTTTCAATGTATGTTTTAAATAATTCTATGTTTTTAGACTGTATTTTTTTGCATGTAGTGATACCAGTTATGCTTATTATTATAATTTTGCTTATAAAAGGTGGGGGATTTAAACTTTTATATGTATATTTTAATAACATTTTTTTTTAATTTCTTACTTAATTTTTTAGTCCTCCTAGGGGACTTGAACCTGTGATTGATCTTTTATACTACATACCTGAGCTTCAGAGGAGTACTAAGGTGGCAGCAATGAGGGCTTTCAGCAGGCCCTCAGCTGCTATAACTTATTGTTCCCCCTCGACTGCCTTGCAGCGATAGTTAAACAGCAACAAATGAGGTTCGCGCCTACTTTTACAGGCAGATGCTGGCTGTCTGTTACATCTGGCATCTTCCCTGAATGAACCAGGCTTAGCTCCTGAGCCTGCTCTATACATGCGCACCCTGAGTATGGGGTACAATTACATCAGGGTGCGCAAAGTGGTTAAATTAGGCTTTTGTGTTAAATGTATTTTTTTTAAATGTTAGCAATGTTTATTTCTCATCACAATCTGTATAAAAAAAAATGAAATCTTGCAATTTTCACACTAGTCACTGAGGCAACTTTAAAGTCATACTTCTTGTTCTTTAGGCTATGTGCCCACGATGCAAAAATGCTGCATATCTTTTGTGCTTCTCCCTGGCAGGAAAAAACGCATGCGGTTTTTACATGCGGTTTTCCCGCCAGGTAGAAGCGTTTATCAAGCGCTTTTCCAAGCAATTTTAGCATCACTTGGAAAAATGCTTGACAACTTGGTCACACTATATAAATCCATGTGTGGCACCCCAGGGGTCTGGTTACCACAGTAATAGAAATATTATGTCTGAGAGCAAGTGGGAGGTTTCTCTGGTCAGGAGCCCTAAGCATGCAACACCGCCCGCCCAGACCTGGGAGGGGAGGAATCTGCCCTTATAAACTGGGTCTGGGGCGGGATTAGAGAGTTAGAGCTTGGAGAGGGAAAGATACAGCAGGAGCTCTGTAGGAACAGTAGCTGAAGACCAGGGGCTGGAGCTGAGCAGAGCTCGCCCTGGCTGAGGACACTAAAACCGGACACTGGAGTCCGAGGCTGTGGGGACTGATATACACCCAGCAGCAGAAACCAGCCGGCAGGGGATTCCAGGTCCTCTGGCCATAGAAGCCTGGAGGCTCAGTCACAAGAAAGGGACCAGCGCCGCCATCCAGGAGCGGAGGCTAACAGAAGGCCCCAAGTCACCAGCTACACGGGTGAGCACCACACGGTATACTCAGGGACGTGGGCTACTTGTAACCGCTTACAGCAAGGTAGCCAGGAAAGAGTGCAGATAGACGGGGAGGCCTACAACTCCGCCTGGCCAGGGGAGATTCTGCTTGCTCACAGACTGACCAGGCCTCTACTGCTAACCAGTACTCCCAGGAGGGTCTGCTTTATACCATCAGTAAAGACCCTGAACTGCACCACACGTCTCTGTGTTTCATCGCCGCACCAGCACCATTAGTACTGGGACGCTCACACCATCACTCCCATCATCCACACTAGCTGCCCTGAGGCAATACTTCTCCCATAGGGAGTTATCCCATACTTGGCTGCGCTTACAACATCAGCCTCAGCGGTCTGCAGCGCAGCGGCGGTCCCCACTGACCGCAATCCACGGGTGGCGTAGTCGGACATTTGTTATTACACTAAGACTGCCACTGGTTTGACCACCCTGAGCCACGGACCGTGTCGCCGCCACACTGAGACTACCACCCCCAGCATCCCACCAGAGGCCCGGTTCCGGGTTCCCCACGCGGCCCAGGGGGCGAGTCAACTTTGGCGTAGTCGGCCTGAAAAAGACTTTTGTACTTACCTGTGGCGAAGTTTCCCGCCGTCCGGAGTCGTTTCCCGCCATCGGACGCCATCTTGGGTCGTTTCCCGCCGTCTTCTGCCGTCTTCCCACCATCCGCAGCTGCTTCCCGCCATAGGACGCCATCTTCAGGACGCCGCCGCGTGAAGAAGAGGGGCGTGGACGCCGAAAGCGCGCGAGATCCGAAGCTCCGCCCCACGCACTGACGCTGCGCAAGGTCCTGGAAGGGAGGAAGAGCGACGCTGACGTCATCGGAGCGCGACGCCAGGTCCTCTACCCCGACGATTGACTGCGGAGCAGCGGCCTACAGAAGAAGAGCATCGCAAGGTAGGCCACGGTCCACTAGGGGGGTAGAAGGATGTCGGATACCGAGGGGAGCTCCACCGCCACACCGGCCACCAGCGCAACCGCTGCAGCGGTCATGCCATTCACCATGCCCTATATCCCGGGGGCAACCTGGCTACCCCAGTACTCAGGGGAGTCACATACCCTAAGTGACTTTAGGGAAAGACTGGATAGCCTCTTCCAGGTATACCCCCTCATGGAAGAGCAAAAAGTGAGCATCCTGGTGGCCCAGTTAATCGGGGCAGCCCAAAGGGAGGTAAAGTCCTGGTCACCTGGGAATAAGAGGACTGTCAGAGAAATACTAGCCCGGCTGAAAGACACATTTGATACCCGAACCTCAGCCGAAATAAAGCTCAGATTTTACGGGTGCAAACAGCGGGTACATGAAAGTATAAGAGACTATGCTCTAAACCTACAAGAGGCCCTGAGAGCCATTAAACAGGCTGACCCTGACAGCGTGGGGAATGAAGACAAGCTGTTGACCGAACAATTTATTGAGGGTCTACTGTGCAATGCCCACCGAACCCAGTTGCGGGCAATGGCCTTACAGGACCCTGACCTGGACTTTGCACAGTTCAAGGACAGAGCCATCCGGGTGCTCCGAGAACCGGCACCAGGTGGCGCTGTGACCCACAGGCGCCCTGCTATCACTTATCACCAGGACGCGGCGCCCTTGTCTGCAGGGCCTGTGGGAGCTGATGCGCAGGCTTTGAACAATAACCCGGCTACAGACCTGCACCATCAGGTCCAAGAGCTGACTAAGAGCGTTGCCGTGCTAACCAGAACTGTGCAGTCTTTGCAGGTCTCTTCTCCAGGAAAGATCCAGCTGGCATCCGGACTGGAGGACGTCCAGTGGCGCCGACTGAGGAGGACCCCACCGGCCAGAGGAAGACCCAGTGACCGGTACAACGAGGACGGACGACCCATCTGCCGCCGCTGCAATCAACCCGGACATATGGCAAGGTACTGTCATTTAAACGGGCACAACCTGGGGTAGAGGGCCAACCCCCCAGGCCTAAGATCATCAGGCCCATCGAACTGGCGTGACAAGTACGTAGGGGGACGTCCGGTCTTGCCTGTGGTACTGGACGGCATTCCTATGAGTGCCCTACTGGACACCGGGTCACAGGTCACCACCATCCCGTACGTGCTCTTCAAGCGGTACTGGAATGACTCGGACATAACCCGCTACCCAGATGACAACCTGAGCATTATCGCCAGCAATGGTCAGCCCGTGCCACAGATAGGATTTAAAGAAGTGACCATCAAGGTCGGTAAAGTTGAACTGCCGGCACAAGGACTGATCATTGTGGACATTGACCGTCGCGAGAGTCACCCAAAAATAACCCTAGGTACTAACGTAATTGAAAACTGTCTTGCAGAGGTGATTCTTATTTTGCAGCAGGTTGCCAAGAACGCCAGTTCCAGCCAGCAGCGTGTCCTCCAAAAAGAGATCCGGGCACTGATGAAGCGGCAACAAGTGGAACTATCTGGTGGTGAGATAGGTAGCGTGAGAATGTGTGACCCGTTCCCTGTTGCCATGCCCCCGAAAAGTGAGATGATGATTTGGTGCCGGGCAGCTATTGGTCTAAGAGGTAGAGACTACCAAGCAATGGTAGAACCCGTCTACTCAGACAGTAGGCCCACCATTTTGACAGCACGGGGGGTGGTCGATGTATGCCATGGGAGGGTACCAGTCCGCATCATAAATATCGGGGAGAGAGAAGTATACCTGCCCCGGTATGCCACGCTAGCCAAATTGTTCACCATCAACCAGAACTCGGTACAGGCCGTGGAACCCTTGCCTCCATCTCAACCAGAGGAAGGTAACGGCTCTAAGAAACTAATGGAGGACTGGTGTCAGCAACTGCATATGGGTACTGACTCCACTCCCTCACACCAAAAACAGGGAGTCTATCGGGTGGTTCAAGAGTACGAGAGAGTGTTTAGTAAACACCCGCTAGACTTCGGGCGAGTAAAGGGGGTAGAACATCACATCCCCACAGGAGACCACCCTCCTATAAAGGAAAGATACCGACCCGTACCCCCTGCACACTATCAGCACGCCAAGGGGATGTTAAAGGACATGAAGGAGGCTGGGGTAATTAGGGACAGCTGTAGCCCCTGGGCAGCTCCACTAGTCTTAGTGAAAAAGAAAGACAACACCATGAGAATGTGTGTAGACTACAGGAAGGTCAACCGTATCACACACAAAGATGCGTACCCGTTACCAAGGATAGAAGAGTCCTTAGCTGCATTAAAATCTGCTAACTTCTTCTCTACTTTGGACCTCACTAGCGGGTACTGGCAGGTTCCTGTAGCAGAGGCGGACCGGGAGAAGACCGCATTCACCACCCCGATGGGTCTCAGCGAATTTAACTGTATGCTGTTCGGGCTCTGCAACGCACCAGGAACCTTCCAATGGTTGATGGAATGCTGTCTGGGACACCGGAACTTCGAGACGGTCCTATTATACCTGGACGATGTCATCGTCTATTCCAAGACCTACGAGGACCACCTGAAACACCTGGCCGAAGTGTTCGAAGCTCTGGCAAACTACGGCTTAAAGGTGAAACCATCAAAGTGTCATCTACTGAAACCAAAGGTGCAGTACCTGGGACACGTGGTGAGTGCTGACGGAGTGGCTCCTGACCCTGATAAGATCACCGTGATTAAGGACTGGCCAAGACCCTCCAGCATAAAGGAAGTGCGGCAGTTCCTCGGGTTGGTAGGCTACTACCGAAGATTCATTCCCGGTTTCACCAAAATGGCAGCCCCTATGCAGGACCTCCTGATAGGTCAATCTCGGAAAGCCAAAAACCAGAAGCCGCCCTTCAGGTGGGAAAAGCTGGAAGAGGAGTCCTTCTGCCAGCTGAAGATGGCCCTCACGGGGGATGAAATCCTGGCATATCCTGACTACAGCCAGCCCTTTATCCTCCACACGGACGCAAGCAACATCGGGCTAGGAGCCGTACTGTCCCAGATCCAGCAGGGGAAAGAACGGGTAATCGCTTATGCCAGCCAAAAGCTACGGCCCACGGAACCCTGAGAATTATAGCTCATTCAAGCTGGAGTTCCTGGCAGTGGTGTGGGCAGTGACCGAACGTTTCAAGCATTACCTTGCCTCTTCCAAGTTCACCGTGTACACGGATAACAACCCGTTGACACACCTGGACACTGCAAGGCTCGGTGCCCTGGGGCAGAGATGGATGGCCCGCCTGTCCAACTATGAATTCACCATCAAATACTGGGCGGGACGCTCAAATGCCAACGCGGATGCCCTGTCTAGAATGCCAAACTTACCGGACATAGGGGAAGATCCAGAAGATCTGGAAGAAGTCGAGCTCTCTGCGTTCCACCGTCATGGGATTACCCTGTATTCCCACCGTGTGAAGGACAGGCACTCTGTGACGTTCAATCCCTTGCCCCACTACAGCTGGGCGGAAACGCAAGACAGTGATCCCGCAGTCCGTCTGGTGAAGGAAATGCTGACACAGGCCGATGCCCGTCTTGACCCAGACGCCCCGGAAGAGACCAAGCTACTGTGGAAGGAGAAAAATAAGCTGTTCCTCTACAGGGAGAAGCTGTGCCGAAGAATGGTTAACTCTCGAACACATGAGTTGACCTGGCAGGTAGTGGTCCCAAGACGACACGCGGCTATGGTTCTGGAGTCATACCACAACGGAGCAGGACATTTTGGATGGAAGAAGCTGGAGTACTTGTTGCGTGAACGGTTCTACTGGGTAGGCATGAGAGGAGCCATCGAGAGGTGGTGCAGAGACTGTGGCCCGTGCAACCTAAGAAGAAAGGACCGTGCCAGCCAGAAGACTCCCCTGCAGCCCATCATCACCAGACAGCCACTGGAACTGGTAGCCCTGGACCATGTGAAACTGGCTCCAAGCAGATCTGGGTATGTCTACGCCCTCACAATCGTAGATCACTACTCCCGGTTCCTGGTGGTGGTTCCCGTCAAGGACTTAACGGCTCAAACAGCAGCTAGAGCCTTCCAGCAGCACTTCTGCCGTCCACACGGGTACCCGGAGCAAGTGTTGACAGACCAAGGACCAGCCTTCGAAGCAGAGGTCTTCCAGGAGTTCTGTAACCTATATGGCTGCAAGAAGATAAGAACAACGCCCTATCACCCGCAAACCAATGGACTCTGCGAGAAGATGAACCAGGTGGTGATAGATCTGCTAAAAACATTGCCCCTGGAAGAACGCAGCCTGTGGCCTGAGAAACTGCCCGATCTGGTGGACCTGTACAACCACATCCCGGTAGGTTCCACCAACTGTACCCCGGCTTACCTAATGAGAGCAAGACCTGGTAAGCTGCCTATTGACCTGGATATGGGAGTTCTGACACCTGAGGACACCTCACCAGAGGCAGACTGGGATACAGAACGGCAGCAGCAGTACCGGAAAGTACAGGAGAGCGTCGAGCGAAGTCTCTGTCAATCAAGAGAAAGGCAGGAGAGGACTTATAACCAACATGCTCCCGCTGTTCCCCTGGTACCTGGAGAGCCGGTCTTGAAAAGAAAAAGGCGGCTCCATAAGTTGGACGACCAGTGGGAAAAGGACCCGTACACCGTACTGCCCTCAAGCCACAATAATCCAAAGGTGTACGTCATCAACAAGGATGGAGGAGAGACCACAGCCACTGTCTCCAGA
Organism: Phyllobates terribilis; assembly: GCF_046119375.1. Classification (NCBI taxonomy): domain Eukaryota; kingdom Metazoa; phylum Chordata; class Amphibia; order Anura; family Dendrobatidae; genus Phyllobates; species Phyllobates terribilis. The sequence continues at coordinate 527,687,328 of NW_027362771.1, read as the reverse complement.
GACCACCTGGAAAAGTGCCCCGAGAAGTTGCAAAGCACGGATGAAGATCAGGAAGACCCTCAACCCGTAGAGGAAAAGGAGGAAATGATCAGCACCGTACTCTGAGACTTTCCCCGGTCATGGACACAAGTAAACAACGCTATCGTGGTGCCCATCCTCACCTTTCTCCAGCCAGCCTCTCAAGTGCCTACAGAAGATCAGGTAGAGCTGGAAGAGCAGCCGGCCCAGGAGGCAGAAGAATCCATACCAGCAGACCAGGAGAATCAACCCTCTGCTAGTAGTGAACCTGCCGTGCCCCTAGTGAGCCAAAGAGTGCGCAGACAGCTGCCCAGCCTACCTGCAACATGCACTACACCCTGTAGTGCAGAACCAGTTAGTGAGCTCCGTAGGTCCACTAGAGTCACTAGAGGTCAGATGCCCACTCGCTGGAAAATATAAAGTAATGCACTGTAAATTTACCTGTTTATTGAGAAATGTTGATGGTTTTTGTTGTTGCCTGTTATTAATTATGTTTCTCAGTTACCCTGCAGATTTATTTGGACTAACAGGTTATGGACGCTGGATAACCGGAACAGTTTTGTAGATAGTTGCACATTGTGCCTCTTGCGAAGATGGCCGCGGAAGAAAAAACCTGTCTGGCGTGGCCTCCTTGCGGCCCAAAGTAGTTAGCTTCAGCCTTGCAGCCACGCCCAAGGCCAACGCAAGGGGTTTGCTTTGGACAGGTCCCCTACTTCGCTTAAAACTTCACCTTGGGTGATATGGACACCCGGTTGCGGACACGCCGTGACCTTTAAAGAACTAAAACTTCTTGTAAATATGTTATTGTATTATCGTTTATACCCTTGTATTTATGTTTCTTTAAAAATATGTTTAGTCCCGGAGTACTAAATTTTACTAGGGGGGAATGTGGCACCCCAGGGGTCTGGTTACCACAGTAATAGAAATATTATGTCTGAGAGCAAGTGGGAGGTTTCTCTGGTCAGGAGCCCTAAGCATGCAACACCGCCCGCCCAGACCTGGGAGGGGAGGAATCTGCCCTTATAAACTGGGTCTGGGGCGGGATTAGAGAGTTAGAGCTTGGAGAGGGAAAGATACAGCAGGAGCTCTGTAGGAACAGTAGCTGAAGACCAGGGGCTGGAGCTGAGCAGAGCTCGCCCTGGCTGAGGACACTAAAACCGGACACCGGAGTCCGAGGCTGTGGGGACTGATATACACCCAGCAGCAGAAACCAGCCGGCAGGGGATTCCAGGTCCTCTGGCCATAGAAGCCTGGAGGCTCAGTCACAAGAAAGGGACCAGCGCCGCCATCCAGGAGCGGAGGCTAACAGAAGGCCCCAAGTCACCAGCCATACGGGTGAGCACCACACAGTATACTCAGGGACGTGGGCTACTTGTAACCGCTTACAGCAAGGTAGCCAGGAAAGAGTGCAGATAGACGGGGAGGCCTACAACTCCGCCTGGCCAGGGGAGATCCTGCTTGCTCACAGACTGACCAGGCCTCTACTGCTAACCAGTACTCCCAGGAGGGTCTGCTTTATACCATCAGTAAAGACCCTGAACTGCACCACACGTCTCTGTGTTTCATCGCCGCACCAGCACCATTAGTACTGGGACGCTCACACCATCACTCCCATCATCCACACTAGCTGCCCTGAGGCAATACTTCTCTCGTGGGGAGTTATCCTATACTTGGCTGCGCTTACAACATCAGCCTCAGCGGTCTGCAGCGCAGCGGCGGTCCCCACTGACCGCAATCCACAGGTGGCGCAGTCGGACATTTGTTATTACACTAAGACTGCCACTGGTTTGACCACCCTGAGCCACGGACCGGGTCGCCGCCACATTGAGACTACCACCCCCAGCATCCCGCCAGAGGCCCGGTTCCGGGTTCCCCACGCGACCCAGGGGGCGAGTCACATGCAAAGGGCATGGATTTATAGTAGTGTAACTTGGTTACTCACCTTCCGATGTCCTCCCGGTGTTTTCTCTGCTGCGTCCGGTGTCTTGGGCGGCTCGCGATGGTGTGAAGGACCTGCGGTGACGTCATTCAGTCGTGTGTCAGCTCACATGACTCAGTGACGTCATGGCCGGTCCTTCACACCACCGCGAGCAATGCACAAGACCGGACGGAGCGGACAGAACACCGGGAGGACAACGGAAGGTGAGTATAAACTTTATTTTTTATTTTAAATTCTTTTTTTTACAGTTTCTATGGTACCCAGGTCTGGATGAGAGTCTCCTCTCCTCCAGGCCTGGGTACCATCCGCACATTGAACCGTGTGATATGCTCTTATCCACATGTACTGACACGGATATTATGCGTTTCAATGCAAGTCAATGGCGGCGATTACGCTGCGTGTCCGCAAAATTAATGGACATGCTGCGGATTTTTGAGCGCATCATAAATGCTGCGGAAAAATCCGCAGCATGAGCATTGACATTGCGGCTTGTCATTGGGGACCATGGGGGGCGGATTACCAAGCGTCTCCCAAGCGTTTACGCTGCATAAATTCCGCAGCATAAACGCTTGGAAAATGCTTCGTGGGCACGCAGCCTAATAGAAAACTTTTCAGACGTCTCATTATCATCACAGACAGGATCACAATGACAGATAGCACATGTATACACAGCTAATAACGCAGTATCCACCAATCACAGCAGTCTGTATCACAGCTTCCTTTGCTTCCCCTCCCTTCACAATGACCTTTTCACAATGACCTTGAAATGTATTCAATTTTGTGTCCAGTTTGCATTGTAAATTCTGGTGGCAGATCCGATTTACGTTTTTTCCACATGTAAAGGAAGATTATTTAAAGTAAATTAATTTAGGTGTCTGGCCTGTGATCTAAATGTATTTGTGCTGGGACGAAAGTGAGAGGTCAAGGATGTCTGGACTGAATGGAGAAGAATAGGATAATGACCATCTACAACCAGAGAAGTCATTAGGCTTAACTGTACTTATATGGCCTGCAGAGCGCCTATGTATAACTGTTTTTTACCACTATATGGCATATGATCTGTACTACTGTACATAAGTTGTGTCTAATAACCCTGGCTTCGCATGGTCTCTTTTTAAACTTTTGAAGGTAATTTGATGCCTCTTTACATTTGCTATCCCTTCTATCTATCATTTCATGTTTTATTTTGTTTATATTGACCATCCCGGTCGTAATTTACTTTCCATTTTCTTAGATGTCATAATATGTTATTGTTTGTTGTCCATAGATTGTTTTATTCTCACGATCATTTGTACCCACTCACATGTATTTACATCTGTGCTTTTGTATTCTGATGAAGGTCTAAAGTAGAGCGAAACATTATTTTTCTGGATTCCAGCATTACAGTGATTGGCTGGCCACACAGCGTCATCACGTCGATATCAGACCTGGCGCCGCCATGCTCATCACAGTCACTCCGGAAACAGACAGTGTAGGGAGAGGTGCTGCTGAGCTAGGGAAAGATTTGCTTGTTTATTAGGTGGTGTAGGTAGAACAGAAGTATATTACACATATCCATCTCAACAAACAGTCCTTCAGAGGACTAATCCATCTGCAGAGATATCAGGCAGGCAGGGTATATAGGCAGGCAAGCAGTGTATATAGCAGACTCCAGTGCACATAGCAAGAGGGTCCATTCCAGTTCTGTCTGCTGCTTTTACAGATATTTGTAGAAATAGCCCCAAGTATCAGGGGCCAGGAATAATTTTTTTTATCTTAATCCTGATTATTTGCTTAAAAAGCAATCCAGAGAACACCGTTTTTCTGCTCCATTTGCTTATTGGCACTGCAGAATACAGTCAGGTCCTTTCCATATTACAGCGCTAAAAATCCAGCTATTTAAAACTGTGGTTTGTCTGTCACACGGATCACATATAATTGCTCTGAAAATACTGCCATTTCTGGCCTCCATTGAAATTTTGTTGCAGTGTGTCAGCGAATGGGAACAACAAAGCATAGCCGGCTGATGTCTCTCTAAGAATAGTGAGGGCCGACTGCTGGCCCTTTAAGAATAGTAAGGGCTGCCTGATGGCCCTATAAAAATAGTCTTTGTGACTTTTAGAGTCCCTCCTTCATAAATGAAACAGGATGTGTCTGATCATGTCTCACACACCACATGGCCAGATAAGGTTGTAAAATGTTAAAATGACATTTCCCGGTGAATGCATTTGTCACAGTTGAAAGCAATGCAAAAGTGCAAAATCGCATCAAAAACGCTACGTGTGAACATAGCCCAAGGTGTGGAGGAGCATTTTATTTTTGGTTATTTATTTTGCCTTATATACAAGTCATTACCCTGGAAAGGATGTTCCTTAACAAATTTCCCAGGAAAATCCATTTTGGTTTCGTTTTTATATGTTTTATTGTGAGTCCGTAAAAGTGGCATAATACCTCTGACAACGTTGTTGACAAAAGTGACCTGGGAGTCAGAAATGCTTCCAGGGGTCTTCCCCATGCTGTTTCCATGTCATTTGAGCGCTGTTCCCATCGATTTGGGCAATTTTTAGGCCCTCTGCAGACTGCCGGGGGAAGCCGACTGAAAAATGCTTGAGTTTCCCATAGGCTTACATTGAGCTCGTTGCTCGGGTCGAGCACCCGAGTATTCCAATGTGCTCGACCCGAACAACAAGCACCCAAGCATTTTAGTGCTCGCCCATCACTACTCGTTACTACATGCAAAGCAAATATCCATAGGAAACCATTTAAATCCAATATTAATGAAGTTTGTAATTTGTTAAGGCAAATTACTTGGGAAAATTGCATTATTATCACTGACAATAGATGGGTTCTCTTTATGTCAACTTTAAAGTGTTATTTTAAAAAAAGACGGGATAGGGGATAACTTGCTGATCACTGGGGGTCTCACCGCAAGGACCCCAGCAATTCTGAGATTGGGGCACTTGCATCCTAACAACAAGTCCCTGCAGCCCCATCCTGAATAGAGCGGAAGTGTGCAAATGCTCGGCCTGTGCTCCTTTCATTGTGTATGAGACTGCCAAATGTAGTGTTCAACTATTTTCAGCAGTTCCAAAGACAATGAATGTAACGGAAGCCGAGCATGCTGACTTCCGCCCCATTCAGAATGTTCTCGAGGTTCAAGTTCTCTAATCTCGGGATTGCTGGGGGTCTCAGGGGTTGTAACCTATGTCATGCATAGATGATAACTTTTGTTTTTGGAGGGGGGATTAATAATCTCCTTAAAGGGTTGTTGCACTACTTAGAGAATCACAATGATTTCTATATCTCTGCTCAGTGAGATGCATGGGCCATTAATATCAGACTTGTGAGGGTCTATCACTCGGCATCCCACTGATTAACTGTTCACGCTGCTTGCAAAGCTAAATCTGCAGTACCTTGAAGCGGCCACTACAAGGTTGATGGAGCTGTACTGTTCACATCAGGCTGGCTGCACTGAGAAAGGTTGATTGTTGGGGGGCCGGGTGTTGGAAACTCACCAATCCGATATTGATGATTGTTCCTCTCACTGAGTAAAGAAATAACACTCCATGTGTGAAAAAAATAGCTAGCTTTTCCTTTAACTATTGTTTTAATTGAACTTCTTAAAGCTGTGATAGCTTGAGACATGATTGCACACAAAAGTTAAGCAAAGAAATTTTTAATGTACAGTAATGAGACGCAGATCTGGAACACGTCTTGCTCAAATCAGTGGAAAATATATTTGCCAACTTTCTAGGAGGTGTTATCAGTGCGGCGACTATAATGGTCGTTAAATGTTTTTTTTAGAGTGATTACTTATACTCTATTCAATACAGCTCTACTTACGTGGAACTTTAAAGGATAAGTATTCCAGCAATCCAGAGATGTTAAAGGGGTTGTCCACTACTAGGACAACCACTTCTTGATCTAAATGTTTGGCTCAGATAAAATAAAAAAGATTATACTTTTCTCCCGTGCCGGCGCCGCTGCAGCGGTGTCTGCACTCGCGGTCCCGAGGCTTCCGTGCTGTTGTTGTGACACGTGACGCCGGCGCTCAATCAGCGCTGGCATCACTGTCCCCATCTTTGGACAAATCGAACATGAATAGGAAGTCCAGGCTGAGGCTGATCTATGACTTCCTATTCATGTTCAATTCGACAGGAGGTGAGGATAGTGACTCCAGCGCTGATTGGGCACAACAACAGCTCGGGAGCCCCTGGACCGCGAGTGCTGACACCGCAGGAACGGCACCAGCATGGGAGGTGAGTATAGGCTTTTTATTTAATCGGGGCCAAGCGTGGGGGATGACGAGGAGTTGTCCAAGTAGTGGACAACTTCTTTAACTGGAGCGACACTTGATTTTAATCAAGCAGAAAAAGTTATGTGTATGAAATTGGCACAAAAAGGCCAGTAAATGAGTAATCTTCAGACCGGGAACAGCCCTTTAATTGGAGGAGTACCAGCAATTCTGGATCGCACTGTCCCCATAAAACGAATCACACTGTCCCCATAAAATGGATCACACTGTCCCAATAAAATTCCCCATAAAATGGATCACACTGTCCCCATAAAACGGATCACACTGTCTCCATACAATGGATCCCACTGTCCCCATAAAATAGTTCACACTGTCCCCATAAAATAGTTCACACTGTCCCCATAAAATATTTGCAGTGTTCCAGAACTGTAGAAACTAATAAGTGAATGCATGTAGATGTCATTGTAAGTCCAGCGAATGTGTACACAGCGGAACAACAAAGGGAGAATATTTTTATTAACTCCGGGACAGAAAATACTAATGGCTTTTAGAGGACACTGGGTAAATAGTGCAGCTCATTGCTGCTGATATAGGGACACTGCTGTCTGCTATGGTAGAAGTACCACTTCACCTTACAATATGCTGGATTTTACCTCTTGAGAAGCGTCTGATCTAGTTTTTTCCCGGTATGTCTGTACATTTTATTAGGTTTCACATAATTTCTAAATATGATGTAGATAGATCAAGCAAAACAAAAAAGGAGAAAGCTGGTGAATACAGGGGAGCCATTCCAAACAACTGCTCCCGACAGAATCAAGTACTGCCATATATCTGCTATACCTTATACCTGATATTATATATCCGCTGGGCGTCTGTGGGGGGTGTTGGGTCAGGGCTCGAATGATATGATCATATGGCTATTGGTGGTGGAAGCCTCTTTTAGGACACGACCCCACTATCAGTATTTGGTCAGTATTTATTATTATTATTATTTATTATTATAGCACCATTTATTCCATGACGCTTTACATGTGAAAGGTGGTATACATAGCAAAAACAATTACAATAATCATGAACAATACAAGTCAGCGACTGGTACAGGAGGAGAGAGGACCCTGTCGGAAGGGTTCACAATCTACAAGTTGGTCAGCATTTTTTCTCAGGAGTGGGAGCCAAAACCAGGAGCGGGTGATAAATGCAGAATTGGTGACTTGTTTCTATTATACCCTTTCTCTGATTGTTCCACACCTGATAGTGGGGCCGTGGCCTTAGGGACATAATATAAGTGTAAAACTGCTTGGTTAACATTCAAATTAATGACCATTTATCTAATGCATGGACATGTAATGTTTGCCAAAGCAGCTATCCATTCTGGCACATGAAGGCGACAACTTCGTTAAGATCATGTAATCTCCATTCTAAAAAGAATTGTCTAATAGTCTGTTGGACCCCCATATATAATTTTAAGTACATACCATAAATTAGATGTTATCCAGGAGGAGTTAGAAGATTCACCAGGGCCAAAAATGAACAGACCCTTGTTTGTACATTATTACATATAAAATAAAGTCCATTCATTAAATGTAACTGGGTGAGTCCTGTGCAGTGACTCTTGAGAGGTTAGTGCAATGGGAGTGTGGGCATTTTTGGTCTCATTAGCTTGCCCACTACTACTTAATGCTAGGGAACTGCATGGCGGACAGCAGTGTGAGCAGCCTTTTCTTACCTCAGCACCCCTAGCATCTCCAGTATTAGCTCATATAGACAGGGTGGACAGCAGTGTGATCGCCCTCTTCCTACCTCAGCACCCCTGGCATCTCCAGTATTAGCTCATATAGGCAGGATGGACAGCAGTGTGATCGGCTTCTTCTTACCTCAGCAGCCCTGGTATCTCCAGTATTAGATCAGATAGACAGGGTGGACAGCAGTGTGAGCAGCCTCTTCTTATCTCAACACCCCTGGTATATCCATTATTAGATCAGATAGACAGGACGGACAGCAGTGTGAGAAGCGTTTCCTTACCTCTGCAGCCCTGGTATCTCCATACGCGCGTCGGGGTGAGCGCGAGCAAGGAACACTATACATTCAGGAGTAAGTGATCATGCGATATACATGACGGTTTATGAATTTATTATATGTTTGCTTCTCCTTTGGTAGTTCATTATGTTTTACTGCGCATATGCACTTTAGGGGATTCAAAAGTAGTACTTTTTTGATATACCTGCTATTGCTTACATAGGTGCGATAAAAGTGATATATGTATATACATTCAGTGGAATAATGATGGCTATTCATATTACTACCTATGTATGTATATGAAGGTGATATATGTGTATACATTCATTTCAACAATGATGGCTATTTACCTATAGCCCCTGCAGTCCCCCAAAGCACTTGCACTTTTTGATACCAATGTTCCTGGTTCGTGCCCCTGTCAATTTGTAATATGTCTTTTGTGTCATTTTATTTGATTCCTGTTCCCTGCAATCATGGATTCATTCCCTTTCCTTTTTTGATATCTGATTATGTATTAATAAAATTTGTCTTTATTTCGATAATATTGTGGATCCTTATTCGAAGTTTTTTTCTCTAGTTTGTTTTAGATCAGATAGACAAGGTGGACAGCAGTGTGAGCAGCCTCTTCTTACCTCAGCAGCCCTGTTATCTCCAGTATTAGATCAGGTAGACAGCGTGGACAGCAGTGTGAGCAGCCTCTTCTTACCTCTACAGCCCTGGTATCTCCAGTATTAGATCAGATAGACAGGGTGGACAGCAGTGTGAGCAGCCTCTTCTTACCTCAGCACCCCTGGCATCTCCAGTATTAGCTCATATAGACAAGGTGGACAGCAGTGTGATCGGCTTCTTCTTACCTCAGCAGCCCTGGTATCTCCAGTATTAGATCAGATAGACAGGGTGGACAGCAGTGTGAGCAGCCTCTTCTTACCTCAACACCCCTGGTATATCCAGTATTAGATCAAATAGACAGGGCGGACAGCAGTGTGAGAAGCGTTTTCTTACCTCTGCAGCCCTGGTATCTCCAGTATTAGATCAGATAGACAAGGTGGACAGCAGTGTGAGCAGCCTCTTCTTACCTCAGCAGCCCTGTTATCTCCAGCATTAGATCAGGTAGACAGGGTGGACAACAGTGTGAGCAGCCTTTTCTTACCTCTGCAGCCCTGGTATCTCAAGTATTAGATCAGATAGACAGGGTGGACAGCAGTGTGAGCAGCCTCTTCTTACCTCAGCAGCACTGGTATATCCAATATTAGATCAAATAGACGTGGTGGACAGCAGTGTGAGCAGCCTCTACTTACCTCAGCACCCCTAGTATCTCCAGTATTAGATCAGATAGACAGGGTGGACAGCAGTGTGAGCAGCCTCTTCTTACCTCAGCAGCACTGGTATATCCAGTATTAGATCAGATAGACAGGGTGGACAGCAGTGTGAGCAGCCTTTTCTTACCTCTGCAGCCCTGGTATCTCCAGTATTAGATCAGATAGACAAGGTGGACAGCAGTGTGAGCTGCCTCTTCTTACCTCAGCAGCCCTGGTATCTCCAGTATTAGATCAGGTAGACAGTGTGGACAGCAGTGTGAGCAGACCCTCTTACCTCAGCATCACTGGTTTCTCCATTATTAGATCAGAAAGATATGTTGGACAGCAGTGTGATCAGTCTGTCCTTGCCTCAGCACTCCAGTATTAGATCAAATAGACATGGTGGACAGCAGTGTGAGCAGCCTCTACTTACCTCAGCACCCCTAGTATCTCCAGTATTAGATCAGATAGACAGGGTGGACAGCAGTGTGAGCAGCCTCTTCTGACCTCAGCACCTCTGGTATCTCCAGTATTAGATCAAATAGACATGGTGGACAGCAGTGTGAGCAGCCTCTACTTACCTCAGCACCCCTGGTATCTCCAGTATTAGATCAAATAGACATGGTGGACAGCAGTGTGAGCAGCCCCTTCTTACCTCAGCACCCCTGGTATCTCCAGTATTAGATCAAATAGACATGGTGGACAGCAGTGTGAGCAGCCTCTACTTACCTCAGCACCCCTAGTATCTCCAGTATTAGATCAGATAGACAGGGTGGACAGCAGTGTGAGCAGCCTCTTCTTACTTCAGCACTCCTGGTACTTCCAGTGTTAGAGGGTGGACAGCAGTGTGAGCAGCCTCTTCTGACCTCAGCACCTCTGGTATCGCCCAGTATTACCGGTATTAGATGTGACTATTAGCTCAGAGCACATCTTCTTGAAGATGAAGGAAGAAGGCAGAGCTTCCTACTGCGCATGCTCACAGGCAAATGGCCTAACATACTAAGACTGGTTTCTATCAATGTAACAAGGCTGTGGCTATTTTAATTTAATATTGATTAACTCCCTAAACAGAACTATTGTGATTTGTTAATTAAAAATATTTATGAATTTATTAATAATGACATTTCCTTTAGTTACTTGTTATTTTACTATGTTTTATATTATTTGAGAACCCCTATAAGGGGTTAAAGGGAACCTGTCAGCGTAGGGTGTTAAAAGACAAGTTCACAAATGCCTTCCTGGCTACAAACAGTTAATGCATTGCTGAGTTAATCATCTTAGTGTTTTTTAGCAAATGATGCTCTAAGAGCAGGATGATTCCCAGTGGAGGATCCCAACCCCACCCCTATACAATTAATTGACATATCTTCTGTGCTGATACACCCTCTATGACACAGAAGACATAGGGCAGCACGTTGGCTCAGTGGTTAGCACTACAGCCTTGCAGCTTTGGGGTCCTGGGTTCAAATCCCACTAAGGACAACATCTGCAAGGAGTCTGTATGTTCTCTCTGTGTTTGTGTGGGTTTCCTCCCACACTCCAAAGACATAGTGATAGGGAATGTAGATTGTGAGTCCCAATGGGGACAGAGATGATAATGTCTGTAAAGTGCTATGGAATTAATGGTGCTATATAAGTGAGTAAAATAAATAAATATTAATCAATTGTTAGGTGCAGCTTTAGGTGACTAAACAATGCACCTGTCCAAACATGCCCCCTTCTATTTGATATATCATGTATTTACATTGGCCTAATATTCATCATTCTACTTTTTGAACAGTTTATAAATAACTGTGCAGCGAAAAATTATTTTATTTTTAGGTTTTCAGATTAATTTTTACTTTTAGTGTTGAAACTAGTTAATTACTACTACTACTAATTAATAACTAGGGAATCTTTCATATTGAACATGGTATCTGATGTGCAGGCAAGATGTCATAGAACAGGGGGAGCTGATCAGATTGATGTGCAGTTTTATGGGTTTAAGTAAAACTTGGACTTTGTTCATTGAAATCCCTGGTGTTTGTATGTATGAGTCAAGCGCGTGGTCCTACTAGTCTTCAGTCCTACAGTCTTCCCTGTATGACTGTGATTGCAGATATATATATATATATATATATATCAATTACTAGTAGGACCACCCACTGGACTCATATTGATACAAACACTAGTGATTTCAATTAATAAAATCCAAGTTATTCTGAATCTTTACCCACAAACCTATATATCATTTTACACAATTTCTTCTTCTTTATACTGTGTTGTCACATGTCGGACTTTAAAGGGAATCTGTTAGCAAGTTTTGCTATGTTATCTGAGAGCAGCATGATGTAGGAGCTGAGAGTCTGATTCCAGCAATGTGTCACTTACAAGGCTGTGTGCTGTTGTGTCAATAAAATCAGTGTTTTATCAGCAGGAGATTATGACTACAGGACTAGGTATCTGGTGCCTCCTAGTCGACTGCTATGTATAACCCCGCCCCCACCACTGATTGGCAGTTTTTGTCATCGTACAGTGTACACAGGAAGCTGCCAATCAGTGGTGTGAGGTGGTTATACAGAGCTCAGCATTCTGAGCACTGCTAGATTTGCAGCAGAGATGTGATTATATAAAAATGACAGCATGCATACCATTAAGTGACGCGTCACTGGAATCAGGGTCTCTACACCTGACCCCACATCATGCTGCTCTCAGATAACATAAACAAAAACCTGCTGACAGATTCCCTTTAACAGTTAACATGAAATATTGCAGTTTTCAGACTTACCACTAGGTGTCAGAATATAAAAAACTACTGCTTATGAAGGATATCCATGTCCACGCTGTACCTCGCTGTATCAGTAGTAGGTTAAGGATTTCAGGTCCGTGGGTCCGTGTAAGAAACCAGACCCCACACTGAAAACAAGAGTGCGTATGTGTAATATGTGATCAGACAGTCATGCATTCAGTGCTACATGCTGCTACTAAGCATGTCACTGCTTTTCCAATGTTTAAAGTCCCTCACCCTGCAAACTGATGCTCATTGCTGCACATTTATTAATAATGGCATATGTGTTGCCAGTGAAATTTGAGAGGGTACTTGGCTAGAATTGTGCTTAATTTATTAAAAAGGTGGACAACGCTCCATAAATCTAGTGCATTTAGAAATGCCTGAATTTATTTCTACACCTGCTAGGAATGAGCAGCTGTAAATTTGCATCAGTAATCTGTAAGATTGTGGACACTGTATACAGCACAATAAGGTCCATTGCACGTGCTGTCTGCTGCTGTTACAGATATCCATAGCCCTAGATATCAGGGTTAATTTTTTTTTTTGCTCACAATCTTGATTATTTGCTTAAAAAGCAATATAGTACACCATTTTTACTGCTCCATTTGCTTGTTAGCAGAATACAGCCAGATTTGGTTGATTTTATTCGCATTGCTGTATTGTGGAAGCAGAGAAACTTGTCCATCATCAGACGTGATCCCATATTACTGCTGTAATAATCGTGACATTTTTTGGAGCATGCCAAATATTACACTCCAGTTAAAGTCTGCCAGTTATGTGTTGTTCAACCTATTCACACTTAGTTCCTGACCAATACCATATCTATAATGCCACTGCCTAAAACCGTGGCCATCAGACGGGATCAGATATTACTGTGCTAATAATCCAGAATTTTTTGCAAGCGTGACAGATATTACACTCCATTTAAAGTCTGCCAGTTGTGTGTTGTTCAAACCTATTCACACTTGGTCGCTGACGAATATCATACTAATAGGCCACTGCCTAAAACAGTGTTCATCAGACGTGATCCCATATTACTGCCATAATAATCGTGACATTTTGGGGAGCATGCCAGATATTACACTTCATTTAAAGTCTGCCAGTTGTGTGTTGTTCAAACCTATTTACACTTGGTCGCTGACCAATATCATCCTAATTAGCCACTGCCCAAAACCGTGTTCATCAGATGTGATCCGATATTATCGCGGTAATAATCGTCATATTTTTTGGAGCATGCCAAATATTACACTCCAGTTAAAGTCTGCCAGTTGTGTGTTGTTCAACCTATTCAAACCTAGTCACTGACCAATACCATATCTCTAACGCTACTGCCTAAAACCGCGGTCATCAGACTGTATCAGATATTACTGCGCTAATAATCCATAATTTTTTCGGAGTGTGCCAGATATTGCACTCCATTTAAAGTCTGCCAGTTGTGTGTTGTTCAAACCTATTCACACTTGGTCGCTGACCAATATCATACTAATAGGACACTGTCTAAAACCGTGTACATCAGACGTGATCCCATATTACTGTGGTAATAATACAGACATTTTGTGGAGTGTGCCAAATATACTCCAGTTCAAGTCTGCCAGCTGTGTGTTGTTGAACCTATTCACACTTGGTCGCTGACCAATACCACACTACAAGGCCACTTCCTAAAACCGTGGTCATCAAATGTGATCCCATATTACTGCAATAATAATACAGACATTTGTGGAGCATGCCAAATATTATACTCCATTTAAAATGGGCAAGGCTCAAGGCAAGGGACAGGGAAGTGAACATGATGGTGATGGTGCACGCAGAGGCCGAAGGCCATGGCCAAGATGAAACTGTGCCTGCTGAGGGAGCACAACAAACACCCACATCATGTCGAACTACCTTTCTGTCCCAATTTGTAGGTGGCCACGGAACACCACTCTTGAAGCCAGAGCAGTGTGAAATGGTTGTTAGTTGGATAGCAGATAATGCTTCCAGTCAGGTTGCCACCACCACCACCCTGTCTTCCACTCGGTCCAGTCTCAGTAGCCGTGAGTCTGGACCACATATTCCTCATCCTGATCCTCCTTCCTCCCACCATGCCGAGTGCCTGGAAACAAGTGATCCCACACTTGGACACTCCAAAGAGCTGTTCACTTTTCCATTTATAGATTCGGGCCTCTTGCCCAGCCTGCTTCAAGCGGGGCAAGAGGAGATTGCATGTGGTGATGCCAAAATATTTGAGCAGCTACAGTCACACGAAGGCAACAGTAGGAAACTGTCGCAAGAGGTGGATGATGATGATGAGACACAATTGCCACCAAGTCAAGAGGAGGCCATGGGTGCGTACGTGGAAGACGAGGTGGTGGACGATGAAGTCACTGACCCAACCTAGCAAGTTGACATGCATAGCGAGGACAGCAGCACAGAGGGGGAGGGAGGTGTAACACTACAAGAGGCAGGAACAAGCAGTGGGGTAGCCACAGACACAAGGCGGCCAACTGTTCCCTGAAACATCAACACGAGGGAAGTTGCCAGTCCAACTCTTGGGTCTTCCAGAGTCTGGCTCTTTTTTAAAGACTGTCCAGATAACCCCAAAAAGGCCATTTGCAACCTCTGCCATGCCAGCATCAGCAAGGGCAGTAAAACTACCAGCCTGACCACCACCAGCATGCTCAGGCACATGACAGCAAAGCACCCTACTAGTTGGGCCGAACATCAGGGTCCAGAAACAGTGTCCACTGCCTGTTCTGCTGTTGTGCGTGCACGCCAATCCCCTGTCCATGGCGCAGGTGAAGATGCCTCCCGCCCTGTATCTGTCATTGCACACTTGCAACCACCACCATCAGTAACCACGTCCTTGTCCCAGCGCAGCGTTCAGTTGTCACTACCCCAGTCCTTTGAACACAAGTGTAAATACGCAGCCAATGCCCTACAGGCCACACTACTAAACTCCCACATTTCTCAAATGCTTGCACTTGAAATGTTGTGTTTTAGGCTTGTGGAGACAGAATCTTTCTGCAACCTGATGGCGGTGGCAGTCCCTCGGTACTCGGTCCCCATCCGCCACTATTTCACCCGGTGTGCCGTCCCCACCTTACACAAGCACGTGTCCCAGAACATTACCCGTTCCCTCAACAACGCAGTTACTGGGAAGGTCCACCTAACCATGGACACATGGACAAGTGCTTGTGGCCAGGGACAGTACATCTCGCTGATGGCACACTGGGTTAATATAGTAGAAGCCGGGACCCAGCTGGACCCTGGGACGGAACACGTTCTCCGGACGCCGAGGATTGCGGGCCCTGGGTAAATTAGGGTTGCCCTTACATTCTACAGCTCCTGCACCGCCTCCTCCTCAGCATCCATCTCCGAAATGACCACATCAGTCTAAAGCTGGAAGCACTGCAGCACTGCCTCAGCCAAGCGGCAACAGGCTGTGATGAAGCTAATATGCTTAGGTGACAAACCACACACCGCTGCAGAGTTGTTGACAGCTGTAAAAGAGCAGGCAGATCTGTGGCTGTCAGCGCTAAACTTACAGCCAGGGATGGTCTTGTGTGACAATCGCCGGAACCTGGTGGCGGCTCTGAAGTTAGGCAAGCTCGCACACGTACCATGCCTGGCCCATGTGCTCAACCTAGTGGCCCTGTGGGCGTGATAACATGATTTGCAAGAGCCGGCATCATCGCCGGCTCTCTGAAAATCTCACGCATGGGCGCCGCTCTATTTGGCAGCGTCATTGCGCATGACCGGGTTTAATAACATGCAAAGGGGGCTGACTAGTTTGGGGAAACTAACACCCTATGGACTAGTCAAAGGCTTGATTAGCATAAGAAATACGGAGCTTATAAATACTTTTTTTTAAAACATGGAAGTACGGTAAGTAAATAACATTATAAAGGGCTGGTTAGGCAAGGAATTTAGTAATACATATGTGAATGCTGCTGGGTTGGAGGGCATGGGGGATCTGACAGGTTCCCTTTAAGCCGAATGAAGGCTAGTTTTGCTTTCATGTGAACTCTTAATGGTTATTGATGACGGATAAATAAAGCTAAGATTGTTTTACATCAGAACCAAGTGCCGTTGTGTTCCCAAACCACTACCAGAAAGCTTGAATCCCTACACCACAGATTTCAGCAAAATCAGGCGACCATTTAATGTGCATTTGGTGTTTGACGTTCGTTCAGCCTATGTTTAGAAGATAAAAATCCACATTATGACATTCATCATGCCCAATCCTTTATTTTCAAAGGATTGGACATGTATCAATTGTAAGGTGGCTGTAGGACACCTAGTGGATGGAAGATAAACCTGGAGCAATGCTTTAGTACATATCGGACTAAAAGGGGTTAATCGGCCTTGACAGGTTGATTGCGAGCAGCTGAAGATTTGGGAGAGATGGCTACTCACCATATCTCCACCCCTGAGTGTGGTTCACTTTGTAAAATGAGACCTGTTTGTCTCACACTGTCTGTGTGTATGGAGGCGTGCAGATATCTTGGATTGAGTGCCTTTGCTAAAGGACTAAGAAGTTGGACTCGTAAGCTAGGCAAGCTAACCATAACTATAGCATGGACTTGTTGCTTTATGTTTTATTATATATCCAGACAAGGACTGTATTTTAGTTTCCTGTGATGCGGTTTATGAGGACTGAAATAAACCAGCCGGACTTTAAATAGAAGCTGTTCCTGTGATACCTCAGATCTCTCCCAAGTGAGTAGCATAGTTACACCATTGAGAAGACACTTTATCCATTGAGAAGACAAACCGAGTGTGCATGTGTATGGGAAGATTGAGGCTGTGTGCCCACGTAGCATTTTTCAAGCGTATATGCTGCGGAATTTCCGCAGCGTAAACGCTTGAAAAACGCATGTATATCCGCACCCCATGGTCCCCAATGGGATTCCGCAAGTTCTATGCACATGCTGCGGATTTTTCCGCAGCGTTTATGCCGCGTTCAAAAATCCGCAGCATGTCATTTAATTTTGCGTTTCCGCAAGCGGAATTGCCTTTGTCCAATGCATAAAAAACGCAAGGCAATTCCGCATGTGGAAAACGCGTGATAAACGCGCGACAAATGCGCGATAAACGCATGCGGAATTCCGCATGCGTTTTTCCGGGAGAGAACTTGCATTTATGCAGCAGAAATTTTCTGCTTCATAAATGCAACGTGGGCACATAGCCTAATTGATAAGAACAGTTGTTGGCAGAAAGCTATTGAATTCGTATGGCCACCATAATATATCTCTGCGGGATGGAATAATGTAGTTGATGTAAGTCGATCAGATGGAAGCCCTGAAAACACCATGACCATAGACCATGGGCAGGTTTACCATGTAAATGGCTTACTTTCTTTAAGCACATCCTGAATGAAGGAACATGGTGTGAACCCAGCCTAAAGCATCCTTGCATACAGTAGCTAGTACCTCACTTGACCATTCTGAGAAGAATTGAGACTAGGTGCATTCACCCCTGAATTTGCTGACTGTTCACTTGACAGATGCAATTGTGGGATTTCGCTCTGCAGTGATAGAAAACTCACATTTTTACAGGAAAATGGCATTACACACAGGTATACATGCAGAGTAATGGCCCTAAGGCTATGTGCCCACGTTGCATTTATGAAGCAGAAAATTTCTGCTGCATAAATGCAAGTCCTCTCCCGGAAAAACGCATGCGGAATTCCGCACGCGTTTATCGCGCATTTTTCGCGCGTTTATCACGCGTTTTCCACATGCGGAATTGCCTTGCGTTTTTTATGCATTGGACAAAGGCAATTCCGCTTGCGGAAACGTAAAATTAAATGACATGCTGCGGATTTTTGAACGCGGCATAAACGCTGCGGAAAAATCCGCAGCATGTGCATAGAACTTGCGGAATCCCATTGGGGACCATGGGGTGCGGATATACATGCGTTTTTCAAGCGTTTACGCTGCGGAAATTCCGCAGCATATACGCTTGAAAAATGCTACGTGGGCACACAGCCTTATGTCCTAGGTTACATAGTGAGAGTAACACACATAGGAAACCTGCTATAGATCAGATTAATGTCTGCTGGTGCAGTTTTCTGGATGAAAGGCAATGCGGGTAAACTAAGCTAAAAATACAGCAGGCTCATGTTTCAGTCACCCTAGAGATTGCAGTAGAGGCAATACCACGACATTAAAGCAGAAAGCAGACCACAAGGGTAAAAGCGGTATTCCATGTGCCATAGATCCCCCGTCAATGTCTTCTGACAGATCATACAATATCTAGCAATGCCTCAGGCCAACGGGCCATTTCCCCTGATATAAACATCCCATTAATAATTTTCATATTCATGCTCTAACCGTGTTTTTCATAAATAGCACATGTGCCCATAAAGGTCTCTGGGGCTGCTCATACGTCCGTGTTTTTTGGAGTAACAAAAAAGTAGACATCCATATTTGGTCCAAGCCATGTGCACACAATGTCTTTTTCAGGTGGATTCCGCCTGAAACCCACCTGAAAAAGAGCTAAAAAAAAGCCAAAAAGAATGAACATAATGCACTGCAATGTAAAAACAACTTGCTGTGTATATGTTCTGTCCTTTGTAACTTCTGTTAACCTATCCATTCTTCTAGCAGCTTACACTTGTGTTGTTTGTGTTGTGGAATCTGGTTACGGATCTATTTTAATCTCATTTTTTAGTTTTCGTTTTTTCCTCCCCTTCTCATGAGGGCTTTTTTGCGGAATGAGTTGTATTTTTGGATGACACCATTTATTCTACCACATAGTGTACTGGAAAACAGGAAAGAAATTCCAAGTGTGTAAAAAAAAAAATTGCAAAAAAAAGTGCAATTCTACAATTGTTTTTTTAATTTACCATGTTCATTATCTGGTAAAACTGACCGGGCAATATGATTCTCCAGGTCAGTACGAGTACGTAGATATCAAATATGCATTTTTTTTATTTAAGTGGCGAAAAAAAATTTGAATATTTGTGAAAAGAAAACACTTTTTGCTTTTGTCACCATTTTCTGAGAAACGTGACGTTTTAATTTTTTGGGAAAAGGGGCTGGGTGAGCACCCTGAGCTGACATTTTAACTGATGCTATTTTGGGTAGATACAATGTCTTGATCGCCTCGTATTGTATTGCAATGTTGCAGCAGCCCAAAAAAAATAATTGTGGCCTTTTTGATTTTTTTTCTCTGTATGCCGTTTACCAATCGGATTAATTTACTTTATATTCGATAGATTTTATGAATGCAGTGGTACCAAATATGTGTATTTTTTATTTATTTTTTTGAATTGTTTTATTTTTAATGGGCCAAAAGAGGGGTGATTTCAACTTGTGTTTTTTTTTTTTTACACTTTTTACTGTATTTGTTAGTACCCTTAGGGGTACTAACAAATACAGCTTAAAGCTGTGATCATCTGATCGCTTGTGCTATACAGAGCAGGGCATCAGCTCTGCTATGTATAGAAAAAAATCACAGTCTCCAATGAATGCCAGTGTCATGCAAGGTGAAAGAAAGACTAAGTGTAACACAAAGGGAAGAGGGAAAGGGAGCCCAGACTCTACGGAAAGGGGAGAGTGGAGACCTCCTAGGTAGATCTAATCTCACCCTGTCTCCACTAATGTCCGTATATTGGTTCTTCATCAATCGCCGCACGCGTACCTCGCCATGTCTTTCCCTAGCCATGGCTGGGGAAGGAAGGAGATGAGCGCTATTCTATCCTCCCTAACCACTACAGACAACAAGGGGGGACAAACAAGGGAAAATCGCTTAGCTTTAGGCGACTCCAGACAAATGTGCACACGTCCTCTAGCACCAGAGAGGTAGAAGTACAACTCTTGCTCAAGCCTTCACAAGGGATAATGTGAATATCGCCGGCACTCCCTCTGGCATACAGCAGGTATTTATATACCCAGGCCAGGGTGTTAATTACCCAGACGAAGGTAGCCGCTGGGTCTTAGAGAGACAGCTTCAAGAAGTTGTTTGTAATGCCAAATGAAGAGATCTCCTGCAACCAACTTCAAGGCAACTGTCTGTCACTTCTGACACACCCGTGACAACCAGCTTTCAAAGGAGGATCATAATGACAGGGATGGGGTCATCAGCAGACCCCAAGCTGTCATGACAACCCTTTGGCGACCCATGATCACATCACAGGCGTGCCAATGGGCACGTGCAATGATGCGCCCCTACCCCATGTTAAATACCGCTGTAAGAGATTGGCATCGGCATTTAACAGGTTAACAGCCGCTGGTGGAGCTGTTGAAGGCTCATGATGGCTGATTAAACTAGCCATCATGTGCAGGGAAAGACGCGGGCTCGGCTTGTGAGCTTGCATGAAAGGGAGGGACACGACATATGACGTAGCTCCATTTAAATGAAATGATTGCAGGTGGGCACTGACTCCCATAGGCCCTCTGCGACATGCTTGTGGGTTGCCGATGAGTTACCACATACTGATCTTCATAGAATGCTAACATTTACAATATATGTAGAAATACAGCATTATTGCAGTGTAGAACAAGCGATCAAGCTTCATGAATCAAGATTCATGGTTCATGTCTTAAGTAAACTAGAAAATAAAATAAAAAAAAAGTTTTAAAAAATCCGAAAAAAAATAAGTAAAGAAAATTAAATTTAAAAATAGAGAAATAAAAAATAAACATATCTGGCATCGCTGCATCCGCTGCAGTCCAATCTATCAAAATATAGAAGTAATTAACCCTTTACGGTAAATGCTATAAAGAGAAAAAAATCTAAATGCCAGGATTGCTATTTTTCAATCGCCACACCTTTCAAAGAATTCAATAAAAAGCGATCAATATGTATAAAACAATGAAAAAAGGGAAAAAAGGTAGCACTCACCGATCTTCTTATTAAAAGCCAACAATTTATTGATCCATTAAAAATGGTACAGGGGGAGAATGGAAGGAAACCTCCGGATGACGGCCGTTTCGCGCCTTCTTGCGCTTCAACGGGTCCCAAGTTGGAGCGACCAAAAGTGTGTTAGAATAAGGCATTTCTGGAGAACAACCTGCAAAGACATTTAATTCCCAGAGGATTGAGAAAGCCAGTGTTTCCATTCTTTTCAATTCATGATAAATTATTTGCTACCCAGTAGGAGGAAATTTGCAACAACCTTGCTAAAAATTTGTTACATTTTTAATTGGTCTAAATAGAAAAACTGTTAAAGAGATGGAAAGAGAAATTGATATGTTTACACTGCTGAAACACAAAACAACTTTGAAAAACAGCAATTTGTTACCAACAGATGGACAAACATTGTGATGAGTGGGAGAAAGAAATACGTGACATTCAAACACAGAAACTCTCCTGTGACTAGGGAGATGTGCAATAAAAACACCTTTATCGTTGGAGGAGCTAAAAATCAAATATCACTGTCATAGAGTAAAATTAAAATCCAGGAAGGGGACATATCACCCTCACATTGAACATATAGGATTAATTATAACTGGGGAAGTGAGAAACTAATTATAACTGGGGAAGTGAGAAAGAGCTGAAACTTCAACCTCCATCGAAGAAGGGGTCGTCTGCAGTGACCAGGTAATTACAACAGGAGCTCATCTCTGAGAACCAGTTGCTAAGACTAAGATTCGTTTATTCAGTGGAGAAGTACACTTCCAAGGCAAGAGCTTCCTCTGTTCAAAGCACTGATCGCTGACCTTTTGGAGCTTGTGGTCAGTGCTGAATATTGGGGTTTGCTTTGATCCAATATTTATGGACGATATATTTTCAGCGCTATAGCGAAGGGATGAAAATAACGCATCCACTCACATTACCATAAGGCCATTCTAACCCCTGCAACTTAATATTGTTCTGATGGATAATGTTATCCATGCCATGTTTCATCTCTATAGAAAGGTAAAATCGCGATAGGAAACATGACGACAATATCTACTGCCTGGGACTGCCAAGGGCGAAGATATCCTGAAAGGTAGGGATCTCATAAAATTCTAACAGACCTAGAACATCCCACAACCACCCCCCATATGAGCTCACCAAGGGGGGGTATGAGGGCATAACCTTCATATAATAAAAACAAGAGTTTGGGTTTCTGTCATTGTTCATTTCTGGAAGACATAGTTTGCTGTGAGACTGTTCCATTTTCCTAATCTGGTGTGGGGTGCATGCACGTGTCCTCTTCAGCAAAGTGTCCTATTCGACAAGTGTCTGACAGTCATTTCAACGGCAACTGACTAACACCCATCCATCTCTTCTATCTTCACACAGGTATAGCATCTCTACTTGCTGTGATCTATGTCATCTGCTGAACCGTCATCTTGAAACTATTTCTATGGTATAACATCTCTGCTTGCTGTATCTGTGCTCTGTTATTTGATGCATTGTAATCAGTATTCACTGTCTGTCCTGCCATCATTGTAGACTTTATCTGATCGCGAAAGGTGTTATTCTGTGTCAGGCATAGTGAGCTAGGCCTGTTTCTTTGATCAGCCCTCCACCCCCCTGGTGAGCTGAACTGCTGGCAATTTAGTCACAAGCAGCTCCCACAATCCCTCTCACCTGATGCTATAGTCCTTCCTATAAATCTAGATGTCTAATAAGGGGTGCACGTGGTGTGGGGTGCATACACGTGTCCTCTTCAGCAAAGTGTCCTATTCGACAAGTGTCTGACAGTCATTTCAACGGCAGTCATTCAGGGCAGGAGTCAGGTAACTCACACTTTGTACTCTCTGCTATGTATTTTATTGCTGTGTCCATATTCCTGTGTACTTTTTTCATACACACTCACCGCCCCATCCCCCCTCCAGCACCACACATCCATATCTGCCCCTCACTCCTTCCCTCTCCCATGCACAGCTTCCATGCTCTTTTGAACTTCATGACAAATCTCACTCTGTCCCATCCAAAGGTATTGCACAAGAAACCATGTCACAAATACAAAAACTATCTGCTCTTTCTCTTTTTACTGCTACTACTCATTTCAGGGGATATCTCTCCTAACCCCGGACCACCCTCTGCCAACCTGAACCCTTCCCCCACCTCACATTGAAACCCTGTTAACCTTCTTAACATCAGTTGTACTCCTTCATCTTCCTCCTTCAGTGTGGAATCCACGGTCTGTATGCAACAAGCTTCCTTTCCTGCACAATTACTTTCTGACCAACTCTCTCAATCTGCTGGCCCTCACTGAAACCTGGATCCAGGATTCTGACACGGTCTCCCCTGCCGCTATTTCTCATGGCGGCTTGCATTTTTCCCATTCCCCAAGACCTGCAAACAGACTTGGTGGTGGGGTCAGCATACTCCTGTCCCCACATTGCACCTTCCAGGTCATCCCCCCAGTACCATCACTCTCATTCCCCTCTTTTGAGGTCCACACTATCAGGCTCTTCCATCCCCTCTCCCTCAGAGTAGCGGTCATATACCGTCCCCCAGGCTCAGCCACCCAGTTCCTTGACCATTTTTCTGCCTGGCTGCCGCACTTCATGTCCTCAGATTTACCAACCCTTATCCTGGGAGACTTCAACATCCCCATAAACAGCCCCTCCTTCTCATCTGCATCCCAGCTTCTATCTTTAACCACTTCTCTTGGCCTCTCACAGCTTTCAACCTCTGAGACACACAAAGATGGAAACACCCTTGATCTGGTCTTTGTCCGGCTTAGTTCAATCCCCCACCTAAATAACTCCCCTCTTCCCCTCTCTGATCATAACATTCTCTCCTTCACGCTCACAAATCCTCACCCGCCCCAGCACACTCCTACCTATCACACATTCAGAAATCTACAAGCCATTAACCCTCATACACTTACAGACTCCCTTCACTCATCACTGTCCCCAATCTCCTCTTTTTCCTTTCCTGATCTCGCTGTAAACCGCTACAATAACACTCTCAGAAGCACGCTGGACCAAGTAGCGCCCCTCACCCTCAGAACCTTCAAACACAGAGTAAAACAGCCCTGGCTTACACCGCAAACCCGATTTCTCCAGCGTTGCTCTAGAAGTGCCGAACGCCTATGAAGGAAAACTCGGACACCAGAAAACTTTATCCACTACAAATTTATGTTAAAAACATATAACTCTGCCCTTCACCTCGCCAAACAGACCTACTTCACCACCCTGATATCCTCACTATCCAGCAACCCCAAAAAACTCTTCGATACCTTTCACTCCCTCCTCAGTCCTAAAGCGCAGGCCCCCCATCGCAGACATTTGTGCCGAGGTCTTGGCCTCCAACTTCACAGAGAAAATAGACACCATCCGTCAGGAAATCAGCTCCCAGCCACCAAGTGCCGTGACTCCCACCCCCCCCCCACATCCCCTCTGGATCACTCTCCACATTTGACCCAGTCACAGAAGATGAAGTCTCCAGGCTCCTCTCTTCTTCTTATCCCACTACATGCACCACTGACCCCATCCCCTCACATCTACTCCAGTCTCTTTCTTCAGTCGTCACTACTCACCGAACTAAAATCTTCAACCTCTCCCTCTCTTCTGGTATTTTCTCCTCCTCCTTCAAACACTCCATCATTACTCCATTATTAAAAAAGCCCTCTCTTGACCCTTCCTGCACAAACAACTACAGACCAGTCTCCAATCTTCCCTTCATCTCTAAACTCTTGGAGCGCCTGGTCCACTCCCGCCTTCCAGTTACCTCTCCACTCACTCTCTTCTAGACCCATCACAGTCCGGCTTCCGCCCCCTACATTCTACAGAAACTGCACTCATCAAAGTAACCAACGACCTTCTGACAGCAAAACATAATGGCGATCACTCTCTGCTCATTCTTCTTGACCTCCTCACCACCTCCTACTCTCTATGCTCCACTCAATCGGCATAAAAGACACTGCTCTCTCCTGGTTCTCCTCCTACCTATCTGACCGCTCTTTCAATGTATCATTCGCTGGCTCCACTTCTTCCCCTCTTCCTCTCACTATTGGGGTTCCTCAGGGTTCAGTCCTTGGCCCTCTTCTCTCTCTACACAGCCCCAATTGGATAGACCATCAGCAAATTTGGCTTTCAGTACCATCTTTATGCTGATGACACACAACTATACACCTCATCCCCTGACCTTACCCCCGCTGTACTACAGAACACCAGTGACTGTCTGGCCGCAGTTTCTAACATCATGTCCGCTCTCTACCTGAAACTCAACCTTTCCAAAACTGAACTTCTTCTACTCACCTCTCTAAATCTGACATCTCTCTCTCCGTGTGTGGCACCACAATAATGCCGAGCCAGCAGGCGCGTTGTCTGGGCGTTGTGTTTGACACCAATCTCTCCTTCACCTTCCACATACAATCTCTTGCCCGCTCTTGTCGCTTGCATCTGAAGAACATCTCTAGAATCAGCCCCTTTCTCACCTTGGAAACAACAAACACCCTCACTGTTGCCCTGATCCACTCCCGCCTTGACTACTGTAACTCTCTATTAATTAGCCTCCCCCTCACTCGACTTTCCCCCCTCCAGTCCATCCTTAATGCTGCAGCCAGGGTCATCTATTTGGCTAACCGTTACTCAGACTCCACCGCTCTGTGCCAGTTATTGCACTGGCTGCCCATGAATTATAGGATCCAATTTAAATTGCTTGTTCTTACCCACAAAGCCCTCCACAGCGTGACACCCCCCTACATATCTTCCCTCATTTCTGTTTATCGGCCTACCCATTCTCTACGCTCCGCAAGCGACTTTCAACTAACATCCGCACTAATCCGTACCTCCCACTCCCGGCTTAAAGACTTCTCCCAAGCTGCACCTATTCTCTGGAATGCTCTACCCCAAGAAATTAGGATGAACCACACCTTACACAGTTTTAGGCGCTCCCTAAAAACACACCTGTTTAAAGCAGCCTATCACCTTCCCTAATCAAAGTCCTTTTATATTCTTATAGCCCATCCCTTATTTATCCAAACATAAGTCTCCACCGAACCCAAAAGCACTACAGATACTGGCTGGTGATGAGCTCATGCAGCATTTATCTATCCCTCATCCCCTCAAGATGGCTGGACCATCCTTGTAAATAAGCCATTGTACTTTGTGTCACCCCCACCTCATTGTAGATTGTAAGCTCTTACGAGCAGGGTTGTCATTTTTGCTGTAATTATTGTACAGTGCCGGCAAAAAAAATCTTTACACTTGCGCAGCAAAAAAAAACTTTACATATAAAATACACATCATAATTTCACTTTTTAAAAGTGTACACAATGGGGGAGATAATAAAAAACTGTCTAATATTAAAGCTGGCTTTGTTGCAAATATCAACCAATCAATGCTCAGTTTTCACTTCTCTGGGCAAGCGAAAGCTGCACTCTCATTGGTTGTTATGTGCAGCTCAGCCAGTTTTTCTATTAGGCAGTCTTTTATTATCTCCCTCAGTTTTATATTATCTCCCACAATGGGTCGAAAGAAGCTTAAAATGGAAGAGAAATCCCGTGCCTTGACTCTGCTCGAGAAGGGGGATTCAGTGATTGCTGTAGCTAGAGATCTGGGAGTGTCAAGAGAAGCAATTTTCAACTGAAGCGGTCGGCGGCATTATTGCCTCCTCGGATGGTACCGCAGAGATAGTCAGGCTCTGGCGCACCTAAGAAGACTTCACCAAGGACTGATAAGCTTCTGGAGCGTGAAGTGATGTCACATCCTTCTATAACTGCCGTTGAAATAAAAAAAAAAGTACCCTATGCTCCTCCAGAACATCGCAACTAGAACAATTCGTCACCGCCTGCAGAAGGACCTGGGTCTACCAAGTTGCCGTGCCGCAAAGAAGCCCCTGCTCACAGCAGCAATGAAGAAGAAAAGGCTTGCCTTTTGTAAGAAATATCAAGATTGGACATCTGAAGAATGGAAGAAAGTGATGTTTAGTGATGAGAGCACTTTCAGGCTGGTCAGGGGAGGCTCAAAGGTTGTGCGTCGTCCAAGTACAGTGTCACGTTATGACCCAAAATATACAGTTAAGACTGTTAAACACCCTGACAGTGTGATGGTGTGGGGTGCATTCAGTGGAAGCATGGGCAGGGCAGGTTTGTACTTCCTTCCCAAGATTATAACTATGAAAGCAAGCAATTATATTACTGTTTTGGAAGAATACATGCTTACTTTTTGGGTCATACATCAGTGTGATTACTTTATGCATGATGGAGCCCCTGTCCACAAAGCCAAGGCCGTGAGAAAGTTTCTCAGTGACCATAACATTAACATTTTAGAGTGGCCAGGTGATTCCCCTGACCTTAACCCCATAGAAAATGCCTGGAATTTAATGAAAAACAAGGTTCAAGAGACACAACCCAGCAACATCAACAATCTAAAGGAGGTGCTGAAGACACTGTGGGTAAACATGGACTCCACAAACTTAGCCAGCCTTGCTGAGTCCATGCCTAAACGACTGCAGATGGTGATAAAATGTAAGGGTGACATGACAAAATACTAATTGTAATAAAATATCCACAATAAAACACTTGAATCCACTTGAATATTAAGATTTTGTGGTTTCATTGAACTTGTAAAGATTTTTTTTGCCGGCACTGTATTATCTTTAGCTGTGTTACTTATGACTGTTGAATATGAACCTGTGAATTGTTAAACGCTGTGGAATATGTTGGCGCTATATAAATAAAGACTATTATTATTATTAATAATCTGAGCTCTTCCCTCCATAAAGATAAGAGCCATTCCTGCAGCATCAGGTTTAATACTTTTCTTTTGTTATTCTTTTTTTTATTTTATGTGATTGTATTTACTGTGTTGTTTTGTTCCCATTTTGTAACATCTTTGTATATTTTTTATGAACACTGCCTACCTTTCCAGATTAAATATATAAAATGTAACCCCTTCACGACATGCGCTGTATACTTACGGTGCATGTCATGTCTCTCCCTTTGATGCTGGCTCTGTTAATGAGCCCGCATCTTTCCCGGCACATGACAGCTGATCTGTACAGCGGTCATGTGCCCCTAACAGCCACCGGTGAAATCGCGATCCATCTGCGGCTGTTAACGTGTTAAATGCTGCTATGAAACTCCGATAGTGGCATTTAACATGGCCACACTGGAAGCGCCTCACAAACCACGCCAATCGGCACGCCCATTAGATGATCCCGGGCCGCCGATGTGTTGGTATGACAACCCAGTGTCTGCAGGAGACCCCTGTGGTTGTCATAGCCGTTCTGCTATGAGTGCCGCCCAGCGGTCAGCGTTCATAGCAGATGAGCACTTTTGTTACACATAGGAGGGCTGAAGCTCTTCTATGTGTAACACAAGCGATCAGATGATCACAGCTTCAAGTCTCCTATGGAGACTATTGAAGAATGTGAAAAGTAGAAAAAAAAGTTTTTAAAAATATAAAAAATATAAAAGGTCAAATCACCCATTTTCCACCATTCAAAATAAAACAATAAAAATAAAATAAAAAATACACATATTTAGTACCGCCACATTCAGAATCGCCCGATCTATCAATATATAGAAATAATTAATCAGATCGGTAAATGGCGTAACGAGAAAAAAAATCAAAACGCCAGAATTGTGTTTTTTTTGGTTCTCGCAACATTGCAATAAAATGCAGTAACAGGAGATCAAAAAATTGTATCTACCCCAAAATGTTATCAATAAAAGTCAGCTCAGCACGCAAAAAATAAGCCCTCACCCGGCCCCAGATCCCGAAAAATGGAGGCACTACGGGTCCTGGAAAATGGCGACTTTTTTTTTTTTTTAACAAACTTTGAAAAGAACCTATACATATTTGGTATCTGTGAACTTGTAATGACCTGAAGAATCATAATGGCAGCTCAGTTTTAGCATCTAACATGGTAAAAAAAAACTATGAAACAACTGTAGAATCTTTTTGCAATTTCATCTCACTTAGAATTTTTTTCCCGTTTTCCAGTACACGGTATGGTAAAACCAATGGTGTCGTTCAAAATTACAACTCGTCCCGTAAAAAACAAGCCCTTACATGGCCATATTGACTAAAAAATTACAAAATTATGGTTCTGGGAAGAAGGGGAGCAAAAAACGAAAGAGCAAAAACTGAAAAGGGCCGTGAAGGCATTAATAGCCATATGCTACCTGTAACGGTGTGCAATTGGCCTGTATAAACAATTGGCGGTGGCAGCTAGTAGTTCCTTTGTTATTTTGGAGTTGGCAGTGACCGTACCAGGGTATATACAGTGGGTACGAAAAGTATTCAGACCCTTTAAATTTTTCACTCTTTGTTTCATTGCAGCCATTTGGTAAATTCTAAAAAATTCATTTTTTTACACTCTGCGCCCCATCTTGACTGAAAAAAAACAGAAATGTAGACATTTTTGCAAATTTATTAAAAAAGAAAAACTGAAATATCACATGGTCATAAGTATTCAGACCCTTTGCTTAGACACTCATATTTAAGTCGCATGCTGTCCATTTCCTTGTGATCCTCCTTGAGATGGTTCTACTCCTTCATTGGAGTCCAGTTGTGTTTAATTAAACTGATAGGACTTGATCTTGAAAGGCACACACCTGTATATATAAGAACTCACAGCTCACAGTGCAGAATTGTGGCAAGGCACAGATCTGGCCAAGGTTACAAAGGAATTTCTGCATTACTCAAGGTTCCTAACAGCACAGTGGCCTCCATAATCCTTAAATGGAAGAAGTTTGGGACCACTACAAGTCTTCCTAGACCTGGCCGTCCATCCAAACTGAGCAATCGTGGGAGAAGAGCCTTGATGAGAGAGGTAAAGAAGAACCCCAAGATCACTGTGGCTGAGCTCCAGAGATGCAGTAGGGAGATAATAATAATAATAATTTTTATTTTTTTAGCGCCAACATATTTCGCAGCACCTTGCAAATTTTAGGGGGGACTTATACAAACAATACAGAATAAACATATCTCATATCGAAAGGAGTGAGGGCCCTGCTCGCAAGCTTACAGTCTATGAGGAAATGGGGGAGACACAAAAGGTAGAATGTACATATATTGTATAATGCAGCCTTGATATACTATACAGGATAAATAATACATGGACTGGTTGCCTGCCAGTATGTGTGCAGTCCTGACCGAGGCTATTATGTGCATGGTTGGTATGAACCTGAAATTGAAGAAGATTTTAATATGGGGGAAAACTGGGACGGACAACTGGGATGGACAGATAGTGTGTGGAGGCGATACGCCAGTCTAAAGAAATGGGTTTTTAGGGTCCGCTTGAAACTGCGGGTATTGGGAATTAATCGAACTGTCCTGGGTAATGCATTCCAAAGAATTGGCGCAGCACGCGAGAAATCTTGGAGACGGGAGTGGGAAGTTCGGATTATGGAGGATTTAAGTTTTAAGTCACTGGCAGAACGGATGGCACGTGTAGGGTGGTAGACTGAGACAAGGGAGGAGATGTAGAGGGGTACTGAAGCATGGAGCGCTTTGTGGGTAAGCGTGATAAGTTTAAATTGAACTCTATATTGGATGGGTAACCAATGCAATGACTGGCACAGGGAAGAGGCATTGGTGTAGCGGTTGGCGAGGAATATGATCCTGGCTGCTGCGTTAAGGATGGATTGGAGAGGGGAGAGTTTAGTAAGAGGGAGCCCGATAAGTAGAGAGTTGCAGTAGTCCAGACCTGAATGAATAAGAGTGACAGTAAGAGTTTTTGCCGAGTCAAAGATGAGAAAAGTCCTGATTCTTGAGATGTTTTTGAGGTGTAGATGACATGAACGAGCGAATGATTAGA
The DNA here is from genome assembly GCF_046119375.1 of Phyllobates terribilis. Classification (NCBI taxonomy): domain Eukaryota; kingdom Metazoa; phylum Chordata; class Amphibia; order Anura; family Dendrobatidae; genus Phyllobates; species Phyllobates terribilis. The sequence continues at coordinate 527,656,411 of NW_027362771.1, read as the reverse complement.
TGTGAGGCGTGAAGGAAAGTTCTGAGTCAAAAATTACCCCAAGACAGCGGGCTTGTTGCTGGGGAGTAAAGGTTGAGCCACAAACGGAAATGGCAATATCGAGCACAGGTAGGTTAGTGGAGGGAGGAAATATGAGTAGTTCAGTTTTTGACAGATTCAGTTTTAGGCAGAGGGAGGACATAATGTTAGACACAGCAGAAAGACAATCACTGGTCTTTTGTAGTAATGCAGGGGTGATGTCCGGAGCAGAGGTGTATAATTGGGTGTCATCAGCATAGAGATGGTACTGAAAACCGAATCTGCTGATTGTTTGTCCAATGGGAGTGGTGTATAAGGAGAAAAGAAGGGGGCCTAGGACTGATCCTTGAGGAACCCCGACAGTAAGGGGAAGGAGACAGGAGGAGGAGCCGGCGAAAGACACAGAGAAGGAGCGGTCAGAGAGGTAGGAGGAGAACCAGGAGAGAGCGGTGTCCCTGAGGCCAATAGTGCGGAGCATAGTGAGGAGGAGCTGGTGATCCACAGTGTCGAATGCTGCAGAGAGATCCAGGAGAATCAGCAGGGAATAGTGACCATTAGATTTAGCTGTTAGTAGATCATTAGAGACTTTAGTGAGGGCAGTTTCAGTAGAATGTAAAGAGCGGAAACCAGATAGTAAATGGTCAAGAAGAGAGTTGTCTGAGAGATAGCGGATTAGACGGGAATGGACCAGGCGTTCCAAGAGTTTAGAGATAAAGGGAAGATTGGAAACAGGTCTGTAGTTGGCCGTGCAGTTCTGGTCAAGGGATGGTTTTTTAAGTAATGGATGTATGCTGGCGTGTTTAAAAGAAGAGGGAAAGATACCAGATGAGAGGGAGAGGTTGAAAATTTTAGTTAGGTGAGTGGTGACAGCTGGAGCAAGGGACTGAAGGAGATGTGAGGGAATAGGGTCACTGGTGCAGGTGGTAGGGCGAGAAGATGCAAGGAGTCTGATCACTTCATCTTCCGTGACTGGTTCGAAATCAGAAAGTGAGCAAGATACAATGTGGCGGGGGAGAGCATGCAAAAAGTTTGGGGATTGGGAGAAAATTTCCTGTCGGATATGGTCAATTTTATCTTTGAAATAATTGGCCAGATCGTCTGCGCTGAGGTCGGTGATCGGGGCCTGTGCTGTTTGATTGAGGAGAGAATGAAACGTGTCAAAGAGTCGTTTAGGATTATTGGAAAGTGAGATTATGAGGTTGTTAAAGTAGGTTTGTTTGGAGAGGTGAAGCGCAGAGTTATATGTTTTCAGCATAAATTTATAATGGAGGAAATCTTCGGGCAGATTAGATTTTCTCCACAGCCTTTCAGCGCACCTGGAACACAGCTGGAGAAGACGTGTTTGAGGTGTGTGCCAGGGTTGTCGCCATCTATGCCGAATTGTTCTTTGTGGAGGAGGTGCGGCTTCATCCAGGGCGCATAGCATTATTTCGTTATAATGCTTCAATGCAGAGTCGGAACATGAGAGGGAGGAGATTGGGGCCAATGATGATTGCAACTTTTTCATAAATTTCTGGGTGTTAATGGCGCGTATATTTCTATAAGTGTGGAAAGTGGGGGGGGGGTCTTGAGTAGAGTCACAGTTCTCGACAGAGAATGAAAGAAGATTATAGTCAGACAGTGATAGGGGAGAGTTAGTAAAGTCATGTACTGAGCAAAGCCGGGAGAAGATCAGGTCCAATGTGTTCCCGTCCTCATGTGTAGGAGAATTAGCAAGCTGTGAAAGGCCGAAGGAGGAGGTTAGTGATAAAAGGCGAGCGGCAGATGGGGAAAGAGGATCGCCAATTGGGATGTTAAAATCTCCCATGATTATCGTGGGGATGTCGCAGGATAGAAAATTTGGAAGCCAGGCAGCAAAGTGATCCAAGAACTGACGGGAGGGACCTGGAGGGCGATAGACAACCGCCACTCGCAGGGAGAAGGGCCGGTAGAGTCTGACTGTGTGGGCCTCAAAAGAAGGGAAGATAAGGGAGGGTACTGGGGGTATAACCTGAAAAGTACATTTTGTTGAAAGAAGCAGACCAACACCTCCACCTGATCTGTTGTCAGGTCTCGGAGTATGAGAAAAGTGTAGGCCACCATAGTGGACAGCTGCAGCGGTGGTGGTGTCCGACTGCTGGATCCAGGTTTCAGTGAGACCCAGAAGGTTGAGGGAATTAGAGAGGAAAAAGTCATGGATGTAAGAGAGTTTATTACATGCTGAGCGCGCATTCCAAAGGGCACAATTGAATGAGACAGAAGATATGCAGGGAATATTAATGAGATTAGCAGGGTTCCTGAATGTAACAGGGAAAGAGTTAGTGTTATTACTGGAGGGTCCTGGATTAGGAGAAATATCACCTGCGACTAAGAGAAGGAAGATACAGAGAGTGAGCAGATGGTTGAGTGATTTGTGAGAGCGTTTTCTGTGTTGTATGGTGGGAATGAATGGATCTGTATGGTATAACATTGTGATAAGAGCTGTACATAGGAGAAGAGAGGAGTGAGGGGTTAATATGGATGAAGTGTGCAGAATTTGTGGGAGAACGGTGAATGTGGATGATTGTAGCAGCCAGAATATAAATGGCACAGATACAAATGGTGAATACTGTTTGCCAAAAAGATGACCTGGAAGCAAATTTGTTTAATTGTCTTGCAAGTCTTACCTGTCTCCTGCCCTGTCCAACTGCCATATCTAACTGCCGAGGCACTTTGATAAATTAAGGCACTTCGATAAAGTATGCATAAATGCTATATGCATAAATGCCCCCGCATAAATGCTGCCCCTAGACTATGTCTCAATATATAGGGACGTATCTGCTTAGATCTACACAGATTTAACTCGTTAACAATCAATCAACTAGCTTAAGACAACAAGAGACCATAAAACTGCAGAAAAAAAAACAGACTAACAGTTTATGATCCATGTAGAGTTGCCAAAGTAAGTGTGATGACCTTAAAGTATCATGGATTAAACAAAGTAAAGGAGTGAGAAATATATACCAGTGATTTTCTGCAGAGCATTGCAAGGAACATGGAGGTACAAAGCAGTTTTCAGAATAGATCACACATAGGAGTGAGAAATATATACCAGTGATTAGCTGCAGAGCATTGCAAGGAACATGGAGGTACAAAGCAGTTTTCAGAATAGATCACACATAGGAGTGAGAAATATATACCAGTGATTAGCTGCAAAGCATTGCAAGGAACATGGAGGTACAAAGCAGTTTTCAGAATAGATCACACATAGAAGTTAGAAATATATACCAGTGATTAGCTGCAGAGCATTGCAAGGAACATGGAGGTACAAAGCAGTTTTCAGAATAGATCACACATAGGAGTGAGAAATATATACCTGTAAGAAGAGAAGAAAGATGAATATTAGCAATGCCATATCTAACTGCCGAGGCACTTTGATAAATTATGGCACTTCGATAAAGTATGCATAAATGCTATATGCATAAATGCCCCCGCATAAATGCTGCCCCTAGACTATGTCTCAATATATAGGGACGTATCTGCTTAGACCTACACAGATTTAACTCGTTAGCAATCAATCAACTAGCTTAAGACAACAGGAGACCATAAAACTGCAGAAAAAAAACAGACTGGCAACTCTACATGGATCATAAACTGTTAAAGTAAGTGTGATGACCTTAAAGTATCATGGATTAAACAATGTAAAGGAGTGAGAAATATATACCAGTGATTAGCTGCAGAGCATTGCAAGTATCATGGAGGTACAAAGCAGTTTTCAGAATAGATCACACATAGGAGTGAGAAATATGTACCAGTGGTTAGCTGCAGAGCATTGTAAGTAACATGGAGGTACAAAGCAATTTTCAGAATAGATCACACATAGGCGTGAGAAATATATACCTGTAAGAAGAGAAGAAAGATGAATATTAGCAATGCCACATCTAACTGCCGAGGCACTTTGATAAATTAAGGCACTTCGATAAAGTATGCATAAATGCTATATGCATAAATGCCCCCGCATAAATGCTGCCCCTAGACTATGTCTCAATATATAGGGACGTATCTGCTTAGATCTACACAGATTTAACTCGTTAACAATCAATCAACTAGCTTAAGACAACAAGAGACCATAAAACTGCAGAAAAAAAAACAACAGACTAACAGTTTATGATCCATGTAGAGTTGCCAAAGTAAGTGTGATGACCTTAAAGTATCATGGATTAAACAAAGTAAAGGAGTGAGAAATATATACCAGTGATTATCTGAAGAGCATTGCAAGGAACATGGAGGTACAAAGCAGTTTTCAGAATAGATCACACATAGGAGTGAGAAATATATACCAGTGATTAGCTGCAGAGCATTGCAAGGAACATGGAGGTACAAAGCAGTTTTCAGAATAGATCACACATAGGAGTGAGAAATATATACCAGTGATTAGCTGCAGAGCATTGCAAGGAACATGGAGGTACAAAGCAGTTTTCAGAATAGATCACACATAGAAGTGAGAAATATATACCAGTGATTAGCTGCAGAGCATTGCAAGGAACATGGAGGTACAAAGCAGTTTTCAGAATAGATCACACATAGGAGTGAGAAATATATACCTGTAAGAAGAGAAGAAAGATGAATATTAGCAATGCCATATCTAACTGCCGAGGCACTTTGATAAATTATGGCACTTCGATAAAGTATGCATAAATGCTATATGCATAAATGCCCCCGCATAAATGCTGCCCCTAGACTATGTCTCAATATATAGGGACGTATCTGCTTAGACCTACACAGATTTAACTCGTTAGCAATCAATCAACTAGCTTAAGACAACAGGAGACCATAAAACTGCAGAAAAAAACAGACTGGCAACTCTACATGGATCATAAACTGTTAAAGTAAGTGTGATGACCTTAAAGTATCATGGATTAAACAATGTAAAGGAGTGAGAAATATATACCAGTGATTAGCTGCAGAGCATTGCAAGGAACATGGAGGTACAGAGCAGTTTTCAGAATAGATCACACATAGGAGTGAGAAATATATACCAGTGATTAGCTGCAGAGCATTGCAAGGATCATGGAGGTACAAAGCAGTTTTCAGAATAGATCACACATAGGAGTGAGAAATATGTACCAGTGGTTAACTGCAGAGCATTGTAAGGAACATGGAGGTACAAAGCAGTTTTCAGAATAGATAACACATAGGCGTGAGAAATATATACCTGTAAGAAGAGAAGAAAGATGAATATTAGCAATGCCATATCTAACTGCCGAGGCACTTTGATAAATTAAGGCACTTCGATAAAGTATGCATATATGCATAAATGCCTCCGCATAAATGCTGCCCCTAGACTATGTCTCAATATATATGGACGTATCTGCTTAGATCTACACAGATTTAACTCGTTAGCAATCAATCAACTAGCTTAAGACAACAGGAGACCATAAAACTGCAGAAAAAAAACAGACTGGCAACTCTACATGGATCATAAACTGTTACTTTAAGGTCATCACACTTACTTTATCATGGATTAAACAACGTAAAGGAGTGAGAAATATATACCAGTGATTAGCTGCAGAGCATTGCAAGGAACATGGAGGAACAAAGCAGTTTTCAGAATAGATCATACATAGGAGTGAGAAATATATACCAGTGATTAGCTGCAGAGCATTGCAAGGAACATGGAGGTACAAAGCAGTTTTCAGAAAAGATCACACATAGGAGTGAGAAATATATACCAGTGATTAGCTGCACAGCATTGCAAGGAACATGGAGGTACAAAGCAGTTTTCAGAATAGATCACACATAGGAGTGAGAAATATATACCAGTGATTAGCTGCAGAGCATTGCAAGGAACATGGAGGTGCAAAGCAGTTTTCAGAATAGATCAGACATAGGAGTGAGAAATATATAACAGTGATTACCTGCAGAGCATTGCAAGGAACATGTAGGTACAAAGCAGTTTTCAGAATAGATTACACATAGGAGTGAGAAATATATACCAGTGATTAGCTGCAGAGCATTGCAAGGAACATGGAGGTACAAAGCAGTTTTCAGAATAGATCACACATAGGAGTGAGAAATATATACAAGTGATTAGCTGCAGAGCATTACAAGGAACATGGAGGTACAAAGTGTTATGCACACGCCGGGACTGACTGGCGTGTGCGTGATTAGTGATCCCACTGTGCCATGAACCGGAGAGTGCCTGGAGGGGCGTAACTAAGTATCAACCCGATCCGACCCAGGTCGCACGACGGCTATGACGCCATGCACCAGGGAGGAACCGAGCAGAGGGACCAGGTGCGACTCCAGGTCAGACCCCGGACACGGCTGTTGACCCACACCGGGGAATACAGGAACAGGCAGGTTAGAGCACAGGCTGGGTAGGGTCCAGTACAGACTTGGAGACGGGTTCAGAGCCGCAGATGCGGTAATCAAGCAGAGTAAAGCGAAACCGCAGGTGCGGTGGACAAGGCTGAGCAGAGCGAAACCGCAGGTGCGGTGGACAAGGCTGAGCAGAGCGGAACCGCAGGTGCGGTGGACAAGGCTGAGCAGGGCGAAACCGCAGGTGCGTTGGACATGGCTGAACAGAGCGAAACCGCAGGTGCGGTGGACAAGGCTGAGCGGAGCGAAATCACAAGTGCGGCGGACAGGGCTGAGCAGAGTGAAACCGCAGGTGCGGTGGACAGGGCTAAGCAGAGCGAAACCGCAGATATGGTGGACAAGGCTGAGCAGAGCAAAACCGCAGATGCGGTGGACAAGGCAGAGCAAAGCGAAACCGCAGATGCGGTGGACAAGGCTGAGCAGAGCGAAACCGCAAGTGCGGTGGACAAAGCAGAGCAGAGCGGGCAGAAACCGCCATAGCGGTAAGTAAGGCAGAGCAGAGATAAACCGCCAAAGCGGTGAGCAAAGACAGAGCAGAGGGGACAGGGCTCTGTTCACACGGAACAGACTGGAAGGGAAAGGCAGAACCAGATACACACAAGGTACTTGCAAAGAAGTAGCGAGTGGACTCCAAACTCACAAACAGAAGTACAGCGACAACGAGCAGGAGTTAGGTGCAGGTTCAGACTCTGCAGAAAAAAAGAGGAAACGGACAAAGAGACAAAACAGGTAACAGGTTAGGAGACAGTTCAGACAGGAACTGTACTGCAACGAAATACAGGAACGAGCCTAGGTATAGCCAAGTGCTGGTTCAGACACTGCAGCAAAAGGGAGGAAACGGACATAGAGACAAAACAGGTAACAGGTTAGGAGACAGTTCAGACAGGAACTGTACTGCAACGAAATACAGGAACGAGCCTAGGTATAGCCAAGAGCTGGTTCGGACACTGCAGCAAAAGGGAGGAAACGGACATAGGGACAAAACAAGTAACAGGTTAGGAGACAGTTCAGACAGGAACTGTTACTGCAGCGAAATACAAGAACAAGCCTGGGTATACGGCCCCCAGAGGCAGAAACGAACAGGCTAGGAGCGTGTTCAGACAGGCCTGGAAATACAACCTCCTAGAAGGCGGACAGGCAGGGAAAAACAGAACAGGACCTGGCACATTCAGAGTCAAGGAGCACACTGAATGTTAAAGTTGCTCAGGCACCAGCTTGTATGTGGAGCTGGTTTAAATATCCAATGACTGACAGCAATAGCCTGAGGACTAGAGATGAGCGTTGTTCTACTCGAACTGTTCGCCAATCTCAAATTCGAGCTGTTTTGGGCGGTGTTCGAGCCGTTCGGCGAACACGAACAATTTGAGAAAAATTCGGCTGTTCGAGGTTATGTTCGATAACTGTTCGTGCACCAAAATCATAACTGGATTTTTTCTCAGTAATGATGAAAATTAATGTTAATACGCAGTTTGAGTGTACAGCGGGGTGGGGGGAGGGGCAGGGGATGGATCTCTGCAGGAACAATGAAGATCTCCATTTTTTTTTTCTCTTTCCCGCATTTACAGTGGGGAGGTGCAATCTGTCAGCCTATCAGCAGCGCACACACGGAGCGAAGTGCTTTTTTTCACACAAGCAAGGGCAAGTGTCATTGGCAGTGTATGTCACATGTCCTTGCCCTATAAGACCAAGCCATTTTCCCCGTCGCCACCATTTTCTCACTGCTGCAGCTGCGTGTTAGACGGCACCGCTGTTGCTGTGTGCGCTATACCTTGTTAATTTCAAGCCAATTTTCGCACAAATCTACAGATAGCTTGGGAGTAGGGAATAGTTGTGATTGCAGTCCTTTTAAGGACTAGGTTACAGCATTTCCTACGACTTTTATCAGGCAGGTCTGTGCTCTTAAATAGATAGATTGTGGGAGTAAAGACTAATTGTAATTGGAGTCCTTTTCAGGACTAGGTTACATCAGTTCCTATCAGTTTTTGCCAGGCAGGTCTGTGCCAGTGCTGTGCAAGTTTTTTTCACAGCATTTGGCTGAATCTAGCAAAGCTAATCCTTTTTGGCCTATTGCAGAGTGTGTTAGTCAGTGGAGTAGCCTATCTGTGTTGCAAGATATACCACCTGTGTATAGAATACCATTTTTTTTACTGCACCTAGTGAAGTAAAATCTTTTGGGAATAGCATCATTCTATTAGTCCATCTATACTGACCTCCATCAGGTTGCAAATTGAATATAATTTTTTTCTGCATCTAGCTCTGAAAAAATATTGGGCTTCTAGCTGTGTGTGGGACTTGTTGTATTAGTCCATCTATACTGACCTCCATCAGGTTGCAAACTGAATATATTTTTTTCTGCATCTACCTCTGAAAAAATATTGGGCTTCTAGCTGTGTGTGGGACTTGTTCTATTAATCCATCTATACAGACCTCCATCAGGTTGCAAACTGAATATATTTTTTTCTGCATCTACCTCTGAAAAAATATTGGGCTTCTAGCTGTGTGTGGGACTTGTTGTATTAGTCCATCTATACTGACCTCCATCAGGTTGCAAACTGAATATATTTTTTTCTGCATCTACCTCTGAAAAAATATTGGGCTTCTAGCTGTGTGTGGGACTTGTTGTATTAGTCCATCTATACTGACCTCCATCAGGTTGCAAACTGAATATATTTTTTTCTGCATCTACCTCTGAAAAAATATTGGGCTTCTAGCTGTGTGTGGGACTTGTTCTATTAATCCATCTATACAGACCTCCATCAGGTTGCAAACTGAATATATTTTTTTCTGCATCTACCTCTGAAAAAATATTGGGCTTCTAGCTGTGTGTGGGACTTGTTGTATTAGTCCATCTATACTGACCTCCATCAGGTTGCAAACTGAATATATTTTTTTCTGCATCTACCTCTGAAAAAATATTGGGCTTCTAGCTGTGTGTGGGACTTGTTCTATTAATCCATCTATACAGACCTCCATCAGGTTGCAAACTGAATATATTTTTTTCTGCATCTAGCTCTGAAAAAATATTTGGCCTTCTAGCAGTGTGTGGGACTTTCTCTATTAGTCCATCTATACTGACCTCCATCAGGTTGCAAATTGAATATAATTTTTTTCTGCATCTAACCCAGCCAATAGTTTTGGCCTAATACCACAGTTTGGCCACTCAGCTCTGCTCGGTTACCATCCATTGTTTTTTTGTGCAAACAACTCCAGAGTTGTTAATTAGTTAACCACCAAAATGAGTGGAAAAAGGCCTGCTGCTGGTGGAAAGGGGAATAGGCGTGTTGGGAAGGGGAAAAAAGGTTGTGTCCGTGGGGTAGGTGTTAAAGCAACAGTAACATCTGCAGAAGAAAGACCATCTTCCAGCCAAACTAAAATGTCTACTTCTTTTAGCGGACAATGTGATAAGATCCCTTTCTTACGGCCACGCCAATCGCTACAAATTCCAGATGAGGCACAAAAACAGCAGGTGCTTCAACGGATATCAAGTGCTCCTTTAAGTGGGCTCTCCTCCACATCAACTTCAACATCACAAATATTCCAGTCCTCAAAGGTGTCACCCCAATCGCACTTGCTTCCTCACAGCTCCCAAATCTCCAGCTGCCCGTCTGAGTATGAGGTAGAACAGATGGTTGAGTCTGCAGAGCTGTTTACTCATACTATAGCCTGGGAATCAGAGGTCGACTCCAGCGCTTCTTTGAATCCAGACGAGGAAATGATCTGCACTGATGCCCAGAATCTTTATGAGTCGGATCCAGGACCAGACGCAGAAGGTTCTGACCATAATGTAGACCCTCATTCCCAAACTGTAACTCCTGTTGGTGGAGACAATGAGGAAGACGATGATAAGACTCAAATACCTGATTGGAGCGACAACTTTAGTTTTTTGTCAGGGCAGGAACAGGTTGGCTCTGAGGACGACGGGTGTGATAACGCACAGGGTGATGATGATGAGGTTGGAGATCCCACTTACTGTCAACCCACAGTCAGCCAAGAGATGAGGTCAGCAGAGGAGGTGGAGGAAGATGCTAGTGACGACGAGGTCAGGTTGCGCCTTCCTGGACAGAGACGTAGTACTGGAAGCACGTCAACAACTGCATCCTCAAACACAACTCTGCCTCTCACCACAAGTCGTGGTGGCTCTTCAGGTCGCATGGGTGCTAAGCCTTGCATAGCCTGGGCATTTTTTCAGATCGATAAAGATGACCCAACTCGTGTTATCTGTAACATTTGTCAGCAAAAGCTAAGTAGAGGCCAAAAAATACATAGTTTGAGTACTTCATGCATGAACCGGCACATGGACATGAAGCATAAGTTGCAGTGGGAAGCTCAGTGTGCTACAATGCGGCCTAGCTGGCCGGGCCAACCACCGTCTGCCATATCTTGTGCATCCGCGGCCTCTTCATCCTCTGTGACTGGGGGGACAGCAGTCACACCTGTTTTGGGGCGCAGACCTGCCACCTCTTTACCCGCAACAGCCAGCGTGATTGGCAGGTCATCATTTTCTTTGGAGGTGGTAACACCAGCTGGTGTTGAGCGCTGTCCGACATCGATAGCACCACCTTTGGATCAAGGCAACCTAACATGTCCGCCTGCATCTTCCTCACAGACCGGCAGTTTGCCGGGGACACCCTTATCAACCCCGTCTAAGCACAATAGCCAGCCCTCGGTCCCTCAGATGTGGACAAGTAAAAGACCATTTCCTCCTAGCCATGAGAAAGCTAAGAGGTTGAATTTCACCATCTGCAAGTTCTTGGCTACAGAAATGCTGCCTTTCCGCCTGGTGGACACAGAGGATTTTCGAGACCTTATGTCCGTCGCAGTGCCCCAGTACCAGATGCCCAGTCGGCACTACTTCTCAAAGAAAGGTGTGCCTGCGCTCCACCAGCATGTCGCACACAACATCACCGCTTCTTTGAGAAACTCTGTGTGTGACAGGGTGCATTTCACCACAGACACTTGGACGAGTAGGCATGGACAGGGGCGTTACATGTCGCTGACTGGGCACTGGGTAACTATGGTGACAGCAGGACAAGGGGCTGCTGTCCAAGTCTTGCCGTCCCCACGAGTTGTGCGTCAATCCTCTTTATGTCAAAGTTCCTCCACTGCTTCTGCCTCCTCAACCTCCTCTCGGTCTTCCACCTGCACCCAAAGCCTGTCTGGTCATGCCACAAGCTTTCTAACTGCGCAGAAGGGATCCTGCACACCTCCTTACTATGCTGGCAGTAGGGCTCAACGTCATCAGGCGGTTTTTACATTGAAATGTCTGGGAAATGTGAGTCACACAGCTGAGGAGTTGTGGTCAGCTCTGGAGAACCAATTTCATGAATGGTTGTCTCCACTGGACCTGAAACCAGGGAAGGCCGTGTGCGACAATGCTGCAAACCTGGGTGCGGCCCTTCGCCGGGGCAATGTCACACACGTGCCTTGTATGGCTCACGTGTTGAACCTGGTTGTCCAGCAATTTTTAGCCCACTATCCCAGACTAGATGGCCTTCTGCAGAGGGCACGGTCGCTGTGTGCTCACTTTCGCCGTTCGCATCCCGCAGCTCAGCGACTTACATCTCTACAGAAGTCGTTGGGCCTGCCACTTCACCGGCTAAAATGCGATGTGCCTACCCGGTGGAATTCAACTCTGCACATGTTGCAGCGACTGTGGCAGCACCGACAAGCCCTGGTGCAATACGTTCTGACGTATAGCCTGGGCCAACGAGATCCAGAGGTGGGGCAAATCACGCTGGAGGAGTGGTCTCAGATCAGGGACCTATGCACCCTTCTGCACAGTTTTGAAATGGCGACGAAGATGTTTAGTGCTGACGATGCCGTTATCAGCATGACTATTCCGGTGATTTACATGCTGGAGCACATGTTAAACAGAATTCGGAGTCAGGTGGTGGCACAAGAGGAGGTGGAGGAAGTAGAGGAGGAGGAGTTGTATGCGGAAGGGCTAACATCTGCAAGGTCCAGACGGTCGGCAGCACCAAGGCGGCAGGCATGTGAGGGTGGGGGAGATGGTTTTACCAGGGCGCATGGTAGCAGCCAAACTAGTGAGGAAGGTGCAGGAGCCCAGGAAGAAGTGGAGGACGAACTGATGGAAGACTCATCAGATGAGGGAGACCTTGATCACATTTCTGTTGTGTGAGGTTGGGGGGAGAGGACAGAGGAAGGAAGCATGATTGTTACCTCGCCACCAACACAACAGGGACTTGGTGCTCCTGGATGCGCAACACACATGAGTGCCTTCTTGCTGCACTACCTGCAACATGACCCTCGAATTGTGAGAATTAGAAATAATCCTGACTACTGGGTTGCCACACTGTTAGATCCCCGGTACAAAAGTAAATTTGCAGAAATTATTCCTGCCATAGAAAGGGATGCACGCATGCAGGAGTATCAGCAGAGACTGTTGCAGAATCTTACATGTGCTTTTCCACAAAATACCAGTGGTGCACGTAGTGAATCTCACAGTTCCAACTTGCCAACCGTGGGACCGTCAAGTGTTCAGCACTCAAACCGTAACAGAACCACAGTATCTGCTGGTAACATCAATTTTGCGGAATAATTTCACCACTTTTTTAGCCCATCCTTTGCAAGGCCACAGGAGACAAGAAGTCTGACACATAGTCAACGCCTAGAGACGATGGTACAGGAGTATCTCCAAGTAAACATTGAAGCCACGACTGTGTCACTGGACCCTTGCTCTTTTTGGGCTTCCAATCTGGATAAATGGCCGGAGCTAGCCACTTACGCCTTGGAGATCTTGTCATGCCCCGCAGCCAGCGTTCTGTCTGAACGTGTGTTCAGCGCTGCTGGTGGTGTGCTGACAGATAAGCGCACGCGGCTCTCCACTGATAATGTAGACAGACTCACGTTCATAAAGATGAACAAATCATGGATCCGAAACGACTTTTCTACCCCTGTGTCATCCTGGGGAGAGTAAAAGCTTGATGATTGGTTAAAATCACCCTACCAACCGTTTTAAGCTTTCAAATTACTAATCATGTTTATCTGTATCTTGGCTGGAAAATAATTTGGGCTTTGTAGCAGTGTGCAGCACTGATTCTATTAGGCCATCTATAATAAGCTCCACCAGATTTAAAATTACTAATCATGTTTATCTGTATCTTGACTGGAAAATAATTTGGGCTTTGTAGCAGTGTGCAGCACTGATCCTATTAGGCCATCTATACTAAAGCTTCACCAGATTTAAAATTAAAAATAATTTTTAGCTGCATCTAGCCCGGAAAATAATTTTGGGGCTCCGAGATGCGCAAGGCACATAAGTGCCTTCTTGCTGCACTACCTGCAGCATGACCCTCATATTGTCAGAATTCGAAGTAATCATGACTACTGGGTTGCCACACTCTTAGATCCCCCAAACTTTTCGATCAACCTTTTCATTTTAATAAAGACCAAAAAAATGGTCATTTTTGAAATTATAAGCATTAGCAGGTTGTTAGAAACTGAAATCAAACAGTTTTCAACTCAAAACTTTATTCTAGGTGATGTTACATTTTCACATAGGACCCCTTGTTCGAAAGGAGCTTCTGAACTCTCTCGTCCATTGAATTTGTCAGGTTTTGGATGGTTTCTGCTTCAATTGTTTTGCATGAGGACAGAATACCCTCCCAGAGCTGTTGCTTAGATGTGAACTGCCTCCCGCCATCATAGACACTCCTTTTAATGATGCTCCAAAGGTTCTGAATGGGGTAGATGTCAGGGGAGCATGGGGGTCACACCATAAGTTTGTCCCCTTTTATGCCCATATCAGCCAGAGATGCAGATGTTTTATGTGCAGCATGAGATGGTGCATTATCATGCAGAAAAATGATCTTGCTGTGAAATACACTGTTCTTCTTCTTGAACCATGGCAGGAAGTGCTGTTTGAGAAAATCCACATACATTATGGAGTTCATCTTTAGCGCCTTCAGGGATCCTAAAGGGGCCGACAATCTCTCTCCCCATGATTCCAGCCCAAAACATTACTCCACCTCCTCCTTGTTGGCGCTGTAGCCGTGTTTGCGTGGGGTGTCCATCAACCAGCCATCCTCCACTCCATCCATCTGGACCATCGAGCGCTGCACGGCACTCATCCGTGAACAAAACAGTTTTGAAATCAGTCTTCATGTAATGTTTGGCCCACTGGAGCCGTTTCTGCTTGTGTGAAGTGGATAGAGGAGGTCGACAGGATGGCGTATGCACAGCTGCAAACCTCTGAAGGACCCTGCATCTTGTTGTTCGGGGGACGTTGGAGGCACAAGCAGCTTCAAAAACTTGTCTGCTGCTATGACAAGGCTTTTTTGCCGCTGCTCTTTCAACCTGACGTAATTGCCTGGAGGAAAGAGTCCTCAATTTGCCCTTATCAGCACGCACACGTGTGTATTGTGAATCAGCTACATACTTCTTGATTGCCAAGACACTTCATCCTGATCATCGCGCAATGTTGATTGTAGTCATGCCTTGACCTAAACACTCCACAATTTGTTGCTTCTCAGCAGCCGACACATCCTTTTTCTTTCCCATTTTGGCAGAAAATGTAGGCTGCTTAATAATGTGAGACAGCCTTCTTAAGTAGTCTTGCCTTTCATTGGACACACCTGCCAAACTAATTAGCACAGGTGTCTGCAATTGCTTACAGTGATATAAAGAGCCCTGACACACATCACCATCAATGAGTTTAACTGACAAACAAACAAATTCTTCCCTTATCACTCCTAAACACTTTTTGCATAATAATTTGGAACACAGTGTACATGTGCTTTTCCACAAAACACCAGTGGTTCACGTAGTGAATCTTACAGTTCTGACTTGCCAACCGTGGTCCGTATGGAGTTGTTCAATAAAGGGCCCAAAATTAAGATAACATAGATGGGAGAGGTCTCTATGAATAGGAATTCCTAAGTATTTGATACCCTGTGAGGGCCAGGCAAAGGGAAAGTTGGACTGGATGGAATCCTATATGGATTTGGGGAGGGAGACATCGAGGGCCTCAGACTTCGCTGCATTGATTTTAAAATTTGACCATGTAACAAAGTGATCTATTTCAGCCATAACAGCATGGATGGATATATGTGATTGAGTGATATATACTAGGACATCATCAGCAAATAGAGAGCACTTGTACTCGGTGCCTCCCACCTCAATCCACCTAATATTGGGGTTATGGCGAATTGATGAGAGCAGGTGCTCCGTCACTAGGATGTATAAGAGAGGGGACAGAGAACATCCCTGCCTTGTCCCATTGGTGATTGTGAAAGGTGATGAAAATGTTCTGACGCTCCCCCTGGGCCTTGGGACACCCGGAGCCGGACCCTTTTTGGTGGATGCTGGTGGTTGTAGTCTCCGTGGCGGCAACCCGGTTCCGTGGCTCAGGGCGGTCAAACCAGTGGCGGAACTATTTATGTGGTTTTGATGTTTAAATGTCCGACTACGCCACTCGTGGATTGCGGTCAGAGTGAACCGCCGCTCCAGGGCAGACCGCTGAGGCTGGTGTTGTGGGTGCAGCAGAGCGTAGCATAACTCCCCACGGGAGGAGTATAGCCTCAGGGCAGTGTATGCGGAGGATGGGGGTGATGGTGCAGGGCAGCAGCAGTAATGACACGGAGTCAGTGATGCAGTCCAGGGCCTTTACTCACAGTTCTTATTATCCAGACCACGTCTGCAGGTAACGGCTGCCCACGTCGTACTGTGCTTACCAGGTGAGGGGCTCAGACAACTCCCAGATAACTTTGGAGTGCTTCACAGGACCCCCTTTGTGTGTCCTTTGTCTGGCCTTTCTTACCAACCCTTCTGTCCGGCTGCCTCGGGCCTCCTCTTGGTAAACTTGGCGCCAGTTTCCCTGACCCTATGTGGTGCCTTCCTAGCGGGTGTAGCGAGGGGCTGCGCCACATAAAATGTCACAGCCTCCTGTTTCTAGCTGAGGGTCGTTTCCTGCCTCCACTAGTTTCGGGGACCGGTCTCCCCCTTTGGCCTGACCCCTCCACGCAGGTGGATTCGGGCGTGCGGTGGCGACTCGCCCGTCCGCACCCCTGAGATCCCTTAGTTCCTCGTTCCTGGAGCCTTCTCCGCTCCTCTTCCTTCCTTCTCCCTCTTCCAGGCCTGGGCCTCTGTTACTAGGCCCGCCTCCGGAGCAGAGCTCATGCAGAGCCCCTGCTCCCTGCCACTTCTGCTCAGACTTCTCTGCACTGAACTAAGATGGTGCCCACCTTTTATACTCCCTTCTCAATGCACCCAGGAACTGCTTCCTCCCTGCTCCTGCACTACAGGGTTCCCCTTCCTCAGTGTTCCCTCCCCCCACTCCAGCCAGGGACAGGGACTGTCGTGCCCATCTCAGGGGCATATTGGTCGCCCTGCCCCACGGCAATGTGGTGTAATGCATGCAGGTGTCGGGTCCTGATCCACACTACATCCTTACCTGAGAGTGAGATATCACACCTCTGGGTGAGGTGCAATACCTCTGTAGCAACCGAGCCCTCAGGGTGCTACAGTTCCATTTATCTTCAGCCTAGGTGACGTATTGCGATACAGGGCCGTGATTTTGGCTATAAAAGGGTCCCCTAGACCCCTACCCCAAGCTTTTTAAGAGAATCATATATGGCGTGCCAGGAGACTCTATGGAATGCTTTCTCAGCATCCAACGAGAGTATCTAATTACAAATTTTTAACTGCATCTAGCCCAGGAAATACTTTGTGCCTAGTAGCAGTGTCTGCTAGTCAGCGGATTATCCCGGCTGTTAAGCAAGCTACACCACCTGTAGTTTGGACACTTCATTTTTTCAAAGGAAATGCTTCGGGACCACGGGATACTCAGTGAAGAGCATCAGGAGGCACCCCAAGGCATAGGGGCTCGGACTGGCAGTAGGATGCCTTGCGGTGGACAGCCGAGCTCGATCCTTATAAAAGCTTTTTAACTGCAGCAGCTTTAGTGGACGCTACTGGAGCTGGAATTACGCGGCTGCTGGCATGAGACTTGCCCTCCAATAGATCCTTGTAAATGGATTTAAAGTGTATTCATTCAAATTAGAGAGACAATTTAAATTAAAAAGCTTAGAGCTGCCTCCACCACAGGGGGGCTCGCTCGACCCACCAGCGGACAGGCACCAGTATTGGGAGAGGGGGGCTGGCCGTCAGGGTTCACCGCGGCTCTGGCACAAACCCGGCGACACGGAGGTGGCACGGGCAGGAGCGGACTGAACGTGTCGGCTTCTCACTTTTTGGATTTTAGAAGGGCATGACATGCCTATATCTGTGTCTCCCCCTCCTTTTACTCCTCCACCTCTTTTCTTTTCGCATGACTATATGTACTTGTCACTTTTCCATGTGTTAGTTGTGTCTTCTGAGCAGTTTGTCAGCTTTTGGACACCTTTGAAGGTGTTTTCTATGTGTTTCTATGTGTTTTTGTTTGCCTGCCATTGGTTTTAACGGTGTTCGAAGGTGTTCGACGAACAGTTCGACGAACAGTTCGGCGAACACACGGGTGTTCGACGAACCGAACCGAATTCGAACACTACGGGGGTGGCTCAACACTACTGAGGACCCATTAGGGGTGTGCCCACAGCAGCTACAAGAAACAGGAAGTGACCGGGCCGCCGCCCTAAGCAGCCAGAACAGAGGCAAGCACACAGCATGGAAAGAAGCCAGGCTAGCAGACTGGACTGATAATCAAGTTTGCGATCTTGCATAGTGGGAGATGGTGCCCTATGCAAGAACGCTGCCAGGTATGTTACAGTACCCCCCCCCCTTTACGCCCCCTCTTCTTCAAGCCTGCAAGAGTGTTTCGCAGAGAATTTGGAGGCCAATCCTTCTCTTCAAGAGGACTACCTCATCTGTCCACTAGAGGAAACGAAACTGATCTCATCATCTTGGTAACTACGATGCTTCCTCCCATCAAGCCATCCTCAGCAACAGATGAAGTGGGTGAAGTACCAGAAACAGCACACAGGAAAGTCTCTGTCCATTTGTTATCAGATAACACCCCAGTGGATTCTGGAGACAACTGGAGGTCCTCCGCCTGGTTAGAGGGGTGCGGAGACTCGGGGGTCATTACTGCTTCGAAGTACATTTTGCAAGCTTACTAGATGAAGTAGGCGCAGTACCAGGTACAGGGTGTAAGAAAGTCTCACTGCAGTTGTTACCAGGTAGCACCCCGGGGAATACAGGAGACAACTGGAGGTCCTCCGCCTGGCCGGAGGGGTGCAGGGACTCGGGGGTAACCACTGCTTCGGAGTACACTTGGTCAAGCTCACTGGATGAAGTGGGTGAGGTATCCAGTACAGGGTGTAGGAAAGTCTCTCTCCATTCGTTAACAGGTAGCACCCCGGAGGATTCAGGAGGCAACTGGAGGACCTCCGCCAGGTTAGAGGGGTGCAGAGACTTGGGAGTATCCTCCGCCTCCATGGACGTATCGCCAGATTCATTAAAGATGGAGAGTCCCTGCTTTGGGACCATCTTCAGTCTGGTTTCTGGGTGGGCAGTAGTCTCTTCGGGCAGGAGAACTGGTGAGCTACCCACACACATCACCCATCGGGGCTGCTCCGGGACACTGGGAAGGGCAGCTTCAGCAGAGTCCCCAGGATTAGGGTCGTCGAAGACCATTAGAAAGGCCACCAGGAAGGCCTGCTGGTCAAGGACGATAGAATCCCATGCTTCCCATTCGGGGGTGATCCATTTCAAGGCATCACCCGCTAGGTAAGATAACATAAATGCCACTTTAGACCAATCAGTAGGAAAATAGAGAGGGTAGAACTTGAAATGCAGCATGCATTGCTCCACAAACGCACGGCTTTGATTAGGATCCCCATAGTACCGTGGCGGATCTGCAGGAACAAGTGCTGATAGATCCATTTGGGTTGGTGCATAAATCGCCTGGGCCATAGCTACAGAAAAAAAATATATATATATTTTTTATTTATTTATTTATTTTTTAAATGCACGTATTCGCTGGACACGATTCAAAATGTCTCTGAGAGCGAAGGGCCGTGGGGCTTAACGGGAACCATGGCCTGAGCAAACTATTATGCACACATCCGGACAGACTGGCGTGTGCGTGATTAGTGATCCCACTGTGCCATGAGCCGGAGAGTGCCTGGAGGGACGTAACTAAGTATCAACCTGAGCCGACCGAGGTCGCACGACGGCTACGACGCCGTGCACCAGGGAGGAACCGAGCAGAGGGACCAGGTGCGACTCCAGGTCAGATCCCGGACACGGCTGTTGACCCACACCGGGGAATACAGGAACAGGCAGGTTAGAGCACAGGCTGGGTAGGGTCCAGTACAGACTAGGAGACGGGTTCAGAGCCGCAGATGCGGTAATCAAGCAGAGTAAAGCGAAACCGCAGGTGCGGTGGACAAGGCTGAGCAGAGCGAAACCGCAGGTGCGGTGGACAAGGCTGAGCAGAGCGAAACCGCAGGTGCGGTGGACAAGGCTGAGCAGGGCGAAACCGCAGGTGCACTGGACAAGGCTGGGCAGAGCAAAACCGCAGGTGCGGTGGACAAGGCTAAGCAGAGCGAAACCGCAGATGTGGTGGACAAGGCTGAGTAGAGCGAAACCACAGATGCGGTGGACAAGGCAGAGCAGAGCGAAACTGCTGATGCGGTGGACAAGGCTGAGCAGAGCGAAACCGCAGATGCGATGGACAAGGCTGAGCAGAGCGAAACCGCAAGTGCGGTGGACAAAGCAGAGCAGAGCGGGCAGAAACCACCAGAGCGGTAAGTAAGGCAGAGCAGAGATAAACCGCCAAAGCGGTGAGCAAAGACAGAGCAGAGGGGACAGGGCTCTGTTCACACGGAACAGACTGGAAGGGAAAGGCAGAACCAGATACACACAAGGTGCTTGCAAAGAAGTAGCGAGTGGACTCCAAACTCACAAACAGAAGTACAGCGACAACGAGCAGGAGTTAGGTGCAGGTTCAGACTCTGCAGAAAAAAAGAGGAAACGGACAAAGAGACAAAACAGGTAACAGGTTAGGAGACAGTTCAGACAGGAACTGTACTGCAATGAAATACAGGAACGAGCCTAGGTATAGCCAAGTGCTGGTTCAGACACTGCAGCAAAAGGGAGGAAATGGACATAGAGACAAAACAGGTAACAGGTTAGGAGACAGTTCAGACAGGAACTGTACTGCAACGAAATACAGGAACGAGCCTAGGTATAGCCAAGAGCTGGTTCGGACACTGCAGCAAAAGGGAGGAAACGGACATAGGGACAAAACAGGTAACAGGTTAGGAGACAGTTCAGACAGGAACTGTTACTGCAGCGAAATACAGGAACAAGCCTGGGTATACGGCCCCCAGAGGCTGAAACGAACAGGCTAGGAGCGTGTTCAGACAGGCCTGGAAATACAACCTCCTGGAAGGCGGACAGGCAGGGAAAAACAGAACAGGACCTGGCACATTCAGAGTCAAGGAGCACACTGAATGTTAAAGTTGCTCAGGCACCAGCTTGTATGTGGAGCTGGTTTAAATATCCAATGACTGACAGCAATAGCCTGAGGACCCATTAGGGGTGTGCCCACAGCAGCTACAAGAAACAGGAAGTGACCGGGCCGCCGCCCTAAGCAGCCAGAACAGAGGCAAGCAGACAGCATGGAAAGAAGCCAGGCTAGCAGACTGGACTGATAATCAAGTTTGCGATCTTGCATAGTGGGAGATGGTGCCCTATGCAAGAACGCTGCCAGGTATGTTACAGTACCCCCCCCTTTACGCCCCCTCTTCTTCAAGCCTGCAAGAGTGTTTCGCAGAGAATTTGGAGGCCAATCCTTCTCTTCAAGAGGACTACCTCTTCTGTCCACTAGAGGAAACGAAACTGATCTCATCATCTTGGTAACTACGATGCTTCCTCCCATCAAGCCATCCTCAGCAACAGATGAAGTGGGTGAAGTACCAGAAACAGCACACAGGAAAGTCTCTGTCCATTTGTTATCAGATAACACCCCAGTGGATTCTGGAGACAACTGGAGGTCCTCCGCCTGGTTAGAGGGGTGCGGAGACTCGGGGGTCATTACTGCTTCGAAGTACATTTTGCAAGCTTACTAGATGAAGTAGGCGCAGTACCAGGTACAGGGTGTAAGAAAATCTCACTGCAATTGTTACCAGGTAGCACCCCGGGGAATACAGGAGACAACTGGAGGTCCTCCGCCTGGCCGGAGGGGTGCAGGGACTCGGGGGTAACCACTGCTTCGGAGTACACTTGGTCAAGCTCACTGGATGAAGTGGGTGAGGTATCCGGTACAGGGTGTAGGAAAGTCTCTCTCCATTCGTTAACAGGTAGCACCCCGGAGGATTCAGGAGGCAACTGGAGGACCTCCGCCTGGTTGGAGGGGTGCACAGACTCGGGGGTAACAACTGTTTCGGAGTACACTTGGTCATGTTCACTGGATGAAGTGGGCGAGGTATCCGGTACAGGATGTAGGAAAGTCTCTCTCCATTCGTTAACAGGTAGCACTCCGGAGGATTCAGGAGGCAACTGGAGGACCTCCGCCAGGTTAGAGTGGTGCAGAGACTTGGGAGTATCCTCCGCCTCCATGGACGTATCGCCAGATTCATTAAAGATGGAGAGTCCCTGCTTTGGGACCATCTTCAGTCTGGTTTCTGGGTGGGCAGTAGTCTCTTCGGGCAGGAGAACCGGTGAGCTTACTCACACACATCACCCATCGGGGCTGCTCCGGGACACTGGGAAGGGCAGCTTCAGCAGAGTCCCCAGGATTAGGGTCGTCGAAGACCATTAGAAAGGCCACCAGGAAGGCCTGCAGGTCAAGGACGATAGGATCCCATGCTTCCCATAGGGGGGTGATCCATTTCAAGGCATCACCCGCTAGGTAAGATAACATAAATGCCACTTTAGACCAATCAGTAGGAAAATAGAGAGGGTAGAACTTGAAATGCAGCATGCATTGCTCCACAAACGCACGGCTTTGATTAGGATCCCCATAGTACCGTGGCGGATCCGCAGGAACAAGTGCTGATAGATCCATTTGGGCTGGTGCATAAATCGCCTGGGCCATAGCTACAGAAAAAAAAATATATATATTTTTTATTTATTTATTTAGTTATTTTTTAAATGCACGTATTCGCTGGACACGATTCAAAATGTCTCTGAGAGCGAAGGGCCGTGGGGCTTAACGGGAACCACGGCCTGAGCAAACTATTATGCACACATCCAGACAGACTGGCGTGTGCGTGATTAGTGATCCCACTGTGCCATGAACCGGAGAGTGCCTGGAGGGGCGTAACTAAGTATCAACCTGAGCCGACCGAGGTCGCACGACGGCTACGACGCCGTGCACCAGGGAGGAACCAAGCAGAGGGACCAGGTGCGACTCCAGGTCAGACCCTGGACACGGCTGTTGACCCACACCGGGGAATACAGGAACAGGCAGGTTAGAGCACAGGCTGGGTAGGGTCCAGTACAGACTAGGAGACGGGTTCAGAGCCGCAGATGCGGTAATCAAGCAGAGTAAAGCGAAACCGCAGGTGCGGTGGACAAGGCTGAGCAGAGCGAAACCGCAGGTGCGGTGGACAAGGCTGAGCAGAGCGGAACCGCAGGTGCGTTGGACAAGGCTGAGCAGGGCGAAACCGCAGGTGCACTGGACAAGGCTGGGCAGAGCAAAACCGCAGGTGCGGTGGACAAGGCTAAGCAGAGCGAAACCGCAGATGTGGTGGACAAGGCTGAGCAGAGCGAAACCACAGATGCGGTGGACAAGGCAGAGCAGAGCGAAACTGCTGATGCGGTGGACAAGGCTGAGCAGAGCGAAACCGCAGATGCGATGGACAAGGCTGAGCAGAGCGAAACCGCAAGTGCGGTGGACAAAGCAGAGCAGAGCGGGCAGAAACCACCAGAGCGGTAAGTAAGGCAGAGCAGAGATAAACCGCCAAAGCGGTGAGCAAAGACAGAGCAGAGGGGACAGGGCTCTGTTCACACGGAACAGACTGGAAGGGAAAGGCAAAACCAGATACACACAAGGTGCTTGCAAAGAAGTAGCGAGTGGACTCCAAACTCACAAACAGAAGTACAGCGACAACGAGCAGGAGTTAGGTGCAGGTTCAGACTCTGCAGAAAAAAAGAGGAAACGGACAAAGAGTCAAAGCAGGTAACAGGTTAGGAGACAGTTCAGACAGGAACTGTACTGCAATGAAATACAGGAACGAGCCTAGGTATAGCCAATTGCTGGTTCAGACACTGCAGCAAAAGGGAGGAAACGGACATAGAGACAAAACAGGTAACAAGTTAGGAGACAGTTCAGACAGGAACTGTACTGCAACGAAATACAGGAAAGAGCCTAAGTATAGCAAAGAGCTGGTTCAGACACTGCAGCAAAAGGGAGGACATAGGGACAAAACAGGTAACAGGTTAGGAGACAGTTCAGACAGGAACTGTACTGCAACGAAATACAGGAACGAGCCTAGGTATAGCCAAGAGCTGGTTCGGACACTGCAGCAAAAGGGAGGAAACGGACATAGGGACAAAACAAGTAACAGGTTAGGAGACAGTTCAGACAGGAACTGTTACTGCAGCGAAATACAGGAACAAGCCTGGGTATACGGCCCCCAGAGGCAGAAACAAACAGGCTAGGAGCGTGTTCAGACATGCCTGGAAATACAGCCTCCAGGAAGGCGGACAGGCAGGGAAAAACAGAACAGGACGTGGCACATTCAGAGTCAAGGAGCACACTGAATGTTGAAGTTGCTCAGGCGCCAGCTTGTATGTGGAGCTGGTTTAAATATCCAATGACTGACAGAAATAGGCTGAGGACGCATTAGGGGTGTGCCCACAGCAGCTACAAAAAACAGGAAGTGACCGTGCCGCCGCCCTAAGCAGCCAGAACAGAGGCAAGCAGACAGCATGGAAAGAAGCCAGGCTAGCAGACTGGACTGATGATCAAGTTTGCAATCTTGCACAGTGGAAGATGGTGCCCTATGCAAGAACGCTGTCAGGTATGTTACACAAAGCAGTTTTCAGAATAGATCACACATAGGAGTGAGAAATATATACCAGTGATTAGCTGCAGAGCATTGCAAGGAATATGGAGGTACAAAGCTGTTTTCAGAATAGATCACACATAGGAGTGAGAAATATATACCAGTGATTAGCTGGAGAGCATTGCAAGGAACATGGAGGTGCAAAGCAGTTTTCAGAATAGATCACACATAGGAGTGATAAATATATACCAGTGATTAGCTGCAGAGCATTGCAAGGAACATGGAGGTACAAAGCAGTTTTCAGAATAGATCACACGTAGGAGTGGGAAATATATACCAGTGATTAGCTGCAGAGCATTGCAAGGAACATGGAGGTACAAAGCAGTTTTCAGAATAGATCACACATAGGAGTGAGAAATATATACCTGTAAGAAGAGAAGAAAGATGAATATTAGCAATGCCATATCTAACTGCCGAGGCACTTTGATAAATTATGGCACTTCGATAAAGTATGCATAAATGCTATATGCATGAATGCCCCCGCAGATAGTAGAAAGTTCCACATAGTCAACTATCACTGCAGTCCTCTCCTCAGTGCAAGACATATGAAACCCTGCCTAGAGTTTGCTCAAAAACACATGAAGGACTCCCAGACTATGAGAAATAAGATTCTCTGGTCTGATGAGATGAAGATAGAACTTTTTGGTGATAATTCTAAGCGGTATATGTGGAGAAAATAAGGCACTGCTCAATACAATCCCAACAGTGAAACATGGTGGTGGCAGCATCAGGCTATGGGGGTGTTTTTTAGCTGCAGGGACAGGACGACTGGTTGCAATTGAAGGAAACATAAATGCGGCCAAGTACAGAGATATCCTGGATGAAAACCTCTTCCAGAGTGCTCTGGACCTCAGACTTGGCCAAAGGTTCACCTTACCAATAAGACAATGACCCTAACCACACAGCTAAAATAACAAAGTAATGGCTTCAGAACAACTCTGTGACTATTCTTGACTGGCCCAGCCAGAGCCCTGACCTAAACCCAGTTGAGCATCTCTGGAGAGACCTGAAAATGGCTGTCCACCAACGTTCACCATCCAACCTGACGGAACTGGAGAGGATCTGCAAGGAAGAATGGCAGAGAATTCCCAAAGCCAGGTGTGAAAAACTTGTTGCATCATTCACAAGAAGACTCATGGCAATACTAGCTCAAAAGGGTGCTTCTACTCAATATTGAGCAAAGGGTCTGAATACTTATGACCATGTGATATTTCAGTTTTTCTTTTTTAATAAATTTGCAAAAATTTCTACATTTCTGTTTTTTTTCCTCTGTTTTTTTTCAGTCAAGATGGGGTGCAGAGTGTACTTTAATGAGAAAGAAATTAACTTTTTAGAATTTACCAAATGGCTGCAATGAAAGAAAGAGTGAAAAATGTAAAGGGTTCTGAATACTTTCCGTACCCGCTGTATATAGGCGCATCTCACTAAATTAGAATATCATCAAAAAGTTAATTTATTTCAGTTCTTCAATACAAAAAGTGAAACTCATATATTATATAGAGTCATTACAAACAGAGTGATCTATTTCAAGCGTTTATTTCTGTTAATGTTGATGATTATGGCTTACAGCCAATGAAAACACAAAAATCATTATCTCAGTAAATTAGAATACTTTATAATAACAGCTTGAAAAATGTTTTTAAAATCTGAAATGTTGGCCTACTGAAATGTATGTTCAGTAAATGCACTCAATACTTGGTCGGGGTTCTTTTTGCATCAATTACTGCATCAATGCGGCGTAGCATGGAGGCGATCAGCCTGTGGCACTGCTGAGGTGTTATGGAAGCCCAGGTTGCCTTTATAGCAGCCTTCAGCTCGTCTTCATTGTTGGGTCTGGTGTCTCTCATCTTCCTCTTAACAATACCTCATAGATTCTCTATGGGGATAAGGTCAGGCGAGTTTGCTGGCCAATCAAGCACAGTGATACTTGTGAAGACCTGGGTTCTTCCGTGGGCGTAACACTACTCAGACAGCACAGGGTGAGGGTAAAATAGCATGGCAATACTTTATTTAACCACAAAGTGGACAATAAACACGTAGAACAGTCCCAGCAAATACCCAAGATGGTACAACATTACACAGTCTCCCCCTTCCTTCTCCGCCCACCTGGGATAGAACAGCTCTGACTTTGGAGACTTCCAGGGCCGACTACCTCAACCAGTGGATGTCTGTTTCTGGCAGGCCCCCACAGAGAGGAGCTAGTCGAAAGCTTAGGAAGCTAGCAGTCCAACGAGGTACAAGGCCAGGAGACCCAAGGGTCCCGCCCTGGCCTCTCTGACAGTTTCCATGGAGCCAGGCGACCGGTGGTTCCCTCCTGGCAACCCCAAAACAACATATCCATGGGGCCAGGTGACTTCTTCATCCTCTCCTGGACTCCCCAAAATGTATCCATGTCTCTCTCTGATGGTTAAATGGAGCAGTTCCGTATTTTTCCAGTCAGGGCCGGTACCCTTAGACTAGAATCATGTAGAATACAAATCTGTGTCTGTTTGGATAAAGCCATGCAATCCATCTACTTTCCTAAAGGATGTTTCTCATTCTCCTTCTAAAGTCTTTCTGAATCTCTGTCTCAAGATTGACTCTGTCACAGAAACACATGTCCCTTCTTAAATACGCATCCACACGTTAAGAATTAGGGATGATATTATTCCACAGGGCTTGAGTATCCACAGCTCATCCCCCAAAATTGACTGGCAAACACCCTACAATGGTATTTAACATATCTAGCAAACATTCATTGTTCTAGCTAATCTATTTACATAGTTTGTATCACAGGGGCTCTTGTAAATACACATCATTATTTCAGAATCAAAGAGCAGATAACATTCAGGGTTATACAAATAATAGTATGTGTTAATCAACTAAAGAAGAACACAGATTAAAGAGTCAACATAAAAATAAAGGTATGCTGCTCTTGCCATCAGAACGTATGACTGGCATAATTAAGATTTTATGCTGTATCGTCACAATACTTTTGTTTTTAAACCAGGTATTGTTACTTTTGGCAGTGTGGACAGCTGCCAAGTCCTGCTGGAGAATGAAATTTCCTTCTCCAAAAAGCTTGTCGGCAGAGGGAAGCATGAAGTCCTCTAAAATTTCCTGGTGGACAGCTGCGCTGTCTTTGGTCTTGATAAAACACAGTGGACCTACACCACCAGATGACATGGCTCCCCAAACCATCACTGATTGTGGAAACTTCACACTAGACCTCAAACAGCTTGGATTGTGTGCCTCTCCACTCTACCTCCAGACTCTGGGACCTTGATTTCCAAATGAAAATTGGAACTCTGGGATCTTGTGGAGTGTGTCAATTACTGCCTTCTGGACATCTGTCAAGTCAGCAGTCTTCCCCATGATTGTGAAGCCTACTGAAACAGACTAAGGGACCGTTTTAAATGTTTAGGAAGCCTTTGCAGGTGGTTTTTGTTAAATATTTTAATTTACTGAGATAATGACTTTTGTGTTTTCATTGGCTGTAAGCCATAATCATCAACATTAACAGAAATAAACACTTGAAATAGATCACTCTGTTTGTAATGACTATATATAATACATGAGTTTCACTTTTTGTTTTGAAGAACTGAAATAAATTAACTTTTTGATGATATTCTAATTTAGTGAGATGCACCTGTATATATTCCATGTGTTGGAATCAGAGGTGTATATACCATACACTCACTGTGAGTTCCCCAATATCCAGCCTAGTAGTGGAAGCAGTCGCGGCCTCGTCCATCACTAGTCAGTTAATTGCATAATTGTTCCTATGATTGGAGGCACTGGAGTTGGTTCTACATGACAAACTGGTGGCAGCGGAGGCATTTGCGGAACTCTCCCTGCTGTTATCCCTGACAAACTGGTGGCAGCTAAGGGATCTGCGTGATCTCCCCGGTGTTATACGTGAAAATCACCCTCAGTAGATCATCACTGTCGTCTGTGGCATCACTTGATGACCAGTTGAATACATTTTATGATTCCATGGCTGCCCGTTTTGGCAAAACAATAAAGAGGAAGTGGGAATTAAAACAGTCAACCAACAAAAGTAGACATGGGAACTTCAACTCATTGTTCAGTACACCGAAGTCAGTTATGGGGAGCTTGGTTTGGACAGCATAAATCAGCTCACTAGTTTCATTTGAAGAAATTTCAGGATGTCATCTGCAAAGCCTCTGACAAATGCAGGAATGTGTTGGTGTAGCCTTGGAACGTGTATGAAGGTATACTGCCAACTAAGAGACAAATCTTGCAACAGGAAACTTACATACAATCCTCTCTTAACCTTCAGCACCGTCTTGACTCAAATTGTGCAGACAGCATGACACCAGGGTTATAACTCTAAGGAACGTATGGATGCACTGATTGTACCTGAGTCAGTAGTCCGAAAAGACATTAGACAGACAGATGGTTCACAAGTACGCATCCACAAGTACTCCAATAATCTCAGGGAAAGGCGGTTTCACTGGGACTGTGTGGCCATTATACTGCATGAGGGCTATTGGGGACATCATAATATGTGGGGGACTGTGGGAGTTAATATACTGTGTGGGGTCTATCATATCATGAGGGCTAATCATTCTAAGTGATGTGCTGTGGGGATCATTATACTGAGAGGGGACCATGATACTGTGTGTGGGGTGCTGTGTGGTCCATAATATTGTGCGCTAGGGCCATTATACTGCATGAAGGGGCCATGATACTGTGTGTGTTGGGTTATGTAGGCTATGATACTGTGTGTCTGGGCTGTGGAAGCCATCATACCATGTGAGCAGGGCAGCCATGATCCTGTATGTGGAGGGTTGTGTGGGCCATGATACTGCATGTGGGAGATGTGTGGTCTATATATGGGGACATCATACTGTGTAGAGGGCACTTTAGGGACATCATGCTGTAGGGCAGGAGTGGGGAACTTTTTTTCTGCAAGGGGTCATATGGATATTAATATCATTCGGAGGACGTACAAAATTATCAACTTGAAATTTATCCTGCTACTAGATGGTGGCCTTATTATAATGCATCGGGTATTCTAGAATATGTATGCGGCCGACCGGGCGCAATCAGCAGAGCGTTGTTTAAATTTGGCGCTAAAATCACTGATTGGTCGCGGCCAGTGGCGAATCATGTTAGTGAGGGCCGGAGAGTGTGTTTAAATTTGGCGCCAATCAGCACAGCGGTTTTTAAATTTGGCGCCAATCAGCACAGCGGTTTATAAATTTGACGCCATATCGCTGATTGGTCGTGGCCGGTGGCCGCGACCAATCAGCACAGCGGTTTTTAAATTTGGCGCCAATCAGCACAGCGGTTTTTAAATTTGGCGCCAATCAGCACAGCGGTTTTTAAATTTGGCGTCAATATCGCTGATTGGTTGTGGCCGGCGGCCGCGACCAATCAGCACAGCGGTTTTTAAATTTGGCGCCAATATCGCTGTGAGGTCGAGGGCGGCGGGCACGACCAATCAGCACAGCGGTGTTTAAATTTGGCGCCAATATCGCTGACTGGTTGTGGCCGGCGGCCGCGACCATTCAGCACAGCGTTTTTTAAATTTGGCGCTAATATCGCTGATTGGTCGCAGCCGGCGGCCGCGAGCAATCAGCGAACCGTGTTAGTGAGGGACAGAGAGCTGTTTAAATTTGGCGCCAATCAGCACAGCGGTGTTTAAATTTGGCGCCATTAGCGCCAATATCGCTGATTGGTCGCGACCGGGGAGCGGCGCTGTGGGAGATGAGCGGCTGCTCGCAGCAGAAGTATCCCGACTGGCGGCACCGCTCCCCGGTCCTCCCTTCAGACTTGCCGTCGGGATAACAGCGGGCCAAGCAGCTGATCTCCCGACGATAGCCACAAGCTCGCTCATCTTCCGGCTGCATCGCCGCTGACCTCTGTGCAGAGCGATGTTTAAACTTGGCGCCGCAACCAATAAACAGAGCGGTGTTTAAATTTGCCGCCAATATCGCTTATTGGTCGTGGCCGCCGGCCGCGACCAATCAGCGAATCGTATTTCTGAGGACCGGGCAGCGGCGTTGCCTGTGCGGGTACTTCCGCTGCGAAGAGCCGGGAGATGGTCGGCTGCTCGCAGCTGAAGTATCCTGACCGTCGGCGCCGCTCACCGGTCCTCCCTTCACACTTGCCGTCAGGAGATCAGCGGGCCAAGCCGCTGATCTCCCGACGGTAGCCGCATGGAGGTCAGCGGCGCCGCCCGTCAGGGTACTTGTGCTCGCAGCAGGCGGGAGATGAGCGGCTAGCGCCGCTCATCTCCCTGCTGCATCGCCGCTGACCTCCGTCCGGCAGATGAGATTTCCTGGACAGAATGACAGAAGGACAGACAGACAGACGGGATAAGACGATTATATTCCTGCTATATTTGGTCAAACATTTAATGAACTCACCCCTAATGTGATGGCTGAAGCTGCTTCTCTCTGGTGAGACGTGTGGTTTTGGTGGATGATGTTGCTTCTCAGAACTGCTTTTCCAGATTTGCATCGATCTGAAGCGCAGTCAACTCTTTGTGATTAATTTTGAAAAGACCTCTCAGTAGTAAGTTCTGTACACATATGTATATTACACTGCATGTTTCCTCAGCGTGGGAAATTCATCACTGCTCATCTTATATTTATAGAACTTAAGCGGTGGGAGGTCTGCTGTATATACATCACATAGGATACACTGAGAGTGTTGCATATACATCATATAGGAGACACTGAGGCCTCTTTGTACATCACATAGAATACACTGAGCCTGCTCTATATACATCACATAGGAGACATTGAGACTGGTGTATATACATCACATAGGAGACACCAAGACTGCTGTATATATTACATATGAAACACTGAGGCTGCAGCATATACATCACATAGGAGATGCTGGGGTTGGAGCATATACATCACAGGAGATGCTGGAGGTTGTGCATATACAGCACAGGAGATGCTGGGGCTGGTGCATATACATCACATAAGATATGCTGAGACTGCTGTATATACATTACATAAGAGATACTAGAGCATAGACATTACATAGAAGATGATGGGGCTGGAGCATATACATCACACAGGAGACAGTAGGGCTGCAGCATATACATCACAGGAGATGCTGAGGCTGGGATATATACATCACAGTAGACGATGGGGCTAATGAATATACCCCATAAGAGATGCTGTGACTGAAGCATATACATCACATAGGAGAAGCTGGGGCAGAGGCATATACATCACCCAGGAAGAGCTGGGGCTGCAGAATATACATCACATAGGAGACACTGGAGCTAGAGCTATACATGACTTAGAAGACACTAGAGCAGGAACATATACATCACAGAAGACTCTGGGGCTGGTTCATATACATCACAGGAGATACAGGGGCTGGTGCATTTACATCACAGTAGACGCTGTGGCTGGTGCAAATGTGTCACCCTGGCCTGGATGCCACAAATATAATAAAGCTGTGTCTGAGAGCAAGGGGGAGGTTCTGTGGTCAGGGGAACATTAGCATGCAATACCTCCTGTCTCAGGCCAGTAGGGGGAGCAGGCTGCCCCTATAAAAGATGGAATTGGGGGCAGGGTTAGGGAGAACTGGACGACCTGTCTCTGGATTGAGAGGTGTCCCAGAGCAGTGAGGGACAGTTGTATTGCACCCTAAGAGGACGTGTGGCAGTAGGAGAGCCACAAGCCAGGGACAAGAGGTGAAGTGCGCCTGTCCTGGCAGACAAAGAACCAAATTTACCAGACTTTGGTGTCTGAGGCTGTGAGGATTCCACGTCCTACAGCAGATAACCAGTCCACAGGGGACTGTATGTTCCTTGGCCTAAGAAGCCCGGAGGTTCCGCCACACCAGAAGGGACCAGCAAAGCCGTACCAGGCCGGGAATAGAAAGGGACCCAAGTTGCAGGCCATACGGGCGAGAAGACATGGTGAGCTCGGGAACATGGGCTGTTACCCTATAAGGAGGAAATAGCCAGAAGGAGCACAGAGAGCACGGTAGGCCTACACCCTCACCCTGACCAGGGCCAATTTCCCAATTGCTCTCAGACATCCAGGTCCCCTCCTAGCCGGGACTGTTTGTGGGTCAGTTCACCTGTTCTAGTAAAGACCCTAGACTGCAACCTGTTGTCTGTGTGCTCCATGCTCCTCCAGCACTAATGGTACTGGGACGCCCTACACCATCACCCCCATCTTCCATTATACTGCCCTGGGGCCGCACTCTTCCCGTGGGGAGTCACACTATCCCAGCTGCATACATCATCAGCCCCAGCGGTCTACCTGGCAGCAGCGGTCCGCACTG
Source organism: Phyllobates terribilis (assembly GCF_046119375.1). Taxonomy (NCBI): domain Eukaryota; kingdom Metazoa; phylum Chordata; class Amphibia; order Anura; family Dendrobatidae; genus Phyllobates; species Phyllobates terribilis. The sequence continues at coordinate 527,623,811 of NW_027362771.1, read as the reverse complement.
ACTGCAATCCACTGATGGCGTAGTCGGACACACCAACAGCGCGTCACAGACTACCACTGGTCTGACCACCCTGAGCCACGGAACTGGGTAGCCACTACTACCCCCATCGTTCCCCTATTGCTCGGATCCGAGTGCCCCACGGCCCAGGGGGCGAGTCAGCTTTGGCGTAGTCAGCAGGATAGTAACCAACCCGCCACAAACGTATTGCGTGCCTGGAAAAAGACTGTACACGCACCTGAAAAGAGGTTTCCCGCCATCCGGAGCCGTTTCCCGCCATTTCCAGCCATCTCCCGCCATCTTCCGTCGGTTCCCGCCATCTTCAGCCGTTTTCCCGCCATCGGACGCCATTTTCAGGACGCCGCGCGGGAAGAAGAGGGGCGTGGACGCCCAAACTGCGCGAGACCCGAAGCTCCGCCCCACGCACCGACGCTGCGCAAGGTCCTGGAAGGGAGAGAGAGCGACGCTGACGTCACCAGGACGCGACGCAAGGTCCTCGTCCGGAGCAGCATCAGCGGAGCCGCGGCCTACAGAAGAGGATCGTCGGAAGGTAGGCCGCGCTTAACTAGGGGGGAGGAAGATGTCGGACACAGAGGCGCCCACTACCACCAGCGCAGCTGCAGGGGCGGTGATGCCATTTTCCCTGCCTTACATCCCTGGAGCAGCCTGGCTCCCTAAGTATTCAGGGGAGCCCCATGCCCTAACTGACTTTAAGGAAAGGCTGTACAGTTTATTCCAAGTTTACCCCCTGACAGAGGAACAGAAGCATACTGACAGGGCAGTTAACTGGCACAGCCCAGCGGGAGGTAAAGTCATGGCCCGCTGAGGAGAAAAGAACTGTGAAGGGTATTCTGGCCCGGCTGCGGGGTACCTTTGATACCCGTACCGCCACTGAAATTAAAATGCGGTTCTATGGATGTAAGCAGCGGACACAGGACAGCATCAGAGACTATGCCCTAAATTTGCAGGAAGCCTTGAGGGCCATCCAACAAACTGACCCTGGCAGCGTGCAAGATACGGATAAGCTACTAACGGAACAGTTTATAGAAGGCCTGCTGTCTAGCGCCCACAGGACCCAGCTGCGCCTCATGTCCTTTCAGAACCCTGGTCTGACCTTTGCCCAATTTAAGGACAGGGCCATAAGGGTGCTCCGTGAACCCGCAACCAGTGGCGCTATAAACCCCCGGCGTCCTGCTCTCACCTACCACCAGGAGGCAGCGCCCTCCCCTATGGACTCTGTGGGGGCTGACGCACAGGCCCTGAACCAAGCCCCGTCGAAAGACCTGCACCACCAAGTCCAGGAGCTGACCAGGAGCGTCGCGGCGTTGACCAGGACCGTCCAGGCGTTGCAAGTGGACCCGTCAAGACCCATCAAGTTGGCTTCAAGTCCGGAGGATGTCCCGTGGCGTCGACAGAGGAGGACCCCGTCGTTCAGAGGGAGGCCCACAGACCGCTACGCAGAGGATGGACAGCCCATTTGCCGTCGATGCAACCAGCCCGGACACATTTCCAGGTACTGTAATTTAAACGGGTCTAACCTGGGGCAGAGGGCCAACCCCCAGGCATAAGGTCACCAGGCCCTTATAATTGGCGTGATAAGTACTTTGGGGGGTGCCCGGTTTTACCCGTGGTGCTGGACGGTATCCCCATGAGCGCCTTGCTGGATACTGGGTCGCAAGTAACCACTATCCCTTATGTACTTTTTAAGCAGTATTGGACTGATGCTGATATAACGCGGTATCCAGACAGTAACTTGAGCATCATCGCCAGTAATGGCTTGCCCGTGCCGCAGATGGGGTTCAAAGAGATGACCATTAAGATTGGTAAAGTTGAGCTACCGGCACAGGGAGTAATTATTGTGGACATTGACCGTCGTGAAAGTCACCCTAAAATAACTGTGGGTACTAACGTGATTGAAAATTGTCTTTCAGAGGTAATTGTGATTCTACAACAGGTGGCGGTGAATGCTAGTTCCAGCCAACAGAGAGTCCTCAACAAAGAGATAAAAGCCCTGATGAGACGGCAGCAGGTAGAACTGTCTGGTGGTGAGATCGGTAGCGTAATAATGAGTGACCCATTCCCCATTTCCATGTCTCCCAAAAGTGAAATGATGATCTGGTGTCGGACTGCAATCGGGTTGAGAGGTAGAGACTACCAAGCCATGGTAGAACCCGTGTACTCGGACAGCAGGCCCACCATTTTGACAGCCCGGGGGGTGGTTGATGTCCGTCATGGGAGGGTGCCCATCCGCATCCTCAACATTGGGGAGAGGGAGGTACATTTACCCAGGTACGCTACACTTGCCAAACTGTTTGCTGTTGAGCACAAAGCTATCAGGGCCGTGGAACCTTTGCCTCCATCTCCACAGGCGGAGGGTAATGGCTCCCAGAAACAAATGGAGGACTGGTGCCAGAAACTCCATGTGGGTGCTGACTCCACTCCCCTGCACCAAAAACAAGGAGTCTACCGGGTGGTACAGGAGTACGAGAGAGTCTTTAGTAAGCACCCGCTGGACTTCGGCAGAGTAAAAGGGATAGAACACCACATCCCCACAGGGAGCCACCCACCAATAAAAGAGAGACACAGGCCTGTACCCCCTGCACATTATCAGAACGCCAAGGGTATGCTGCAGGAAATGAAAGAAGCTGGGGTCATTAGAGATAGCTGTAGCCCCTGGGCAGCCCCCCTGGTTCTGGTAAAAAAGAAAGAGGGCACCATGAGATTGTGCGTGGACTATAGACAAATCAACCGTATCACCCACAAAGACGCATATCCGCTGCCTAGAATAGAGGAGTCTTTAGCCGCATTAAAATCAGCTAACTTCTTTTCTACTTTGGACCTTACTAGCGGGTACTGGCAGGTTCCTGTGGCAGAGGATGACAAGGAGAAGACCGCCTTCACCACCCCGATGGGACTGAGCGAGTTCAACTGTATGCCCTTCGGGCTCTGCAACGCACCAGGGACCTTCCAGAGGCTGATGGAATGCTGTCTAGGGCACCGAAACTTCGAGACGGTCCTCCTTTACCTGGACGACGTGATCGTCTATTCGAAGACTTACAAGGACCATCTAAAGCACCTGGCCGAGGTGTTCGAAGCCCTGGCAGGCTATGGCCTGAAGGTGAAACCATCGAAGTGTCACCTGTTGAAACCGAAGGTCCAGTACCTAGGGCACGTGGTAAGTGCGGAAGGAGTAGCCCCCGACCCTGACAAGGTCACGGCAATCAAGAGTTGGCCAAGCCCCTCGAACATCAAAGAAGTGAGGCAGTTCCTCGGGTTGGTAGGCTACTACAGAAGGTTCATCCCTGGGTTCACTAAGATGGCAGTGTGGCACCCCAGGGGTCTGGTTTTCCACAGTAATGTAATGTTATGTCTGAGAGCAGGTGGGAGGTCCTTTGGTCAGGGATCCTGTGCATGCCACACCTCCTGCCCAGTCTTGGGAGGGGAAGAACTTCCCCTGTATAAACCCGGGGCTGAGGCAGGGTGAGTCAGACAAGGAGAGTGGAGACAAGAAGCAGCATAGGAAACAGCAGAGTTCCAAGGAGTCAGGGGCTGGCAGCTGCAGCGCTCGCCCTGACTAAGAAGATTCTTTACCGGACCCGGAGTCCGAGGCTGTGGGGACTAACATCTACCCAGCAGCAGAATCCGTCAGGCAGGGGATTTCAGGTCCTCTGGCCCAGAAGCCCGAAGGCACGGTCACACGCGTGGGGCCAGCACCGCCATCGTGGAGCGGAAGCCATTAGAAGGCCCCGAGTCACCGGCCATACGGGTGAGCACCACACGGTACACTCAGGGACGTGGGCTACTTACATCAGCTTCTAGCAAGGTAGCCAGAAGAGTACAGTCAGTTTGTGAGGCCTATAACTACGCCTGGCCAGGGGAGATCCCATCTGCTCAAAGACTGACCAGGCCCCGTTTGCTAGCAAGTACTCCGGGAGGGTCTATCGTTGTTACCAGTAAAGACCCTGAACTACACCGTACCGTCTCTGAGTGGTTCCTGCTACCCCCATCATCCACGTCGGCTGCCCTGAGGCCATACCCCTCCCGTTGGGGGTTATACTATCACGCTGCACAATCCTACCACCGGCCTCAGCGGTCTGCCCTGCAGCAGCAGCTCCCTGGCTGCACTCAACGGGTGGCGTAGTCATCAACTATTTACTACTAATAGACTGCCGTCTAGTTTGACTCCCTGGGCACGGACCGGGTCACCGCCACGAGACTACAACCCTCTACTGATCCGGCTCCGGGTAGGCTCCCGCATGCTCAACGCAGCGCGACACAGGCCCAGGGGCGCGTCAACTTTGGCGTAGTCGGCAGGATTTCGTGCCCGCAACCACCGGGTACTGCGTGCCTGAAAAGCAAAGACTGTTCAAACTTACCAGTGGTGAAGATTCCCGCTATCCGTGGAGGTTTCCCGCCATCCGGCGCCATCTTCTACCTTCTTCCCGCCATCGGTGAAGTTTCCCGCCATCCGGCGCCATCTTCGGCCTTCTTCCCGCCATCCGTGGAGTTTTCCCGCCGTTGGACGCCATCTTGGGGACGCCGCGCGGGAAGAAGAGGGGCGTGGACTCCGAAAGCGCGCGAGAACTGAAGCCCCGCCTCACGTCCGGACGTTGCGTAAGGTCCTGGAAGGAGCCCAGCAGACGCCGACGTCACAGGAGCGCGACGGAAGGTCCTCAACCCTGACGATCCACTGCGGAGCCGCGGCCTACGGAAGAGGATCATCGCAAGGTAGGCCACGGTCCACTAGGGGGGAGGAAGATGTCGGATACGGAGGAGAGCTTCACTGCCCCAACCCCCGCCAGCGCTACCGCTGCTGCAGTTATGCCCTTCACCATGCCCTATATCCCGGGAGCAGCTTGGCTACCCCAGTATTCAGGGGAGTCACATACCCTGCATGACTTTAGAGAAAAGCTGGATAGCCTCTTCCAGGTGTACCCCCTCACAGAAGAGCAAAAAGTGAGCATCCTGGTGGCCCAACTAACCGGGGCAGCCAAAAGGGAAGTAAAATCCTGGCCACCTGGGAGGAAGACTGTCGCAGGGATACTAACCCGGCTGAAGGACACCTTTGATACCCGCACCTCAGCCGAGATTAAGCTTAGATTCTACGGGTGCAAGCAGCGAGCGCATGAGAGTATAAGGGACTATGCACTAAACCTACAAGAGGCCCTGAGGGCCATAAAGCAGACCGACCCTGATGGGGTGGGAAACGAGGACAGGCTGTTGACTGAACAATTTATAGAGGGTTTATATTGCAATGCCCACCGAACCCAGTTGCGGGCAATGGCCTTACAGGATCCCCATCTGGACTTTGCACAGTTCAAGGACAGAGCCATCCGGGTGCTCCGAGAACCGGCACCAGGTGGCGTTGTGACCCACAGACGCCCCACTACCACTTACTACCAGGAGGCGGCGCCCTTGTCAGCAGGGCCTGTGGGAGCTGATGCGCAGGCTTTGGACAATGACCCGGCTCCAGACCTACACCATCAGGTCCAAGAGCTAGCTAAGAGCGTTGCTGCGCTAACCCGAACTGTGCAGTCTTTACAGGTTTCCACCCCAGGGAAGATCCAGCTGGCATCCGGACCGGAGGACATCCCGTGGCGTCGACCAAGGAGGACCCCACCGGCCAGAGGAAGACCCAGTGACCGATACAGCGAGGACGGACGACCCATCTGCCGCCGCTGCAATCAACCCGGACATATGGAAAGGTACTGTTCTTTAAACGGGCACAACCTGGGGTAGAGGGCCAACCCCCAGGAAAAAGATCACCAGGCCCATCGAACTGGCGCGACAGATATGTGGGAGGACGTCCAGTCTTGCCTGTGGTACTGGATGGCATTCCCATGAGTGCCCTACTGGATACCGGGTCACAGGTCACCACCATCCCGTACGTGCTCTTCAAGCAGTACTGGAATGACTCGGATATTACCCACTACCCTGACGACGACTTGAGTATCATCGCCAGCAATGGCCAGCCTGTGCCACAGATCGGATTTAAGGAGGTGGCCCTCAAAATCGGTAGAGTCGAACTGGCCGCACAGGGACTGATCATTGTAGATATTGATAAACATGAGAGTCACCCAAAAATAACTCTAGGAACTAACGTAATTGAAAATTGTCTTGCAGAGGTGATTTTCCTTTTACAGCAGGTTGCCAAGAACGCCAGCTCCGGCGAGCAGCGGGTGCTCCAGAAAGAGATCCGGGCACTGATGCAACGGCAACAAGTGGAACTCTCCGGCGGTGAGATTGGTAGCGTAAGAATGTGTGACCCTTTTCCTATTGCCATGCCCCCAAAAAGTGAAATGATGATTTGGTGCCGGGCAGCTATTGGTCTGAGAGGAAGAGATTACCAGGCAATGGTAGAACCAGTTTACTCAGACAGTAGGCCCACCATTTTGACAGCACGGGGGGTGGTCAATGTACGCCATGGGAGGGTGCCCATTCGCATAATAAATATCGGGGAGAGGGAAGTGTACCTGCCCCGGTATGCCACGCTAGCCAAATTATATACCACTAATCAAAATTCTATACAATCTGTGGAACCCTTGCCTCCATCTCACCCGGAGGAAGGTAACGGCTCTAAGAAAGACATGGAGGACTGGTGTCAGCAACTACATTTGGGTACTGATTCCACTCCCTCACATCAGAAACAAGGAGTCTATCGGGTGGTTCAAGAGTATGAGAGAGTGTTTAGTAAACACCCGTTAGACTTCGGGCGAGTCAAGGGGGTAGAACACCGCATCCCCACGGGAGATCATCCTCCCATAAAAGAGAGGTATCGACCCGTACCCCCTGCACATTACCAACACGCCAAGGGGATGCTTAGAGACATGAAGGAGGCTGGGGTAATCCGGGATAGCTGTAGCCCCTGGGCAGCCCCACTAGTTTTAGTCAAAAAGAAAGACAACACCATGAGGATGTGTGTAGATTACCGGAAAATCAACCGTATCACACACAAGGATGCGTACCCCTTACCAAGGATAGAAGAGTCATTGGCTGCTTTAAGATCTGCTAACTTCTTCTCTACCTTGGATCTCACTAGCGGGTACTGGCAGGTTCCTGTAGCAGAGGCGGACCGGGAGAAGACCGCATTCACCACCCCGATGGGACTTAGTGAGTTCACCTGCATGCCGTTCGGACTCTGCAACGCCCCAGGAACCTTCCAACGATTAATGGAGTGCTGTCTGGGCCACAGAAACTTCGAGACGGTCCTGTTGTACCTGGACGATGTCATCGTATACTCCAAAACTTATGAGGACCACCTGAAACACCTGGCGGAGGTGTTCGAAGCTCTGGCGAGTTACGGCCTAAAGGTGAAACCCTCCAAGTGTCACCTCCTGAAACCAAAGGTGCAATACCTGGGACACGTGGTGAGCGCTGACGGAGTGGCTCCCGACCCCGATAAGATCACCGCAATTAAGGGATGGCCAAGCCCCTCCAGCGTAAAAGAAGTGCGGCAGTTCCTAGGGTTGGTAGGCTACTACCGAAGGTTTATTCCCGGTTTCACCAAAAAGGCAGCGCCTATGCAGGACCTCCTGATAGGCCAGTCCCGGAAGGCCAAGAACCAGAAGCCGCCCTTCAAATGGGAAGAGCTAGAAGAAGAGTCCTTCCGCCAGCTGAAGATGGCCCTCACGGGGGATGAAATCTTGGCGTACCCAGACTATAGCCAGCCCTTCATCCTCTACACCGACGCCAGTAACATCGGGCTAGGAGCCGTACTATCCCAGATTCAGCAGGGGAGAGAACGAGTGATCTCCTATGCCAGCCGAAAACTGCGACCCACCGAAAGGAACCCCGAGAATTACAGCTCATTTAAGCTAGAGTTCCTGGCCGTGGTATGGGCAGTCACCGAGCGCTTTAGGCATTACCTCGCTTCTTCCCGGTTCACCGTATACACGGATAACAACCCGTTGATACACCTGGACACGGCAAGACTCGGTGCCCTGGAGCAGAGGTGGATGGCCCGTCTGTCCAACTACGAGTTCACAATCAAATACCGGGCAGGACGCTCCAATACTAACGCGGATGCCCTGTCCAGGATGCCCAACCTGCCGGACGAAGGAGAAGATCCGGAGGGACTGGAAGAAGTTGAACTCCCTGCGTTCCACCGTCATGGGACTATCCAGTATTCCCACCGGGTAAGGGGTAAACAGGCTGCTACGTTGAACCCCTTACCCCACTACAACTGGGCGGAAACGCAAGACAGCGACCCTGCCGTCCGACTGGTGAAGGAGATGCTGACTCGGCCGGAGGCTCGACTTGAACCAGACGCTCCGGAGGAAGCCAAACAACTATGGGCGGAGAAGAGTCGACTATTCCTTTACAAGGGGAAGTTGTGCCGCAGAATGGTCAACTCCCGGACGCATGAACTACTCTGGCAAGTAGTGGTGCCACGAAGAGACGCAGCCATGGTGATGGAGGCATACCACGACGGAGCTGGACACTTCGGGTGGAAAAAGCTGGAGTTCCTGCTGCGCGAGCGGTTCCACTGGGTAGGCATGAGGGGAACCATCGAGAAGTGGTGCAGAGACTGTGGCCCGTGCAATCTGAGAAGGAAGGACCGGGCCAGCCAGAAGACTCCCCTGCAGTCCATCGTCACCCGGCAACCGTTGGAACTGGTAGCCTTGGATCATGTAAAACTGACCCCAAGCAGAAGTGGCTACGTCTACGCGTTAACCATCGTGGATCATTACTCCCGGTTCTTGGTTGTCGTCCCCGTCAAGGACTTAACGGCTCAAACAGCAGCTAGAGCCTTCCAGCAGCACTTCTGCCGTCCACACGGGTACCCGGACCAAGTGCTGACGGACCAGGGACCTGCCTTTGAAGCGGAGGTCTTCCAGGAATTCTGCAATCTGTATGGCTGCCGGAAGATAAGGACGACACCCTACCATCCGCAAACTAATGGACTTTGTGAAAAAATGAACCAGGTGGTAATGGATCTGCTAAAAACATTGCCCCTGGAAGAACGCAGTCTGTGGCCTGAGAAGTTGCCCGATCTGGTGGACCTATACAACCACATCCCGGTAGGTTCCACCAACTGTACCCCGGCTTACCTAATGAGGGCGAGACCTGGTAAGTTACCTGTTGACCTGGAAATGGGAGTCCTGACACCTGAGGACACTTCACCAGAAACAGACTGGGACACAGAGAGGCAGCAGCAGTACCGGAGAGTACAAGAGAGCGTGGAGCGAAGTCTCTGTCAGGCTAGGGAAAGACAAGAGAAGACTTACAACCAGTATGCTCCCGCTTTTCCCCTGGTACCCGGAGAGCAGGTCTTGAAGAGGAAAAGACGGCTCCACAAGTTGGATGACCAGTGGGAGGAGGACCCGTACACCGTACTGCCCTCAAGCCACGAGAACCCGAAGGTCTGTACCATCAGTAAAGACGGAGGGGAAACCACAGCCATTGTATCCCGGGACCACCTGAAGAAGTGTCCCGAACAACTGAGGAACCCTGAAGAGGAACAAGAAGACCATCGACCCGTGGAAGAAAGGGAAGATATGGTTAGTACCGTGCTCGGGGACTTCCCTCAGTCTTGGACTCAAGTCAATGGTGCAGTTGTGGTACCCGTACTCACCTTCCTCCAACCATTATCCCAAGAACCTACGGAGCAACGGGTAGAGCTGGAAGAACAGCCGGTCCAGGAGGCAGAAGACTCCACACAAGCAGAACAGGAGAATCAACCCTCTGCTTATAGTGAGCCTGCCGTACCCCTAGTGAGACAAAGAGCCGGTAGACAGCTGCCCAGTTTACCCTTGACAGCTCCTACACCCTGTAGTTCAGGGCCAGACAGTCAGCTCCGTAGGTCCACTCGGGTCACTAGAGGCCAGTTACCCGCACGCTGGAGAATTTAAAGTGTATAAATTGTTTTATTTATGTTTTTCTGTGTATTGTTGCTTGTGAATAATTTTGTGTTTCCAGTTGTTTTTAGGAAACCTTGGTGGATTTACCGGGAATCCTTGTATATAGTTGGAGCGTAACCCAGGATGGACTAGAGACTGTTAAGGACTCGGGGTAGGACAGACCCCTACCTGGTTACGTCTCCCTGTGTTGGTGAAATGGACACCTTGCTTTCTTCAGAGACTGCACCCGGTTGCGGACACGCCGTAACCATCTTTATATGTTTTCTTATTGTATTATTAATGTTTTTGCCTTGTTATGTTTTTCTAAATGTGTTTAGTCCCGGAGTACTAAAATTCACTAGGAGGGAATGTGGCACCCCAGGGGTCTGGTTTTCCACAGTAATGTAATGTTATGTCTGAGAGCAGGTGGGAGGTCCTTTGGTCAGGGATCCTGTGCATGCCACACCTCCTGCCCAGTCTTGGGAGGGGAAGAACTTCCCCTGTATAAACCCGGGGCTGAGGCAGGGTGAGTCAGACAAGGAGAGTGGAGACAAGAAGCAGCATAGGAAACAGCAGAGTTCCAAGGAGTCAGGGGCTGGCAGCTGCAGCGCTCGCCCTGACTAAGAAGATTCTTTACCGGACCCGGAGTCCGAGGCTGTGGGGACTAACATCTACCCAGCAGCAGAATCCGTCAGGCAGGGGATTTCAGGTCCTCTGGCCCAGAAGCCCGAAGGCACGGTCACACGCGTGGGGCCAGCACCGCCATCGTGGAGCGGAAGCCATTAGAAGGCCCCGAGTCACCGGCCATACGGGTGAGCACCACACGGTACACTCAGGGACGTGGGCTACTTACATCAGCTTCTAGCAAGGTAGCCAGAAGAGTACAGTCAGTTTGTGAGGCCTATAACTACGCCTGGCCAGGGGAGATCCCATCTGCTCAAAGACTGACCAGGCCCCGTTTGCTAGCAAGTACTCCGGGAGGGTCTATCGTTGTTACCAGTAAAGACCCTGAACTACACCGTACCGTCTCTGAGTGGTTCCTGCTACCCCCATCATCCACGTCGGCTGCCCTGAGGCCATACCCCTCCCGTTGGGGGTTATACTATCACGCTGCACAATCCTACCACCGGCCTCAGCGGTCTGCCCTGCAGCAGCAGCTCCCTGGCTGCACTCAACGGGTGGCGTAGTCATCAACTATTTACTACTAATAGACTGCCGTCTAGTTTGACTCCCTGGGCACGGACCGGGTCACCGCCACGAGACTACAACCCTCTACTGATCCGGCTCCGGGTAGGCTCCCGCATGCGCAACGCAGCGCGACACAGGCCCAGGGGCGCGTCAGCAGCTCCTATGCAGGACCTCCTGATAGGACAGTCTAAGTCCAGAAGCCAAAAGCCACCCTTCAAGTGGGATAAACCGGAAGAGGAGTCCTTCCGCCATTTGAAGATGGCCCTCACGGGAGATGAGATCCTGGCCTACCCTGATTATGGCCAGCCTTTTATTCTCCACACAGACGCCAGTAATGTGGGACTGGGAGCCGTACTGTCACATAACCAACAGGGCAGAGAAAGAGTGATCGCGTACGCCAGCCGGAAGCTGAGGCCCACCGAGAGGAACCCGGAGAATTACAGCTCCTTCAAGCTAGAATTCTTTGCGGTGGTGTGGGCCGTAACGGAACGCTTCAAGCATTACCTGGCCTCCGCAAAGTTCACTGTGTATACGGATAACAACCCGTTAACACACCTAGACAGTGCAAGACTTGGTGCCCTGGAACAGCGGTGGATGGCCCGTCTCTCCAATTATGACTTCGTGATCAAGTACCGGGCAGGCAAAACCAATGCCAACGCTGACGCCCTATCGAGAATGCCTCACTTACCTGAAGGTGACGAAGACCCGGAAGAGCTGGAGGAGGTAGAACTCCCCGCGTTTCACCGGTATGGAGCCGCTCAATACTCCCACCGCGTGAAGGAGGAAGATTTAACAACCGTTATGATCAATCCCCTACCTCACCACAGCTGGGCCGAGACCCAAGATAGTGACCCTGCAATCCGCCTGGTGAAAGATCTGCTGACCCAGGAAGATGCCCGCTTAGGTCCGGATGCTCCAGAGGAAGCCAAGCAGCTATGGAAAGAGAAGAGCAAGCTGTTCCTCTACGAAGGCAAGCTGTGCAGATGACTTGTCAACCACCGGACACACGAGCTGACCTGGCAAGTCGTGGTCCCAAGGCGGGATGCAGCTATGGTCCTGGGGGCTTACCATGACAGAGCGGGGCACTTCGGTTGGAAGAAACTGGAGTTCCTGCTAAGAGGACGGTTCTTTTGGGTTGGCATGAGAGGGGCTGTAGAGAAGTGGTGCCGGGACTGTGGCCCTTGTAACTTAAGGAGAAAAGACCGCACCAGCCAGAAGACACCCTTGAAGCCCATCGTCACCCAGCAACCTCTTGAGCTGGTAGCTCTAGACCACGTCAAATTGGCTCCAAGCCGGTCAGGATACATCTACGCCCTGACAATCGTGGACCACTATTCCCGTTTTCTAGTGGTGGTCCCGGTGAAAGACTTGACAGCCCAAACGGCGGCCAGAGCCTTCCAGCAATACTTCTGCCATCCACACGGGTATCCGGAACAGGTCCTGACGGACCAGGGTCCAGCGTTCGAGGCTGAAATCTTCCAAGAGTTCTGCAACCTCTATGGCTGTAAGAAGATTCGGACAATGCCTTACCACCCACAAACCAACGGGATGTGTGAGAAAATGAACAATATAGTCATTGATCTCCTGAAGACGTTGTCCCTGGAGGAACGCAGCCTGTGGCCAGAAAAACTGCCGGATCTAATAGACTTATACAACCATATCCCGGTGAATGCTACAAACTGCACCCCGGCTTACCTGATGCAAGCTAGACCAGGTAAGCTGCCCGTAGACCTGGAGATGGGAGTCCTAACACCTGAGGACACCTCCCCGGATGAGGACTGGGATACGGAAAGGCAACTGCAGTACAAGAAGGTACAGGAGAGTGTGGAGAAGAGCCTGGCCCAGGTGAGAGAGAGGCAAGAAAAACTCTTCAACCAACACGCCCCTGCTGGTCCTCTAGAACCTGGTGAGCAGGTCCTGAAGCGAAAGAGAAGGCTTCACAAGTTGGACGACCAGTGGGAAAGGGAACCCTACACTGTACTGCAGTCTGATCACGACAACCCGAAGGTGTGCGTGATCACCAAGGATGGGGGAGAAACCACTAGTACCGTCTCTAGAGACCACCTAAAAAGGTGCCCCGAACAACTCCGTAGTGCAGAAGAGGATCAGAGTGACCTTGAACCCGCAGAGGACAAGGAAGAAATGATCAGCATCGTTCTTGGAGAGTTCCCTCAGTCCTGGACTCGAATAAACGATGCCATAGTGGTACCCGTCCTGCATTTCCTGCAACCGGCTCAGCAACAACCTACACCAGAGCCGGAAGGTGAAGAAGAGCAAGCAGTTCCAGAGGCAGAAGAGCCTGAACCAGCAGCCCAGGAGAGTCAACCCTCTGCTGACAGTGAGCCTGCCATGCCTGCGGTAAGCCAAAGGACCCGCAGACAGCTGCCTGCCCTACCTGTACACCCAGCTGGTAGCTGTACCCCTAACGCTAGTGGGGAAAGCCAGGTCGGTCCACCACCAGACAGTGGGTTAAGGAGGTCAACCAGGAGCACAAAGGGGCAGATACCGGCTCGCTGGAGAATATAGGGCGCACTAAAATTGTAAATAACCCTGTTGCCAAGTGTTGAAATGTTTGCAAAGTTACATGCATGATTGGTAATTCTGTGTTTCAGTTTCTTACAGTTACCGTACGGACTCAAAGGTTATGGACTTTTAATAACCGGGACTTTGTATGGACTGCGTTCGGAGCCTAACCAAGGAATGAACTAAGACTGTGAAGGACTTGGGGTAGGACAGACCCCCACCTGGTTAAGGCTCCCCGTTGTGTTGGTGATATGGACACCCGGTCACAGACCACACTGTGACCTTAAGAACTCAATCTGTGTGTCGTTTGTCTACTAATGTTTTATAGTCATGTATACACTGTGTTCCAAATTATTATGCAAATAATATTTTCTCAGATTTTCCCAAATTACCTATATGAATTGCAGTCATTGTAATTTTCCAGTCAAATAACTATTAGAGTACAATTGAAAGGTTTTTGTACAAACTGCCTATGATAACAGTATATTTTTAAAAAAATAAAAAACTCAAACTGCACTCAAAATGCATGTTCCAAATTATTATGCACAGCAGAGATTTCAACCTTTTCATTTTAATAAAGGACAAAAAAATGGTTATTTTTGAAATTATAAGCATTAGCAGGTTATTACAAACTGAAATCAAACAGTTTTCAGCTCAAAACTTTATTCTAGTTGATGTTACATTTGCACATAGGACCACTTGTTCGAAAGGAGCTTCTGAACTCTCTCGTCCATTAAATTTGTCAGGTTTTGGATGGTTTCTGCTTTAATTGTTTTGCATGAGGACAGAATACCCTCCCAGAGCTGTTGCTTAGATGTGAACTGCCTCCAGTCATCATAGACACTCCTTTTGATGATGCTCCAGAAGTTCTCAATGGGGTTGAGGTCAGGGGAGTATGGGTGCCACACCATAAGTTTGTCCCCTTTTATGCCCATAGCAGCCAGAGATGCAGATGTGTTATGTGCAGCATGAGACGGGGCATTATCATGTATGAAAATGATCTTGCTGTGGAATGCACGGTTCTTCTTCTTGAACCATGGAAGGAAGTGCTGTTTGAGAAACTCAACATACATTATGGAGTTCATCTTTATCCCTTAAGGGATCCTAAAAGGGCCAACAATCTCTCTCCCCATGATTCCAGCCCAAAACATTGCTCCACCTCCTCCTTGTTAGCGCCGTAGCAGTGTTTGCATGGTGTGTCCATCAACCAGTCATCCTCCACTCCATCCATCTGGACCATTGAGATCATTTCATGCATGATAATGCCCCGTCTTATGCTGCACATAACACATCTGCATCTCTGGCTGCTATGGGCATAAAAGGGGACAAACTTATGGTGTGGCACCCATGCTCCCCTGACTTCAACCCCATTGAGAACCTCTGGAGCATCATCAAAAGGAGTGCCTATGATGGCAGGAGGCAGTTCAAATCTAAGCAACAGCTCTGGGAGGGTATTCTGTCCTCATGCAAAACAATTACAGCAGAAACCATCCAAAACCTGACAAATTCAATGGATGAGAGAGTTCAGAAGCTCCTTTCGAACAAGGGGTCCTATGTCCAAATGTAACATCAACTAGAATAAAGTTTTGAGTTGAAAACTGTTTGATTTCAGATTGTAATAACCTGCTAATGCTTATAATTTCAAAAATGACCATTTTTTTGTTCTTTATTAAAATGAAAAGGTTGAAAACTCTGCTGTGCATAATAATTTGGAACATGTATTTTGAGTGCAGTTTGAGTTTTTTATTTTTTTTTAAATATACTGTTATCATAGGCAGTTTGTACAAAAACCTTTCAATTGTACTCTAATAGTAATTTGACTGGAAAATTACAATGACTGCAATTCATATAGGTAAATTGGGAAAATCTGAGAAAATATTATTTGCATAATAATTTGGAACACAGTGTATTATCTTTGTTTACTGTTTAGTCCCGGAGTACTAAATTCTACTAGGGGGGAATGTGTCACCCTGGCCTGGATGCCACAAATATAATAAAGCTGTGTCTGAGAGCAAGGGGGAGGTTCTGTGGTCAGGGGAACATTAGCATGCAATACCTCCTGTCTCAGGCCAGTAGGGGGAGCAGGCTGCCCCTATAAAAGCTGGAACTGGAGGCAGGGTTAGGGAGAACTGGACGACCTGTCTCTGGATTGAGAGGTGTCCCAGAGCAGTGAGGGACAGTTGTATTGCACCCTAAGAGGACGTGTGGCAGTAGGAGAGCCACAAGCCAGGGACAAGAGGTGAAGTGCGCCTGTCCTGGCAGACAAAGAACCAAATTTACCAGACTTTGGTGTCTGAGGCTGTGAGGATTCCACATCCTACAGCAGATAACCAGTCCACAGGGGACTGTATGTTCCTTGGCCTAAGAAGCCCGGAGGTTCCGCCACACCAGAAGGGACCAGCAAAGCCGTACCAGGCCGGGAATAGAAAGGGACCCAAGTTGCAGGCCATACGGGCAAGAAGACACGGTGAGCTCGGGAACGTGGGCTGTTACCCTATAAGGAGGAAATAGCCAGAAGGAACACAGAGAGCACGGTAGGCCTACACCCTCACCCTGACCAGGGCCAATTTCCCAAAGGCTCTCAGACATCCAGGTCCCCTCCTAGCCGGGACTGTTTGTGGGTCAGTTCACCTGTTCTAGTAAAGACCCTGGATTGCAACCTGTTATCTGTGTGCTCCTTGCTCCTCCAGCACTAACGGTACTGGGACGCCCTACACCATCACCCCCATCTTCCATTATACTGCCCTGGGGCCGCACTCTTCCCGTGGGGAGTCACACTATCCCAGCTGCATACATCATCAGCCCCAGCAGTCTACCTGGCAGCGGCGGTCCGCACTGTCCGCAATCCACGGGTGGCGTAGTCGGACACACCAACAGCGCGTCGCAGACTACCACTGGTCTGACCACCCTGAGCCACGGAGCCGGGTAGCCACTACTACCCCCATCGTTCCCCTATTGCCCGGATCCGAGTGCCCCACGGCCCAGGGGGCGAGTCACATATACATCACAGGAGACACTGGGGCTAGTGTATATACATCACAGGAGATGCTGGAGCTGGTGCATAGACATAACAGGAAACACTGGGGCTGATGTATATACATCACATGAGACACTGGGGCTGGTGTATATACATCACAGGAGATGCTGGGGCTGGTGTATATACATCACATAGAAGACACTGGGGTTGCAGCATCACACAAGAGAAGCTGGGGCTGCAGCATACACATCACATAGGAGTCTATGTAGCTGGAACATATACATCACATAGAAGACACTGGAGCAGGAGCATATACATCACAGGAGACTCTGTGGCTGGTGCATTTACAATACTGGTGATGCTGGGACTGGTGCATATACATCACAGGAGATGCTGGGGCTGGTGTATATACATCATGGAAGATGCTGGGGCTAGTGCACATACATCACATAGGATATGCTGGGGCAGAGGCGTGTGCATCATACAGGAAAAGCTGGGTCTGCGGCATATACATCACAAAGGAGACACTGGGGCTGGAGCATATACATGACATAGAAGACACTTGGGCAGGAGCATCTACATCACAGGGGACTCGGGCTGGTGCATTTACATTATAGGAGTTGCTGGGGTTGGTGCATATGCATCACAGGAGACACTGAGGCTGGTGTATATACATCACAGGAGATGCTGGGGCTGGAGCATATACATCACATAGGAAACGCTGGGCCTGGAGCATATACATGACATAAAAGATGCTGGGGCAGGAGCATATACATAATAGGAGATGCTGGGGCTGGAGCATATATAACACATAGGAGATGCTGTTGCTGGTGCATATACATCACAGGAGATGCTGGGGCTGGAGCATATACTTCATAGGAAATGCTGGGGCTGCTGTCTTCATCGGTAGGGCTGGAGTGCAAAGCACGCTGACTCTGCTCACAAAATAACCCTTTTTTACTTGCCAGCGCCGCTAAGATCTGCCCGCTCACACAACTATGGAGGTTGGCTCACACAACTATGTGCTGTATAACACGACTTAGGATGCACCCTGTTATCACAGACGCTGGAGCATTTGCCATTGTAAGTCAGGGTCTCTACAATAATTCAGCCGCACATACAGGTTTGCATTTTCAAAAGACATGGGCGATATAGCAGATATTTCCTGCTGATCTGAAGCCACTGATGGCGGCTCGCGCTGAAACGTGCATGGGGGCTGGTGCCATTCGAGCAGGAGGAGGCAATACTGGGTAAACAATGAAAATTCCCATTGCCCGTTTATATTTTCTATGACTCTTGACTGTATATGACTCGCCCAGGGGAATGGGGATGACTCGGTACCCAGGCCTTTAGCCTGGCCTTTTAGGGATGTCGCGGTGGTTGGCTCCCGGGCCCGTACCCTGGGGGTTGCTCCTTAAAAGCGTTTATGATTTGTTAAGTTAATAAAAGAGTTCGTGATGCCACCTGTGGCTTCTGGTGAAAATCACCAGCGCTGCGCAGTCCACTGAGGCCGGTGATAAGGCAGCTTGATGGTATAGCTCCCCACAGGTGGAGCTAGGCCTCAGGGCAGTGTAGGGAAAGGGAATGCAGGACAGGCGAGACCGAGCCGGGTCAGAGAAAGAACAGGGACAGACACGATAGTCACTTCAGTACCTTTTACTGATGGAAATTCAGGCACGTCCCGGAGCACTGTAGGGTGAAAGGTGCATGTCAGGATCCTCCCCAATGAGCGGATTTTGGGCCTCCTGTTCCTTGCCTCTGCGTAGTAAGTTTCTGACCTGCCTGGAGCTAGGCCTAACTTTGTCTCTGTCCTGCGCTGGCTGACCTTGTGGTAGGGCCTTTTCTTGGAGTGCACGCTCCCGACTTACGGGGCCTATGTGTCTCCTGGCTCTGTTACGTATCAGCACTTTAGCGATCCTGGGACTTGTAGTTCTCCAGGGATTCCGGTTTATCTTACTGGGTCGTGGAGATCCCGGTAAGCTTCGGACCTGGTGTCCGGTAACTGCTTCGGGGTGAGCCAATTAAGCTCCTCTGCCCCCTATGTACTAACTCTCCTCTTGCCTTCGGCCTACTCAGGCCCTCACTAGGCTACTCACACTAACGGCAGCTTGCCGCGCTTCACCGATCTTATGGCGCCGGCACACCTAAAGCTCACCTCTCTGAGCTACAACTGAGTCTTGACCTGGATAAGCTCCACTGCAGGATAGCAATTGCAGGAGCTGGAACAGGCTTTTGTCCTCTGAGGTAACTCTTCTCAGACTGCACTGGACTCACTGCTAAACCAGAATAGACTAGACTCAATTGTTTCTGCGTCTCACTCTGCAGCAACTAACTGCTGCCTGGCTCCACCTTCCCTATTTATCTATCCCTAACGGGCTCCCTCTGGTGGTCTGAGGTGGAAGGTGGAGATGTGTGAATGGTTATGGGGGCCTCTTGTGGAGGAATCCATCAATACACCCTTCTAGGATCTGTGATACCAAGCACAGCTGGGCGTCACATATACATTCCTTATCTCATCATAAAATGTCTCTGACCTGCCACCAGAACGTTATAGAGCAGGAGGAGATGATCAGATTGATATACATTTTTCAGGGAAAAGTTTCAATAAAACTTATATTTTATTTATTGAAATCCCTGGTTTTTGTATGTAAAGGAGTCCAGTGGGCAGTCCTACTAATGAATGCAGTCTTCCCTGTATGACTGTGCATGCAGAGATAGCTGTCAATCACTAGTACGACCGCCCACTTCATTCATAGGGATACAAATGGCAAGGATTTCAATGAATAAAATACAAGTTATACAGAATCTTTTCCCACAAACCTGTATATCATTCAGCTTCTCCTCCTCTATTCTGTTCTGTCCATAGATCGGACTGCATGTACAACATGACAGGTTCCATTTAACTGCTGTAACTTGTGTATAGGTGCTATTTATATACAGTGGGTGGAATAAGTATTGAACACATCACCAATTTTCTAAGTAAATATATTTCTAAAGGTGCCATTGACATGAAATTCTCACCAGATGTCAAAAATAACCCATCCAATCCACACAGGCAAAGATATCAAACCATCGATGTCCAAGTTATGGGCAATAATGAGAAATAACACAGGAAAAAAGTATTGAACACATGACAAAAGAGAGGTGCAAGAAGCATTGGAAGGTCATGAGCTGAAATCTATCAGTAATTAGAAAGCAATCCTGTCACTTAGTGAAAAATAATATCAGCTGGCTCAATTGATGGCCTATAAAAAGGTATCTCATTACCAAGGTGCCACACAATAAATTCTCTCATCATCTCATGATGGGTAAAACCAGTGAGCTGTCTCAAGACCTTTGCAACCTTATTGTTGCAAAACATACTGATGGAATTGGCTACAGAAGAATTTCTAAACTACTGAAAGCTCCAGTGAGCTCTGTTGGGGCCATAATCCAGAAGTGGAAAAACATAAACCGGCCATGATCAGGTGCTCCCTGCAAGATTTCAGACAGAGAAGTGAAAAGCATTATCAGAAGAGCTGTCCAAGAGCTAAGAACCATCTGGAGAGCTACAGAAAGACCTGGAATCAGCAGGTATAATTGTTTCAAATAAAACTATAAGTAATGCACTCAACCTCCATGGTCTGTGTATAGCCTATCTACCTGGAGCACCTGCCAGTTACCTGCCGTGCCCTCCAGCCCTTCAACCCGGAGCACCTGCCAAGTAACCTGTCGTGCCTGCCTGCTTGCCTACCTGGAGCACCTGTCGGGCTATTAGCCGTACCTGCCTGCTTATCTACCTGGACCACCCGCCAGCCTGCCTGCCATGCTCATCCACTGTACCGGTCAGTTCCTGCCATCTGACCCATTGGAGTCACCTGCTCTCACACAAAGTCGGTCCCAGAGTGGCACCTGGTCCACCTGCCCGGTCCCTCCCTGGTTCATGGAGTCGACTAAGCCGCCGTGTGACCTTGGTCGGTCCGAGTAGGCACTTAGTCATGCCCCTCTGGTCCCTCCTTGCACCGAAGCACAGAGGTTCCACCACCCGGAGCCGTAACAGTCTGTATGCATGCTCACTACGCAAGACTCCATTGCTGAACAAAAAGCATGTTCAAGCGCGTTTAAAGTTTGTTCAACAACATTTGGACAAGCCTGTGAAATACTTGGAGAATACAGCCTGGTCAGATGAGACCAAAATTGAACTCTTTGGATGCCATAATACACACCATATTTGGAGGCCAAAAGGCATATCACCCACAAAAACACCATAGCAACGGTGAAGTTTGGAGGTGGGAACATCATGGCGTGGGGCTGTTTTTTAGCATACGGCACTGGCAAACTTCATATAACTGAAAGAAGGATGAATGGACAAATGTACCCAGACATTCTTGATAAAAATCTGCTGCCATCTACCAGGATCATGAGATGAAAAGAGGGTGGATATTTTAGCAAGACAATAATCCCAAACACACAGCCAAGGAAACTCTCAATTGGTTTCAGAGAAAGAAAATAAAGCTGCTAGAATAGCCCAGCCAATCACTGGACCTGAATCCAATACTTTTTCCCTTTGTCATTTCTGATTATTACACATAACTTAATTTATGGACATCTATGGTGTGATTTCTTTGCCTGTGTGGATTAGATAGGTTGTTACCTACATCTGGTGAGAATTTCATGTCAATAGCACCTTTAGAAATATATTTACTTAGCAAATTGGTGATGTGTTCAATACTTATTTCACCCACTGTAGACAAGCATAAGCCCTTCTAACTATTCTGTTTTACTATAAACTGCGCCAGGCGCATTGCTAGGGTCTTAAAAGATCAGGGGCTCAAACCCCAATGGACGTCTTCCCATACACACCCCGCAACTTAAACAAAATCTGTCATCTCCAAAAACGCTATTTACCTGCTGATATAGGGGCAATCTTCAGGTAAAAATAGCGATTAAATCACATCTGACTGGCTCACTGCAGCAGCGACTCCTGTGTACAAAAAATGTGGACGTCCGAATGAGGCCTGATGACATTTCAAGACACAAAATGTGTAAGATTTTTTTGGTTCCCACTCTATTCTTTTCCATCTGCTGATCCAGAATTATAGCTATGATTTCCTTCAACTGTGGCAAAAATTATGTTCAATGTCTTTCAAGACAAGGCATTCCCAGCACATGCCCTGGCATTCTTCCCAATGGCCATATTTCCCCTAAAGTGGCTTGCATTCATTTTCCCACATTGACCTTCCATTACTCACAGAAACGTATGCAAAGTAAAATAATGCAAAGTACAATGGGAGGAGATGAAGTTTATTGCTGTGGATTTAGTGCAGATTTTTGGATTTGCATCATAGTGTAGAATCGAGCAATATCCAACAATACCATCCTCAGTAAACTTGAGTCATCAAAGGATTAGCAAAAGGATTATTCCCAAAACAATAAGTTTTCCCCTAAAAAACAAAACAAAAACAATGAATAACATTCTGATTACTGGGGGTCCGACCAGTAGGTCACCCCTGAAATTTCGAGAGCAGAGCCTCGTCTTGAATGGAGTGGAAATGCACATGCTCAACCTCCGCTCTATTCATTGTGTATTGGACTGCCGAGAAGCCAAGGACAGTGTTCCACTATTTTTGGCAGTCCCATACACAATGAATGGAGTGGAGGTCAAGCATGGCCACCTTTGTCCCTCTCTGCAGATCCTGGAGCATTGTTGGGAGTCCCAGCGGTCAGATCCCCAATAATGAAAAAATTATCCCCTTTAAGAAATTATTTCGGACCCTAATGAAGCTGGGTACACCTCCCCTGGGGCTGTAACTGCAATAGTCGTCATCTCCAAGTTTTCCCAGAAATCTATATAATCAGGAAGCCGCTGAACATAGTTTTTAACAGCTTGACCGAAAAGGACAACTCAGTGAGTGGATGATGAGACGCAGATTTCAGGACTTTTTCTTAAAAATTTCATTGAAGAACATTACAGTCAGATCTCCCTTAGATTGAAATGGCTGATAACTGAGAACAATAGATCTTTCTCCACTACACGGGAAATGGAAGTAATATAGATTTAAGGTCCTGTGCGCCTGTAACCGATATCTGCACTTTGTTCTTGAATGTATAGTGGGTATTAGCCTAGAATCACCTTACCAGCATGAGCCTGATCTCCTAATACCGGAGCTGCTATTACCTCCGGCTCATTAGTACTGTACTGTTGCCTTGGATGAACCGCTCACAGTAGGTAAGGGGATACCCTATGGATTTGCTTTGACCTTCTTTTTTTTTAAATTTAATAGGCTGCATTGGAGCGGGGGGGGGGGGGGGGCTGCACAATTTATAGCATGCACCACCCATCCCCCTACTTGTACGCTGGCTATATATAGCTGGGCCTTCTGCAGCTGCATACATACAGCACTCGCTTTCCCAGCTGTCACCACTTCAGCATGCACATGGGGCCGGCACGTAGCACAGGGACAGGAGAGGCCTATTATATAGGCAACAATATCCAAGGCTCAGGAGAAAACAGAAGAGAGCAATCCGCATCTGTAGGGGAATAATATTGCTTCTAACGGGGTCTGGACTTCTCACACATTGTGACTGCTGTATTATAGGCCCATACGGTACTGCCGTACGCCTCCGAATTCATGTGAATGCATGGAGATTTTTCTATGGATTCATAAAATAACCTTTAGGAAAAAAAATATGACTTATTCAACCTCCAAAGTCTTGAGAATGCTGTGTGGTATGGAGGCAATAGTATAAACCTCCCAACTTTAATGGATAGGAAAAAAGGGACAAAATGTGGGATTTTTACTACTAAACCCTTGACTTTGCTCAGTCCTTTTTGTGCGCCCACATAGAAATAGTGCCCCTTAACGAAGCCCCTTGTTCGCAAAGTTTGATACCCCTTTTATGGCCACTTGCATAACTATAACTTCCCCACCATGCTCCTCCACACAGAATGATGACCCCACATACAATCAGTGCCCCATTACACACATAGAATGATGCTCCCAAACCCACAGTATGATGCCCCCTCAGTGCCCTTCCCATATAGTATGATGCCTCGCCAAACCTTCCAACTCAACCACTCCACTGTATCCCCCACACAATATGATGCTCCAACAATGGCCATCCCACATAGTACGATGTCCCACACACAGTGATACCCACACAGTATGATGTCCCACACACAGTATGATGCCCCCTCAGTGCCCTTCCCATATAGTATGATGCCTCACAAAGCCTTTCAACACAACCACTCCACTGTATCCCCCACACAATATGATGGTCCAACAATGCCCATCCCACACAGTATGATGTCCCACACACAGTGATGCCCACACACTATGGTGTCCCACACACAGTTTGATGCCCCCTCAGTGCCCTTCCCATATAGTATGATGCCTAACAAAGCTTTCCAACACAACCTTCACTGTATACCCCACGCAATATGATGCTTTAACAATGCCCGTCCCACACAGTATGATGTCCCACAAACAGTTTGATGCACCCAATGTCTGCCACACAGTGTAATGCCCCTGTGGCACCCCAGGTCTGGTCGCCACAGTGGCAGCAATGTCATGTCTGAGAGCAGGTGGGAGGTTCCCTGGTTGGGGACAATTAGCATGCAGCACCTCCTGCCTCAGTCCAGGGAGGGGAGAAACCTGCCCTTTATAAACTGGATCTGGGGCGGGGTTAGGGAGACCAGTTAGAGACAAGTTCCAGTGAAGTTACAAATAGGGACAGGTCATCAGCAGGCTGAGGAGTCCCTGTAGGCAGAGGGGGAACACGAGGCCAGGAGGGGAGCTAGCAGAGCTCATCCTGGCTAGAGACTTACAAAGCCGGACACTGGAGTCCGAGGCTGTGAGGGTTATAAGCCCAGCAGCAGAAAACCACCACGCAGGGGACTTCAAGTCCTCTGGCCCAAGGAAGCCCGGAGGCTCAGCCACACGAGAGGGACCACTACTGCCCCGGAGGGGTGAGAGGTATGGAAGGCCCGAGTCGCCAGTCATATGGGTGAGAACAACACGGTACACTCAGAGACGTGGGCTACCACTACACTACAGCGGGATAGCCAAGAAAGAGTGAAGCCAGCACGGGATTTCCCAGTTGCTCTCAGACTGACCAGGCCTCCATTGTTAACCTGTATTCCGGATGGGTCCCTTAATACCACCAACAGTAAAGACCCTGAATCGCATGACAGACTCCGTGTGGTTACTGCTGCTCCCGCGCACCATCACCACCAACTTCCCTATTTTCTGCCCTGGGGCTATACTCCTCCCTTGGGGAGTTATACTACCCTCAGCTGCACCGACAAGACCAGCCTCAGCGGTCTGCCCTGCAGCGGCGGTTCACTCTGACCGCAATCCACGGGTGGCGTAGTCGGACATTCAGCATATAGACTGCCATTTGGTTTGACCGCCCTGGGCACGGACCGGGACCGCGCCACGCAAAGACTACAACCCCCAGCATTCACAACGGGTCCGGTACCGGGTATCCCCACACACACACGGCTCAGGGGGTGCGTCAACTTTGGCGTAGTCGGCAGGATTTCGTGCCCGCCACCAACGGGTACTGCGTGCCTGAAGAAAGACTGTAATACTTACCTTGGTGGAGTTTCCCGCCATCCGCAGCCGTTTCCCGCCATCCGCAGCCATTTTCCCGCCATCGGGCGCCATCTTTGGGACGCCGCGCGGGAAGAAAAGGGGCGTGGACGACGAAAGCGCGCGAGAACTGGAGCCCCGCCTTACGCATGGACGCTGCGCAAGGTCCTGAAAGGAGCCGAGCGGACGCTGACGTCACCAGGACGCGACGCAAGGTCCTCAACCCCGATGGTCACCTGCGGGGCCGCGGCCTACAGAAGAAAAGCAACGGAAGGTAGGCCACGGTTGACTAGGGGGGAAGAAGATGTTGGAAGCGGAGGGAACTGCCACCGCCAGAGCAGTAATGCCGTTCACGATGCCTTACATCACCGGAGCGGCCTGGTTGCCTCAGTACTCAGGGGAGTCGCATACCCTGAGCGACTTTAAAGAGAGACTATATAGCCTATTTAAAGTATACCCCCTGACGGAGGAACAAAAAGTGAGCATACTGATAGGCCAGTTAACCGGCGCGGCCCAACGAGAAGTAAAGTCCTGGTCAGTCAGGGACAAGGGGACCGTAAAGGAGATTTTAGCCCGTCTAAAGGACACCTTTGATACCCACACCTCAGCAGAGATCAAAATGAGATTTTATGGGTGCAAGCAGCGGGTCCAAGACAGTATAAGAGACAATTCTTTGAATTTGCAAGAGGCCCTGAGAGCTATTAAGCAGGCAGACCCTGACAGTGTGCGGAATGCAGATAAACTGCTGACTGAACAATTCATTGAGGGTCTACTGTCCAGCGCCCACCGAACCCAGTTACGCCTAATAGCCCTGCAGAACCCTGAGCTAGACTTTGCGCAGTTTAAGGACAGAGCCATCCGGGTACTCCGAGAACCCGCACCCGGTGGCGTTGCGGCCTCCAGGCGCCCTGCTATCACTTATCACCAGGAGGCGGTGCCCCAGTCTACAGAACCTGCAGGAGCCAATGTACAGACTATGAATAGTACCCCGTCTACAGACCTGCACCATCAGGTCCAAGAACTGACCAAAAGCGTTGCCGCACTAACCAGGACTGTGGAGTCGTTACAGGTATCCTCTCCAGGAAAGATCCAGCTGGCTACCAGTCCGGAGGACGTCCCGTGGCGCCGACAGAAGAGGATCCCACCGTCCAGAGGGAAGCTAACGGACCGCTATGACCAGGATGGACAACCCCTCTGCCGCCGCTGCAGCCAGCCAGGACATATCGCGAGGTACTGTAATTTAATCGTAATTTAAACAAGCCCAACCTGGGGCAGAGGGCCAACCCCCATGCTTAAGATCATCAGGCCCGTCAAACTGGCGTGACAAGTATGTGGGGGGACGACCGGTCTTGCCTGTGGTGCTGGATGGCATTCCCATGAGTGCACTGTTGGACACCGGGTCACAGGTAACCACCATCCCCTATATACTTTTCAAGCGGTACTGGGATGACACGGATATTACCCGCTACCCAGATAACGACTTGAGCATCATCGCCAGCAATGGTCAGCCCGTGCCGCAGGTGGGGTTCAAAGAGGTGACCATCAAAATTGGTAAAGTTGAACTGCCGGCGCAAGGACTGATTATTGTGGACATTGACCGTCGTGAAAGTCACCCTAAAATAACCTTGGGTACTAACGTTATTGAAAATTGTCTTTCAGAGATAATTGGTATATTACAGCAGGTTTCAATGAATGCCAGCTCCAGCAGGCAGTGTGTCTTACAAAAAGAGATCAGAGCCCTGATGAAGCGGCAACAGGTAGAACTGTCTGGTTGTGAGATTGGTAGCGTTAGGATGAGTGACCCGTTCCCTATCGCCATGCCCCCATAAAGTGAAATGATGATCTGGTGCCAGACTGCAATCGAGTTAAGAGGTAGAGACTACCAAGCTATGGTAGAACCCGTTTACTCAGACAGTAGGCCCACCATTTTGACATCACGGGGGGTGGTTGATGTCCACCATGGGAGGGTACCAGTCCGCATCCTAAATATTGGGAAAGAGAAGTACACTTGCCCCGGTATGCCACTCTAGCCAAATTGTTCACCATTAACCAAAACTCTGTAAAAGCTGTGGAACCCTTGCCTCCATCTTCACCAGAGGAGGGTAATGGCTCCAAGAAACAAATGGAGGACTGGTGTCAGAAACTGCATGTGGGCACCGACTCCACTTCCTCACACCAAAAACAGGGAGTCTACCGGGTGGTGCAGGAGTACGAAAGAGTCTTTAGCAAACATCCGCTAGACTTTGGGCAAGTAAAGGGGGTGGAACACCAAATCCCCACAGGAGACCATCCACCCATAAAAGAGAGATACCGGCCTGTACCCCCTGCACACTATCAGAATGCCAAGGGTATGTTGCGAGAAATGAAGGAGGCTGGGTGATCAGGGATAGCTGTAGCCCCTGGGCAGCTCCTCTAGTTCTTGTAAAAAAGAAAGATGGCACGATGAGGATGTGTGTAGATTATAGAAAGGTCAACAGAATAACACGCAAAGATGCGTACCCGTTACCTAGGATAGAGGTGTTTTGGCTGCATTAAAATCTGCTAACTTCTTCTCTACTTTGGATCTCACTAGCGGGTACTGGCAGGTTCCTGTAGCAGAGTCAGACAAGGAGAAGACCGCCTTCACCACCCCGATGGGTCTCAGTGAATTCAACTGTATGCCGTTCGGACTTTGCAACACACCAGGGACCTTCCAGAGGCTGATGGAGTGCTGTCTGGGGCACAAAAATTTCGAGACGGTCCTACTCTACCTGGACGATGTCATCGTGTATTCCAAGACCTATGAGGACCATCTAAAGCACCTGGCAGAGGTGTTCGATGCCCTGGCAAGCTTCGGTCTAAAGGTGAAACCCTCCAAGTGTCATCTACTGAAGCCAAAAGTACAGTACCTGGGACACGTGGTGAGTGCTGACGGAGTAGCCCCAGACCCTGACAAGATCACGGTGATTAAGGACTGGCCAAGACCCTCCAGCCTAAAGGAAGTGCGGCAGTTCCTCGGGTTGGTAGGCTACTACCGAAGATTCATCTCCGGGTTCACCAAAATGGCAGCCCCTATGCAGGACCTCCTGTTAGGTCAGTCAAAGACTAAAAGTCAGAAGCCGCCCTTTAAGTGGGACAAGCTGGAGGAGGAGTCTTTTCGCCAGCTGAAGATGGCCCTCACGGGGGATGAGATCCTGGCCTACCCTGATTACAGTCAGCCTTTTATCCTCCACACCGACGCCAGTAACGTGGGGCTAGGAGCCGTACTGTCCCAGATCCAGCAGGGCAGAGAACGGGTAATTGCTTATGCTAGCAGAAAGCTGAGACCCACAGAGAGAAACCCTGAGAATTATAGCTCCTTCAAGCTAGAGTTCCTGGCAGTGGTGTTGGCGGTCACCGAACGCTTCAAGCATTACCTGGCTTCTTCTAAGTTCATTGTGTACATGGACAACAACCCGTTGACACACCTGGACACTGCAAGACTTGGTGTCCTAGAGCAGAGATGGATGGCCCAGCTGTCCAATTATGAATTTACTATCAAATACCGGACAGGGCGCGCAAATGCCAACGCAGATGCATTGTCCAGAATGTCTCACTTGCAGGACGGGGGAGAGGATCCAGAAGAACTGGAAGAAATTGAACTCCCTGCATTCCACCATCATGGGATCACCCAGTGTTCCCACTGCGTAAAGGAGAGGTGCTCTGCCACCGCTACGTTCAATCCCTTACCCCACCACGGCTGGGCTGAGACACAAGATAGTGACCCCGCAGTCTGCCTGGTAAAAGAGATGTTGACCCAGGCTGATGCCCACCTTGATCCGGATGCTCCAGAAGAGGCCAAACAGCTGTGGAAGGAGAGGAGCAAGCTGTTTCTCTACGAGGGGAGGCTGTGCCGCAGAACCGTCAACTCTCGAACACACGAGCTGACCTGGCCGGTAGTGGTCCCAAGGCGGGATGCGGCTATGGTCCTAGAAGCATACCATGACGGAGCAGGGCACTTTGGATGGAAGAAGCTGGAGTTCCTGTTGCGTGAGCGGTTCTTCTGGGTAGGCATGAGAGGGGCTATAGAGAGATGGTGCAGAGACTGTGGGCCGTGCAACCTAAGGAGGAAGGACCGTGCCAGCCAGAAGACTCCCCTGCGGCCCATCATCACAAAGCAGCCCCTTGAGCTGGTGGCCCTGGACCACGTAAAGCTGGCTCCAAGCCGATCGGGATACGTCTACGCCCTCACAATCGTAGATCACTACTCCCGATTCCTAGTGGTGATCCCTGTCAAAGACTTAACAGCTCAGACGGCCGCCAGAGCCTTTCAGCAGCATTTCTGCCATCCACACGGGTATCCGGACCAAGTGTTGACTGATCAAGGTCCAGCGTTCGAGGCTGAAGTCTTCCAGGAATTCTTCAACCTGTATGGCTGCAGGAAGATAAGGACGACGCCTTACCACCCCCAAACCAACGGGATGTGTGAGAAAATGAACCAGGTAGTACTAGACCTGCTCAAGACGTTGCCCCTGGAGGAACGCAGCCTGTGGCCTGAGAAACTGCCGGATCTGGTGGACTTGTATAACCATATCCCAGTGGGTTCTACCAACTGCACCCCAGCTTATCTAATGAGAGCAAGACCTGGTAAGCTGCCAATTGACCTGGAGATGGGAGTCCTGACACCCGAGGAAACCTCACCAGAAGCAGACTGGGACACAGAACGACAGCAGCAGTACCGGAAAGTACAGGAGAGTGTGGAGCGAAGTCTGTCTCAAGCAAGAGAGAGGCAAGAGAGGAATTACAACCAGCATGCTCCTGCTGCTCCCCTGGCACCTGGAGAGCAGGTCTTGAAGAGGAAGAGACGGCTCCACAAGTTGGATGACCAGTGGGAGAAAGACCCATACACCGTACTGCCCTCAAGCCATAAGAACCCAAAGGTATGTGTTATCAGTAAGGATGGAGGAGAGACCCCAGCCACTGTCTCCAGGGACCACCTGAAGAAGTGTCCCGAGCAGCTGCAAAGCGCTGATGAAGACCAAGATAGCCCTCAACCCGCAGAGGAAAGGGAAGAAATGGTCAGTACAGTGCTCGGAGAATTTCCCCGGTCCTGGACACAAATCAACAATGCTATAGTGGTACCCGTCCTTACCTTTCTCCAGCCAGCCCCTCAAGGGCCTGCAGAAGAGCAAGTAGTGTTGGAAGAGCAAGTGGCCCCGGAGGCAGAAGAGTACATACCAGCAGCTCAGGAGAATCAACCCTCTGCTAGTAGTGAACCTGCCATGCCCGTGGTGAGCAAAAGAGTACGCAGAAAGCAGCCCAACCTACCCATAACATCTGCAAACACCTCTAGTGCAGACACGAGCACACCCAGTACACAGGGGGTGGAAACAGGGGACCCGAATTAAGTACCACCAGACAGTGGGTTACGTAGGTCCACCAGGAGCACTGGAGGTCAGATGCCCGCTCGCTGGAGAATTTAAAATGTAATATAAATACCTGTATATTGCAAATGTTTTATGTTTGTTGCCTGCGTACTAATTATGTTTTTCTAGTTACCCGACAGGGTTCATGGACTAACAGGTTGCGGACATTGAATAGCCGGAACTGTACCTTGTACATAGTTGCACCTGGTAAGGTGCCCTCTTTTGAAGACGACCACAGAACACAAAACCCGTGGAGGTGGCTGAAGACGTGGTCCAACTCCGGATCATCAAAGCCCTGTAGCCACCCCAGGGCCTACGTGGAGGGTTTGGGACGGGTCCCTCAAAGTGCATCTTGGGTGACAATGACACCTGGTTACGGGAGCGCCGTGACCTAAAAAGACTAAACTTCTTGTATATATGTTACTGTATTGTTATTACCTGTTGTGTTTTTGCAAAATATGTTTAGTCCCGGAGTACTAAATTTCACTAGGGGGGAATGTGGCACCCCAGGTCTGGTCGCCACAGTGGCAGCAATGTCATGTCTGAGAGCAGGTGGGAGGTTCCCTGGTTGGGGACAATTAGCATGCAGCACCTCCTGCCTCAGTCCAGGGAGGGGAGAAACCTGCCCTTTATAAACTGGATCTGGTGCGGGGTTAGGGAGACCAGTTAGAGACAAGTTCCAGTGAAGTTGCAGATAGGGACAGGTCATCAGCAGGCTGAGGAGTCCCTGTAGGCAGAGGGGGAACACGAGGCCAGGAGGGGAGCTAGCAGAGCTCATCCTGGCTAGAGACTTACAAAGCCGGACACTGGAGTCCGAGGCGGTGAGGGTTATAAGCCCAGCAGCAGAAAACCACCACGCAGGGGACTTCAAGTCCTCTGGCCCAAGGAAGCCCGGAGGCTCAGCCACACGAGAGGGACCACTACTGCCCCGGAGGGGTGAGAGGTATGGAAGGCCCGAGTCGCCAGTCATACGGGTGAGAGCAACACGGTACACTCAGGGACGTGGGCTACCACTACACTACAGCGGGATAGCCAAGAAAGAGTGAAGTCAGCACGGTAGGCCTACAAACTCCCCCTGACCAGTGGGATTTCCCAGTTGCTCTCAGACTGACCAGGCCTCCATTGTTAACCTGTATTCCGGACGGGTCCCTTAATACCACCAACAGTAAAGACCCTGAATCGCCTGACAGACTCCGTGTGGTTACTGCTGCTCCCACGCACCATCACCACCAACATCCCTATTTTCTGCCCTGAGGCTATACTCCTCCCGTGGGGAGTTATACTACCCTCAGCTGCACCCACAACACCAGCCTCAGCGGTCTGCCCTGCAGCGGCGGTTCACTCTGACCGCAATCCACGGGTGGCGTAGTCGGACATTCAGCATATAGACTGCCATTTGGTTTGACCGCCCTGGGCATGGACCGGGTCCCCGCCACGCAAAGACTACAACCCCCAGCATCCACAACGGGTCCGGTACCGGGTATCCCCACACACACACGGCCCAGGGGGCACGTCACCCCCTCAGTGCCCTATCACACAATATGATGTTGGCACATGAAACCCCTTACAATGTTCCCCCCACACACATTATGATACCTCACAGTGCCTTCTTCAACCCCAGTATGGTTCTCCTACTCCCCACTGGCAAATAAAAAAAATGCTCAGTGCTATTCCCATGATGACATCCACTCTGGCATGCTGTGTCTATGTGCCCCAGCATAGGTGATTTGTTCCTGCCACTGATCACAAGAGCAGGGATCCCGAGTTTCCTGTTTGAATATAGTGGTGGTCGAGCATGCACACTGCAGCTGTATTTAAAGGGAACCTGTAATGTAAAAAAAGCTATTAACCTACATATATGGGGTTAATCTGTAGGTTAATAGCATTCTGAAGCCGTAGGACCACTGCACTGAAAGCCGGCTACTGGGAGGAAATTCCGTTTATTCCTCCTGACAGCCTCCAGCTTTCAGTCATAGAGGCGCGGCTTCAGTTACCGCTCAGTGCTTAGTGAGCGAGGGCTTGGCAGTGCATCAGTGTGGAGCCTGCTGTGAGTCAGTGCCAGGGCGCGGTTACAGCCATTGCTCACTATGGACAGAGTGATGACTGAAGCTGTGCCTCTCAAGAAAACAAAACAAAAAAAACCCAAAAAAAACTGACTGTCAGAAAAATATTAGGAAAATATTAAGAATTTCTCCCTCCCAGATCCCTCTTCATCCCGCCTCCCCTATAGTATTTGTCAAAGGAGAAGAGCTGACACTTTCTTTATTTGCGTCTATGCAAATTAGTCCACACTGCAGAAGTAGCTTGTAAGCAAATGCTAGCACAAAAGGTACAACTGACCCAATTAATGTGCGAGTGTTTTCCAGTGACACAGGCTTGTGAGAAATTTACAGCTAGATGAGGAAAATGTACTCCCGGGCTTCAAAGGGATTTCAACAGAAATCTTTAACTGGGCCAGCGCCGACGCGAAATACGAAATATCTCAAGTTCCATACGTCCGATAATAATGGGACCTATATTTTAGTGGTAGGGTCAGCCAAGGAACAATATGCTTATTTTTCCGTAGCTGTGAGCCCCTTCGGGGAGCAGTAACGCAAGAGTAGCAAAATAGCAGACCACAACTATGTCATGTGTGGTCTCTAAAGAAAGGCAAATTCATAATGGATATTATGGCGTCATTTGCAAGCTTCTGCGATCAACGAGTGATAATGGTATGATCTGCAACATTGGCTAAGGAAAGATGGGGAGAGCTGTCCCTACAGTAAGACTAATCTGAGCCCCTACGTTGTAGCGGGCTACCTGTTCCTTGTGAACAGAACCGCCTTCGTCCTCGGCTAGTCTGAACGGAGACCTATAGAGAAAGGGAGGGGTCCCTAAAGGAACTAAGGACTGGGACAAAAATGGGACACCTCCTAACAGAAGTTGTTGCAGAGCAAAAGATAAACTGACAAAAAGTACTAGAGGTCCCAGAGGACCACGCAAACTAGAGAGAGATAGGCACGAAAGCACCAGGCTAGAGAGACAGTCAAAACAACACTGAAGTCCAGCAAAGTCAGAAGGGCGGAGCTGGAATATATAGGCAGCTGGTCATGTGACCGCAAAACACAAGATAGCAAAAACTTACAGGAGGGTTCTAACAGTACCCCCTCTTCTATGAGGATCCTCCGGATCCTCCAGGCCCAGGTCTATCAGGAAACCTCCTGTGGAAAGCTCTGACAAGTCTAGGGGCAGAGACATCATCCGCCCTTACCCAGGAGTTATCCTCGGGACCGAAACCTTTCCAAGCGACGAGATACTGCAATCTCCCTCTATGCCCTCTGGAATTCAGGATACGAGGAATTTCATATACGCCGTCTTCCACCACCGGAGGAACTGTGACAGTGGCATCCCTATCCGATACATCAGCCTTTTTCAACAAGGAAACATGAAACACAGGATTAATCTTCCAGGAGGTGGGGATCTCCAACCTAACAGCAGACTGGTTAACCACGTGAAGCACCTTAAATGGCCCCACAAACTTCGGACCCAATTTTTTAGAGGGAATCCTCAACCGCAGATTCTTTGAGGACAACCAAACCATGTCACCCACAGTAAACAAAACCTCTTTACGTTTCCTGTTAAAATACTTCTTGGACTTTTTGTTAGCCTCTTGAAGGTTACAATGTACATTAGTCCAAACTCTCTCCAAATCACCGGAAAAATTCTCCTCCTCCGGCAGGGGCGTACATAGGAATCATGGGGCCCCATAGCAGAAGCTCTAATTGCCCCCCCCCCCAAAAAAAAAATTAAAATAATTGTCGGGGTCACCAAAGATCAGATCTCACAACTTTCCATCCTTTACACAGTAATTTTCCTCCTGCTGACGTCCTAGATCTCTCTTTCATTGCCCCATAAAGTGTGATGCCAATAAAAGGGCCCCCCCAAACACAGTATGAAATCCCATGGTGAATTCCTCCACATGCACAGTATAATGACCCTACTGTACCCCACCTCAACTCCCAGGGTAAAGTATGCTGACCCCAACACAGTATGATCCCCCAACTGTGAGTCGCTAGAGAGGATGGTACATAATAAGGGAAGGCGCTACACATAATAAAAGAGGAAACTATATAACTAAGGATGGCGCTATACATAATAAGTGAGTACACTATATACTAAGGGACTGTGCTATACATAATAAGGCTACATTCCTGCATCTGTGTGCAGTGTCAGTGTGCTGCCCTGTTTTACTGACGCATTGAGCATGTCCTATTCTAATCCTCAAAATCGGATCAGAACCGGACATTCTCTGACCCTCTTAGATCTCATTCTCAGATCTGTGATTTTCATGGATGTGTGAATGGATCTATAAAACTGTACGAGTCCGTGGACCATCCGATAAAAAGATCTGGCAGCACACGGACATTTCACACAAATGTGAGAATGGGGCCTAAGGGATTTTACAGATAACATTATCACTTCAACTCACACAGTGCAGATACAGAATAATATTTACATCCAGTCACTTACCGCTAACGTCTCGTCTGATCAAAGTCGGTTTGTGCTGCTTCTTCTCCATCTGGTCAGACCTTCATGTCGACATCTCCCAGCCACGACTCGTCTTGTCACGATGATCTCCAGCCTACAAAATAACAAGGTCACATATTGTATGCATACATGTGTCTCCCCCGCTCTGCACCCCTGAATACAGATATGTACCTCCCCATTAATATACTATTAGCCACTTAGTAATCAAAATATAAAGTGATAAGCACCACTGTGCCCCCCATTAACTATAACCTGCACCGGCCAATAATATAAATTATTCAGTCTCCGTGACTCTCTCCAATTAACTGTAAGGTTATGTGCACACGGAAAACATACAAGGCTTCACAGTACGAGCAAAGTGAAACCCCCATAATTGCTCTCTCCCAGCACCCCCATCATTGCTCTCTCCCAGCACCCCCGTCATTGCTCTCTCCCAGCACCCCCGTCATTGCTCTCTCCCACCACCTCCATCATTGCTCTCTCTCAGCACCCCCATCAATACTCTCTCCCAGCACCCCCGTCATTGCTCTGTCCCAGCACCCCCGTCATTGCTCTCTCCCACCACCTCCATCATTGCTCGCTCTCAGCACCCCCATCATTACTCTCTCCCAGCACCCCCGTCATTGCTCTGTCCCAGCACCCCGGTCATTGCTCTGTCCCAGCACCCTCATCGTTGCTCTCTTCTAGCACCCCCATCATTGCTCTCTCCCAGCACCCCTATCATTGCTCTCTCTCAGCACCCGCATCATTGCTCTGTCCCACCACCCCCATCATTGCTCTCTCCCAGCCCCCATTATTGCTGTCCCAGCACCCCCATCATTGCTCTGTCCCAGCACCTCCATCATTGCTCTCTCCCAGCCCCCCATCATTGCTCTGTCCCAGCACCTCCATCATTGCTTCTCCCAGCACTCCCATCATTGCTCTCTCCCAGCACCCCCATCATTGCTCTCTCTCAGCACCCGCATCATTGCTCTGTCCCACCACCCCCATCATTGCTCTCTCCCAGCCCCCATTATTGCTCTGTCCCAGCACCCCCATCATTGCTCTGTCCCAGCACCTCCATCATTGCTCTGTCCCAGCACCCCCATCATTGCTCTGTACCAGCACCTCCATCACTGCTTCTCCCAGCACTCCCATCATTGCTCTCTCCCAGCACCCCCATCATTGCGCTCTCCCAGCACCCCCATCATTTCCTCTCAGCACCCCCATCATTACTCTGTCCCAGCACCTCCATCATTGCTCTCTCCCAGCCCCCACCATTGCTTTGTCCCAGCACCCCCATCATTGCTCGCTCCCAGCACCCCCATCATTGCTCTCTCCCAGTAACACGTCATTGCTCTCCCCTTCCTCACCATCCCCATCATTGCTCTCCCCAGCCCTATCAGCCCCATTATTGCTCTTCCCAGCCCCATCATTCCTCTCCCCAGCCCCATCAGCCCCATTATTGCTCTTCCCAGCCCCATCAGCCCCATTATTGCTCTTCCCAGCCCCATCATTCCTCTCCCCAGCCCCATCAGCCCCATTATTGCTCTTCCCAGCCCCATCATTCCTCTCCACAGCCCCATCAGCCCCATTATTGCTCTCCCCAGCCCCATCATCCCTCTCCCCAGCCCCATCAACTCCTTTATTCCTCTCCCCAGCCCCATCAGCCCCATTATTGCTCACCCCAGCCCCACCATCCCATCATTGCTCTCCCCAGCCCCACCATCCTCATCATTGCTCTCCCCAGCCCCATCATTCCTCTCCTCAGCCCCATCATTGCTCTCCCTAGCCCCACCATCCCATTATTCCTCTCCCCAGCCCCATCAACCCCATCATTCCTTTCCTCAGCCCCATTATTGCTCTTCCCAGCCCCATTAGTCCCATTATTCCTATCCCAAGCCCCATCAGCCCCATTATTGGTCTCCCTAGCCCCATGAACCCCATTATTCCTCTCCCCAGCCCCATCAACCCCATTATTGCTCTCCCCATCACGATCAACCCCATTATTCCTCTCCCCTGCCCCATCAGCCCTCTCCCCAGCCCCAATATTTCTCTCCCCAGTCCCATCAGCCCCATTATTCCTCTTCCCAGCCCCATCATTCCTCTCCCCAGCCCCACCATCCCTCCATTGCTCTCCCCCCACCTCCCCTCCCCAGCATTTCAGTAAAAAAAAAACAACAACTTACCTCAGCTCGCTCCCCTGCAGCAGCATCCTCCTGGTTGCCGGCAGCTTTCTTCCTGACCCAGGCACGCGCTGCATGATGACGTCATCAAGCTGCGCACGCCTGGGTCAGGGAGGAAGCAGAGGACGAACCCTCCAGCTCCGCTGCTATTCTCCTCCTGACAGCAGCGGAGCTGCAGGGATCGCTCCCTGACCGCCGCGTGCAGGGAGCAGCTGCACCTTGCGGGCCCCTTGGTGCAGCTGCAAGGTGGGGACCCGGCGCAGCTGCACCGGCGGCGGTATGTCCACCCCTGGACTGCTATGGGGCCCCCCCGGCTCACGGGCCCCATAGCAGTCGCGTGGTCTGCCGCCATTGGCGGTACGCCACTGTCCTCCGGCACAGCCGACCCCAATTTGGAGAACGAACCAAAAGACGGATGTCTCCCAGTACAACAAAAAAAAGGAGAACACCCAGCAGAGGAGGATGTATGGTTGTTAAGTGCAAATTCTGCGAGTGGCAGAAACTCAGACCACCCCTCTTGATTGTCTGCCACAAAACAACGCAAAAACTGTTCAACATCCTGGTTCTTTCTTTCTGTCTGTCCATTAGACTCAGGATGATACCCAGACGAAAATGACAAATGGACTCCCAACCTGTCACAAAAAGCACGCCAAAAGCGAGCCACAAACTGAGGTCCCCTATCAGAAACAATGTCGGTGGGAACGCCATGGAGCCTGACAATTTCCTTAACAAACGCCTTAGCGAGTGTCTTAGCGCAGGGTAGCTTAATGAATGGAACCAAATGACACATCTTTCTAAAACGGTCCACGACCACTCAGATGACAGTGAGACCCTCGGACACAGGAAGGTCAGTAATAAAATCCATTGCCAGATGCGTCCAAGATGCACTAGGGACCTCCAGAGGGCAAAGCAACCCCGCAGCAGGGGTATGTGAAGCCTTTGACCTAGCACACACCGTACATTGACCCACCCACTTGATGACTTCCTTC
The DNA here is from genome assembly GCF_046119375.1 of Phyllobates terribilis. Taxonomy (NCBI): domain Eukaryota; kingdom Metazoa; phylum Chordata; class Amphibia; order Anura; family Dendrobatidae; genus Phyllobates; species Phyllobates terribilis. The sequence goes on along the minus strand of NW_027362771.1, from coordinate 527,585,649 downwards.
TGCCACCCAGGCCACCAAAAACTGCGACTGATAAGTCTCTTAGTCTCAGAAATTCCTGGATGACCTGCCAACCGAGACTCATGATACTCCACAAACAAATCTCTCCTAAAGGTTCTAGGCACAAACAACCTCCCATGGGGAGTGTTAGACGGGGCATCCTCTTGGGCTTTCAGAATCCCATCTTCCAAAACGGAGTCCAATGCTGCTACCACAACTCCTTCCTGTAAAATGCTCTCCTCCTCCTCGGTACCAACCATGGGAGAAAAGCTGCGAGATAAAGTATCGGCTTTAACATTCTTAGTACCAGGGATGTAAGTAACAGAAAAATTAAACCGAGAAAAAAAAAGTGCCCACCTAGCTTGACGGGCATTCAAGCGCTTGGCAGCATCCAGATAGATCAAATTCTTATGATCTGTGAAAACCTGAATAGGAAATTTAGCACCTTCGAAGAAATGACGCCAATCTTCAAACGCGAGTTTAATAGCCAGCAATTCCCAATTACCAACATCGTAATTAAGTTCGGTTTCTGAAATTTTTTTCGAAAAAGAAGCACAGGGATGTACTCCATCCTTGTTCTCCTGAGGCAAAACTGCACCGACCCCCACCGAAGAATCATCAACCTCGACCAAAAAAGCCTTGGTCTCATCAGGCTGCATAAGTATAGGGGCAGAACTGAACCTCTTCTTGAGATACACAAAAGCTTCAATGGCCTCAGTAGTCCACTGGACTGTATTCGCACCTTTCCTGGTGAGATCGGTCAGCGGCTTAACAATTATAGAAGAATTCTTAATGAATTTCCTGTAATAATTGGCGAAACCCAAAAATCTCTGTATCGATTTCAAACCAATAGGCCTAGGCCATTCCTGCACAGCCTGAACCTTCACCATGTCCATCTCAAAGCCCTCACTGGAGATAATGTAGCCCAAAAAACTAATTCTCTGCACAGCGAACTCACATTTCTCCAGCTTAGCAAAAAGTGAATTATCACTCAATAACTGCAACACTTCACGTACACTCTGCCAATGGGACTCCAGATGTGGTGAATAAATCAGAATGTCATCGAAATACACAACCACATTCTTACCAATCAAAGGTCTCAGGATGTCATTAATAAGGTTCTGAAAAAACGCCGGTGCATTGGTAAGACCAAAAGGCATCACCAGATTCTCAAAATGACCTACCGGAGTGTTAAAAGCAGTTTTCCATTCATCACCCTCCTTCATACGTAACAAATTGTATGCCCCACGGAGATCAATTTTAGAGAACCACTTGGCCCCCACTAACTGGTTAAACAAGTCAGGAATTAACAGCAATGGGTTAGAATTGCGTACGGTAATCTTATTAATTTCACGAAAGTCCAGACATGGACGTAAACCCCCGTCCTTTTTTTTAACAAAGAAAAATCCAATGGCCACAGGCAACTTAGAAGGTCTAATGTGACCAGCAGCCAAGCTCGTCTGTATGTATTCCTCCAAGGCCTTTCTCTCAGGGATAGTCAGATTAAATAAGCGACTCTTGGGAAGAGTAGCTCCAGGAACAAACTCAATGGTGCAATCATAGTCCCTATGAGGAGGTAAAACTTGCGACTCCTCCTCTGAAAAAATCTTCCAAAAATCCTGAATAGGAACAGGTAATTCCCCTTTTTCCACAGCCGCAATGCGACCACTACAACACTTATCATAGCACTTAGGACTCCAAGACTTAATCTCATTAGTAGACCAGTCCAGTAAAGGATTGTGCAGTTTTAACCAAGGCAAACCTAAAGCGACTGGAGAGGGTAAATTATTTAATACCACCAAGTCCAAAATTTCTTGGTGAATACCATTGATAGTGAGGGGAAATGCCGCAACCTTGTGAGTAATACATTTCAAAGGAGTGTTATCAATTGCAATCACAGAAATAGGTGATGACAAAGGTTTGGATTCCAATTTAAGTTTTTCCAAAAACCCCTTATCAATCACATTAAGTGTTGAACCACAATCCACAAATACCTGAAATTCAATCAAATCTCCCTGCAATGAGGTAATCCCTGAAAGAAATACTCCCTTAGAGCTCAAACAAGCAATACGGGCGTAACTGACCATTTTTTTTTCTTTACTGAAACGAAGCTCACAGTTCTTAATCAGTTTTGCCACAATAAAAACACAATCCCTTGGAAAACCTGCTGTCTCTTTCCTGAGAGTGGAGTGACATCGCCCCAACCTCCATCGGTTCTCCGCCGTCCGAGCAGACCCTCTGGGAACTAGGAGCTGCCATTGCAGGAATTTTTTCATCATTAACCCTGGCACGCAGTCTCCTGTCCACACGTATAGCTACTGTAGTTGCATGGCTTCCTGCAAGGTCTCAGGTGCTGGAAATGCAATCAGCAGATCCTTAACCCTTTCACTTAGACCAGCAAGAAAAAAACATTTTAACGCCGAATCATTCCATTTCACTTCTGAGGACCACCTTCTGAAGTGTGTACAATAATTTTCAACATCACCTGACCCCTGCTTCAAACGTCTCAGTTCTGTCTCAGCAGATGAGACTCGATCAGGATCGTCATACAATAGCCCCATAGCAGAAAAAAAATCCTCCACTGACCTAAAACACGGATCATTAGGTTGGAGAGAAAAGGCCCACCCCTGTGGTTCCTACCGCAAAAGTGACATGATAAACCCAATGCGCTGTGATTCATTCCCAGAGGACCTTGGTGTCAAACGAAAATATAATAAACAAGCATTTTTAAAGGAAAAAAAATCTTGTTGTTTACCATAAAAAATATCAGGCAGTCCTACCTTTAGTTACACAAAATGCGCTCCAGAGCAGCTACTCACGTGTTGCCGGAGCTCGGACACCTCCAGAGACTATCTCTGCAGGCGTTGAGCCAAATCTTGAACAGAAACCATACTGATCCCCGGATTTCTTTCCTTAAAGTTTTTGTTTGGGCTGGACTTACTGTTATGATCTGCAACATAGGCTAAGGAAAGATGGGGAGAGCTGTCCCGAGAGTAAGACTAAGCTGAGCCCCTACGTTGTAGCGGGCTACCTGTTCCTTGTGAACAGACCCACCTTCGTCCTCGGCTAGTCTGAACGGAGACCTATAGAGAAAGGGAGGGGTCCCTAAAGGAACTAAGGACTGGGACAAAAATGGGACACCTCCTAACACAAGTTGTTGCAGAGCAAAAGATAAATTAACAAAAAGTACTAGAGGTCCCAGAGGACCACGCAAACTAGAGAGAGATAGGCACAAAAGCACCAGGCTAGAGAGACAGTCAAAACAACACTGAAGTCCAGCAAAGCCAGAAGGGCGGAGCTGGAATATATAGGCAGCTGGTCACGTGACCGCAAAACACAAGATAGCAAAAACTAACAGGAGGGTTCTAACAGATAAGTTATCCCAGAAGTAAACGATTTTAATAAAAATATGAAGGCTGGAGCCAAGCCCACATGATGTCAGCACAGGGTGTGTGTGGGCCGGCCTCCCACTTCAGCATAAGGCATTCAGCATTGGAAAATGGTCCAATTGCAGTGCCTCCCCTCCACCTATACTGAGTCATCTCAGCGATCTTTATAGTAAGTCTTCTTTAATCCTGTTTATTTTGTGTAACTGTATATTCTGTACTGAAAATGTCCTCTTTGTAAAATCCATGTATATTTTTCCTAACACTGCCTCCCTTTTGAATTAAATATAAAATATAATAGTCCCGTTTCTTTTGTCCTGTAATCGTTCCCTCCCCCAAAGCCATATATGCTACCAGAACGCAGGCGTCCAACCAGGCCTGTATTATATTTCAAACTCGGTCGGTGGTGGAAGCAAATAATAATAAGTGGGTTATCGGGAAGCTGGCAGTGACCTTACTGGGCGTATACACATATTCCATGTGTTGAGATCCGGAGGTGTGTACGCCATATGCTCACTGGGCGTTTGCCGATACCTACGTAGTGAGTAATCGGGGTCATGTGTGCACGAATCCCTGACGTCTCTGACAAATTGGTGGCAGCGGTGGGATATTATTATTATTATTTATTATTATAGCGCCATTTATTCCATGGCGCTTTACATGTGAAAAGGGGTATACATAGCAAATACACTTATAATAATCTTGAACAAAATGAGTCAGCGACTGGTACAGGAGGAGAGAGGACCCTGCCCGCGAGGGCTCACAATCTACAAGGGATGGGTGAGGATACAGTAGGTGGGGGTAGAGATGGTCGTGTAGCAATATGATGGAGCAGTGGTTACTGCAGGTTGTACGCTTGTCGGAAGAGGTGGGTCTTCAGGTTCCTTTTGAAGGTTTCCACGGTAGGCGAGAGTCTGATATGTTGAGGTAGAGAGTTCCAGAGTGGGGGGGATGTGCAGGAGAAATCTTGTATGCGATTGTGGGAGGAGGAGATAAGAGGGGAGTAGAGAAGGAGATCTTGTGAGGATCGGAGGTTGCGTGCAGGTAAGTATCGGGAGACTAGGTCATAGATATATGGAGGAGACAGGTTGTGGATGGCTTTGTATGCCATGGTTAGGATTTTGAACTGGAGTCTCTGGGCAATGGGGAGCCAGTGAAGGGCTTGACAGAGAGGAGAGGCCGGGGAATAGCAGGGGGACAGGTGGATTAGTCGGGCAGCCGAGTTTAGGATAGATTGGAGCGGTGCGAGAGTGTTAGAAGGGAGGCCATAGAGCAGGAGGTTGCAGTAGTCGAGGCGGGAGATGATGAGGGCATGCACTAGTGTTTTTGCAGAGTCTTTGCTGAGGAATGTGCGGAGATATTTCTGAGTTGGAGTCGGCAGGAAGTGGAGAGGACTTGGATATGTGGTTTGAAGGAGAGATCAGAGTCCAGGGTTACACCGAGGCAGCGAGCTTGTGTTACTAGGGAGAGTGGGCAGTCATTAACTTTGATGGCTAGGTCAGATGGGGGGGTTGAGTGAGGTGGGGGAAAGATGATGAATTCAGTTTTGTCCATGTTAAGCTTTAGAAATCTGGTAGAGAAGAAGGATGAAATAGTGGACAGACATTGTGGGATTCTGGTTAGTAAGGAGGAGATATCGGGTCCAGAGAGGTAGATCTGTGTGTCATCAGCATAGAGGTGATACTGAAAGCCGTGAGACTCTATGAGGTGTCCCAGACCAAAGGTGTAGATAGAGAAGAGCAGGGGCCCTAGGACTGAACCTTGGGGGGACACCGACATACAGGGGGCGAGATGAGGAGGTAGTGTGTGAGTAGGAGACGTTGAATGTCCAGTCTGTCAGGTATGAAGAGATCCAAGATAAGGCCAAGTCTGTGATGCCAAGAGAAGAGAGAGTCTGTAGTAAGAGCGAATGGTTCACTGTGTCGAAGGCAGGTGACAGGTCCAGGAGGAGGAGGACAGAGTAGTGACGCTTGGATTTGACGGTTAGTAGGTCGTTGGTGACTTTAGTCAGGGCAGTTTCAGTGGAGTGGTGCGGTCGGAAGCCTGATTGTAAGCGGTCGAAGAGGGAGTAGGAGGAGAGGTGGGAGGACAGTTCAAGGTGGACGTATTGTTCCAGTAATTTTGAGGTATAGGGGAGGAGTGATATGGGGCGATAGCTAGAGTGAGACGATGGGTCAAGGGAGGGCTTTTATTATGTGATCTCCCCGGTGTCGTCTCTGTGAATCCCTGACACTGACCAGCACTTCCATATAGTGTGAACAGGTGCACGCTGCAATGACTGCATAACATACAATAAGAAAGCACAGCAGCACACTGTAAGGGCCAAAACATATGCAAACACTGAGAACATAAGAGTTAAACCGCATCATTGCTGAATAAAATGTACTTACAAAAAATGAAGTCTCTTAGCGCATAAATTGGCCAATTCATTGATGCCCATCAACCACGACAAAGTAGCCTCCGCATGATGGGTATCACTATCTATCCTTCTAAACATGCCTCTCTTGGGCTATAAGCCTACAAATTTAAGTGGGCAGGTAGAAACCAACACTAATTAAAAGCACTCTTGGGCTGATGAGTGGAGTGCAGAGTCAGAAAATGAGACAGTCAAAACCTCCATGGTAAATTGCAAGAAAACAAAAAAGCCGTACCTCTATCACTGAAAGCCGGAGGCTGCCAGGAGGAATAAACTTAATTTCCTCCAGGTAGCAGGGCTTTCAGCCGGGCAGTTTTAGAGCGTTATTAACCTGCAGATTAACCCCATATCTGCAGGTTAATAGCGTTTTTTGACATGACAGGTTTCCTTTAAAGTCTATGCGACTGGCAGACACAGCTAAGTATATCTGGGAAAGTCCTATAGATTTGTAATTGAGCAGAAGTGCACATGCTCGACCACCAATCAAACACAGAATTTAGTATCCCTTTTCTGGATTTATCACCTATCTTGTGGCACAAACCATTCAGAATCATTCTCCCAAAAAATATAAGTCCCTGACCTGCTGTCTTCTGTCAAGTAGTTAAAAATACTATTTATCTATTAGGATGTAATGGCGCTCAATTTATCCCCTTCGTGACATTTGACGTATATTTACATCAAAGTCGTGTTCCTGGCTTTGATGTGGGCTTGCACATCTTTCCCCCGCACATGACAGGTTTAATCAGTCATTATGTGCATTTAGCAGCCGTGGGTGGAGTGGTGCTCCGCCAGCAGGTTTTAACCAGTTAAATCCCACTGTCAGTCTCTGACAGTGGGATTTACCACGAGCAGGCAGGAAGCGCATCACACATCCCACCCTTCGGCGCCCATCTTGTGATCGCGGGGCTCTGATGGGCTGCAATGTCAGCTGGGGGTCTGCAGAAGTCCCCCGTGCCTGTCATTATCATACTCCTGTGAACGCCGGCTCGTGGCCGGTAGTCATAGGAGATTGTGATTTTTGCTATACATAACAGGGCTGAACCATTGCTATGTGTAGCACAGGCGATAGGATGATCACAGCTTCAAGTCTCCAAAGGAGATTATTAAATAAAGCAAAAGAAAAGTTTTTAAAAAATATTAAAAAAATACAAGTTCAAATCATCCCACTTTTGCCCCATTGAAAATAAAATGATAAAAAATATACACAGATTTTGTATCGCTGCATTCGTAAAAGTATGATCTATTAATATTTAAAATAAATTAATCAGATTGGTAAACGGTGTAACGAGAGAAGAAATCAAAACTCCAGAATTGAGTTCTTTTGGCCACCGCAACATTGCAATAAAATGCAATAAGAGGCAACCAAAACATTGTATGTACCCTAAAATGGTAACAATAAAACATCAGCTCAGGGCACAAAAAATAAACCCTACCCAGCCCCAGATCCCAAAAATGGAGACGCTGCGGGTCTTGGAAAATATCGATACAAGCAATTTTTTTTCTTACAAATTTCACCACTTAAATGAAAAAAAAACTATACATGTTTGGTATCTGCGTACTCGTACCGACCTGGGGATTTATATTCCCAGGTCAGTTTTACTATATAGTGAACAGTGTAAATAGAAAAAAAAAAAAAAAAAACTATTATGGAATTGCACTTTTTTTTGCAATTTCAACGCACTTGGAATTTTTTTTTTCCCTTTTTCCAGTGCATCACATAATAAAATGGATGGAGTCATTCAAAAGTACAACTCGTTTCGTAAAAAATAAGCCCTTGTATGGCTATGGGGATGGAAAAATAAAAAAGTTATGGCTCTTGGAATAAGGGGAGGAAAGAATTAAAACGCAAAAATTGGAAAATCGCAAGGTCATAATGGGTTAAATTATACCCAGCTTTCTCAGAAACAGATTTAGAGGTGGCTCTCACATCTGCACGTGGACTCTCGTCATTCTCCCCCATCATTTCCGTGGCTTTCCTTGCTGCTCGCCAAGTAAGGTTCATCCTACTTCATAAAGTGCTTCACAGCAGATGACATGACGGACAAGGCTTGGTCCTCCCAGCATGTGTAAATGCTTAGAACGATTTAATTATAACCTTCAGTGGGTGGTGGACCATATTAAACACAGGACGACATGACAGTGCGTTATGCCTTCATTGCATGGCCATTATATTACATTATATTAAGCCTCTTACCTTCTGTCATCTGTAATAATGCTGAAAACATTGAGTTACTTGGCCAGTCATCTGAGCCATAAGTAATATTATACAGTAAATCCTCCTCTGCCATAATTTTTTAATTGTATTAATGCATCTAAAATTAAAAATAGTCTTGGTTAAAAAAAAAATTCCAACTGATTTTGCATACAGTTCCTTCGCAAAATGATGCGTCTGTAAGGTAACAGCAAACCTTACGTAGTGTCGTCTTATAATGAGGGTGCAGTCATACATCTGTCTGATTTTTAGAGTGTTACAGATCTGAGAATGAGATCCGTGAACCTCAGAGAATGTCCTTTACTGATCTGATTTTCAGGATCAGAATAGGACATACTCAATGTGTCTGTGTGCTGTTCGAGAAAAAAGCAACACACCAACACTTCACATGGATGTGTGACTGCACCGTTATACTCACTTTCATCCGTTCATTCCTAGAAGAGCACTAATTACCCCATCCATCCTCCCTTCAATACAGTGCAGTCATCCTGACCCCTTTGCAGAAAGGCACCCCCAAAGTATAATGTTTCCCCCACCATGCTTCATGGTTGGGATGGTGTTTTTGGGGTTGTACTCATCCTTCTCCTTCCTCCAAACATGACGAATGGAGTTGATAGCAATAAGTTCCACTTTGAGCTCATCTGACCACATGACCTTCTCCCATGCTTCCTCTGGATCATCCAGATGGTCATTGGCGAACTTTAAACAGGCCTGGACATGTGCTGGCGCAAACAGGGGGACCTTGCATGCCCTGCAGCATTTTAATCCATGATGGCGTAGTGTATTACTAATGGTAATGTTTGAGACTGTGGTCCCAGCTCTCTTCAAGTCATAGACCATGTCCTCTCATGTAGTTCTGGGCTGATCCCTGCCCTTTCTCAGAATCATCCTTGCATGGACCCCCAGACCAAGGAAGATTGACAGCCATCTTGTGTTTCTTCCATTTTCTAATAATTGTGGAAACAGTTGTCGCCTTCTCGACTAGCTGATTGCCTATTGTCCTGTAGTCCATCCCAGCCTTGTGCAAGTTTTCAATTTTGTCCCTGGTGTCCTTAGACAGCTCTTTGGTCTTGGCCATGGTGGAGAGGTTGGAGTGTGATTGATTGAGTATGTAGACAGGTGTCTTTTATACAGGTAACAAGTTCAAATAGGTGCAATTACTACAGGTAATGACTGCAGAGTAGGAAGGCTTCTTAAAGAAAAACTAACAGGTCTGTGAGAGCCAGAATTCTTGCTGGTTGGTAGGTGATCAAGTACTTATTTCATGCAATAACATATAAGTTAATTATGTAAAAATCATACAATGTGATTTCCTGGTTTTTATTTTCATATTCTGTCTCTCACAGGTGAAGAGTACAATCGGCAGTGTATCAAATACTTATTTTCCCCACTGTAAATACCCATTTTACAGACCATGAATATATGTGCTCTACATCTGGTATATTTGTAGCATTTCTGCTCTTATGTAATTATTTTATAGCACTGCAATAAACTTCTTTTAACTTGCTAACATGGTACCAAACCCATTTTCTTTTCCAATATGACTGACTCAACTTTATGCTGTTGGCAAAATGACTGTGTGGCTGTTATTACTGTTCTGGCATGTCTATGAGGACGGTTTCACCCCTCCGACATTCACATTCCGAGAAATCATCTGCATTAGTGGGATAACTTCATCTTTGTGGGTCCCAATGCAAAATCTCCAATGGGACCATCAACTAATACAGGTCTTTAATAATAATAGTCTTTTCATATGGGACACACGGACCTTTGGGGCCTAACTAGTCTCCAGGGCCCAAGTGTGATTGCAACCTCTGCCCCTATTATAGTTACTCCCCTAATCTGCATATATCTGTTTTACTTAGGTCAGGAGACCATTGGCCGGTCTGGACAACATGCTCAGTACTTGGACCATGTATGATGGACATGTGAAACTAGACGTAAACCCACCATACACTTTAGACTAACGTCGGCCAAACCCCCCATATCAACGTGTACGGCCAACAGTCTAATATGCATGGGGACCCTTGACAGATTATTTCGGGTGAGAGATAAGGATCTGACATGTCCGATTTTGGACTGACAATCCTTTTGTTCTCTAAGGGTATGTGCACATGTTCAGGATTTGAAGCAGAAATTTCCTGAGTGTTTTTGTCTCTCCCTGGCAGAAAAAAAACGTATGCGGATTTACATGCGTTTTTTACACGTTTTAAATGCGTTTTTACAAGAGTTTTTTGAAGCGCTTTTGTACATCAATGAATGCTTTTTGGAGCTGAATAAAGTTGGTGGGACATTGCTTAAGCCCTTGGATTACCATAAGAACTGGGGTCAGTTTAATGATTAAAGAATGGGTAATGTATTTCAAATAAAGTGTTTACACTGTGTCTGTGTGTTTCTTTACTTTAATTAAACTTTGGGTATGAAAAGGTCTGATTGACACCTTGACATCACCAAACAAAAGAGCTGGGTGTCAGCTAGTCCCATTCACCCAATCTTCATTAGCATTTCTATTCATGTAATTTATGCGGCTGCTGTGAGCTGATATTTTTAGCCTAGGAATTAGGCAAACATGGTCCCTGGCCATTAAATAACATCTCACTGCTGGTTCGTTAGCCACTACATCCCCCGATCAACACTCAGCAGCACTTTTGGACACAACGTCCAAAAAGCGGTATTCTAATGCTGCACTTTTGTTGTCGGTACATGTGAATCCACCACATATAATGACACTTCAATCGGTCAAAATCTGCAGACTAGCGTGTCCGCTACAGAGATTGACATGCTGTGAGTGAGTTTGGGTACGTGGCCACGATCAGGAGCAGCTGCAGGTTTGACGCTACGTGTTTATACAGCGTCAAACCTGCAGCGTCCAGATGTTACAGCATAGTGGATGGGATCTCTAGAAATCCCACGTTCACTATGCGTGCATCTGAGGCTGTGGATCACCCATGGACACTGACATACAGCGTGTCTTTCAGGACCGCAGCATGTCAAATTCTCTTGTTGAGTCGCTACAGGAATTTCCTAAACATTAAAGGGACTCTGTCAGCACAGAATGACTGTTCAAACCAAACAGAAGCGCTTGAGATCACGACTAAGACTATTACTGTCAAAATGTGTCGATCCTAACCAGATATACATGGCGGCTGCTGCAATTTTGAGGAGTTATTTTTAACTAATCTTCAACAAAGGATTCACATTATTTTTTAACTTACCAACTTACCTGCATCGCTGGAGATTTCTTCTTTTTTCAAACAGAAGCGCTTGGTGCATAATGGTGGTGTCAAAAGTTATGTGCAACTTCCATCTTATGTGTTTTGCATTTAGGTCCACCCTTCGGTTCTTGTTTGCCAGCTCTCAGGGGCAGAGGAAGAGTAGAGACAGATGGAAAACAAGTACAGTGGCATGGAAAAGTTTGGGCACCCCTTTTGAAAATTACTGTTATTGTGAACAGTTAAGCAAGTTGAAGATGAAATGATCTCTAAAAGGTCTAATGGTAAAGATGACACATTTCCTTTGTATTTTAGGCAAAAAAAGTATATATTTTCATCTTTTACATTTTAAAAATGACAAAAAGGAAAATGGGCCGATGCAAAAGTTTGGGCACCCTGCATGGCTTGTATCTAGCAGCACTCCCTTTTGCAGGTATCACAACTTCTAAATGCTTTTTGTAGCCAGACAACAGTCTTTCAATTCTTGTTTGAGGGATTTTCATCTACTCTTCCTTGGAAAATACTTCCAGTTCTGTGAGATTCCTGGGTCCTCTTGCATACACTGCTATTTTCAATGATGTTCAGGTCAGGGGACTGTGAGGGCCATTGTAAAACCTTCAGCTTGCACCTTTTGAGGTAGTGTATTGTGGATTTTGACATGTGTTTAGGATCATTACACATTTGTAGAAACCATCCTCTCTTCAACTTCAGACTTCAGCTTTTTTACAGATGGTGTTATGTTTGCATAACAAGAATTTGTTGAAATTTCATTGAATTCATTCTTCCCTCTACCCGTGAAATGTTTCATTGGCTGCAACACCACTCCAAAGCATGATTGATCCACCCCCATGCTTAATGGTTGGCGAGATGTTCTTTTCCTGAAATTTTCCTGAAATTCTGTGCCCTTTTTTCTCCACACATACCTTTGTTCATTGTGGCCAAAGAGTTCTATTTTAACCTCATCGGTCCACAGGACTTCTTTCCAAAATGCATCAGGATTGTTTAGATGGTTTTTTTCGCATACTTCTGATGCTGAATTTTATGGTGAGGATACAGGAGAGGTTTTCTTCTGATGACCCTACCATGAAGGTCATATTTGTGTAGGTGTTTCTGGACAGTAGAACAATGTACCACAACTCCAGAGTCTGCTAAAACTTTCTGAAGGTCATTTGCAGTCAAGCAGGGGTTCTGATTTGCCTCTCTAGCAATCCCACAAGCAGCTCTCACTGAAATTGTGCTTGGTCTTCCAAACCTTACCTTGCTCTCCACTGTTCCTGTTAACTGACATTTCTTAATTACATTTCAAACTGAGTGAAGGCAACTAGAAAATGCTTTACTATCTTCTTATAGCCTTCTTCTGCTTTGTGGGCCTCCACCATTTTCAGAGTGCTAGGAAGCTGCTTGGGAGAACCCATGGCTGCTGTTTTTTGGCACAAGGGTAGAGGAGGCTGGGATTTTATAAAGCTTGGAAATTTGCGTCACCTGGCCTTTCCTAACGATGATAGTGAACAAACCATAACTCTAACAGGCTAATTATTGTCTGACACCTTGGTCAAAGTTATTTGAGCAGACAAATATCCAAGGGTGACCAAACTTTTCGGACCCTTTTTTCTTTTTGTAATTTTTAAAATGAAAAAAATGACCGGCTGATGGCCCTCGCTATTTTTAGAGAGCCATCAGCCGGCTATGCTTTGTTGTTCCCATTATTCACGAGTGGGTCTCCTATACTGTTATTGTGTATGCAGTGACTGCAAGGGCTGTCAAAAATTTGGACGCAACCCAATACCCCTTTGAAGAGACACAGAGGAGGGTCTCAGTAAAAAAAATGTTCCTATTATAAAGGAGCGGGTCTCCTATAATGGTAATGCCCATGCTGTGACTGCAAGAACTGCCAAAATTTGGGAAAAACCCCACTAACAATTTAAAGACACATAGAGCTGGGCCACAGTAACAGGTATGACATGTTCCCATTAGAAAGGAGAGGGTCCACTATTCAGTTATAGGGTATGCAGTGAGTGCAACGGCTTCCAAAATTTAGGAAAAACCCTACTAACAATTTAAAGACACAGAGAGCTGGGCCACAGTAATGGCATGTTCCCATTAGTAAGGAGAGGGTCTGCTATACAGTTACAGGGTATGCATTGAGTCCAAAGGCTTCCAAAATGTAGGAAAAACCCCACTAACAATTTATAGACACATAGAGGTGTGCCTCAGTAACTAATACGACATGTTCCCATTAGAAAGGAGAGGGTCTGCTATTCAGTTATAGGGTATGCAGTGAGTCCAACAGCTGCCAAAATTTAGGAAAAACCCCACTAACAATTTAAAGACACATAGAGCTGGGCCACAGTAATGACATGATCCCATTAGAAAGGAGAGGGTCTGCTATACAGTTATAGGGTATGCATTGAGTCCAAAGGCTGTCAAAATTTAGGAAAAACCCCACTAACAATTTATAGACACATAGAGGTGTGCCTCAGTAAATTCCCATTAGAAAGGAGAGGATCTCCCATACTGTTTGCCTATGCAGTGACTGCAATGGCTGTCAAAAATTTGGAGACACTCCAATGCCCCTTGCAAGAGACGTAGAGGTCAGAAAGCCTCCTGATAACAATGTTCCCATTATTAGGAAGTGTGTCTCCCATAGTGTTTGCCTATGCAGTGAAGCAACGGCTGGCAAAAATTTGGAGGAACTCCAATTCCCCTTGCAATAGACGTAGAGGTCGGAGGGCCTCCTGAAAACAATGTTCCCATTATTAGGAAGTGGGTCCCCCATACTGTTTGCCTATGCAGTGAAGCAATGGCTGGCGAAAATTTGGAGGAACTCCAATGCCCCTGTAGCATCGGCGTCTCTGCCCCCTGACAGGCAGAGACGCCGTCCCCCTTACCGCCGTGCTCCCAGCCCGGTATCTTCCGGCTCTCCTGCTGCTGCTGCCGGTGCGTGCAGCTTTCCGGGCACTGTGCTTAGGGTGCGCGCGCGCTCCCTCTTAAAGGGGCCGCGTGCGCCGTCCTAAGGAGTCCCCGGCCAATGGCCGGAGGACTTCTCATATAAAAGGCACCTCCTCCAAAATGGAGATGCCCGTGCAAGGTTGTAGTTTTGTGTTCTAAACTCTGCTTCAGCCCTCAGGTCCCGCTGCTAGTCTGACTACCAGTCCAGTCCGCCAGCCTGACTACCAGTCCAGTCCGCCAGCCTGACTACCAGTCCAGTCCGCCAGTCTGACTACCAGTCCAGTCCGCTAGCCTGACTACCAGTCCAATCCGCCAGCCTGACTACCAGTCCAGTCCACCAGCCTGACTACCAGTCCTGTCCGCCAGCCTGACTACCTGTCTCCGCCAGCCAAGTGTACTCTCCAGCCCGACGGTCTGCCTACGATCCAAACCCGCCAGTCTGTCTGTGGGCCAGGCTTGCCTGCCTACCCGGAGAACGTACCAGTTACCTACCGTGCCTATCAGCCAGCCTACCTGGAGGCTCCTACCAGTTACCTGCCGTGCCTACCAGCCAGCCTACCCGGAAGCTCCTGCCAGTTACCCATGGGAGTCACCTGCTCTCATACAAGGACTGGCCCAGAGTAGCACCTGGTCCCTATGCTCGGTCCTTCCCTGGTTCACGGGGTCGATTGAGCCGCCGTCCGACCTTGGTCAGTACGAGTTGATACCTAGATACGCCCCTCTGGTCCCTCCTTGCACCGCAGCACAGAGGTTCCACCACCCGGATCCGTAACAGCCCCTTGGAAGAGACGTAGATGTCGGAGGGCCTCCTGAAAACAATGTTCCCATTATTAGGAAGTGGGTCTCCCATACTGTTTGCCTATGCAGTGAAGCAATGGCTGCCAAAAATTTGGAGGAACTCCAATGCCCCTTGCAAAAGACGTAGAGGTCGGAGGACCTCCTGACAACAATGTTCCCATTATTAGGAAGTGGGTCTCCCATACTGTTTGCCTATGCAGTGAAGCAACGGCTGGCAAAAATTTGGAGGAACTCCAGTGCCCCTTGCAAGAGACGTAGAGGTTGGAGGGCCTCCTGACAACAATGTTCCCATTATTAGGAAGTGGGTCTCCCATAGTGTTTGCCTATGCAGTGAATGCAAAAGAAGCCAAAAATTTGGAGGAACTCCAATGCCCCTTGTAAGAGACGTAGAGGTCAGAGGGACTCCTGAAAACAATGCTCCCATGATTAGGAAGTGGGTCTCCTATACTGTTTGCCTGTGCAGTGAAGCAATTGCTGCCAAAAATTTGGAGTAACTCCATTGTCCCTTGCAAGAGACATAGATATGTTGGACATTGGTACTGTTGGCAATGTACTCCTGTTATGATCTGCAACAAGTACTAAGGAAAGATAGGGGAAAGCTGTCCCTACAGTAAGACTAAGCTGAATCCCTACGATGTAGCGGGCTGCCTGTTCCTAGTGAACATACCCGCCTTAGTCCTCGGCTAGTCTGAACGAAGACCTATAGAATTAAGGGAGGGGTCCCTAAAAGAACTAAGGACTGGGACAAAAATGGGACACCTCCTAAACAGAGAAGTCGTTGCAGAACACAAAAAGACAAACTGACAAAAATGTACTAGAGGTCCCAGAGGACCAAGCGAACTTGACAGAGAAAGGCACCGAAGCACCAGGCTAGAGAAACAGTCAAACACTGAAGTCCAGCCCAGCAACAAGGGCGGAGCTGGAATATAAAGGCAGATGGTCACGTGACCGCAAAACACAAGATGGAAAAAACAAACAGGAGGGTTCTAACAACTCCCTCAGCATCTTCTGCAACTTTTCCCTCCTTGAGAGAGTACCCCGCGCCTCAGGGCCTGTACAGTGGAAGGGTCTGAGAAAACTGTCCCAGAACTTTGACAGGGTTCCTCTGTCTCTGCTGGATTGCATTTGTGTCTGTCTCGCCTGTACTCCTTGGTTGTTCAACGAACTGTGACCTCTGCCACCAACGTTTTCACATGGGCATTTTTTTAATAATTCCACAACAAGGGCCTTCTCGTAGTGCCCCATTTTATTAGACCTGTCCTGCGTGGAAATAACAGACAGAAAGTTCTCCATGTAGCGTGGGTCTAGAAGTGTCACCAACCAATGACTGTCATCCAAAATTTGGACAACGCGAGGGTCACGGGAAAGGCAGCATAACATAAACTCAGCCATGTGTTCCAGACTGCAAAAAGGCAAGACTTCCGTGTCCTCACCAAGAGGACGACTGATCATGCTCTCCTCCTCATCCTCCTCCTCTTCCTCCTCCTCCCTGTCCTCAGGCCATCCACGCTGAACAGACGGTATGACAGTTGTGCAGGTAGTACTGTCTATAGTGCAGGAGACTAGCTCCTGTTCTTTCTCCTCCTCCTCCTCTTCCTCATTGTCACCCAATCCACGTTGGGATGAGATGAGGCTGGGCTGTCTGGAATTACCCTGTATGGTTCCTTGCTCCATCTCATCGTGCTACGACTGCAATGCATCCTCTTTAATTGTGAGCAGAGAGCATTTAAGAAGATAGAGAAGCGGGATGGTGATGCTAATTATGGCATCATCGCCGCTCACCATCTTGGTGGAGTCCTCAAAGTTTTGGAGGATGGTACAAATGTCTGACATCCATGTCCACTCCTGAGGATTTATGTGTGGAGTCTGACCTGAATACAGATGGCCTTGTTGATGCTGGTAGTCAACAACTGCCCTCTTCTGCTCACAAATCCTTCCCAACATCTGCAATGTAGAGTTCCAACGCGTGGGGACATCGCAGATCAGTCGGTGAGCTGGAAGCTGCAAATGCTGCTGAAGCACGGCAAGGGCGGCGGAAGCTGTAGCTGACTTTCTAAAATGGGCACACAGGCGGCGTACTTTGACAAGCAGATCTGGCAGATCCGGGTAGTTTTTGAGAAACCACTGAACCAAGAGGTTAGGCATGGTACGTATGTGAGCTCGGCATGGTACGTATGTGAGGCAGGCATGGTACGTATGTGAGCTCGCCTCGCCTCAGAGCCGCCACCAGGTTCCGGCCATTGTTACACACGACCATGCCTGGCTGTGGTGTCAGCGGTGTCAGCCACAGATCTGCCTGCTCTTTCAGAGCTGTCCACATTTCTTCAGCATTGTGCGGTTTGTCACCTAAATATATTAGCTTCAGCACAGCCTGTTGGCGCTTGGCCGAGGCAGTGCTGCAGTGCTTACGACTGATGTGGTCATTTCGGAGATAGAGGCTGAAGAGGAGGTGCAGGAGCTGTAGAATATGGGAGCAACCCTGATTGACCCAGGGTCCACAATCCTCGGCATCGGGAGGACGTGTTCCGTCCCAAGGTCCGACTGGGTCCCAGCTTCCACTACATTAACCCAGTGTGCGTCAGCAAGATGTACTGTCCCTGCCCACAAGCACTTGTCCACGTGTCCGTGGTTAGGTGGACTTTACCAGTAACTGTGTTGTTGAGGGCACGTCTAATGTTGTGGGACATGTGCTCGTGTAATGCGGGGACGGCACAACGGGAGAAATAGTGGCGGCTGGGTACCAAGTACCGAGGGACGGCCGCCGCCATCAAGTTGTGGAAAGCTTTCGTCTCCACGAGCCTAAAAGGCAGCATTTCGAGTGCAAGCATTCACAAAATGTGTGAATTTAGTAGTGTGGCCTGTGGGGCGTTGGCTGCATATTTGCGCTTGTGTTCCAAAGACTGGCGTAGAGACAACTGAACGCTGCGCTGGGACAAGGACGTGGACGTGCTTGCTGATGGTGCTAGTTGAGCGTGTTCAACGACAGGTGCAGGGCAGGAGGCATCTTGGCATGCGCCATGAACAGTGGATTGGCGTGCATGCATAACAGCGGAACAAGCAGTGGTGTCACCCGCAGAAACTGTTGCTGGACCCTGGGGTTCGGCCCACTTAGTCGGGTGCTTTGCTGCCATGTGCCTGATCACTGATCATGCTTGTGGTGGTCAGGCTGCTAGTTCTGCTACCCTTGCTGATGCTGGCCTGGCAGATGGTGCAAATGGTCTTTTTGGGGTTATCTGCAGAGTCTTTAAAAAATAACCAGACTCCGGAAGACCTAACAGTTGTTCTGGCAACTTCCGTCGTGTTGGCGTTACGAGGAACGCTATCCTGCCTTGTGTCTGCAGCCACCACACTGCTTCTTCCTGCCTGTTGTGGTGCTATACCTCCCTCCCTCTGTGTGCTGCTGTCCTCACTCTGTATGTCCCCCTGCCAGGTTGGGTCAGTTATTATATCATCCACCACCTCGTCTTCCACTTCCGCACCCTGGTCCTCCTCCTGACTTTCTGGCAATTGTGTCTCATCATCATCATCCACCTCTTGCGACAATAATTGCACTTTCCCACAGTCACCTTCGTGTGAACGTGGCTGCTCCAGTATTTGGGCATCGCTACACGCGTTCTCCTCTTGACTCACTTGAAGCTGGCCGAGCGAGAGGTCCGAATCTACAAATGGAAAAGTGAACAGCTCTTCGGAGTGTCCAAGTGTGGGATCAGTTGTCTCCGGGCACTCGGCATGGTGGGAGGAAGGAAGATCAGGGTGAGGAATATGTGGTCCAGACACACGGCTACTGAGACTTGACCGTGTGGAAGACAGAGTGGTGGTGGTGGTGGCAAAGTGACTGGAAGCATTATCTGTTATCCAACCAATAACCTTTTGACACTGCTCTGTGTTTAATAGTGGTGTTCTACGGTCCCCTAGTAATTGGAACAGGAAGGTCAAGCGACAAGATGTGGGTGTTTGTTGTGCCACAATTTCAGCTTGCCCACGGCCACATCCTCGGGCTCTGCATTCACCATCATGTCCACTTTCCCGTCCCTTGCCACGCACCTTGCCCATTTTTAATGGAGGACAATATTTGCCACGTTCACGAGAAATGGCTGATTTTGGAACCCAGTTATATGTGATACGTCTGACAGAGAACTACAATTTTAAATAGCAGGCCTGTAATTTACTAATATTATTCCACACCGAGACCTAGTGTGAATAGTTTGACTGACACACTGCAACAGAATGGAAATGAAAGAAATGTCTGATTTTGGAACAGTCTTATAGGTGATATATCTGACAGAGAACCACGATTTTAAATAGCAGGCCTGTAATTTACTAATACTATTCTACACAGAGACCTAGTGTGAATAGCTTGACCGACACACTGCAACTAAATGAAAATGGAAGAAATGGCTGATTTTGGAACACGCTTATAGGTGATATGTCTGACAGAGAACCACGGTTTTAAATAGCAGGCCTGTAATTTACTAATACTATTCTACACAGAGACCTAGTGTGAATAGCTTGACCGACACACTCCAAAGAAATGAAAACGGAAGAAATGGCTGATTTTGGAACAGTCTTATAGGTGATATGTCTGACAGAGAACCACGGTTTTAAATAGCAGGCCTGTAATTTGCTAGTACTATTTTTCACAGACACCTAGTGTGAATAGATTGACTGACACACTGCAAGGAAATGAAAATGGAAGAAATGGCTGATTTTGGAACAGTCTTATAGGTGATATGTCTGACAGAGAACCACGGTTTTAAATAGCAGGCCTGTAATTTACTAATATTATTCTACACAGAGACCTAGTGTGAATAGCTTGACCGACACACTGCACAAGAATGGAAAAGGAGGCCAATATTTTCCATGTTCAGTTTAAATTTATGGATTTTTATTGCTGAAATATGGAACAGATCTGGCTTTATTCTGCAGTGAAAACAAGCACATGGAGCAGAAAAATGGTGTACTCTGGATTGCTTTTTAAGGAAATAACCAGGAGCATTTCGAGTGCAAGCATTCACAAAATGTGTGAATTTAGTAGTGTGGCCTGTGGGGCGTTGGCTGCATATTTGCGCTTGTGTTCCAAAGACTGGCGTAGAGACAACTGAACGCTGCGCTGGGACAAGGACGTGGACGTGCTTGCTGATGGTGCTAGTTGAGAGTGTTCAACGACAGGTGCAGGGCAGGAAGCATCTTGGCATGCGCCATGAACAGTGGATTGGCGTGCATGCATAACAGAAAAATGGTGTACTCTGGATTGCTTTTTAAGCAAATAACCAGGATTAAGATAAAACAAATTGCCCTGGCCCCTTATATCTGGGGCTATGTCTACAAATATTTGTAATTATTACAGCAGCAGCAGACAGGATGTTCAATGGACCCTCTTGTGCTTTATTAAACACTGCAGTCTGCCACATACACTGCCTGCCTGCCTAGCACTGATTATATGCAGCTGGATTAGTCCTCAGAAGGACTGTTAGTTCAGATGGATATATATATATATATATATATATATATATATATACAGTGCCTACAAGTAGTATTCAACCCCCTGCAGATTTAGCTGGTTTGATAAGATGCAAATAAGTTAGAGCCTTCAAACTGCAAACGAGAGTAGGTTTTATGAACAGAAGCATAAATCTTACAAACCAAAAAGTTATGTTGCTCAGCTGAATTTTATTAAATTTTAAACATAAAAGTGTGGGTCAATTATTATACAACCCCTATGTTTAATATTTTGTGGAATAACCCTTGTTTGCAATTACAGCTAATAATCGTCATTTATAAGACCTGATCAGGCCGGCACAGGTCTGTGGAGTTATCTTGGCCCACTCCTCCATGCAGATCTTCTCCAAGTTATCTAGGTTCTTTGGGTGTCTCATGTGGACTTTATTCTTGAGCTCCTTCCACAAGTTTTCAATTGGGTTAAGGTCAGGAGACTGACTAGGCCACTCCAACACCTTGACTTTTTCCCTCTTGAACCAGGCCTTGGTTTTCTTGGCTGTGTGCTTTGGGTCGTTGTCTTGTTGGAAGATGAAATTACGACCCATCTTAAGATCCTTGATGGAGGAGCGGAGGTTCTTGGCCAAAATCTCCAGGTAGGCCGTGCTATCCATCTTCCCATGGATGCGGACCAGATGGCCAGGCCCATTGGCTGAGAAACAGCCCCACAGCATGATGCTGCCACCACCATGCTTGACTGTAGGGATGGTATTCTTAGGGTCGTATGCAGTGCCATCCAGTCTCCAAACGTCATGTGTGTGGTTGGCACCAAAGATCTCGATCTTGGTCTCATCAGACCATAGAACCTTGAACCAGTCTGTCTCAGAGTCCTCCAAGTGATCATGAGCAAACTGTAGACGAGCCTTGACATGACGCTTTGAAAGTAAAGGTACCATACAGGCTCGTCTGGAACGGAGACCATTGCGGTGGAGTACGTTACTTATGGTATTGACTGAAACCAATGTCCCCACTGCCATGAGATCTTCCCGGAGCTCCTTCCTTGTTGTCCTTGGGTTAGCCTTGACTCTTCGGACAAGCCTGGCCTCGGCACGGGAGGACACTTTCAAAGGCTGTCCAGGCCGTGGAAGGCTAACAGTAGTTCCATAAGCCTTCCACTTACGGATGATGCTCCCAACAGTGGAGACAGGTAGGCCCAACTCCTTGGAAAGGGTTTTGTACCCCTTGCCAGCCTTGTGACCCTCCACGATCTTGTCTCTGATGGCCTTGGAATGCTCCTTTGTCTTTCCCATGTTGACCATGTCTGAGTGCTGTTCACAAGTTTGGGGAGGGTCTTAAATAGTCAGAAAAGGCTGGCAAAAGAGATCTTTAATCCACACATGTGAAGCTCATTATTCTTGGTGCCTGAACTACTTCTTAATACTTTAGGGGGACCAAACAAAATTCTTGTGGTTTGAGGGGTTGAATAATAAATGACACTCTGAATTAACTTTTAACGTTTTAAAAAAAAAAAATAAATAAATAACAAAAACAAAATTTGCTGCAGTGCATTTCCTACTTCCAGGCTGATCTACAGTACAAATGTCACAATGCCAAGTTAATTCCGCATGTGTCAACCAGCTAAATCTGCAGGGGGTTGAATACTACTTGTAGGCACTGTATATATATCTATATATATATATATGTTGTGGAATACCTATACTAACAGGACGTTCAATGGACCCTCTTGTGCTGTATAATGCACTGCAGTCTGCCACATACCCTTCCTCCCTGCCTAACACCACTGAATATATGCAGCTGGCTTAGTCCTCAGAAGGACTGTTAGTTCAGTTGGATATATATGTTGTGGAATACCTATACTAACTATAAAGAAGCAAATCTCTCCCTGACGCAGGAGCAACTCTCCCTACTCTGCCTTATTCCAGGGTAGACTGTGACGAGCATAGCGGCACCAGGTCTTATATAGACCTGATGATGCTGTGCGGCCAGCCAATCACTGTAATGCCACAACCAACATGACTATGGCATTACAGTGCATGGCAGGCAATCCCTGCATGTTCATTGGCTCTCTAAAGAGCGCCAAATATGCAGTGAGGGGACCCAAGTTCCTGCCCGAGCAACCCGGAAATACTCGCCGAGCGCCGAGCTTGTCGAGCACCGTGATGCTCGGGCGAGTACTGAGCTTTGGCGAGCACGTTCGCTCATTATACTTTTCCTCTGATTGTTCCACTCCTGGTTTTGTGGCCTTACACATTTCATGAGTTTCACTAAACTCTTAAGACTTGAGCCATTATAGTACACTTTATATCCAGAAGTAAGTGGATACCCATACAAATGATTGAGTCTAGATGCAAATATGTGCATACAATAAAGCACACAGCCATACAATCTCCATAGACAAGCATAGGTAAAAGTTTGTGTCATATTGTTATATCCATCCAACTTGGTCTCATGTTTAAAATTTGTGATCAATTGGATCTTCCTGTAAATGTGAGTATTGTGAGGTGGAAGCATCTAGAATAGGAAAACCCTCAGCTATGAAAAGGTAGCCCACAGAAACCCACCGAGGGCAGCCAATGACAGCTGTGCATGTTTTATGTAAAAATCACTGTTAATCACTCACAACAAAGCTCCAGGCGGCCTCTGCATGTGACATCAGTGCGAGAACTGCGCATCGGGGGCTTCATGTACAGGGCTTCCATGCTCGAGCAGCTGCCCACAAGCCTGAGTTCAACTAGCATAATGCCAAAAGCCAGCTGGGGAGCATAAAACATGTCATCACTGGTCTCACAGGCAGTAGAAAAGTGGCTTCTAAAACTTTTTTTTTAATGAACCACCGCTACATTGTGATGAAGATATCAAATACCCTCCAGTACCTATATTACAACCACAGCCACACCAACCACACACCACCATGAAGTGTCCATATTAGCCCTAAAGCTACGCTCCCACAATTAGCTTTTAGTGAGTTTTGATGTTGCAGATTTTCTGCACCTATTATGTAAAATAGGATATTTGCATTTTTTGTAAAATATGAACCGTAAAGAACTCACCAAAAACTCATCATGGGAATGTAGCCTAACAGTGCAACTAAATACTTTCTTGCAGTGCACATAATACCTTCTTCACAGTGTAGCACCACATTCCTCCCCATCTGTGCCATATAAACCCCACAGTGCAGCACCACATACCACCCCAGCTATGCCATACACACACAACAGTGCAGCACCACATACCTCCCCAACTGTTCTATACACACACCTCAGTGCAGCACCATATACCTCCCCATCTGTGCCATAGAACACATCAGTGCAACACCACATACCTCCCCAGCCGTGCCATATAAACACCACAATGCAGCACCACATACAGTGGTGTAAAAAAAGTGTTTGCCCTCTTCCTGATTTCCTATTATTTTGCAAGTTTGCCACACTTAAATGTTTCAGATCACAAAATAAATGTAAATATTAGACAAAGATAACACAAGTAATCACAAAATGCAGTTTGTAAATGAACGTTTTTATTATTAAGGGAAAAAGAAATCCAAACCTACAGGGTCCTGTGTGAAAAAGTAATTGCCCCCTAAACCTAATAACTGGTTAGGACACCCTTAGCAGCAACAACTGTAGTCAAGCCTTTGCGATAACTGGCAATGAGTCTTTTACAACATTCTGGAGGAATTTTGGCCACTCATCTTTGCAAAATTGCTGTAATTCAGCCACATTGGAGGGTTTCCGAGCATGAACCGCCTTTTTAAGGTCATGCCACAGAATCTCAATCGTATTAAGGTCAGGACTTTGACTATGCCACTCCAAAGTCTTAATTTTGTTTTTCTTAAGCCATTCAGAGGTGGACTTGCTGGTGTGTTTTGGATCATTGTCCTGCTGCATAACCCAGTGCGCTTCAGCTTGAGGTCATGAAAAGATGGAGGGACATTCTCCGTCAGGACAGCAGAATTCATGGGTCTATTTACCACAGCAAGTCTTCCAGGTCCTGGGTCCTGAAGCAGCAAAACAGCCCCAGACCATCACACTGCCACCACCATATTTTACTGTTGGTATGATGTTCCTTTTCTGAAATGCTGTGTCACTTCTACGCCAGATGTAATGGGACATGCACCTTCCAAAAAGTTCAATTTTTGTCTTGTCAGTCCACAGAGTATTCTCCCAAAAGTCTTGGTGATCATCAAGAAGTTTTCTGGAAAAACTGAGACAAGCCATTATGTTCTTTTTGCTCAGCAGTGGTTTTCGTCTTGGAACTCTGCCATGCATGCCATTTTTGCCTAGTCTCTTTCTTATGGGATAGTCATGAACACTGACCTTAACTGAGGCAAATGAGGCCTGCAGTTCTTGGATGTTGTTGTGGGGTCTTTTGTGACCTCTTGGATGAGTCATCGCTGTGTTCTTGGGGTAATTTTGGTCGGCCGGCAACTCCTGGGAAGGTTCACCACTGTTCCATGTTTTCGCCATTTGTGGATAATGGCTCTCACTGTGGTTCGCTGGAGTCCGAAAGGTTTAGAAATGGCTTTACAACCTTTTCCAGTCTGATAGATCTCAATTACTTTGTTACGCATTTGTTCCTGAATTTCTTTGGATCGCAGCATGATGTCTAGCTTTTGAGGATCTTTTGGTCTACTTCACTTTGTCAGGCAGGTCCTATTTAAGCTATTTCTTGACTGACAACAGGTGTGGCAGTAATCAGAAAACCTAAACAGAAAAGAAATACCAAAAGTATGAGCCTATATAATTGCCAATGAATACCACGTAATAAACAAGAAAAGCAAAAAAATGTATTAAAAAAAGGCAAAATCAGTCATTTATATTACATTTATTGAGCCATGATCAAGGACATGATAGGATAGAAACACAACAGACAATATAAAAACAAGAAATATTAAAATGAGGGGATCACCTCATTTTTATAATTTTGTGTTTTTATATTGTCTGTTGTGTTTTGTGGCAGTAATTAGGCATGTGTAACATACCTGGCGGCGTCCTTGCATAGTGGTCCATCTCCCACTGTGCAAGAGTGCACACTTGATCTCCAGTCCAGAATGTCTCTCTGGCTTCCCTCCATGCTGTCAGTTTGTGTCTGTTTCTGCTGCTTAAGGGCGGCGCCCGATCACTTCCTGCTTTTTGTACCTGCTGTGGGTCACACCCCTTGTGCGTCCTCAGCCTATTGCTGTCTGTCACCTGGTATTTAACCCAGCTGCCCCAATCAATCCCTGCCTGAGCATTGTGTTTCATTCAGTATGTGCTTGCACTCTGAAGGTGCCAGGTCCCGTTCTGTGTTCTCTTGTCTGCCTATCCTGGAGGCTGTATTTCCAGGCCTGTCTGAACACGCTCCTAGCCTGTTCCTCCCGCCTTCTAGGGGCCGATTACCTAGACCCGCTCCTGTATCTTGTCTGTCCTGTCTGAACACGCTCCTTGCCTGTTCGTCCCGCCTCTCTGGTGGCCGTATTCCCAGACCTGCTCCTGTATTCCGCTGCAGTGTCGGTCTCCTCCGTACACTCAGTTCCAGTCTGAACTCTCTCCTATCTTTTACCTGTTTTTTCTCTATGTCCGTTCCTTTCCTTTTTCTGCAGAGTCTGAACTCGTACCTAACTCCTGCTTGTTGTCTCTGTACTCCCGTTTGTGAGTTTGTGGTCCACTCGCTACTTCACTGCAAGTACCCTGTGGGTATCTGGCTCTGCCTTTCCCTTCCTGTCTGTTCCGTGTGAGCAGAGCCCTGTCCCCCCTGCTCTGCCTTGCTCACCGCTCCGGCGGTTCTAGCCTGCTCTACTCTTGCTCACCGTTCCAGGCGGCCTGGTCCTGCTCTACTCTTGCTCACCGCTCCAGGCGGTCTCGTCTTGCTCTGCCCTTGCTCACTGCTCCAGGCGGTCTCGTCCTGCTCTGCTCTTGCTTACCGCTCCAGGCGGTCTCGTCCTGCTCTTGCTCACCGCTCCAGGCGGTCTCATCCTGCTCTGCTCTTGCTCACCGCTCCAGGCGGTCTCGTCCTGCTCTGCTCTTGCTCACCGCTCCAGGCGGTCTCGTCCTGCTCTGCTCTTGCTCACCGCTCCAGGCGGTCTCGTCCTGCTCTTGCTCACCGCTCCAGGCGGTCTTGTCCTGCCCTGCTCTTGCTCACCGCTCCAGGCGGTCTCGTCCTGCTCTGCTCTTGCTCACCGCTCCAGGCGGTCTCGTCCTGCTCTGCTCTTGCTCACCGCTCCAGGCGGTCTCGTCCTGCTCTGCTCTTGCTCACCGCTCCAGGCGGTCTCGTCCTGCTTTGCTCTTGCTCACCGCTCCAGGCGGTCTCGTCCTGCTTTGCTCTTGCTCACCGCTCCAGACGGTCTCACAGACACCTAGTGTGAATAGCTTGACTGACACACTGCAAGGAAATGAAAATGGAAGAAATGGCTGATTTTGGAACAGTCTTATAGGTGATATGTCTGACAGAGAACCACGGTTTTAAATAGCAGGCCTGTAATTTACTAATATTATTCTACACAGAGACCTCGTGTGAATAGCTTGACCGACACACTGCACAAGAATGGAAAAGGAGGCCAATATTTTCCATGTTCAGTTTAAATTTCTGGATTTTTATTGCTGAAATATGGAACAGATCTGGCTTTATTCTGCAGTGAAAACAAGCACATGGAGCAGAAAAATGGTGTACTCTGGATTGCTTTTTAAGGAAATAACCAGGAGCATTTCGAGTGCAAGCATTCACAAAATGTGTGAATTTAGTAGTGTGGCCTGTGGGGCGTTGGCTGCATATTTGCGCTTGTGTTCCAAAGACTGGCGTAGAGACAACTGAACGCTGCGCTGGGACAAGGACGTGGACGTGCTTGCTGATGGTGCTAGTTGAGAGTGTTCAACGACAGGTGCAGGGCAGGAGGCATCTTGGCATGCGCCATGAACAGTGGATTGGCGTGCATGCATAACAGAAAAATGGTGTACTCTGGATTGCTTTTTAAGCAAATAACCAGGATTAAGATAAAACAAATTGCCCTGGCCCCTTATATCTGGGGCTATGTCTACAAATATTTGTAATTATTACAGCAGCAGCAGACAGGATGTTCAATGGACCCTCTTGTGCTTTATTAAACACTGCAGTCTGCCACATACACTGCCTGCCTGCCTAGCACTGATTATATGCAGCTGGATTAGTCCTCAGAAGGACTGTTAGTTCAGATGGATATATATATATATATACAGTGCCTACAAGTAGTATTCAACCCCCTGCAGATTTAGCTGGTTTGATAAGATGCAAATAAGTTAGAGCCTTCAAACTGCAAACGAGAGTAGGTTTTATGAACAGAAGCATAAATCTTACAAACCAAAAAGTTATGTTGCTCAGTTGAATTTTATTAAATTTTAAACATAAAAGTGTGGGTCAATTATTATACAACCCCTATGTTTAATATTTTGTGGAATAACCCTTGTTTGCAATTACAGCTAATAATCGTCATTTATAAGACCTGATCAGGCCGGCACAGGTCTGTGGAGTTATCTTGGCCCACTCCTCCATGCAGATCTTCTCCAAGTTATCTAGGTTCTTTGGGTGTCTCATGTGGACTTTATTCTTGAGCTCCTTCCACAAGTTTTCAATTGGGTTAAGGTCAGGAGACTGACTAGGCCACTCCAACACCTTGACTTTTTCCCTCTTGAACCAGGCCTTGGTTTTCTTGGCTGTGTGCTTTGGGTCGTTGTCTTGTTGGAAGATGAAATTACGACCCATCTTAAGATCCTTGATGGAGGAGCGGAGGTTCTTGGCCAAAATCTCCAGGTAGGCCGTGCTATCCATCTTCCCATGGATGCGGACCAGATGGCCAGGCCCATTGGCTGAGAAACAGCCCCACAGCATGATGCTGCCACCACCATGCTTGACTGTAGGGATGGTATTCTTGGGGTCGTATGCAGTGCCATCCAGTCTCCAAACGTCATGTGTGTGGTTGGCACCAAAGATCTCGATCTTGGTCTCATCAGACCATAGAACCTTGAACCAGTCTGTCTCAGAGTCCTCCAAGTGATCATGAGCAAACTGTAGACGAGCCTTGACATGACGCTTTGAAAGTAAAGGTACCATACAGGCTCGTCTGGAACGGAGACCATTGCGGTGGAGTACGTTACTTATGGTATTGACTGAAACCAATGTCCCCACTGCCATGAGATCTTCCCGGAGCTCCTTCCTTGTTGTCCTTGGGTTAGCCTTGACTCTTCGGACAAGCCTGGCCTCGGCACGGGAGGACACTTTCAAAGACTGTCCAGGCCGTGGAAGGCTAACAGTAGTTCCATAAGCCTTCCACTTACGGATGATGCTCCCAACAGTGGAGACAGGTAGGCCCAACTCCTTGGAAAGGGTTTTGTACCCCTTGCCAGCCTTGTGACCCTCCACGATCTTGTCTCTGATGGCCTTGGAATGCTCCTTTGTCTTTCCCATGTTGACCATGTCTGAGTGCTGTTCACAAGTTTGGGGAGGGTCTTAAATAGTCAGAAAAGGCTGGCAAAAGAGATCTTTAATCCACACATGTGAAGCTCATTATTCTTGGTGCCTGAACTACTTCTTAATACTTTAGGGGGACCAAACAGAATTCTTGTGGTTTGAGGGGTTGAATAATAAATGACACTCTGAATTAACTTTTAACGTTTTTTAAAAAAAAAATAAATAAATAACAAAAACAAAATTTGCTGCAGTGCATTTCCTACTTCCAGGCTGATCTACAGTACAAATGTCACAATGCCAAGTTAATTCCGCATGTGTCAACCAGCTAAATCTGCAGGGGGTTGAATACTACTTGTAGGCACTGTATATATATATATATATATGTTGTGGAATACCTATACTAACAGGACGTTCAATGGACCCTCTTGTGCTGTATAATGCACTGCAGTCTGCCACATACCCTTCCTCCCTGCCTAACACCACTGAATATATGCAGCTGGCTTAGTCCTCAGAAGGACTGTTAGTTCAGTTGGATATATATGTTGTGGAATACCTATACTAACTATAAAGAAGCAAATCTCTCCCTGACGCAGGAGCAACTCTCCCTACTCTGCCTTATTCCAGGGTAGACTGTGACGAGCATAGCGGCACCAGGTCTTATATAGACCTGATGATGCTGTGCGGCCAGCCAATCACTGTAATGCCACAACCAACATGACTATGGCATTACAGTGCATGGCAGACAATCCCTGCATGTTCATTGGCTCCCTAAAGAGCGCCAAGCATGCAGTGAGGGGACCCAAGTTCCTGCCCGAGCAACCCGGAAATACTCGCCGAGCGCCGAGCTTGTCGAGCACCGTGATGCTCGGGCGAGTACTGAGCTTTGGCGAGCACGTTCGCTCATTATACTTTTCCTCTGATTGTTCCACTCCTGGTTTTGTGGCCTTACACATTTCATGAGTTTCACTAAACTCTTAAGACTTGAGCCATTATAGTACACTTTATATCCAGAAGTAAGTGGATACCCATACAAATGATTGAGTCTAGATGCAAATATGTGCATACAATAAAGCACACAGCCATACAATCTCCATAGACAAGCATAGGTAAAAGTTTGTGTCATATTGTTATATCCATCCAACTTGGTCTCATGTTTAAAATTTGTGATCAATTGGATCTTCCTGTAAATGTGAGTATTGTGAGGTGGAAGCATCTAGAATAGGAAAACCCTCAGCTATGAAAAGGTAGCCCACAGAAACCCACCGAGGGCAGCCAATGACAGCTGTGCATGTTTTATGTAAAAATCACTGTTAATCACTCACAACAAAGCTCCAGGCGGCCTCTGCATGTGACATCAGTGCGAGAACTGCGCATCGGGGGCTTCATGTACAGGGCTTCCATGCTCGAGCAGCTGCCCACAAGCCTGAGTTCAACTAGCATAATGCCAAAAGCCAGCTGGGGAGCATAAAACATGTCATCACTGGTCTCACAGGCAGTAGAAAAGTGGCTTCTAAAACTTTTTTTTTAATGAACCACCGCTACATTGTGATGAAGATATCAAATACCCTCCAGTACCTATATTACAACCACAGCCACACCAACCACACACCACCATGAAGTGTCCATATTAGCCCTAAAGCTACGCTCCCACAATTAGCTTTTAGTGAGTTTTGATGTTGCAGATTTTCTGCACCTATTATGTAAAATAGGATATTTGCATTTTTTGTAAAATATGAACCGTAAAGAACTCACCAAAAACTCATCATGGGAATGTAGCCTAACAGTGCAACTAAATACTTTCTTGCAGTGCACATAATACCTTCTTCACAGTGTAGCACCACATTCCTCCCCATCTGTGCCATATAAACCCCACAGTGCAGCACCACATACCACCCCAGCTATGCCATACACACACAACAGTGCAGCACCACATACCTCCCCAACTGTTCTATACACACACCTCAGTGCAGCACCATATACCTCCCCATCTGTGCCATAGAACACATCAGTGCAACACCACATACCTCCCCAGCCGTGCCATATAAACACCACAATGCAGCACCACATACAGTGGTGTAAAAAAAGTGTTTGCCCTCTTCCTGATTTCCTATTATTTTGCAAGTTTGCCACACTTAAATGTTTCAGATCACAAAATAAATGTAAATATTAGACAAAGATAACACAAGTAATCACAAAATGCAGTTTGTAAATGAACGTTTTTATTATTAAGGGAAAAAGAAATCCAAACCTACAGGGTCCTGTGTGAAAAAGTAATTGCCCCCTAAACCTAATAACTGGTTAGGACACCCTTAGCAGCAACAACTGTAGTCAAGCCTTTGCGATAACTGGCAATGAGTCTTTTACAACATTCTGGAGGAATTTTGGCCACTCATCTTTGCAAAATTGCTGTAATTCAGCCACATTGGAGGGTTTCCGAGCATGAACCGCCTTTTTAAGGTCATGCCACAGAATCTCAATCGTATTAAGGTCAGGACTTTGACTATGCCACTCCAAAGTCTTAATTTTGTTTTTCTTAAGCCATTCAGAGGTGGACTTGCTGGTGTGTTTTGGATCATTGTCCTGCTGCATAACCCAGTGCGCTTCAGCTTGAGGTCATGAAAAGATGGAGGGACATTCTCCGTCAGGACAGCAGAATTCATGGGTCTATTTACCACAGCAAGTCTTCCAGGTCCTGGGTCCTGAAGCAGCAAAACAGCCCCAGACCATCACACTGCCACCACCATATTTTACTGTTGGTATGATGTTCCTTTTCTGAAATGCTGTGTCACTTCTACGCCAGATGTAATGGGACATGCACCTTCCAAAAAGTTCAATTTTTGTCTTGTCAGTCCACAGAGTATTCTCCCAAAAGTCTTGGTGATCATCAAGAAGTTTTCTGGAAAAACTGAGACAAGCCATTATGTTCTTTTTGCTCAGCAGTGGTTTTCGTCTTGGAACTCTGCCATGCATGCCATTTTTGCCTAGTCTCTTTCTTATGGGAGAGTCATGAACACTGACCTTAACTGAGGCAAATGAGGCCTGCAGTTCTTGGATGTTGTTGTGGGGTCTTTTGTGACCTCATGGATGAGTCATCGCTGTGCTCTTGGGGTAATTTTGGTCGGCCGGCAACTCCTGGGAAGGTTCACCACTGTTCCATGTTTTCGCCATTTGTGGATAATGGCTCTCACTGTGGTTCGCTGGAGTCCGAAAGGTTTAGAAATGGCTTTACAACCTTTTCCAGTCTGATAGATCTCAATTACTTTGTTGCGCATTTGTTCCTGAATTTCTTTGGATCGCAGCATGATGTCTAGCTTTTGAGGATCTTTTGGTCTACTTCACTTTGTCAGGCAGGTCCTATTTAAGCTATTTCTTGACTGACAACAGGTGTGGCAGTAATCAGAAAACCTAAACAGAAAAGAAATACCAAAAGTATGAGCCTATATAATTGCCAATGAATACCACGTAATAAACAAGAAAAGCAAAAAAATGTATTAAAAAAAGGCAAAATCAGTCATTTATATTACATTTATTGAGCCATGATCAAGGACATGATAGGATAGAAACACAACAGACAATATAAAAACAAGAAATATTAAAATGAGGGGATCACCTCATTTTTATAATTTTGTGTTTTTATATTGTCTGTTGTGTTTTGTGGCAGTAATCAGGCATGTGTAACATACCTGGCGGCGTCCTTGCATAGTGGTCCATCTCCCACTGTGCAAGAGCGCACACTTGATCTCCAGTCCAGAATGTCTCTCTGGCTTCCCTCCATGCTGTCAGTTTGTGTCTGTTTCTGCTGCTTAAGGGCGGCGCCCGATCACTTCCTGCTTTTTGTACCTGCTGTGGGTCACACCTCTTGTGCGTCCTCAGCCTATTGCTGTCTGTCACCTGGTATTTAACCCAGCTGCCCCAATCAATCCCTGCCTGAGCATTGTGTTTCATTCAGTATGTGCTTGCACTCTGAAGGTGCCAGGTCCCGTTCTGTGTTCTCTTGTCTGCCTATCCTGGAGGCTGTATTTCCAGGCCTGTCTGAACACGCTCCTAGCCTGTTCCTCCCGCCTTCTAGGGGCCGATTACCTAGACCCGCTCCTGTATCTTGTCCGTCCTGTCTGAACACTCTCCTTGCCTGTTCGTCCCGCCTCTCTGGGGGCCGTATTCCCAGACCCGCTCCTGTATTCCGCTGCAGTGTCGGTCTCCTCCGTACACTCAGTTCCAGTCTGAACTCTCTCCTATCTTTTACCTGTTTTTTCTCTATGTCCGTTCCTTTCCTTTTTCTGCAGAGTCTGAACTCGTACCTAACTCCTGCTTGTTGTCTCTGTACTCCCGTTTGTGAGTTTGTGGTCCACTCGCTACTTCACTGCAAGTACCCTGTGGGTATTTGGCTCTGCCTTTCCCTTTCTGTCTGTTCCGTGTGAACAGAGCCCTGTCCCCCCTGCTCTGCCTTGCTCACCGCTCCGGCGGTTCTAGCCTGCTCTACTCTTGCTCACCGCTCCAGGCGGCCTCGTCCTGCTCTACTCTTGCTCACCGCTCCAGGCGGTCTCGTCCTGCTCTGCCCTTGCTCACCGCTCCAGGCGGTCTCGTCCTGCTCTGCTCTTGCTCACCGCTCCAGGCGGTCTCGTCCTGCTCTTGCTCACCGCTCCAGGCGGTCTCGTCCTGCTCTGCTCTTGCTCACCGCTCCAGGCGGTCTCGTCCTGCTCTGCTCTTGCTCACCGCTCCAGGCGGTCTCGTCCTGCTCTGCTCTTGCTCACTGCTCCAGGCGGTCTCGTCCTGCTTTGCTCTTGCTCACCGCTCCAGGCGGTCTCGTCCTGCTCTGCCCTTGCTCACCGCTCCAGGCGGTCTCGTCCTTCTCTGCTCTTGCTCACCGCTCCAGGCGGTCTCGTCCTGCTCTTGCTCACCGCTCCAGGCGGTCTCATCCTGCTCTGCTCTTGCTCACCGCTCCAGGCGGTCTCGTCCTGCTCCGCTCTTGCTCACCGCTCCAGGCGGTCTCGTCCTGCTCTTGCTCACCGCTCCAGGCGGTCTCGTCCTGCTCTGCTCTTGCTCACCGCTCCAGGCGGTCTCGTCCTGCTTTGCTCTTGCTCACCGCTCCAGGCGGTCTCGTCCTGCTCTGCTCTTGCTCACCGCTCCAAGCGGTCTCGTCCTGCTCTGCTCTTGCTCACCGCTCCAGGCGGTCTCGTCCTGC
Organism: Phyllobates terribilis; assembly: GCF_046119375.1. Lineage (NCBI taxonomy): Eukaryota > Metazoa > Chordata > Amphibia > Anura > Dendrobatidae > Phyllobates > Phyllobates terribilis. The sequence continues at coordinate 527,551,622 of NW_027362771.1, read as the reverse complement.
TCTGCTCTTGCTCACCGCTCCAGGCAGTCTCGTCCTGCTCTGCTCTTGCTCACCGCTCCAGGCGGTCTCGTCCTGCTCTGCTCTTGCTCACCGCTCCAGGCGGTCTCGTCCTGCTCTGCTCTTGCTCACCGCTCCAGGCGGTCTCGTCCTGCCCTGCTCTTGCTCACCGCTCCAGGCGGTCTCGTCCTGCCCTGCTCTCCCTCACCTCTCTGGGCGGCCTCACTCTGCTGTGTTTGTCCGCCACATCTGTGGTTCTGTTCCAGAGTCCCAGTGTGTACTGGGTCCTATCCCGCCTGTGTTCCTACCTGCTAGTGCCTTCCTGTCTGCACTCTAGCCGTGCTTGCCTGTACCTCCCTGCCTGCATACCAGTCGTGCCTGCCTATTCCCACCAGTCTGTGTGCCAGCCTAACCAGTCTGTTCCTGTATTCCCCTGTGTGGGTCAACAGCCGTGTCCGGGGTCTGTCCTGGAGTAGCACCTGGTCCCTCTGCTCGGTTCCTCCTTGGTGCACTGGCGTCGTATGCCGTCGTGCGACCCTGGTCGGATCGGGTGAATACCTAGTTACGCCCCTCCAGGCATTCACTCTCCGGCACGGTCCAGTGGAATCACACGCACACGCCGCTCAGCCCGGGCGTGTGCATTACAGCATGTGTGTGGGTAGGGAAATTGAACTCAGTTTCCCAAAGATGTGAAAAACCACGGTTAATTTATGTTTTAAGGAGGGGAGGGGCAATCACTTTTTCACACAGCGCCCTGTAGGTTTGGATTTCTTTTTCCCTCAATAATAAAGACCTTCATTTAAAAACTACATTTTGTAGTTTTGTAGTTTGTGATTACTTGTGTTAGCTTTGTCTAATATTGAAATTCATTTTGTGATCTGAAATATTTAAGTGTGACAAACATGCAAACGAATAAGAAATCAGGAAGGGGCAAACACTTTTTCACACCACAATTCCTCCCCAGCTGTGACATATAAATGCCACAGTGCAGCACAACATACCTCCCCAGCTGTGCCATACACACACCACAGTGCAGCACCACATACCTCCCCAGCTATGCCATATAAACTTGGTGCTTGTGCGCTGTTTGCTCCCTGCTGCACAAACTGCTCTTGTAAGGTTGGCCTATGGTGGGGCTGTGGCCTATGCTGGAGCTGTAACCTATGCTGGGGCTGTGGCCTATGCTGGGGCTGTGGCCTATGCTGGGGCTGTGGCCTATGCTAGGGCTGTGGCCTATGGTGGGGCTGTGGCCTATGGTTGGGCTGGGGCTGTGACCTATGGTGGGGCTATGGCCTATGGTGGGGCTGGGGCCTATGCTGAGGTTGTGGCCTATGTTGGGACTGTGGCCTATGCTAGGTATGTGGCCTATGCTAGGGCTGTGGCCTATGGTGAGGCTGTGGCCTATGGTGAGGCTGTGGCCTATGGTTGGGTTATGGCCTATGCTGGGTCTGTGCCTATGGTGGGTCTGTGGCCTATGGTGGGTCTGTGGCCTATGGTGGGGCTGTGACCTATGCTAGGGCTGTGGCCTATGGTGAGGCTGTGACCTATGCTGCGGCTCTGGCCTATGCTGCGGCTGTGGCCTATGGTGTGGCTGTGGCCTATGCTGGGGCTGTGACCTATGGTGGGGCTTTGGCCTATGGTGGGGCTTTGGCCTATGCTGGGGCTGTGGCCTATGCTAGGGCTGTGGCCTATGGTGGGGCTGTGGCCTATGGTCTGTGCTGGGGCTGTGGCCGTGGCCTATGGTGGGGCTGTGGCCTATGTTGGGACTGTGGCCTATGTTGGGACTGTGGCCTATGCTAGGGCTGTGGCCTATGCTAGGGCTGTGGCCTATGGTGAGGCTGTGGCCTATGGTTGGGTTATGGCCTATGGTGTGGCTGGGGCCTATGCTGGGTCTGTTCCTATGGTGGGTGTGTGGCCTATGGTGGGGCTGTGGCCTATGGTGGGGCTGTGGCCTATGGTGGGGCTGTGACCTATGCTAGGGCTGTGGCCTATGGTGAGGCTGAGGTCTATGCTAGGGCTGTGGCCTATGCTGGGGCTGTGGCCTATGGTGGGGCTGGGGCTGTGACCTATGGTGGGGCTGGGGCCTATGCTGGGGCTGTGGCCTATGGTGGGGCTGGGGCTGTGACCTATGGTGGGGCTGGGGCCTATGCTGGGGCTGTGGCCTATGATGGGGTGGTCTCTAGACTTCTGATCCGTGCTGCCTTTTGACTCACTATCTTTGTACTGCGCTCACCAATGGTGACAAGTATGGGAAGCAGGCAAAGTGGGAATTTTTAGGAGGTAGAGGGGGCACAGGCCATGGCGCAGCAGCACTTATCTTGATTCCTGCAAAGTGCCGCTGTTTGGAGCAATGATTTTGCTGAAGTGTAAAATAAAGCCCCTATGAAATTGAATCAGGATTGTGTTGCGCTCCTCACCAGGCAGTGGGCCGCAGTTCGCCAGTATAGGGAAGATCATGTCATTCTCTAGCATGGCTGTGCCCTATGTACAAAGCGAGCACCAAAAAAATACAGGTCTCTGAGTTTGGAGTGGACGTACTCGAGTGACGTGAAAAGATTCCTGAACTCAGCCCCATCTAACACCTTTGAGATGAATTTGAACGCAGATTGCAATCTAGACCTTCTTGTCCATAATCAGTATCTGACCACACAAATGCTTTTTTGGCTGAATGGGCACAAGTTCCAAATGTTGAGGAAAGCGTTCCCATAAGAGAAGGGTGTTTCAGGGTAGTATAGTAAGAGCAGACCAACAAATACAGTACTGAGCAGTCAAAGTCACATTATTATATTGAAATCCAATGACTCACAGGTGACGTGTCCTCTGATTGTAGCCGCTTAGTCTGCTCCATCTAGCCCAGACTACCATGAAGGCTTCTTCCAGCTATGACTCCATACCGCAGAATTTCCTGCACATTCATATTTGGCTCATGACTTTTGCAGCTCATCTCTGCCCTTAGTAACATTTCTGTTAACTCTCATTCCCCATCTGCAAGACAAAAAAACTAACAGGCAGGTAGTTGCTGACTAGTTACCAACTACCTGCCTGATCTATTCAGCGCCGGCTCAGAGCAGTCATTTACAGCTCTTGTCAGCGACTAAGTTGCTCCACGTCAATAGAGCAGCTCTTCCTCTTCCGGGCTGCCCTGCCGATGGGGTGTGACTGCCAACGTCATGCTGATTGACAGCCAGCTTCCCACATTTTTGCAGTTGGCAGTCACCCCCTGTCAACAGAGCAGAAGAGAAGCCAATGGGGCATCAATAGGACATCAGTGGAAGCCGCAGAATTGCTGGCAGAAGCAGTCAGTGACCGCTCTGTGTGGGCAGAGATCTGCACTGGGCCGAACAGGCAGGTAGTTAGTAACTACCTACCCGTTAATTCTTAATCCCATAGTAAAAAATTAATATAGACTTGAATAACCCCTTTAAATAATTGAGCTTAGTAATTGACAACTGGAAGCGGTGAAGGCTGAACATTGATTGCTGCCCTTTAATCTGACAGTCCCTTCCATTCATTTACAGGCAGGAAAGAACATAGAAGACAACAGACTTTATTCTGTTGTGTAGATCCAGCATAAGCTTAGCCTCCAATATATCATAAAATATTTTACAAAAGATTTCTTTCTATTTGAAAAGTTTTCTAATTGTTGCTTTATCTCCCTCCCTCCTTTCCCCAGAACCGTTTATTACACTGCACACAATATATGATTGTATTACCGCTGACTACTTGACAGGTTTCTCTACATCCAAGGAAAATTAAGCCTACTGACACACAATGAATCATCCAAGAATCATCTCCTGCTTAGGAAATCGCTCGCATTTCATTCCCAACACAATAAAGAATATAGAAACTGCTAGATAGTAGGAGCAGATCACAGATCCATTCGATGAAGCCATGGTGCCAAGCAGCACGTTGGGTGGCCTCCTTTTTTTGCCAGTACCGTCTTCCTTTTTTGACCTATTTTAGTTTTGCTGCAAAAAAAAAATTAGAGCAAGACCTGAGCTCACTAGGTTTTGTTGAATATTAGCAAAAGATGTTACCAATGACCAGTAACATTACTAAATCTCCGGAGGAGAACACATCATGACGCTCAGCCAGTGCCTACTTGTGTAGCCATAACCTTCGTGCCATAGTGTTTCTTACCTTTCTTATTTAGATCTGTATGTGGAATACAGATGAATTTTATATCCAGGCTCGGACTGGCCCACGGGGCAACAGGTAAATTCCCCGGTGGGCCCCTGTCCAGGAGTAAACCACCTACCACTCAACATGAGAAGAAGTTGGCTCAATACATTTGATTATGTACAAAAAAAAATCTCATCATTCATCCAACACACTATCTAGAGTATTATATAGCAGCAGAAGTAAATTTGTGAATAAAGGTAATGTAATATTTGCATGTAGCTAAACAGTGGTTTACTCAGAGTCAATGATACTTATGGGCCCCTGTCACCCCAGTCCAACACTGTAGGATGGATCAGTCTTGTATCTGAGAACGTTCTGCTTTTCATTGGCCATTGACAGTTGTGTAGGGAGACTTGCCTGACAATCGGGCTAAAGTAATGCATTCCACAATCTTCTCGGCACAGGACATCGATCAATGTTGAAAATCGCATATGACCATGACAATCATTTGTCTGAATAAAGCTGTAATTACTAACCTCCGTAGACAGTGACAAGCAGATTAATCCCACGGAACGGAACTAATCCATATGAGCAGCCATAGTTTAAACTTCGATCCACAGCAAAAATCCTCACATCTGTCTTGGATTTTTGCAGTAGATTCCAGAGCTAATACACGTCAGATTTTTCCGATGTGTGAATATACTCTTAGATAGTAAATAAATTATATAGCAAATCACAGGCTCGCATGTAAAGTCATATCCCTGATATGAAGGCACTCAATGTGTTTATGGCACAACACAATTCCAGCCTAGAAAAGTTGGCAATTTTTCATTTCCAACACTATAGAAATCTCTTAAAAAAACTTACATTTTATGCCAACTCGCATGGTGTAATTGAAGGGAGAGGCCTAATTGTACTGGATAATTCACCATATAGCCTTAAAAGTTAACAAAGGCTGCTAAATAGGACTTGTTCTGCTATGGGTTAGGGACAACATGGTAGAATGTAGTGTCACAAATATTAGATTAAGATAGGCATTATCTATCGGAAATGATTTAGGACTCATTTCTATCATTTTTCCTCTTTGGCATAGTATTTTATTAACAAAAGTTGTGACCCAAACAGCCTCATTGGATATTTTGCAGACTAAGCCACTCTTTTAACCTCCCACACATCAATAAACACACATAAAGAATTATGGAAGATAACTTCTTTTTTTTTTCTCAAAATTCCTGGTATTTATCCCAAATATATGGTGGACACTACATGTATGCCACTATGTTTAATATGCTCATATGTTTCATAAAACAGAAAACAAGATTTAAGCAAAGTTGCTTAGTGGTTAGCACTGCAGTCTTGCAGCTCTGGGGTCCTGGGTTCAAATCCTAAAGACAACATCTGCAAGGAGTTTGTATGTTCTCCCCGTGTTTGCTTGGGTTTCCTCCGGGTTCTCCGGTTTCTTCCCACACTTCAAAAACATACTGATTGGGAATTTAAATTGGGAGTCCCAATGGGGACAGTGATGATGATATATGTGAAGTGTTGTGGAATTAATGACGCTATATAAGTGAGTAAAAAATAACTAAGGGCTCAAATCTTCTACAATTCAACAAGCATTAATATATACGATCGATATGAATGAGTGCAGTGGACTGAAAGTGATGGTATGGCCCCACACAGCCCTGATCTCAACATCATCGAGGCTGCCTGGGATTACATGAAGAGACAGAAGAATTTGCAGAAGATCTGTGGTTGGTTCTCCAAGATGTTTGAAAACCTTCATGTTGAGATCATTCAAAAACTGTGAGTAAAGTGTACCTAGAAGAACTGATGGTGTTTTGAAGTAAAAGGATCGTCACACCAAATATTGATTAGATTTAGATTTCTCCATTGTTCATTTACTGTGTGTTCTATTAATTGATAAAAATAAACTACGGTGCTAACACTTCTATTTTTGAAAGCATTGTTATTTTGCTGCCTTTTTTCCACACTTCCTAAAATTTTTGCACAGTACTGTACATCTGCGTAAACTTTTTTTTCCTATGTTGTGTTAAATATTAACTGGAAATAAATTGTGCTGTTAGATTTTTTTCATCCTAATATAATATGCACCTATCCAAGACAACTAATGGCTGGTTTTCCCATTAACCTACATAAGAGACTTCTACATGCCAGCAACTGTGTCTCGCTGACAGATGGTTTTCATGGCAGCTGTGGTGAAAAAAAAATTAGATATTTTAGCACTGGAACAAAAAAGTCAACAAGCTACTGAACCAGCAGTGAGTAAGGAGAACAGCTGCGACCTGCCATATGACCACAGCCTGCCTAGGTCTGTACTGAGCCAACATAATTTATATTTCAACAGAATTAATAGTAAAATAAAAAGTTCTGTAAAAGCGTGCTCTACAGAAAATGCTTGGTGGACAACTGGTGGTTTCCGAGAGCCTCAGACTTTGTTCTCACTCTTTCTACAATAGTATCTTAACTTGAGTACCCCCATGTACATGGGCCTCAAGTCTGTAAAAGCACCACAGTTACTCATACATATCAGATTAAAGTCCCCCGAAACCTCTGATTTGGGTGGGAATGGTTCACCAACTAAAGCTGAGGTGTCCAACCTGTGGCCTGGATGGTCGTAAATGTGGCCCAAGACAGATTCCCAGTAGGCAGCCGGTTCAATTTTTCAGTCAATTTTTCTCCAATGTTTGTGGAGAGAATTCTGCGTGCACACACAACGTTCTGTACTGAACTACGCCATGCACAGAAGACTGGATTAAGTCTGACATTGGCCAGTGCAAGCTTCAAGACGTTCTTTGTGGGTGGAGCTGTCCTGCGCCCAAAATCGCAGTTCTGTAACTTTGAATCTGGGTGAGTCTATATACCGCAGTCTCAGTGTATCATATGATGTACAGAGACAGAGGTATACAAAGGATACACTTACAGCAGTCTCAATATCTCATGTGTTGTATACAGCACCCTCAGTGTCTTCGATGTGATGTATATAGCAGTGTCAATGTTTTCTAGGATGTATACACAAGTCTCAGGTTTCTTATGTCATGCATAAACCGTAGTCTCAGTGTAACCTAATGTATACAGCAGTCTTATGTCTCCTATTTACGTATATACAGCAATCTCATGTCTCCTATGTAATGTAAATACAGCAGTCTCAGTGTCTTGTATGTGATCTATATACAGCAGTATCATGTCTCATGTGAAGTATACAGCAGTCTCAGTGTCTCCTATGTGAGGTATACAGCAGTTTGTCTCCTATGTGATGTATATACAGCAGGGTCTTAGATTCACCTATGTGATATATATACACCAGTCTCAGTGTCTCATAGGAGAAATTGAGAAACTGCTGTATATACATCATATGAGACACTGAGACTGCTGTATATACATCACATAAGAGACATGAGACTTCTGTATATACTTCACATAGGAGAAATTGATAAACTGCTGTATATACAGTACAGACCAAAAGTTTGGACACACCTCATTTAAAAATTTTTCTGTATTTTCATGACTATGAAAATTGTACATTCACACTGAAGGCATCAAAACTATGAATTAACACATGTGGAATTATATACTTAACAAAAAAGTGTGAAACAACTGAAAATATGTCTTATATTCTAGGTTCTTCAAAGTAGCCACCTTTTGCTTTGATGACTGCTTTGCACACTCTTGGCATTCTCTTGATGAGATTTAAAAGGCAGGCCTTCTACCATGCGGTTCTTTAAGCGTTTCTGAAGCGGAATTGCCGCTGCAGAAACGCTTAAAAAACGCATCGTGGGCACACAGCCTTAAAGGGATTGGCTACCTTTTGGTCAAATTTCTAATAAGTCCTAGACCTTTGCTTTTGTGCTCCAAAATGTCATTTTCAGTCCAACTTCTGCAAATGGACAGAAGTATAAGCTATAGATGCATCATGTTCTCCTCATCTATAGGAATGAAGCTGGCTGGACAGTATCAGGCAGTAGAATCACCTATATCTGGGCTTGTACAGTAGTGGGCAAACCTGGAAGACAGCCAGGGAATTGGATTCCTATGGACGGGGAAAGAGTGCCATGTCCATTGTTCCAAACTCTAGTACCCACATTGATGTGCAGAATGGGGATCACCCAGCTACCTTAGTGAGGCGGCCATTGCATCCAGGCAGAGCATGCATGTGCATCACTCTCCATTCACTTTCAATCAATAAAAAAACATAAATCATTCTGGTAAAAAGTTTGGCTAAAAAAGTTAAACCAGTCAAACAAAGTTCACTTTCATAGAATCCTAGAATGTCAGAGTTGGAGGGGACCTCCGGGGTCATCGTGTCCACCCCCCTGCTCAATGCAGGATTCACTAAACCATCTCAGACAGATGTCTGTCCAGCCTCTGAAGACTTCCATTGAAGGAGAACTCACCACCTCTCGTGGCAGCCTGTTCCACTCATTGATCACTTCACTGTCAAAAAGTTTTTTCTAATATCTAATCTGTATCTTCTCCCATTCAGTTTCATTCCATTGCTTCTAGTCTTGAGAATGAGAATAAAGTCGATTCCTCTACAGTGTGACAGCCCTTGAGATATTTGTAGACAGCTATTAAGTCTCCTCTCAGTCTTCTCTTTTGCAAGCTAAACATTCCCAAATCCTCTAACTGTTCCTTTGAATACGAAGATGATGTTCATTGCCAGCATCTCACTATTGTGCACATGGCTGTACTCTATGGCCCCGATTCATCAAGACCAGCAATGTTCACACCGGTCTTGATGAAGGGGTGTGCTGGAGTCAGACACTTCTGACTCATTAAAGGGCACAAGCCTCTTAAAGAATCAGGAGCGTCTGACAAGTGGCGAGTGCCTCACCATAAATCTTACTCCAGTCTGAGACTGGATTAAGATTTCTGACGCAAGGAATGCCATAGCTTGTCATAAATTACACAAGCTGTAGTGACACACCCCATTTTGGGTGAAACTGCTGTGAAAACACCAAAATTCTCAATATTTTTACCCAACTCTGTATTGGGAGAAAATGTTTGCAATTTTTCAAAGCAGTTGACTCAATCACTTTGATGAATCGGGGCATATGCTTCCACAGTACGGAGCACACAGACTGCTATGCCCCTATAGAAGCAGGAGGGAGGGGGAAAGGGAATGAAGCTCACCATGCTGCGTAGTAATAGGTGTCTGCGGTGGGAATCCAGGTGGAAGGTGCCACTAGTGCTGGTGAGAAAGGAATTCGGCACAACCATCCAACGATAAAACTTTGATATGCCCCTATACTGTACTTCCATGTGCCTTTAATTTCATACAAAAACCATTAGTAAATAATCATGGCATGCAGCATCATAGAATTATTCTTCCCTAGGAGCATACATTTACAATTCTATTATATTGACCCATAGGGACGCCAAGTGCCGCTGTAGAGGGCCATGTATGTACGGCACTTATTATGACATTAGCTTGATAAAAGCCCCATGAGACCGAAATATTGCTCAATCCATATCTACTGCCTTAGAAACCATTACTTTTATGTAATGACCTGGTGATAAGAGATAAAATACTGCACCTAAAAATTGGAGTGAGCAGGAACCATGTGGTGCAGAGGAATTGCTCCGAAGATGCACTGGAGCAATTAAAATGTTCGTAGGCGAATATTCAACTAATGTGAGGTAGGCCATGATAAGAAATACCTCATTCAGTTTAGAAGACCAACTTATCATTAGACAGAATGATGGGACACATATCTAATTCTGGATTTGTTTCCAGGGTTGTAACTCTGAAAACGTGCAGTAATGGCGTGACCACCGGCTCCTAGAACCTACCGTGAAGGCGCTGCTTTTAGTTTAAGACTAGACGGCTGGTTAATGGCAAATCATGGAGCTTGCCCAGGTCAGCTGTGCAATACAGAAGGCTCCAAAGGATTATTTAATTATAGTGAATGTAATTTAGGCTGTATTCACACATCCCTGTGTCACAGATTAGTTTGGGTTAGGAGACCCAAGCCTGAACAGTTTCATAACCATATATGAGGCTCCCAAGTTCAGGTCTGGAGACCAGTGGCCAGTCTGTGAATCAAGGTCCATACTCGGAACGTGATGCACAGATGTGTGAATTCAGCCTTAGTGTCCAAATAGTGACGGCAGAATCTGCGCTCTTCATCTCATTCTGAACCAGTTCAGTCTCGACTAGAATCCTTTTTTATGGACGAAGAAAAACTTCAAGTGATGTACAAAAGTTGGTCAATTTATGAAAGAGAAAAAAAGGTGTTGGATAAATCCTCCTAAAATGGTAGATTAATCTACTGCATAATTTTACACCATGATCAAATCCGCAGCAAAAAAAATGACTTACAATAGGTGAAATCCTCATCTAAATCATCTGTGGATCTGTCCATGGCATAAAATGATGCCTTGCGTGAATCCACCCTAAGGCTATATTCATAGAATGTTAGAGTTGGAAGGGACCTCCAGGGTCATCGTGTCCAACCCCCTGCTCAATGCAGGATTCACTAAACCATCTAATTGAGCAGGTGGTTGGACGGGGGAACCTGCAAGACCCAAAATATACTTTACGTTATCACAAACTGAAAAATGAGCCTCGTTTCTTGGGATCTTCTATAATATTAAAACTTATATTGAAAACAAAAACGAGGCTCACTTATAAAATCTTATAAAATGTCATATAGCTAAATTATGCCATAAATTAAGTTAGTAGGAGCCTCATCTTTGGTACTACCACCGATGCTGAGAACGAAGGGGCCTACTGACTCCTTACTGTATTGAGAACTGCAGGCCCTTAACTAGAGATGTGTGCAGTTTCCGTGCACCATGGGGGCCCGGAAGTGTCGCTATGAAAGCAAAGACTGCCGAGCTGCAACCCCTTCTCAGGATCATAGATGTCCTAAAGGTCAAGGTTTGACCACCTCCAAAGTGCTAAGAACATTTCTTTAGGGCTTATTAACATGTCGGTATTTGTATGCTAAAACCATGAGTGGAACTTACAAAACTGTCCTGTTTTTGAGACACTCCTAGTTTTGGCATACAAATACTGATGTGTGAATAAAGCCTTAATCCTACCATACAACTTTACTGGAAGCATCGGTGCCTGTCAATGGCATAGATTCATGCCTTCGATAACAAGCATTAAGGAAAGCCAACAAGCCTGGAACTGTGAGCAGGTGTGATGGTGTAAATTTTGTCCCAATTCCAAATGATCTAAAGTCCCTAAACAGTGTGCAAGTCATCAAACCCAATAGAAGAAGGCGAAATAACAGACCACACACAAATCACAGGACACCGGTAGCTATTGTTTCATTCACTTTTCCGCATACTTTATTTGTTACAAACATACAATTTTTAAATATATAGATTGTAAAACTCAATTTTGCAAAATTCTGTTATTGTAAGGAGTGCTGACGAGCATGAGTTCTGAACCTTATGCTTCTTCCGTGTTATTACTTGTTCTTTTAAAAGGTTAAAATTGCCCCGGCTTTGTAAAGCTAGTGGTAAATCCAAAGTTTTTTTTTTTAAAGAATCCAGGCCAGAAGTACTGGCTACTTTAAATCAGGGATTGGCAAACAGGGACAGAACCTTCTCAGCTGCCTCCCTGAGGGAAGTCTCACTCCAGAAGAGGTTTTTACAATACCCAAACGAGCCCCAACATAAGAGGAATGGTGCAAGTGTTTATTGTGAAAAACCTGGCCTGGCTGCCCTGAGGAGAGTTGGGGAAAGGCCGAGATAGAAGCTGTGGTCAGCAGGATGGATAGGAGGGACTGAGGAACAGCTACCAACCGTGGAACCTCAAGGGATAGACTCTGCTTGTATTACTAAGGATACAGCCGCTTACGCTGTTTTACTATTTAAAGTGCTTTTAAACAAACAAAAAATATATTTTTTTCTCCATATAATTCTTTTTTTTATTAGTCAGCTAAATGTATTTGAAGAATACGTAGATTAAATGCCTACGGCAGAAATGCTTTACTCATCTAAATAGGGTAGAGCTCTTTATTGCACCAAACTACATCCGCCCGCCCCGGCAGCGAGGCTGAACTGTGCGTGCGGCTGGCACATATATCTCTTCCTTTTCTCATCTGAGGGAGTGCAAGTCATCTCTACAAATCTGTGCTTTCCTCTTAACCACCCGATGTGCCTGCTACTTCTTCTAGTCTACGCGCCCCCGCCTAAAAAAAATTATAATGGGCAATCGAAGCATCTGTAGTGCAGTTTTTTCGTTAATGGCTTGCTCCGCTCCCCTCCGCCACCAGACTGCACGACTTTATAAAGCTATCGTTAATATTACCAGAACGTGACTCTCTGGCTCTAAACACAGTTATTCAAAGAGATTGCTGTTTTCGAAGAAACTAAAACTCCACTTTGCTTGACTTGACACTTCCTCTAGTAATTGAGATTCAAATTACGGGAGTCCTAAAATAAGGGAGGAAAAAGGCTCCGCCATGGTGACCGCGCTCCGCCATGGTGACCGCGCTCATTTCTGCCAAGGCATTCAAACCGCGACTCCAAAATATTACCACAATCTTTAAAGCAGCACACCTTTCTTATAACCTCATAGGGGGTGTTATACATCGATCATTGGACCATACTAGGAGCATATCACCAAAATGATGGGAACCTACTGGCAGTACAATCACTGTCTTTACACATAATCCAGACTACCATTTCCGTTTCTAAAGTTCAATGTTAAATTTCATCAATACCAGGAGAGTTAAAAATGGACTGAATTGCTGACCCCAACATAAGTCACTGTTTAAATTGTACACTTATATATTCTCTGTACACGTAATACCTTTACATAAACCCTGCCCGATTTTTCTACAACATACGGAGAATCTTGAGACCCCGTCCTCTGAAGCGCTATGTGCACGATCCACCGTGCATCCGGGAGGATGCTCCAAACCTGTTACTATAGGTATAAGCTTAAAAACCTGATGAACCTACGATGCCCCATTACATTAAAATATACCACTATATCCTCCATGTTCCCATCACTGGATCGTTCAGTTTTGGGTTGGAGTAGTTTCTGAGCACGAGAAGGAAAAAAAAAAAAAAAACAAGAAAAACAAAAACTATTTCTGGAGGGGGTGAAGATGGAGGAGCACATCTGTAAAACATTCAGCTTACAGTCACCCCCCTGTATTAGTTATATACAGATATATATTTAAGAGGCTATACAACATTTACAGATAAGGATCTGCTATTTTATACAGGCATTTGATATTATGAACAACCTGCGTATGACGGGGGTCGGGTTTTTTTCCGAACAAAGAAGTGGCCAAAATAAGGAACAGAACTATAGTATTTCGAGTCGATGAGTCCGGACCTTTCTTACTGCATAAAAGCCTCAGTAACGATACTCTCGCTCTCTAGTTTACTGAAACCGCAATGCGGTTCCGTTCACCCATTTCCTAACTTGAAGGATCTATCTATATTGCACAAGATCATCCTGTGGCAGTAAACATAGCCCTTCAAGAAGTGCTGCGCATCATCCATAAGAGCACTGCGCATCATCCATAAGAGCACTGGCCAGTATGCCACCTCACATTTTTGCCCTACTGAAATTGGTTACATAGGTTGAACTTGATGTTTTTTCAACCTTTCTCCCGTTATTAAAGGAGTGCTCCAGTTTTGAAAACCCACCCTATTTGGGAATTTTGAGTTAATAAAAGGGGAGTACTTTGTACGTGGCCAGACCTGTCCTGTATTACATATTGAAGCCATTGATTTGAAAGGACACCGTGTAGTGCTTAATTTCTCCTGTGGTGGCGCTGTAGGCAAAATGAACACAAATTTCCAAAAGATCACAGGGGGTCCTAAGTAGGTGAACAGTTTTTTGTTTTTTTTTTAACTCGAGACCCTTCTAATAAGGAATTGTCAAAAGTGGAGAACCCCAATAAAACACGGCTAATTAGTTGTCTATGCAATAAATGTTCTTGAAGCACCATAGTGCTTGGAAGGGTGAGGGATTGGGTAAGGAAGGGAGTGGGATCGTGATTTTTTTTTTTTTTTTTTTTAAAACCCCCGTCATACGCAATAGCTTATACATGTAATGGTGAACCACTAAATTCAGGGGCTGAAGCCACAGTGAGCAGGAAGAGGCAGGTCTGGGTAGAATTTTACAACCTCCCCAGTAAGAGGTTAAGAGTATGCACAGGACTACCGGCTGCTCATTGAGCACATGTTATATATCTATATGTAATATATGCCCGTCCTTGGTTTACACCGGGTGCAACTATAAATAAAACTTTGGAGCAAGGCCCGCACAGCCTCTTGCATTATCTGTGCGGCCGACACACGGAAAAAAAAAAAAAAAAGGACTTTCCTATAAGCCCCTGCATGATGGGGCTATTATATCTTTGCTGTGGATAAAAGCATGACATCTGCCACATGTAACAGGTAGAAGGAAAAAAATAAAATCCATGTAAGAATGGTACAGCAGGACACTATACAGCTGCCTTGCAGGTACAAAAATACAGTACAATATACTGATGTGATTAAAACATCAAGAAATACTATTGCTCCCATACAGTTCTGAGAAAAAAAAAATAAAAGAATAAAACATTTCCAACAGGTAATCGGATGACATGAGGGTATGCCGGGATAATAACCAGCAGCAGCTCCAATTCTTGCACATAAAGTAGACCTGCCATTTACACGCACAGTGAGGAAGCCAAATCTGTGGCCTGCACCTCCTTGTAGGATGACCCCAGAGAGGTCTTATCACCAAAACATTAAAGAAAAATGGCTGCCTCGGATGCGTCCAAGCAACAGGCCTCTACTTTACCATTAGCCACCTGCCAAGCTGTTCTCCGCTTTCCCAAAAATCTATAAGAAGCACACGTGGGCCGTGTGGGACACTGGCAGGGTCAATCTATCAGGTCAGAACACAATAAATACATTAATATAGATACCAAATTAAATCATGAAGTGGTGCAGACAGAAAAAGGCAGCTTAAGTGAAAAGAAATAAAAGATGAATGACGTCTATGCATCATATACCGAAAGCTGCTACATCTCGAGGAGCCTCCGCGACCATGAGTGGTGGTGGTGGTAGGGCTTCTAAGAGAAGAGGCCATACTGCCGAGGCTCTCGAAATGTCCATGGCAATAAATCACACTCCTAAGTAGGGGGAAGGTCATGATCAGCTCAGACATGTACACACACAAGATAAAAATACTACAATTTAATTTCAACTTTTTTGGGGACGGAAGCGAATGCGGGAAATGACAGGCGCCTCGGTTCCCAAAAAGGTTCATCTCTCGTCATGATGCGTGTTAGCGAGGGAGCCGTCCAGAAGGGTTAAAACCATAATTCTGTAGAAGTCGTAGTAAAAGTACAGGTTGAGATCTAGACGCTGCAGCGCCCCCCACTGCCATAAGAGGGGGCAATATGAGAGCATCTTGTAGGCAGTAAGTTTGAATAGAGGGCCTGGGGTTGTCACAGGCCGCACGCTCTTCTCCCCCGTTGCTTGTAGTGCTGTGGACTGTTCACCATCTGGACAGTTTTTATTTTTGGAGGCACCATTACCCTCCGAGGTACTGAGAATTGAACGCAGGTCTTTTCAAGAATAAAAAGCCTGTAAGAAAAGAATCATGGACCTGAGCTTATTTGACGTTTGTCTGTTTGCATGAACCTAAATTGTTTCTTTTTTTGGTCTTTTTCTCTTCCTGGTAGGAAGGGTTTAATAAATTGAAGATCTCACAGATTTCAGGGTTTTGTTTTTTTTCCCCCTCTCAAATTTATGTTTAAAATGTCAAATTTTTGCTCTTGGTTGCTGGTATTAAAATAAAACAAAAACCAAAGGTGACCTTATGGCAGTCGGAAATAATCCATGATTGGCGGGATCAAGAGTTCAGTCCTGGTAGGAATGGTATCGCTGGTCCTGTCACTCTGCGGACTGGAGAAGCAAAGATTTGCCAAGAAATCCAAAAAACAAGCTTTATTTTCTTTTTCCTTGTGCTTTAGGAATGGGTGACGTCTTTAGGTAACTGCAGAGTGTGGTAGGAACAGAACTGCTGGTTTTCTTCTTGAGGAACGGGGCATCAATGGAAAAGCCCCTGAAGCAAACTGATCATGGTGGTGAGAGAGGCAAGGGAGAAAGGGGTGAGCCTGGACTAGCTATTGTTTCCCTTTACTCTAGCCCATCCTGTACCCCTGGACGTTCTGCTCGTGTTCTGGTGAAGCTACGGTCTCCGCTCTCTATATCGTGCCCAGGAGAAGTCATGGTTTTCCTATCCAAGTGGGTTGTATGACCTAGCACCATCTAGAACGTAATACACACGGGGGTGGGTGGGGTTCTCCTACTTCCTGCCAGCTGGTGCGTAAAAATCCCCCCCAAAAAATAGACTAAAACCGACCAGTCCACGGTCTCTGTCCTAGGGGTGCTGTGACGGGCACAGGCGGACCGACGCCAGTACTCACATCATATATGGTGGCAATGTGTGGGGGAGGGGAGCTTTACCTCTATAGACGGGGAGCACTGCTCTAAAGCCTAACCAGATTTAAAGGGGTCGTTCACCTTTGTTAGGAACATTTTTTTTTTTACTTAACTGCATCTATTTTGGGCTAAAAATATTTTTTTAAATTGGATTTCATTAATAATTTTGCACAGTTTTACTTTTACAGGCTTTTTCTTTCCCGACACATTCAACACTGATGTGGTTTGTGGTCAGAAATAGGTAAAAATGATTTTTAGCCCCCAAATACATGCATTTCAGTCACAAAGTCCTTAAAAGGTGAACAAAGCCTTAAACCCTTGGGTCACTTAACGCATTTATACACCACAGCTTGTTAAATGTAACATAATGGGTCATGTGAGATGAGACTATAACATCTGGATCCTATAACATCCCCCCCAAAGCTGACAACCTGCAAGCTCTCCAGAGACGGTAGAACAACAAGTCCCAGCCTGTTATCCCTTCTCGGGGGTTTGCTCATACAAGCTATGAAAACTGACAAGAGAAACTGTCCGTTGCCCGTGGCAACCTATCACAGTGCAGCTTTCCTTAGTACAGTGATCTTGTAAAATGAAAGCTCTTCTGTTATTTGTTGCTGCGGGCAACAGATTCTTGTATAATTTTCAGAGCTCTTCTAGCTGTTGCAACTGACAACCAATCACAGTGCAGCTTTCATTTGGCACAGTGCTTGTAAAATGGAAGCTGCGCTGTGACTGGGTGCCAAGTGCAATTTTCAGAGCTTGCCTAACAGCAACCAATCACAGTGCAACTTTAATTTGGTACAGTAACCTTGTACAATGAAAGCTGTGCTGTGATTGGTCACTACGGGCAACAGATTGCTTTACTGTTGTCAGAGCTCTTCAATCAGAGGGCAGCTTTCATTTGGTGCAGGGCTCCAGTGAGATGAAAGCTGCAGTGATTGGTTGCTACGGTTTCTCTTTTAGGACAGTTTTCATAGGTCGCCCAGATCAGAGAAGCATGCTGGGACTTGTAGTCCGCCGGCAGGTTGCGGTATGTTGTGTGACTGACCTCCCCCCTCCCACCTTTGCTCTCCGCTTTCTCCTCCGCCTTCCTCCGTGCGCTCAGTCGTCGTCCACGTCTTCTGTCTCGGAGTCTTCGCCGCCTCCCCCGGAGCCCAGGCCGCCGCCTCTCTCCCCGGGGCCCCGGCGGTCGTACAGCTTGTCTCGCTGCCGCTCCTGGATCTCCTTCATCTCCTCGGCGTAGCGGCAGAAGGCGCCGCCGAACTTGCCCCAGGCCTTGAGCGGCACGGTGATGGAGTTGCGGTAGCTGGGCTTCACCTCGCTCACCCGCAGGAACACGCCGTACTTGTTGCAGCCGACATCGAAGAAGAAGCGCTTGGAGTCCACGGTGATGGACGTGCCCTCCGGCAGCTCCCCGTACAGGCCGCCGGCCGCTCCGCCTCCGCCGGGGCCCAGCCCCACGCCCAGCTCGTCGTCCTCCCCGCCGTAGTCGTCTATCAGCTTGGCCAGGGCGTCGCGGAACTCGATGAGGCCCTGGGCGGGGAGCGCGATGGTCTGTCCGCTCTGCAGGCCGGCTCCCCCGCCCGCGCCGCCGCTGAAGCCCGGCCCGCGGTTGATGGTCTGGCGGATGCGCAGGAAGCGGCCGCGCTGGTTCTCCTTCAGGTCCAGGTAATATTTGCGGTTCTCCCGGACCAGGAATTCGCTCTTCAGGGCCCGGCGAGGACCCCCGGCCCCGGAGCCGTCATCCCCGGAGGACTGCGCGATCTGCTCGGGGCTGCTGGGGCCCAGCTGGGCGTAGTGCTCGATGAAGTCGCCCAGGTAGTCGCGGAACTCTGCGGCCACGGCCATGGAGAGGGTGAGGCGGCTCTTGGAGCCCCCGGCGCCGACCTCTGCGATCTTGATGAAGCGGCCCTTGGCGTTCTGCTTCACGTCCAGGTAGAAGCGCTTGTTCTGGATGTCCAGCCGCTTCGAGGCCAGCTCCTGGGTCTCCTGCTCCCGGGACATGTGCTGCTGGAAGCCGCCGGGGCCGCCGCCGCCTCCTCCTCCGCTGCTGCCCCCTCTCTCGCTCCCGCTATCCCCGTCCGCCATCTTCTCTCCTCCTTCGCGCTCACAGAAGCCTTCTACAACGGTCTCCTCTCGGCTTCCGTCGGTCCCTTAGCCCGGGACTCCTTCCGCCTCCTCCTTCTTCCCTCGGGCTGCCCGCCTCACAGTCAACCCGCTCTCTGCCGCTCCTCACCCTCCACCGCTCTGCTCGCCCCTCTTCTTCCCTCGTTCTCTCTGCCTCAGCCCAACCTTCTCCTCCTCTTCCTGCGTGTGCGTACTGCGCAGCTACGACTGGAGCGGGCCCCCCCGGCTGAGGCCGGCGGCGCCATCTTGACTAAGAGCATGACATCTTCAGAATTGGTAGGATGCACTGCGGGGATTGGTTGGAAGCGCTCACTGTAGAAACCAATCAGATAACGTCTTTCGGCGTGTAACGTGCACGGGATGGATGGAAGCCACCCTCCAATTGGTTACCAAGGCTGTAAGGCTAGTGGTTGCTATGGCTAACGCCACATGTATGCACTCAGCTTTTAGGCCTGATAATTAACACGGAGCAGATTTAGGTACATGTTTATGTTTCATGGCATAAATTCATGTACAACGTCATGGTTACATCAGAGTTTATAGACACTTAGATCAGACTAGGTAACAAATGGCTAATTCTAGACTTCTACACCAGAACAATGAAAAGCAGAGGAGAATCTAGTCGGCACATGACTGCAGGTGCGCCAGTCACATACGTCTGGTCACGTGACCTCCCACCCGCAGAGAATACAGGGGAATCGTGACAGTGGGCACAGTGCACCCCATCATGATTCTGCAGTCACTAGTCTACACTTCAATCCCTTTAATTAATCTGTATATTAACCACACACCAGGCAGTCCACAACCTGCCCCCTCCATAGATCTCCCAACTTATTCTCCATTTACTTCTCCTCCTCCCATCAAAGTTTTTATCCTCTTAATATATTGCAGTCATCATATTATACAGCACTGTGCACTTACAATTGCTCATTTTGCCTTTCTACCCAGCTAATTCTTCTCTTTTCTCTGCTCTATGTAGAAACAGGAAGTCTCTTGTCCCTTCATTTATCATCCCCTCTTCACCTCCTGACCCAGCTGCTGCCGCCTTCCCCTGCCATAGACTTTTGCAGTGACTCATACAGGGAAAATTGACGTCCTGAGGAGGAGGAGTGCTTCTTTAAAATTTGATAGCAGATGGCCGTACCAGTATATCTAAATTCTGCTGCTATTAATACAAATGGATGTAATTGTATACCAGGAGAATGGCAGCAGAGCTGTGCTGGTGCCAATCAGCAGCAGGAGCCAACTGTAGCACACAGCTGAAATCTTGGTGCAACAGATAGGGACTGAGTTGCCTTCAATCCTGGTCATTAAATCCCTTTGGTCAGTTTCACATGGATTTCTTCACCGGCCATGGATCTCTCGACCCAAACTCAACAGCCTCATAGGCATCTATAAGGCTAGGTGCAGACGACCGTGTATTCTCATTCAAGAGAATCCGGTGGACTATGCAAATCACATTCTGATCAGAGTATCATCACACTGTGC
The DNA here is from genome assembly GCF_046119375.1 of Phyllobates terribilis. Taxonomy (NCBI): domain Eukaryota; kingdom Metazoa; phylum Chordata; class Amphibia; order Anura; family Dendrobatidae; genus Phyllobates; species Phyllobates terribilis. The sequence goes on along the minus strand of NW_027362771.1, from coordinate 527,531,450 downwards.
TCCGATTCTTTCGAATGAGAAGAAGAGGGTTAAAAAATGTCTCCATCTTCTCCATTGTGTCAGTTTGTGGAAATCGGACTTCACTCAGATGTCATCTGAGTGCAGTCTGATGGTTTCCATGCACTCATTCACTTGCATGACAGAGTACAAGTCGAATATCGGATCAGTCTTGGGCATGCTGCGATTTCTTTCCTCGGACCAACTCGGTCTGAGGAAAAAAAAATCGGACATGTGTGCAGCCCCATAGACTAACATTGATCCGAGTGTAATCCAATGCTTTCTCGGATTGCACTCTGACAGCAAATATGGCCATGTGCATGACCCCTTAAGTTGTTGAGTTTGAGTCGGGAGACCCAGGGCCGATCTGGACATCGCAGTCTGTACTTGTACTGTGAATGTCCGACACATGAAACTGGTCTGAAGCTGAATTCACATATTAAATAGTCCATTCCTGGCCCAACCGCTGGTCTCCTGATCCAAACTTTCAGCCTAAGATGGTACAGTTAATAGTGACCACAGCATCTCGGTAATCTGACGCAGGGAGCTCCCTTTTTTAGCCTATCAGCACCTGACAATGTAATTGTGGGGGCTGATACAGTGAAGGAAATAATTATTTGATCCCTTGTTGTTTTTGTAAGTTTGCCCACTGACAAAGACGTAAACCGTCCATAATTTTAAGGGTCAGTTAATTTTAACATTGAGAGATAGAATATCTGAAAAAAATCAAGAAAATCACATTGTCTACCGTATATACTCGCGCATATGCTGAGTTTTTCAGCACATTTTTTGTGCTGAAAAAGTCCCCCTCGGCTTATACTCGAGTATATACCCGAGTATATAGAGATTCCGTTGGTGGATAGTGTGGGGGGGGGGGGGGGGTTGCGGTGGCGGAGAAGCAGGGCACATGCACTAACTGCTGCTGCAGCTACCATGTGTGCCCGCTGCTAAAGGGAAATGAATATTCCCTCTTCTCCACTCCCATGGGTGTGGAGAAGAGGGAATATTCATTCTCTTTAGTAGCTGGCACAGAGGAGCGCTGAGCCGCGGCTCCTGATGACATTGCCCGCTACTAAAGAGAATGCATATTCCCTCTTCCACCATAGTCCCAGCGTGGAGAGGAGTGAATATGCCGGAAGCAGCAGCTCACATCAGTGTCTGAGAGCGCATGGCTGCGACGCTATGTGCTGCTCAGATGCTGACATGATTTGTAGCAAGAGAACAGGACGCAGCGCTGGAGCAGAGGTGAGGAAGGAAGGTGAGTATAAGGCTAATTGCCCACGATGCGGAAATGCTGCGGAGCGTTTCTGCATCTCGCTGGCAGAACAAACGCATGCGGATTTTACATACATTTTTTCTGCCAAGTAGAAGCGTTTGTGAAGTGTTTTGAACATGCAATTTCGCATACAGGTTGTCAAGCGCATTTCCAAGCGATTTTATCACTTGGAAAAGTGCTTGACAACTTGGTCACACTATATAAATCCATGCAACCGGCATGGATTTATGTTGTGTGACCAAGTCACGATGCTGCAAATGCAGCATCAATAGTAAAAAAAAAGAATAAAAACATTATACTCGCCTTCCGATGGCCCTCTGTCTCCTTCTCCGGTTCGTCCGGTGTCTTTGGCAGCTCGCGGTGCTCTAAAAAGGACCTTCCATAACGTCATTTAGTCATGTGACAAGTCAAACTACCGCGGACGTCAGCGGTCGCGTGGCCTGTCACATGACTAAATGACATCATGGAAGGTAATTTTACACCACTGTGAGCAGCCGAAGAGCCAGCAGCGCCGCCGGGAGCAGAGAGGGGGCCATCAGAAGAGAAGTATATGGTTTTTTTTTTTTATTTTAATTTTTTAACTACAGGTACTATGGTACTCAGGTCTGGAGGAGAGTCTCCTCTTCTCCAGACCCGGGTACCATCCACGCATTAAATTGCATAATATCCGCATGTGTATGTGTAGTCATGCGGATGTTATGCGGTCCAATGCAAGTCAATGGCGGCGAATTGGCCGCGATTCCACAAAATTAATGGTTGTGCTGCGGATTTTTCCGCAATGATAATCCGCAGTGGAAATTTCCATAGCATGTGCACAGCACATACGGATTATCATTGGGAGACATGGCAGACAACAAGCGTTTTTAATGCGTTTTAGCGGCGGAAATGGCGCCGCGGAAACGCATTAAACCCGCATCGTGAGCACGCAGCCTAAGCGTTTATTTTTTTATGTGTGCGGTGATGGGGCCACACATACTAGGATTGGGGGATGAGGAGGCCACACATACTAGGATTGGGGGATGAGGAGGCCACACATACTAGGATTGGGGGATGAGGAGGCCACACATACTAGGATTGGGGGATGAGGAGGCCACACATACTAGGATTGGGGGATGAGGAGGCCACACATACTAGGATTGGGGAATGAGGAGGCCACACATACTAGGATTGGGGGATGAGGAGGCCACACATACTAGGATTGGGGGATGAGGAGGCCACACATACTAGGATTGGGGGATGAGGAGGCCACACATACCAGGATTGGGGGATGAGGAGGCCACACATACCAGGATTGGAGGATGAGGAGGCCACACATACCAGGATTGGGGGATGAGGAGGCCACACATACCAGGATTGGGGGATGAGGAGGCCACACATACCAGGATTGGGGGATGAGGAGGCCACACATACCAGGATTGGGGGATGAGGAGGCCACACATACCAGGATTGGGGGATGAGGAGGCCACACATACCAGGATTGGGGGATGAGGAGCCCATAAATACCAGTATTGGGGATGAGGGGACCTTGCATACCAGGATTGGAGATGAGGGAGCAATGCATACCAGAATTGGAGATGAGAGAGCAATGCATACCAGGATTGGGGATGGGGGGGTGAGGCGACCATGCATACCAGGATTGGGGATGAGGGGACCTTGCATACCAGGATTGGAGATGAGGGAGCAATGCATACCAGAATTGGAGATGAGGGAGCAATGCATACCAGGATTGGGGATGAGGGGGCCATGCATACCAGGATTGGGGATGAGGGGGCCATGCATACCAGGATTGGGGATGAGGGGGCCATGCAGACCAGGATTGGGGATGAGGGGGCCATGCATACCAGGGTTGGGGATGAGGGGACCATGCATACCAAGGTTGGGGATGAGGGGACCATGCATACCAAGGTTGGGGATGAGGGGACCATGCATACCAGGATTGGGGATGAGGGGGCCATGCATACCAGGGTTGGGGATGAGGGGACCATGCATACCAGGATTGGGGGGTGAGGGGACCATGCATACCAGGATTAGGGATGAGGGCACCTTGCATACCAGGATTGGAGATGAGGGGGCCATGCATACCAGGATTGGGGGGTGAGGGGACCATGCATACCAGGATTGGGGATGAGGGGACCTTGCATACCAGGATTGGAGATGAGGGAGCAATGCATACCAGGATTGGGGATGAGGGGGCCATGCATACCAGGATTGGGGATGAGGGGGCCATGCATACCAGGGTTGGGGATGAGGGGGCCATGCATACCAGGGTTGGGGATGAGGGGACCATGCATACCAGGGTTGGGGATGAGGGGACCATGCATACCAGGGTTGGGGATGAGGGGACCATGCATACCAGGGTTGGGGATGAGGGGACCATGCATACCAGGATTGGGGATGAGGGGGCCATGCATACCAGGATTGGGGATGAGGGGACCATGCATACCAGGGTTGGGGATGAGGGGACCATGCATACCAGGGTTGGGGATGAGGGGACCATGCATACCAGGATTGGGGGGTGAGGAGACCATGCATACCAGGATTGGGGATGAGGGGACCTTGCATACCAGGATTGGAGATGAGGGAGCAATGCATACCAGAATTGGAGATGAGGGAGCAATGCATACCAGAATTGGAGATGAGGGAGCAATGCATACCAGGATTGGGGATGAGGGAGCAATGCATACCAGGATTGGGGGGTGAGGGGGCCATGCATACCAGGATTGAGGGGTGAGGGGACCATGCATACCAGGATTGGAGATGAGGGAGCAATGCATACCAGAATTGGAGGTGAAGGAGCAATGCATACCAGGATTGGGGATGAGGGGGCCATGCATACCAGGATTGGGGGGTGAGGGGACCATGCATACCAGGATTGGGGATGAGGGGACCTTGCATACCTGGATTGGAGATAGGGGACCTTGCATACCAGGATTGGAGATGAGGAAGCAATGCATACCTGGATTGGTGATGAGGGGGCCATGCATACCAGGATGGGGAAATTTACCAGTAGCTGCTGCATTTCCCACCCTAGGCTTATACTCGAGTCAATACGTTTTCCCAGTTTTTTGTGGTAAAATTAGGTACCTCGGCTTATACTCGAGTATATACAGTAAATTACATAAATGTATTTGCATTTTGCAGTGAGAAATAAGTATTTTATTCCTCTAGCAAACAGCACTTAATACTTGGTGACAAAACCCTTGTTGCAAGCACAGCAGTCAGATGTTTTTTGTAGTTGATGATGATGAGGGTTGCGCACATGTCAGGAGGAATTTTGGTCCACTCCTCTTTGCAGATCATCTCTAAATCATTCAGATTTTCAGGCTGTCGCTTGGCAGCTCAGAGCTTCATCTCCCTCCATATGTTTTCTATGAGATTAAGGTCTGGAGACTGGCTAGGCCACTCCATGACCTTAATGTGCTTCTTTTTGAGCCACTCCTTTGTTGCCTTGGCTGCATGTTTTGGGTCATTGTCTTGCTGGAAGACCCAGCCATGACCCATTTTTAATGGGAAGGAGGTTGTCACTCAGGATTTTACGGTACATGGCTCCATCCATTCTCCCATTGATGCGGTGAAGTAGTCCTGTGCCCTTAGCAGAGAAAAACCCCCAAAACATAATGTTTCCACCTCCATGCTTGACAGTGGGGATGGTGTTCTTTGGGTCATAGGCAGCATTTCTCTTCCTCCAAACACGGCGAGTTGAGTTAATGGCAAAAAGTAAAATTTTTGTCTCATCTGACCACATCACCTTCTCCCAATAACTCACAGAATCATCCAGGTGTTCATTGGCAACCTTCAGATGGGCCTTCACATGCGCCTTCTTGAGCAGAGGGACCTTGCGGGCACTGCAGTGATTTAAACCTTTAAGGTGTAATGTGTTACCAATGGTTTTCTTGGTGACTGTGGTCCCAGCTGCCTTGAGATCATTAACAAGTTCCCTTCGTGTAGTTTTAGGCTGATCTCTCACCTTCTTCATGATCAAGGATACCCCACGAGGTGAGATTTTGCATGGTGCCCCAGATCGATGTCGATTGACAGTCATTTTGTATTTCTTCCATTTTCTTACTATTCCACCAACAGTTGTCTCCTTCTCACCCAGCGTCTTACTTATGGTTTTGTAGCCCATTCCAGCTTTGTGTAGGTCTATGATCTTGTCCCTGACATCCTTAGAAAGCACTTTGGTCTTGCCCATGTTGTAGAGGTTAGTCTGACTGATTAATTGAGTCTGTGGACAGGAGTCTTTTATACAGGTGACTTTGTAAGACAGCTGTCTTTAATGCAGGTAATGAGTTGATTAGGAGCGTCTAACTCAGGGGTCCTCAAACTTTTTAAACAGGGGGCCAGTTCACGGTCCCTCAGACCATTGGAGGGCCGGAATATAGTTTTTAAAAAAAACTATGAACAAATTACTATGCACACTACACATATCTTATTTTGAAGTAAAAAAACAATACAGGAACAAATACAATATTTAAAATGAAGAACAAGTAAAATTAAATCAACCGGTATTTCAATAGGTAGGTAACTGTACCCAATAGGCAGCATAGGTCCCCAATAGGCAGGTAAATGTACACAATAGGCAGCATAGGTCCCCAATAGGCAGGTAAATATCCCCAATAGGCAGGTAAATGTCCCCAATAGGCAGCATAGGTCCCCAATAGGCAGCATAGGTCCCCAATAGGCAGCATAGGTCCTCAATGGGCAGGTAAATGTTCCCAATAGGCAGGCTGTTTCCCCCTTATAATGCCATATGCAGGCTGTTCCCCCCTTATAATGCCCCATGCTGGATGCCACCCCCCATATAATGCCCCATGCAGGATGTCCCTTTCCCCCCCATATCATGCCCCATGCAGGATGTCACCCCCCATATAATGCCCCATGCAGGATGTCACCCCCCATATAATGCCCCATGCAGGATATCACTTCCCTGTCTTTATAATGCCCCATGCAGCATGTCACCCCCCCATATAATGCAGCATGTCACCCCCCCATATAATGCCACATGCAGGATGTCACCCCCCATATAATGCCCCATGCAGGATGTCACCCCCCATATAATGCCCCATGCAGGATATCACTCCCCTGTCTTTATAATGCCCCATGCAGCATGTCACCCCCCCATATAATGCCCCATGCAGCATGTCACCGCCTCCCATATTATGCCCCATGCAGCATGTCACCTCTCCCCCCATATTATGCCCCATGCAGGATGTCCCTTTCCCCCCATATCATGCCCCATGCAGGATGTCACCCCCCCCATATTATACCCCACGCAGCATGTCACCCCCCATATAATGCCACATGCAGGATGTCACCCCCCCATATAATGCCCCATGCAGGATATCACTTCCCTGTCTTTATAATGCCCCATGCAGCATGTCACCCCCCCATATAATGCCCCATGCAGCATGTCACCCCCCATATAATGCCCCATGCAGCATGTCACCCACCCATATAATGCCCCATGCAGCATGTCACCCCCCCCCCATATAATGCCACATGCTGGATGTCACCCCCCCCCCCATATTATGCCTCATGCAGCATGTCACCCCCCCCCATATTATGCCTCATGCAGCATGTCACCTCTCCCCCCATATTATGCCCCATGCAGGATGTCCCTTTCCCCCCATATAATGCCCCATGCAGTATGTCCCTTTCCCCCATATCATGCCCCATGCAGGATGTCACCCCCCCATATTATACCCCTTGCAGGATGTCACCCCCCCCATATTATACCCCTTGCGGGATGTCACCCCCCCATATAATGACCTATGCCTCCATACATTAAAAAAAAAATAAAATCCAATACTCACCTCACTTGCTGCCGCTGCTCTGGTCTGGACTCCAGCGTCCCGGCGGCGGCGTCCCGCTCTGCGCTGCCTGTGACAGCACTCGAGAGGGCGCGGTGTAAAGACGTCACCGCACCCTCTGACCTGAGACGTCACAGGAAGCGCAGAGCACGGAAGACAGTGGATCTGCGGAGGCACGGGGAGAGGTAAGTATCCGCCTGCCGGGGCCCTGAGCAAGCGGGGGAGAAGGGCGGGCGCTGACACCGCTCTCCTCTCCTCCGCCCATAGCCCGGCGGGCCGGATAAAAGTCCCCCGCGGGCCGCAGTTTGAGGACCCCTGGTCTAACTGGTCTGTAGGAGCCAGAACTCATAATGGTTTGTAGGGGATGAAATACTTATTTCTCACTGTAAAATGCAAATAAATTTATCTAATTTATACAATGTGATTTTCTTGATTTTTTTGGGGGGGATATTCAATCTCTCAATGTTAAAATGAACCTACCCTTAAAATTATAGACTGTTCATGTCTTTGTCAGTGGGCAAATTTACAAAAAACAGCAAGGGATCAAATAATTATTTCCTTCACTGTATGTTTTCACCACAGCAGAGGGTCTACGTGCTCATTAAATTGTGGATTTGATTCCTATTTTTTTTACTTTGGCAAGGGCCCCGCTATCAGTATTTGGTCAGTATTCGGTCAGTATTTTTTCTCAGGAGTGGGAGCCAAAACCACTTGAGGAACAATCAGAGAAAAGGTATAATAGAAACAAGTCACCAATTCTACATTTATCACCCACTCCTGGTTTTGGCTCCCACTCCTGCGAAAAAATACTGACCAAATACTGATAGTGGGGCCATGGCCTTTGAATGTAGTAGTAGTAGAAAGTAAATTGTTGAACCCGCAGCAGATTCAATTCAAACTTTGTTGCTGATTTGCCACAGGACTCCCAGTGAAAAGTATATAAAACACCTCAGAAGAGTCGCCTTCCAACACTCTGCACTGAATAAAAACATCTGTAGCAAGTAGATATCTGATTAGCCTTTTCATGAAGAACAAATAAGCTGCGAGCACTGCCAAATCATGAGTCCAGGTTGTAGACCACACATTGGAAGGCTACAACCTTTTATGGTCTGTAGGCCATATTATCTTAATGAAAAAGGGCTGCAATACAACTTAAAAGGAAAATACTGTAGATGAGGATCACCTTCTTCTCAAATGAGCACTCCAAAGAGGAGACCATGCATGTGGCTTCCTCCCTTCAAGATCCAAGGCATTACTACTAGTTTCGGACTTATCTCCCATATCTGTAATGGAGAGATCCTCAGCCATAGATGGCCAGCTATAACTCAGTTACTTCAATACTGAGATGCCATCACGAGAAAAGAAACCATATCTACCCCTGGAATCAGCGCTTGGCTGGATGGCCATCTGTAAATCCTAGATGGGCTGGTCCGGCAGTGTACAGCATCAGTCAGCAGCACTTTCAGCAGTATCTGTGTCCTCAGCAGCAGAAGGCAGGTTCAGGGTGTAAGTATAGATCAGAATGATCACTTTTAATAACGAGTGGAAAACCCCTTTAAGGGATCCCATTCTTTTGATATATAGAGGACTCAGATGGCTACATAGTGCACCATTGGTAATTGCCCTTCCCTGCTCCTGCCCAAGCAGCACCCTTCTCTGGCTCAGAAACTACTTTTGAGCAGCTACATACCAGCAAGTATTTCTGGGTCCAGGTGGTTGGGATCAGCATAGAATGGCATGATGGGCAGCATATGGCCTCTGGACTGCAGGTTGTGCACTTCTGCTTTAGAAGTAGGTAAAAAAAAACTCCAGCAAGAAGAATATTAGGATCACAACCAGCAGAAGATTATACCGGAGCCACTACTTAGCAGGGCAGCTGAAAATGTTCATTAGGGTGTTGAATAAAAAATGGCCCCTGTTGTACAAACCATCAGTAGATTTGTCTTTCAGTACCAACTCTATGCTGATAACACCCAATTATACACATTGTCTCGTGACATGACCCCTGCATTACTACAAAATACCAGTGATTGTCTTTCCGCTGTCTCTAACATTATGTCCTCCCTCTATCTACAGCTGAATCTGTCAAAAACTGAACCCCTTGTGTTTCCTCCCTCCACAAACCTACCTAAATCCGATATTGCCATTTCTGTGTGTGTTTTTACCATTACTCCCCAGCAGCATGCCCTCTGTCTTGGTGTCATATTTGACTCAGATCTTTCCTTCACTTCCCCACATCCGATCACTCGCTCACTCATGTCACCTACACCTCAAAAACATCTCTAGAATTCGACCTTTTCTCACCTTTGACTCAGCAAAAACTCTGTTGCTCTTATTCATTATCGTCTGGACTATTGCAACTCTCTACTAATCGATCTCCCTCTTACTATACTCTCCCCTCTCCAATCCGTTCTGAATGCAGCAGCCAGGATCATATTCCTTTCCAGCCGCTACACCGATGTCTCTACCCTGTGCCAGCCATTGCACTAGTTGCCTATCTGCTACAGAGTTCAATATAAACTTATAACTCTCACCCACAAAGCTCTCCACAGTTCTGCACTGCCCTACATCTCCTCCCTCGTCTCAGTCTACCACCCTACCCGTGCCCTCTGTTCTGCTAGTGACTTAAAACTAAAATACTCAATGATCCGAACCTCCCACTCCCGGCTCCAAGACTTCTCACATGCTGCGCCAATTCTCTGGAATGCACTACCTAGGACAATTTGATTAATTCCCAATACCCACAGTTTTACGCGTGCCCTAAAAACGCATTTCTTTAGACTGGCCTATCGCTTCACCCCACTTATCTAACTGTCCCTGTTTTGCCCTTACAAAATTTTCTTCGAAATCAGGACCCTCGTAGCTTCAGTTCACACACCCTCCATGCACTTAATATCCCTCTGTACTGTACACATACTGACTGGTGACCGGTTCATGCAGCGTTATGTGAATACCCTAGTTAGTATATTATGGCTGTATTGTACAATACAAGCACATTTTACCATTTACCTTTCGTTTCTCCCCTAATTCCTCATAGATTGTAGCTTTTGATGAGGACCAGCACTCCTCTTGGTATCCAAGTTGTGTGTTATTCTGTAACGTCTTTTTTGCCTGTACAAGTCACTTCTAAAATGTAAAGTGCTGCGGAATATGTTGGTGCTATAGAAATAAAATTATTATTATTAATGGCATTCCCTTTCATTGTAATTATTCATCTTTATCCAGCATTTTACCTTGTAGACATACCGTACAGTATTTCTTTTAGGCGAAATGCCCACGATGCAGAAATGCTCCGTATTTTTTCAGAGCGTTTCTGCATCTCCCTGGCAGAAAAAACGCATGCGGATTTTACATGTGTTTTTCCTGCCACGGACAAGCGGAAGTGAAGCGTTTTTCGCATGCGGGTTGACATGCGATTTCCAAGTGATTTTAACATCACTTGGAAAGTGCTTGACAACTTGGTCACACTATATAAATCCATGCAACCGGCATGGATATATATAGTGTGACCAAGTTATAGTAAAAGAATGGTAAAAATAAATATTATACTCACGTTTCGATGGCCCCCGGTCTCCTCCGGTGCGTCCGGTGTCTTCGGCGGCTCGCGGTGGTCTAAAAGGATCTTCCATGATGTCATTTAGTCATGTGACAGGTCATGCGATTGCCGACGTCAACGGTCGTGTGACCCGTCACATGACTAAATGACGTCACCGCAGGTCCTTTTAGACCATCGGGAGCTGCCGGGAAGCCTGGACGCATCGCTATGGAGACCGGGGGCCATCAGAAGGTGAGTATAATGTCTCCTCTTCTCCAGACCCGGGTACCATCCACACAATGAATCGCTTAATATCCGCATGTGCACATGTAGTCATGAGGATATTAAGTGATTCAATGCAAGTCAATGGCGGCGAAAATGCCGCGATTACATAAAATAATTGGTAGTGCTGCGGATTTTTCCGTAATGATAATCCACAGCGGAAATTTCTGCAGCATGTGCATAACACATGCCGATTATCATTGGGGAACATGGCAGACCTTCTATCAAGCGTTTGAGCATTTCTGCGGCGGAATTGCCACTGCAGAAACGCTTAAAAACCGCATCGTGGGCACACAGCCTTACATTTGTCAAGTGAGGAAACTTGCATTCGTAAGCCTGTTAGGTTGAATTGGATAGGAAAGGGTTACGGGGTTGTGTCTGTGGAATGTCCTTAGATATTTAGTCTGTGTGAATTTGCACTAATCACAACTTGGGGGCTTTGCAGCAGTCATTATTATTTCCTTTCTTCTGACACCAATTGTGCTCCCGAGCGGCAGATTGTAACATTGGTTCCAGGAATTTCAGGGGAATTTCCTTTTTTTTTCTTTTTCCAGTTTGCAATAGGCAGATATCACAGTCCCGGAAGAGACGCTTTAAGGGACAAAATATACTTTGCCGTAAGCTATAGAAATCCAGATAGATATGTTTCATTGCATGCAGAAAAATGATGTTGATGCAGTAGACTTGGGGCTCATGCACACTACAGCCTTAATAGACCTGCACCATGGGCGTAAGGGCGTAATTATAGCAGGTGCAGAGTTTCCATAGGCACCCAGGCCCTGGAGCCTGAGGGGTCACAAAAAATCTCTTCGGCTCATATGAAAAGACTAGTCATGTTGGAAATTTTGCTTTGGGGTTCACAAGCTTTAAGTTACATCACTGACTGGGACCTTTACTGTAACTCCATGTGTCTTTGATTTCATGCGGAGGCATACAGGTATGTGCGGAAGAAAAAAATTGTGATCTGCTCTACTGGAGGCCTAATGTACAGCGGTAATGTCCCCTAAAAGCAAATCTACACATAAGGCATCCAACAGAACCTGTACGGCAACACTCCAGGACCACATGTGAGGATCCACGCCATGTGCATGAAGACTAATATGTACAAGCCTTTACTAGGTCACTATGTTGTGTCCACAGTTCTCCCCTTTTGCTGTACAACCGCTCAGTATTGATCTGGACGGCCATACACATCCCTGAAATCACCATAAGAAATTGATACTATGGACTGCCATAAGTAAAAATGTTTCAAGCTTAAAGGCCTCAATACACATTGGTGTCTTCTGAACCTGCTGATATTGGCCAACTCAACTCACAGTCTTAATATGTATGGGGGCTTCCTGCCGCTCACCTGACAGATGAAAGATCCAAGCTCCTCTGTGAATGGAGGAGTCACGAGAGATAGCTGATGGCTGAATGATCAACCAAACTATCATTGGCCTGAAACCTGTCTATTGTTAGGCTCACTAGGTGAGGTGGATCCTCTAGGGCCCGGACCCCTGGGTGCTGATGCAGAAAGGCACCTGGGCAGCAAGGGCTTGGCACACTCGGGCAAAACCTGAAGTGGAACAATCAGAGGAAAAGTATAATAGAAACACATCACCACTTCTGTATTTATCACCCACTTCAGGTTTTGGCTTACAAATACTGATGTAAAATACTGACCAAATACTGAACGTGTGAACGTGGCCTAAATGTATTTCTGCTGTGAGCTGGAGCCCTTATTGTTTACCAGTTTCTTCATTTTAGAGCACTTTTACAGGTGTATTCTTCATCTCTTTTCCTACTGTTTCATAATGTAAATGTATTTGGTCCAGCTATGTCACTATGACCAAATTTGCTTTCAAAAGAGTCAGCAATGTACAAAAGTTGTAATGATGTATACATCCTGCGCTCATAACAGTTTTTCAGACAATCAGTTATTTGTCAGTGGTTTGTGAATTGTAACGTGTATACGTGACCTGTAACTGAAGTCTGGTATCATAGAAAGGTGTCATGTCTCACCTGGTGAGGTCGATACTCAAAAGCCCTGGTCTTGATTAGTTCTTGAGCAACAAGGACAGATGGCGACTGTTGAGACGGGGTGAAGTGGTGTTCAAGATGTAATGGGCTGAAGAGGAGATGCCGAACACCGATGACTGATGTAGCAGAACTGGTACAATGATGACTGATGAAACAGGTCTGGAATAGCAGAGTTGTAGCAATGGTGGCTGATTATTGATGTGCTGCTGGAACAACGATGACTGATGTAGCAGATCTGGTACAATGATGACTGATGAAACAGGTCTGGAATAGCAGAGTTGTATCAGTGTGTTGCTGGAACAACGATGACTGGAATAGCGGGATTGTATCAGCAGTGGCTTATGTAGCAGTGCTGGAACAACAGTGAATGGAAACAGCAATCACCACTGTAGCCGCGTTGGCTAATGAAGCAGTGCTGGAACAACCTTGACAGATGAAGCAGAGATGGGATAGCAAAGATCAGAATAGCAGGGTTGTAGCAGAGAGGAGGTTCCTAGTTCAAAGCAGTGGCAGAATGCCAACTACCTGAAAACTCAGGCTGTGTCCTGCCACCTGAGCCGGGTTATGTAACCCAGTGAGATGAAGTCATAGGTGCACATAGGGTTACTGCAGTAGCTGAACACACAGGAGAGGATACTGAACTGGCCAAGGAGAAGTCAGGAAATGCTTGGCGCAGTGACTGGGACAAGTGGGTAACAAAAGGTACAGATAACCTCAGCACCATTCATCTGCGTGTGGGTCGCCATGCTTCATCAGGGGCTAGTAAAACAAACCGTACATTAGTACATGCCTCTAATACATGGTGCCAAGACTCGGTCAAGCCCTTGCTTGTGGAATATAAAAATGTGATCCTTATGACATGCCTAAATAATACTGACATACTACTTCAAACAAGTCCTACAGTATTTCTGTATAAAACCTAATATTTGGTGTGGTAGATCGCTCACTCGGCTGCACACAGAGGTAGACACAGGTACGCCGTCTCTTTAAATCTTTGGTTGATTTATTGTAATGCTGCATAAACCAACCTTTAGTCCATAAAAATAAACAAACACAGCCCGCTGGGCAAAACAGGAGCACAAAGCAAAAATGTTAACACACAGAATTCAGTCCTTGGGAGTAGCGCGGATTCACCTGCTGAGAGTTCAGCAACTCCACATGGTTCAAACACAAGCTCCCTCCTGGAGCTTACTTCTCCAGACATTGAACTCTGGATGCATCAGCTGGCCAAGTATTTAAATCTCCCGCAGACCACACCCTGGGGAGGAGATATGGAGAACAATCTCCCACCCCCACTATGATTGTTCTCATAAAAACACACACTTTGGAAATGGAGACTTAACCCCTCTTTGCACATAACATGGTGGAGGAAACTTAATGGTTTCAATTCACTGACACCCATAGCCACAGGGAAACATATCTCCCCTCCACCACTTTACCAGTGACTTTGTCACAATGGGCTGACCATTGTGAGTGCAATGGAAACTGCAGTGTTAATAGGTGAGGAGCAATAATTAAAATAATTAAAGGGAACATAAAAATCTAATTAAAAAAAAAAAGATATATATATTTGTATTATTTTCTTCCTTAGTCTTCTACAATGAATGTAAATTATTCTATAGCGCCCCCTGCAGATGCCTGGGTTTGCTAGGGTGAAGTGGGTTTTGATAAAGGTGGAAGAAAAGATTACTGTTCACTGCCCCGGTCTCGGAGCTGCACAGATGTCATTATTCTGGGCACGTAGCTGGGTTTTTATGTAGTATAGCCTCTTTATATCAGATAACATATGTTCATCTCTGTTACATGGCTTCTAGCGAGACATAACCCCCTCCCCCCATGTCACTGGACCACACAGCCCTATTTTGTGCAGTGCTACTGTACATGGTGCATTGCAGAGCAGCTCGTGTTGCTGCAGAATCCTAAGCCTTGCATGTATACGGATGTGTGTGGGCACAATGCTGTGCGTGCAGTCAGCCTTCTGCATCTAAAGAAAGATGGAACCTGCAAGGACGTTTTCAGTTTTGTTAACACTGTACAAGGAGATTATATAAACTGCAAAGGCCACCGAGTTACAAGGCTGCAAAAGTTGCTGGTGTGTATTATCACACAGTTACCGTGGCAACTGCTGCTTGAGCGTGATGGGGGGTCTACAACCTAGAGGATGGCTGTGGAGGTGTGTGGGAAGGAGGACATGTACGGGGGCGTGAGGGGGCAGTGAGAGAGAGCGCGCTCTGCTCTTACGCCTGCATTTTATACTTCTGACTTTTATGGAAAATAGTGGTTGGCATAGGATTGGAGAATGCCCCACTGATTTCAGGAGGTGTGGACGACCCTTCACCAGACCGGAGGGCATGATATTCAGGATAAGGGCACAGATTCGTCTATATATCACACATTTGGTATTTAACAATCTAAATATTAAGGAAAGTTTCTATAGAGTCTTTCGATACAAATGTCCTATCTTACTGAGAATAGGTGCGTGTCCTGATGTCGATCCAACATGTGGGCATTGACACTAGTGATGGGCATTTCAGCTTTTTTTTCTGAGTTGGATTATTTGGCTCAGCTAGGTAAGAAGAGCCGGCTATTTTGGCTCCCAGATAGCCCTCTATTTAATGCTACTACTCCCCACAGGAGGTAGTGTGCAGTGCTGCAGGGGAGAAACGCTTTTTGGGCTGGTGCCTGCACTGACATTAAAAATGGGATCACCTTTAGTTTCAGGGACCATTGATGGATTCATCAGCTCCGCGGTGGGCCAACCTATACCTCACACTCTTTATTCTATATACTGTAAGCAGGCTTGGACTGGCCCTCAGGAGAACAGGGCAATCCTCCGGTGGGCCACCACCATCTTATATAGCAGTACTTGGCACAATATACTTGAATCACTCTGTACAGAGAAAGGCTGCATCTTATTCATCTAACAATCTACCCAGCTCATTGTTATATAAATTTATGATTGAGGATAATGTCACATTTGCCTGTAGCTAAAAAGTGGGACCGTGGAGTTGGTAACTGGTGGGCCCTTGGCACCCCAGTCGGACACTGACTGTACGTACAGTACATAAATTGTCAAGCAGAAGGCATGGATTGCCAGTTAATGTACGTGCTTCAGTTAACCCTGCTCACATCCTCACGTCTGGTCCCATCCAAGCAATTAAAAAAAAAAACAGGTTCAGCTCCCATGCCTCATATTAAAGTGCCCACTCGCTTACGACTGGCACATCACTATTCGGCCCATAATGGGGGTTGTGTGTGAAAGCTCTGTCTCTTCTCATTTCAGAAGCTAAGCCAGCCCCTTTCTCCATCTATGCATCGGTTATACCAGAAAAAAGGAGCTGGCTGAACTATTGATAAAATCAGTCAGCCAGCTCCTTTAGGGTGCCCGCAGACGAGCGTATAAATCGGATAACACACTGACCCATGTTACTCAATAGGACTGTTCAGATGAACGATTTTTTTGTCTGTCCGACTGTTCATGAGAAGATAATCGCAGCAAGCACTACTTACATCCCAGTCTCATCAGAAGTCTATGGGTGCATAGAAAAAATTGGATCCCACACGGACCATCAGGGTGGAATCCGATTTTTACGGATAGATTTCTATTATAAACCTAAGGGGTAACGTTTCTCCTTATGGAGAGTGACACATCAGCTCTGGCACGTCAAGGTAAGGAGGCTTATTCGCTGTGCAATGCTCCTCTGGGAAATGTAATATGCAAATTGCCTCTTCAGAGAAAAAGAGGACTTGTACTCTATAGCGCCACCTATTGGAATCACAATCTTATGTGTCTGCAAATTGAGATTCTGATTTGGCTTTTATTCTAAGTCATATTGCACGACTCGTTAAAGGGTTGATTGTGACTTGTAGGATTGCTGCTTCCAATAGGTGGCGCTATAGAGTACAAGTTCTCTTTTTCTCTGAAGAGGCAATTTGCATGTTATAAACCTGAGAAGCTGTATGTGACTGTGTATATGTTTTACTGTAGTTATATGAAAATGGATCTCACACGGGTGTCACACAGACGTAAAAAAATGGACACAAAGATTTCACACGGAGGAAAAAAACAGATACACGGATGGCATGGATGAAAATCTGATGAAAATTGGAAAAAAATCGTCCGAATTTTCTGGATAAAACTTGGGAGACATTGCAGGAGCCCTCACTCTGCTCGTCATGTGCCGACAATGGAAACACCGCCCTGTTTTGAGCACCGTACCGGATGCCACAGGGTTGTGACTTGAGATGGAATGACCAGTGGATTATGTGGGCTCTTAAGCAAACTGAACTGTCATATACAGTGCCTACAAGTAGTATTCAACCCCCTGCAGATTTAGCTGGTTGACACATGCGGAATTAACTTGGCATTGTGACATTTGTACGGTAGATCAGCCTGGAAGTGGGAAATGCACTGCAGCAAATTTTGTTTTTGTTTTGTTTTGTTTGTTTTTTTAAAAACGTTAAAAGTTAATTCAGAGTGTCATTTATTATTCAACCCCTCAAACCACAAGAATTCTGTTTGGTCCCCCTAAAGTATTAAGAAGTAGTTCAGGCACCAAGAATAATGAGCTTCACATGTGTGGATTAAAGATCTCTTTTGCCAGCCTTTTCTGACTATTTAAGACCCTCCCCAAACTTGTGAACAGCACTGAGACATGGTCAACATGCGAAAGACAAAGGAGCATTCCAAGGCCATCAGAGACAAGATCGTGGAGGGTCACAAGGCTGGCAAGGGGTACAAAACCCTTTCCAAGGAGTTGGGCCTACCTGTCTCCACTGTTGGGAGCATCATCCGTAAGTGGAAGGCTTATGGAACTACTGTTAGCCTTCCACGGCCTGGACAGCCTTTGAAAGTGTCCTCCCGTGCCGAGGCCAGGCTTGTCCGAAGAGTCAAGGCTAACCCAAGGACAACAAGTAAGGAGCTCCGGGAAGATCTCATGGCAGTGGGGACATTGGTTTCAGTCAATACCATAAGTAACGTACTCCACCGCAATGGTCTCCGTTCCAGACGAGCCTGTATGGTACCTTTACTTTCAAAGCGTCGTGTCAAGGCTCGTCTACAGTTTGCTCATGATCACTTGGAGGACTCTGAGACAGACTGGTTCAAGGTTCTATGGTCTGATGAGACCAAGATCGAGATCTTTGGTGCCAACCACACACGTGACGTTTGGAGACTGGATGGCACTGCATACGACCCCAAGAATACCATCCCTACAGTCAAGCATGGTGGTGGCAGCATCATGCTGTGGGGCTGTTTCTCAGCCAAGGGGCCGGGCCATCTGGTCCGCATCCATGGGAAGATGGATAGCACGGCCTACCTGGAGATTTTGGCCAAGAACCTCCGCTCCTCCATCAAGGATCTTAAGATGGGTCGTAATTTCATCTTCCAACAAGACAACGACCCAAAGCACACAGCCAAGAAAACCAAGGCCTGGTTCAAGAGGGAAAAAGTCAAGGTGTTGGAGTGGCCTAGTCAGTCTCCTGACCTTAACCCAATTGAAAACTTGTGGAAGGAGCTCAAGAATAAAGTCCACATGAGACACCCAAAGAACCTAGATAACTTGGAGAAGATCTGCATGGAGGAGTGGGCCAAGATAACTCCACAGACCTGTGCCGGCCTGATCAGGTCTTATAAAAGACGATTATTAGCTGTAATTGCAAACAAGGGTTATTCCACAAAATATTAAACATAGGGGTTGTATAATAATTGACCCACACTTTTATGTTTAAAATTTAATAAAATTCAACTGAGCAACATAACTTTTTGGTTTGTAAGATTTATGCTTCTGTTCATAAAACCTACTCTCGTTTGCAGTTTGAAGGCTCTAACTTATTTGCATCTTATCAAACCAGCTAAATCTGCAGGGGGTTGAATACTACTTGTAGGCACTGTATTTTACTATTTAAACTGATTTATCTAGATTTATTTGGCAAAAATAGAAACTGGCACGTTTTGTCACTTGGTCTTTATACCTTGAGAAAGGCGCTGGTCCGGCACAGAAACGCGTTGGTATCAATAAAAAGCGTTTTGGAATCCCAAGGCTTTTCATGCCCGCAGCGCAGCCCGCCTAAACGTGCCAGCTTCCATTTTTGCCATTATACCTCTGGAAGAACCTTTCCTCCAGCCACGAGGCAGCAGCTTTCCACGCCTCTATAGCTGCTGCGCCAGATACAACACCCTTAGGTGAGTGCTACCATCACTTATGCCTATCCTTTACCAGACGGTATTGCCCTATTTTGTGTGCGCTTCTGTCCCTCTCCAGAGCTTCTCATCTATATTTATTTGTCTAAAAAAAACTTTAAAATGTAGGACTAATGACTTCCCGAGGGACTGTTTAGACTCGTCACTGGTGCCAACATTTAAGTGTGAGGAAAGGGAGTTTTAACAAGTTTGGGAGAATTTTGGATGTTGTGTTCTCATATCCACACCCTGATCGCATGCAACCGCCTCCAGTGTTTAAAAAAATCCCAGAACTCTTACCTTCCTAATGAGTATAGGAACCCAAATGATTGACTTTGCACTTCTCACATTTCAGCTGGACTCCTCCTGAGGCGTATCAGTTGGCCCCTGTCCAATCTACTCTAAATTCAGTTGTTTGAGTCCTTCACTTCTATTACCGTTCCTCATATGATGCAATTATGCCTGGCTGTAGTTTATACACTGTACTATTCTTACCTGATCATTCCACTGAAATGCTACTTCTTTTTTTCATTTTCTGTTACATATATGATGCCAACATACTCCACAATGCAGTACACTGACTGTATTCTTTCCCAGCCACGGGATGGTCATTGCTCTTAGAGCTACACGCAATAATTGTATTCTAAAAAGTAAAGCATGTGTTAAAAATTGGCATTACTTCTGATGGTAATTTTAGGCTCTGTTCACATGTCCGGTTATCCTTTACGTCTCTCTTTCGTTTACAACAGGCAAATGGAACAGATAACCAGAATTGCCATCCCGGATATTCCTGCTACCAACAGACACAGAGGGGCCCCATAGATTATTGATTTACGTTTGTTATTTTAGACTAAAAAAAAAAAAGGTTCTGTATGAAGAAACGGAAAACCTAAACGAACGTGTGTACCGAGCCCAATAAGAAAGTAACTGGTAACATCCTGAGTCGTATAGGATGCTACGTGAAGGCAGACATGAAGGCGAAAAGTTTTTATCTGAGAGGTGAGATTTCACGTCAAGGATATTTTTAATTCCACTATAAAAAGGGATTGTCCAGGACTTATTATTTTTTTTTTTGTTATGGGCCAAAAACTAACAGGCAGGCAGTTAGCGATATAGCTGCTCCTCGTGAACAGAGCAGATCTGCTCCTGCAGGCCACTTAGCGGCTTTTACTGACATCAGATCGACAGAGCAGCGGCTTCTCTTCCACTCTGCTCCGTTGTCGGGGCGTGACTGCTGACATCATGCTGATTGACAGCTGGCTCCCTGCAGTTACGGTGCGGGAAGCCGGTTGTCAATCATACATGTATCAGTCACATGTATCAGTCTAGAAAAAGTTCTAAAGCCATTTCTAAAGCTTTGGGACTCCAGCGAACCGCAGTTAGAGCCATTATCCACAAATGGAGAAAACATTAAACAGTGGTGAACCTTCCTAGGAGTGTCCAGCCAACCAAAATTACCCCAAGAGCGCAGCTACAACTCATCCAAGAGGTCACGAAAGGCCACACAACAAAATCCAAAGATCTGCAGGCCTCACTTGTCTCAGTTAAGGTCAGTTTTCAAGACTCCACCATAAGAAAGATTCTGGGCATGAATGGCAGAGTGGCAAGATGAAAATCACTGCTGAGCAAAAAAAACTTAAAGGCTCATCTCAGTTTTGCCAGAAAACATCCCAAGACTTTTGGGAGAATACTCTGTGGACTGACGAGACAAAAGTTGAACTTTTTGGAAGGTGTATGTCTCATTACATCTGGCGTAGAAGTAACACAGCATTTCAGAAAAGGAACATCATACCAACAGTAAAATATGATCGTGGTAGTGTGATGGTCTGGGGCTGTTTTGCTGCTTAAGGACCTGGAAGACTTACTGTGGTAAATGGAATCATGAATTCTGCTGTCTACCAAAAAATCCTGAAGGAGAATGTCCTGCCATCTGTTCGTGACCTCAAGCTGAAGCGCACTTGGGTTATGCAGCAGGACAATGATCCAGAACGCACCAGCAAGTCCACCTCTGAATAGTTTAAGAAAAACAATATTAAGACTGTGGCGTGGCCTAGTCAAAGTCCTGACCTTAATCCGATTAAAATGCTGTGGCATGACCTTAAAAAGGCGGTTCAAGCTCGGAAACCCTCCAATGTGGCTGAATTACAATAATTTTGCAAAGATGAGTGGTCTAAAATTCCTCCAGATCGTTGTAAAAGGCTCATTGACAATTATCGCAAATGGTTGATTGCAGTTGTTGCTGCTAAGGGTGGCCCAACCAGTTATTAGGTTTAGGGGGCAATCACTTTTTCACACAGGGCCCTGTAGGTTTGGATTTCTTTTTCCCTTAATAATAAAGACCTTCATTTAAAAACTGCATTTTTTGTTTACTGGTGTTACCTCTAATATTTAAATTTGTTTTGTGATCTGAAACATTTAAGTGAACATGCAAAAGAATAAGAAATTAGGAAGAGGGCAAACACTTTTTCACATCACTGTACACTGCACTATATACATATACTGCAGTGCCATCGTATTGCAGTATATAGTATAAGCAATCAAATGATTACAGGTTGAAGTCGACTAAGACTAAGAAAAAAAATGCTTTAAAAAAATATAAACATTCAATTCACTCCCCTTTTCCACTATTAAACAATAAATATATTTGTAATCATCATGTCCCAAAAAGTCTGGTCTATCAAAATAAAAAATGACCACCAGAAACCCATACATTCTGATGTCCTCACTAATATATACCAGCATGAGCCCATACATTCTGATGTCCTCACTAATATATACCAGCATGAGCCCATACATTCTGATGTCCTCACTAATATATACCAGCATGAGCCCATACATTCTGATGTCTTTACTAATATACACTTATGAACAAAAGGGTAATAATATTTTGCACTTTTGACATCCAGGCTCCATATCTCACCATCCGCAACTGCTTTTACTGTGAGACTACCATCATTTTATAGACAATCATCTAGGCTATCTCATACATAAATTTGACTTGCAACTATTTAGCATATGATTAGTTATGCAGATTCTTGTCCTGTTACTGCATTGTTACTGTTTTGTTCCTGATGGTGGAAAAATCTTTTTCTTCCTGTATACTACAAATTACAACCTGTTCTCACATTCCATAATAGCTCAGTGTGTTATTGGGTTGATTTCCCAGGTAAAGGTCACTGGTTTAAATGGAGGAGCACCCATGAAGAAGATTTCCCAAGAAAAGAGAAACATCATCATCCAGCTCATCGATAGACGTCTCTCGGCCAAGAAAATTGCTAAACTGAATCATGTGAGTGCCATGACAGTTGGAAGAATATGAAATGAAGTCCGTCCATCCATTCAAAAGCCAAGAGGTGGAAGTTCAGGCAAAATATCAGAGTTAACAATTGGCTCATCACAAGGTTTATCAGTTCTGGTGAGACAAATATGACAGTAGTGGTGGCTCGTATGCTTCATAATAGTGAGATCCCAGACGTACATGCAAGCACTGTGCGACGTACATTACATAAGTCTGGAATGGTGGCTCGAAAAAAACGTGAAAAAACTTCAATAGCGTCATAAGAAGCATTCGCTCGAGTTTGCAAAAAAGTATGAAAAGTGGACAGAATGCTATAAACGGGTGATTTGGAGCCATGAGACAAAAGTCAATAGACTAAGCTCTGAAGGGTGCAAATGGGATTGGAAGAAAAAGTGGCTAAGGAAATGAGAAATTGAAGGAACTGTCAAGTTTGGTGGAGGAAGCCTGATGATATGGGGTTGTGTCACAGCCAAAAGTGTTGGATATTTGACCAGGATTGATGGTGGTCTCAATGCAGAGCTGTATGTGAGTATCCTACAAGACGAGTTACTTTGTCCACTCCAGTACTATGGGTATGAAAAGGAAGACCTAGTGTTCCAGCAGGAAAATGACCCAAAGCATACATCTAGATTGGCGAACAAATGGTTCAGTGATAATGAAGTAGAGGTGCTGGATTTGCCCCCACAGTCCCCAGACCTCAACCCAATAGAACACTTGTGGGTAGAGTTGAAGAGAAAGCTGTATACATACCCAGTTGATATACACCAATTTGGGAACATGTAGAGGAGACCTGGGATCAGATTGCAATCAAGACATGCTTGAATCTGATTGAGAGCATGCCCAGAAGGATTCAGACAGTGTTGAAAGCCAAAGGTAGATTTACAAAGTAGTAAAAAAATAATACAAATTAAAATTTAGTTTTTTAGGAGCAAAACAGTAACAATGCAGTGACATGACAAGAATCTGCATAACTAATCGTATACTAAATAGTTGCAAGTCAAATTTATGTATGAGATAGCCAAGATTAATGTCTATAAAATGATGGAAGTCTCACGTTCAAAGCAGTAGTGGATGGTGAGATATGGAGCCTAAAAGTCAAAAGCTCAAAACATTGTTACCCTTTTGCCTGTCAGTGTGTACCACCAGGAGCCCATACATTCTGGTGTCTTCATTGATGTATGCCACCAGGAGCCCATACATTCTGGTGTCTTCACTGATGTATGCCATCAGGAGCCCATAGATTCTGATGTCTTAGAAACATAGAATGTTAGAGTTTGAAGGGACCTCCAGGGTCATCATGTAGATGTAGTTTTCCTTTTTCTTGCCCAGATGTAGAATCTTGCATTTCTCCCTGTTAAATACCATTCTATTAGTTGCTGCCCATTGTTCAATCTTATCTAGATCCTTCTGAATCCTTTCTCTGTCTTCTCTAGTGTTAGCTATTCCTCCTAGCTTTGCATCATCTTCAAATGTGATTAGTTTACCTTCAGTTCCCTTATGTAGATCATTTATAAAAATGTTGAACAGCACTGGGGCCAGGACAGAGCCTTGTGGTAGCCCACTTGAAACACTCTTCCAATTGGATGTACAACCATTTATTACCATTCTTGTATGATCACTGAGCCAGTTATGAATCCACCTAACCGTAGCCTTGTCAATTCCATAATTGGTTATTTTTTCAATAAGTATAGTATGAAATACTTTATCAAATGCTTTGCTGAAGTCGAGATATACTATATCTACCGCATTTCCCTGATCTACCCAGTCAGTGATTCCATCATAGAAGGAAATTAGATTAGTCTGGCATGACTTGTTTGTACAAACCCATGCTGTCTCTGGTTAAACTTCACTGATATATTCCACCATGAGCCCATACATTATGATGTCTTCACTAATATATACCACCAGCAGAGAAACATACACACAGACACACAAATAATGAAGGACTTACCACCAGACTATCTCCTCTTCAGTTCTTCCGACTCCCACAGAGTTCAGGAACTGTGTGGTGACATCATGGTCACATGACCAGTCCCATGATCGTGATGTCACCAAAGGTCCTGGAGCAGTCTCCATATCGGAAGCTACATTGATAACTACTTTCAGTGTAGCTCCTGCTGTAGACGTTGGGGGCTCCCAGTTCCCTTTCCCACAACGCCAGCCCTGTGAATAGTCACATTTTTACTTTGGACTGTAGGGTTGCTTTAACTTACTAGATTCCTTGAGATCATCAAAATACCTAATTTGAAAAATTAAGCGGTAGCAAAAAAAACAAAATAGAATTTGCCACATGAAGTAATTCCCATTTCTATAATTTTACAGCAAACCCCCCCCCCAAAAAAAAGAAGAGAAGAGTATAACACAACTATGACTGTGCATGCTTTTCATTGTTGAGCTGAAAGTTAACAAGTGAAATAAAATATATATTTTTTTAGAAGTCTTTGATGCCACTTATTACAAATGCCTGCAAACTTGCCGCAAGTCGCAGAACCTAGTGGCTGGTGAAATTGGCATGGAGGGAGATATAACTCTGTAGAAGCAGCATTTTGGCTTAAAGCCAGCTTTGATAACTTGGGTACCAATTTAACACGTGGGTTAAAATCCACCCAGTTTTATGAACCTGATTCCCAACAGGTAATTTTATACATTATTTCCATTGGTGACGCTTTGCAGGGAAGCTTTAGACACTTCAGTGCTGACCGTGGAGAGCGGGAAACTCTCATATTTGTCCTGACTCCCTGCGCACCGGCAGCGGAGTAGTAAGGTCTTTACCTCTTTTTGGAAGTTGCTATTTAAGAAACCATACATGACAGGGTTGACACATGTAGACGCCATGGCTGACAGGTGGCAGAGAGAAAATATGAGATCGTGATAACAGGTAGAAATACGCTTATGGTCCCAGTCAAAGAGGGCATTGAAAACAGTGAGAGGCAGCCAACAAAGAGCAAAGGCTACGACAATGGAAAGTAACATGATGTTAACCCTCCGATGACCTCCCTTCCGTCCTCCAGAGTCTCCCCCTCCTGCTCTCTCCACCACATCCCTTCTTCTCCGTAAGCGTAGAAATATACGGAGGTAACACAAAAGAATAAGGAGCAAGGGTAGGCAGTACTGGAAGAGCAGGAGGCAGGTGGTATAAGCCAGACGGTGTGGTTCAGATGGCCAGTTATCAATACACACAAAATGGTCAGTGTAAGGGTCAAAAGGTAACGAGAGGTTCTGAAATGGTTGATTGGTTAGGATACTAAAGGAAAGGAATGGAAGGGAAATGAAACATGACACTGCCCAAGTTACTGCCACAGCAAGATAAGCGTGCCATGGCAAAGGTTTCCAACCAGTGGGATGAATTATGAGCTGATGTCGTTCCAAAGCAATGAGGACTAATGATAATACAGAGACGGTGACGGAGATACACTGCACAAATGGTGTCACTTTGCAGAGTGCCTCACCCAGGATCCAGCGGTTCATCAGAGTATAGATTACAGTGACGGGCACGCACACCAAAGCCATGAGGATATCAGAGAAGGACAGATTGGCAATAAAAATATTGGTGACATTCCGCATCTCCCGTTGGCGAGCAATAACAAACACCAGGCATGAGTTTCCAATGAGTCCCACTGCTATGAGGGCACTGTAGGCTATAACCAAGAAGGTTACATTGCCAACAGAGTCTACACAAGAGGCTTCTCCTTCCCAGTTGGGACCTAGATATCCAGTCAAGTTTATGGTAAAAAGATGTAGGTAATCCTCCATTTTCTTATGCTGTGGTGTTCCTAAGGACACACCTGTGAAGCACAAACATATTGCTGAGTATATACATGGGCATTTGGCTTCCAGCAAAACAAAGTCAATAAAAGAACACTAAAATATAGAAAATGCATTAAAGCATTACAAAAATCCCAGCAATTTTCCCTTTAGTATCTTCCTCACTTTTAATTATACTTTGCCTATTATTGTCCTAGGAGATTGTTACTTTTACTCTTTCCTCTCTGTGAACTCAGTGGAGACCTGTTTGTGCCAATGTCCAAAAAAAGGAGAATGGCTGTCAACAGAAGTGCTGCCGAGACTGAAGATGAAGTTCAAGGTCTTTATGATTATTAGGAGAAGGTGTTTTGAGACCAATCTGATCCTCAAATCCATCAGAACAATATCAAAATGTGTTGTCCTAATCATCATGATGAAGTCCATGAACTTCATCTTCAGTCCCGGGAGCACTTATGATGACAGACGTTCTCCTTTTTTGGACATTGCCATTTTCTACTCTGGATCACTGGTGCCCACTGAGGGATCTATAGCAATACTATTCCACCTGCACACTGAACACTTGTATGTATACAACCCTACTATCGGATTTCTCAGGTAGGTTTCACAGGCTCTATGGAACCCTATTATTTTTGCGTATAGGGTTAAGAACTTACCTGAATGTAGTTGCTTATTATTTAGCAGGTAATAACTACCTGTCTGTTATTTCTTAGCCCCATACAGAAAATTAATAGACGTCCTGGATAACCTCTTTAACTATTATTCAATTAAAATAATTAATCCCCCCCAAAAAAATTCTATTAAATTTTTTTCCTGCGACCTGCTCTTCTTCGGCCTAGCTATAAAAAAACATCAGTCTCGACAACCCCAATGCTGTCAACACCATGGTCAATATTGCAGGAGTTATTCAGAGGTTCACAGGTTGAACACAGGCCAATAACCAACTTGAGTATTACTGGGCAAGTGTGAACGCTAATGTCATTATTAATAAGACGGGCAGAGGGGAGAGTGCTGAAAAGCTACGAGAGAAGAGGTTGGTGGTTATTTAAGTGCCCGAATATTTATTTTTATCAATCAGTCTGGTTAAATAGGTTGTGAAACAGACCCAGAGGCAAGAAATGGGATCCAAAGTCTACTGGAATTGGTTTGCCTAAAGTTGGAACTTCAGAGTCAAGTGTTGGTCAGACTGGCTGGTCTACCCTTTATGGCAAAATATATCATAAAAACTATTTCATTTTTTTTTTGGGGGGGGGGGGACTTCATGGCTTGTTATAAAACTACATGCATTGTGTAGAATTTCCATACAGTATGTGTGTTTCAGGAACACTGGGATTGTGGTCTCCTAATGGTCTTTGTTTACATTCCTGCAGCTTTGGCATGTAGTAATGGAAAGTGACCCTTGCAGCCAGTCACTAGCCACAGTGGTTACTTATTGACATTAACAAAACATCCAGACGGACGGACTACACCTCAACAAACCCGGGAAACACACATTCGCCAGGAGACTCGCAACACTCATCAGGAGGGCGTTAAACTAGAAGAAGAGGGGATGGGAAGAAAAACGTCAGACACGAACATGCAACCAGAGAACATACTAATGAAAGATATGAAGTGCGACAAAGAAGGTCCAAGACAAGATACTTGGAAGGGAGGTAAGAAAATTTCTAATACAATCCACAGGGAGAAGATTGGAACAAAACAAAATCGTGTAAACTGCGTGCTAGCAAATGCCAGAAGCCTGACAAACAAGATGGATGAACTGGAAGCAGAAATATCTACAGGTAACTATGACATAGTGGGAATAACCGAGACATGGTTAGATGAAAGCTATGACTGGGCAGTTAACTTACAGGGTTACAGTCTGTTTAGAAGGGATCGAAGAAGTCGGAAAGGGGGTGGAGTCTGTCTATATGTAAAGACGTGTCTAAAGCCTACAATACGGGAGGATGTATGGGAGGGAAATGAGGAGGTCGAGTCCTTATGGGTGGAGATACATGGGGCAAAAAACAATAATAAAATTATCATAGGAGTCTGTTATAAACCACCAAATATAGCAGAAGCCACGGAAAGTCTATTAATGAGACAAATAGACGAAGTAGCAAAAAATAACGAGGTGATTATTATGGGGGACTTCAACTACCCCGATATAGACTGGGAAACCGAAAGCTGTAGATCTCAGAAAGGAAACAGGTTTCTATCAATTATCAAAGACAATTATTTGTCACAACTTGTGCAGGAACCAACTAGAGGGACGGCCCTTTTAGACTTAATATTAACTAACAGGCCAGACAGAATAACTGAGGTGCAGGTCGGGGGGCACCTGGGAAATAGTGACCACAACATTATACAATTCCACATGTGCTTCAGTAGGGTGCCCAGCAAGGGAGTCACAAAAACACTGAACTTCAGGATGGCAAAGTTTGATCAGCTAAGAGATGCCCTTCACCTTATAGACTGGGATAGTATCTTTAGTAATAGGAGCACGGAGAGAAAATGGGAAATTTTCAAAACAGTCGTACATAGTCACTGTAGAAGGTACATACCTTATGGGAATAAAAGGGCTAGGAATAGGAGGAAGCCAATGTGGCTAAATAAGGAAGTCAAGAGGGCAATGAAAAACAAAAAAAGGGCTTTCGGTAAACTTAAACAAGAAGGCAGCGAGGAAGCGCTAATATCTTATAGGGAAAAAAACAAAATCTGTAAGAAACAAATAAGAATAGCAAAAGAGGAGACAGAGAGACTAATTGCCAAGGAAAGTAAAACGAATCCCAAACTGTTCTTTAACTATATAAACAGTAAAAGGATTAAAACTGATGGCGTTGGGCCATTGAAAAATAACCTGGGTAAAATCATAGAGGGCGATGAGGGTAAAGCAAACCTACTCAATAGCTTCTTCTCCACTGTTTTCACAAAAGAAAACAATTTATCGGAGGAAATGCAGAGTGATAAAGTAAACCCTCCGCTAAATATCACCCACCTAACCCAGGAGGAAGTTCAGAAACGCCTAAATAATATCAAAATAGACAAGTCACCAGGCCCAGATGACATACACCCCCGGGTACTAAAAGAATTAAGTAATGTGATAGACAGACCGCTGTATCTTATATTCAAGCACTCTTTATGGACAGGGACTGTCCCACTAGACTGGCGCCAAGCAAATGTGGTACCAATATTCAAAAAGGGGTCTAAAAGTGACCCTGGGAACTATAGACCAGTCAGCTTAACGTCTGTTGTGGGTAAATTGTTTGAAGGATTTCTTAGAGATGCTATTGTAGAATATCTTAATGATAATAACTGTCTAACTCCATATCAACATGGATTCATGAGGGATCGCTCCTGCCAAACAAACCTGATCGCCTTCTACGAGGAGGTGAGCTCACAGCTGGACCGGGGAGAGTCAGTGGATGTTGTATACCTTGACTTCTCCAAAGCGTTTGATACCGTGCCACACAAAAGGTTGGTATATAAAATGAGAATGCTTGGTCTGGGGGATAATGTGTGCAAGTGGGTAAATAGCTGGCTGAGTGATAGAAAGCAGAGGGTGGTTATCAATGGAGTAAGCTCAGGGGGTGTCAGGGTTACTAGCGGGGTGCCTCAAGGGTCTGTCTTGGGCCCTATATTTAATATATTTATTAATGATCTAGTGGAAGGGTTGCATAGTAAAATAGCAATATTTGCAGATGATACTAAACTTTGTAAAGTAGTTAATACAGATGAGGACAGGGCACAGCTACAGGAGGATTTGGATAAATTGGGGAGTTGGGCTAAAAAATGGCAAATGGGGTTCAATGCCGATAAATGTAAGGTCATGCACATGGGAAAGAAAAACAGCAGTCACCCATACATATTAAATGGGAAACCGTTGGGGAAATCTGACATGGAGAAGGACCTGGGCGTCTTGGTTAATAGCAAATTAAATTGGAGTGCCCAGTGTCAGGCAGCAGCTGCGAAGGCAGATAGAGTCATGGCATGCATCAGAAGAGGAATAGGGGCATATGATGAGAACATTGTTCTTCCTCTGTATAAAGCGCTGGTAAGGCCGCACTTAGAATATTGTGCACAGTTCTGGGCTCCGGTGCTCAGGAAAGACATATTGGAGCTAGAGAGGGTACAAAGGAGGGCGACTAAGGTAATAAAGGGAATGGAGGGACTAGAATACCCAGAGAGGTTGTCAAAATTAGGCCTATTTACATTGGAAAAGAGAAGGCTTAGGGGAGACCTCATAAACATGTATAAATACATCAGGGGGCAGTACAGAGATCTCTCCCATGACCTGTTTATACGAAGGATGGTGACAAAGACGAGGGGGCACACTATGCGTCTGGAGGAAAGGAGGTTCCTGCACCTGCATAGAAGGGGATTCTTTACGGTCAGAGCCGTGAGACTCTGGAACTCTCTGGGAGAGGAAGTGGTGATGTCCAACTCACTTAAAGAGTTCAAGAGAGGCCTGGACACCTTTCTTGAGAACAATAAAATTACATTTTATGCTTAGTTAATTAATCCAGGGATTTAATCTGACTGCCAGATTGGAGTCGGGAAGTGAATTTTTCCTCAATGATGTAAATTGGCCTATACCGCATGGTATAGGAATAGCGGAATAGCTGCAGTGCACAAGAAATAGGCTGAACTGGATGGACGCTTGTCTTTTTTCGGCCTTATAAACTATGTAATAACTATGTAATCCAATGATTGACTGCATCGGTCAGATATTGGTAACACTCGGCACAACTGCAGTGATGCAAACAAAGGTCGATAGGAGTACACAGGTTTATTCGAAAGGATCTTCTTTGTGAATTAAATATTGGGCCTAAGGATCAATCAAAAAACAATATATCTATCTTACCATTCTATTAACTTCTTAAAGGGGTTTTCCAAGACTTAAAGTGAACCTGTCACCAAGAAAATGCAATGCGATCTGCGGGCACCATGTTATAGAGAAGGAGGAGATGAGCGGAATGATATGTGATTTTGTGAGAAAAGATTCAGTATAACCTGTGATTTATTCATTTATACCTCAGCTCTTTCTGGGGTTTCCGGTCCAGTGGGCGGTCCTATCAGTGACTGACAGTTCTTTCTGTATGCACACTTATATAAAGATAGCTGTCAGCTATTGATAGCCCCGCCCACTGGACCAAATATTCCAGAAAGGGCAGAGGAGTAAATGATGAACATACAGGTTATACCTAGTCTTTTCTCACAACAATGTACATCAATCTGCTGAGCCCCCCACCACCTCCCCCCCCCCTCGCTTTATAACATTATGCCTGCAGATTAAACTGCATTTTCATGGTGACAGGTTTCCTTTAAATATTGATGACCTTTCCCACAAATAGGTCATTAATATCAGATGGGTGGTGGTCCAACACCTGGTAACGCCACTGATCAGATGTTTGAAGCTTCCAATGATGTACACAGTGTGCAGAACTGGAACAGCACAGCTGCGTACACTGTGTGGTGGCCATTCTTGGGTACTGCAGCTCATATCTCATTAACAGTCACTGCACAGTGTACAGAGACTTGCTGTTCCAGCACTGTACACTGTATATCTAGCCGGCTAGAGTTGATGATTGGGGGGGTGACGGGTATCACATTCTTGCACATCTGATTTTCATGAGCGTTCCCAAGTCCTGGACAACCCTTATAAAATAATAAAATGAACAAACTTACCAAATAGTTAAGAGTTAATCTGGACTGAATCATTATATGACCTGATGTTGCTCAAGAGAAGATTCCTATAAGAAAAGAAGGCATGACTTTAGACAGAGAAAGTTGTACAGAAAATTAAAGGGGTTTTCCTGTACACAGTGTACAGAATATCACCTGCCCACAGGATGGGTTATAAATATATGTGCGCATGTGGCAGTGCGCATGTGCAACTACTGCATTCACTGTCTATAGGAGCGGTGGTCGCTCATGCTCACTACACCGGAGTGGTCATACATTTATCATCTATCCTGATAAATGTTTTTATGGGACAACCTCTTAGTCTTGAAAAATACTTTCTTTTAGACTAAAATCCCACCCCCTCCCCCCCAAAAAAAACTCAAAAACAAACATATTATGATTATATGAATTATATTAATCAGTTACCTAAAACTATATTATTATATTTAAGATATCAACAGAAAATCATTTTTAATATTTTAGTTTATTATGTTATCTATTGTTTTATATATAAAGAATTTTATATTTATCATATACTCTATATTTATTATATTCTATGCAGTTTATTATATATATTGATTGGTCTTTTGCAGCATGAGATGTATTATGTGTAGCGTTTAGGTGATTAGATGCATTAGCCTTAGTATTTCGTTTTTACATAACGACCTGCGGAGGCCTACAAGTCTATGAGTTGTGCGGAGGACTATAAGTCTATGAGTTGTGCGGAGGACTATAAGACTATGAGTTGTGCGGAGGCCTATAAGTCTATGAGTTGTGCGGAGGACTATAAGTCTATGAGTTGTGCGGTGGCCTATAAGTCTATGAGTTGTGCGGAGACCTATAAGTCTATGAGTTGTGCGGAGGCCTATAAGTCTATGAGTTGTGCGGAGACCTATAAGTCTATGAGTTGTGCGGAGGCCTATAAGTCTATGAGTTGTGCGGAGACCTATAAGTTTATGTGTTGTGCAGAGGCCTATAAGTCTATGGGGCGCTACGCCACCTTTCTATGTATCTCATATCATACAGGCTTTCTTCCTTGTCAACCTGAAAGAAAAATAAATGGCATTCTCTATACGACACTGTATTGCAGAGGTTCTCTCCCCTGTACACAGCGGCATTCCTATCAGTCGTTCTAGGTCAGAATATGGGAATGTTACTGCAGTATGATAGTACCAAAAGGGGGCTGTACAGTATGTAACCCCCTCTGTACAGTGTCCATGAATAATGCTCTGCCGTGTGCAAATTACCTTACTGGTAAATATCGATACACAGCATACATGCAACGGGCCTTCATAACATAGGCAGCCACAGATGCCACTGATGCACAGTACCGCACCCATGGACTATACTCTAAGGCAGGAGTGAGCAATTAATTTTCCCGAGAGCCACTGTTGTGGAGGTCCGAACCAATAGTCTTAAATTAATTTTGCTCAATATTTATATTAACATATTAATTACAATTCTAATTATTATGTTATATTTATATTATCACTTAATATTGAGCAGAACTAAGTATGCTGACATCCCCCTATATAAAGCAAGAGCCCCCACACAGCCCCCTTTATACAGCATGAACTCCCACACAACCTTCTATATGCAGCATGAGCCCCAAACAGCCCCCTTATATACTGCATGAGCACCACATAGCCTCCCTATATACAGCATGAGCCCCCACACAGCATCCCTATATACAGCATGAGCCCCCACATAGCTTCCCTATATACAGCATGAGCCCCCACACAGCTTCCCTATATACAGCATGAGCCCCCACATAGCTTCCCTATATACAGCATGAGCCCCCACTCAGCTTCCCTATATACAGCATGAGCCCCCACATAGCTTCCCTATATGCCGCATGAGCCTCCAGACAGCCCACTATATACAGCATGAGCCCCCACATAGCTTCCCTATATGCCGCATGAGCCTCCAGACAGCCCACTATATACAGCATGAGCCCCCACATACCTTCCCTATATACAGCTTGAGCCCCCACATAGCTTCCCTATATACAGCATGAGCCCACACATAGCCTCGCTATATACAGCATAAACATCTCATACACATTTAAAAAACAAAAAAAAACTCCCCCTCTGCTCTTCTCCTGTCTCCTGTGCACTAACTCCCAGCAGCCGCAGAGCGATGAAGTGACGTCATCGCGTATGCTGTCACACATGCTGATTGGTGTAAGAAGGAGCTGGCGGCCCTATCCTGCAACAATGTATTCACTGCTGTCTGTATCCCGAGGATGCGGATAGTGGTGACAGTGGGAAGCGGGGGATGGGCAAGGGCAGAGTGCGGCCCACGGATTGCATTTTGCCCAGCTCTGCTGTAAAGCTATGTGCAGATGGTTTCTTTTAGATTCCACTGGTTGTTTTTTGCAGTGGTTCTTACAGCTGCTCCACCACCTGCGTATTTTACTCTATACTATGACGCAGGGACGGACATCTCATTGGTGCAACCTGTGCAACAGAGACCCAATAAGTAAGGGGGCCCACTACTACCTCCAAAGCCGGTGAATTGCGCATTATGATGAGCTATTGGACTGCAAAAGGCCCATTTATTGCTCTTGCACAGGTGCCCTCTTCTGTCTATGTCCGCCAGTGCTGTGTAGTATATAAAGAAGAATGAGCATGTGACTTATTTTAACCTCTCTAGGATTTCTGAACCCTAAGGGCTCATGCAGACGTCCGTGCAAATTGGTCAGAGCACAAACCGCAATGCATGGACTGGCCGCGGCTCTCTTGATCCATATGTCTATGAAGCCGTTATGCTCGGGTCGGGAGAGCCGCTGCCAGTCCGTGCATTACGGTTTGTGCTCGGACCAATTTGCACGGATGTCAGCATGAGCCCTAAAAGAAGTGTCATAAGACTGAACATGTGCACACCAATATCGTTTTGACATTGTTGTGCATTACGTTAATTTTATTGGGCGTTCTTGAAGTGCTTTTTCAGGCTTATCCCAGGCAGAATCCCCCAGAAAAAGACATTGTGTGCAAATACCGTAAATAAAGTTTTATAAATCCCTTTGATGTTATAATCCATTAAGGGGATTTTATATAAAGTTATTTATTTTTTATTTTTAATAAATCTTGCAAAAGACACCAACTTGTACCAGTTGCTCATACATCTTTTATAACTTTCAGACATGTAGATGATAATCACTGTTTATGTATGCAAGAATGGATAGTAAGATTGCATAGAACATGGAGGACCTCATGTATAAAAAACCAGCATAGACAAAAGTGGAACAGTCGTCAGATCCTTCCGCTCATTAACTTAAAACTGGTGAATACTTGCTGTGGCCGTTACATCTGGAAAATCCACAGTGAAATCTTCAGCATTTTTTAAATTCTTTTGCTAAAATATTGTGGATTTGCCGCACATTTCAGCCTTTGCATTGCAATAGGTAAAATCTATGGTGATTTCTGCAGCTTTAAGCGACACGCTGCTCCAGTCACTATACATATTGGATCACGGATGAGAATATGTGAAAAAAATCCAAAATGTTACTACTGTAATATGCAAAAAACCTAAAGGGATGAACTGGAATATAAGTTGGATACAGAGAACCTCCTGATTTTACATACTGTGAATTTTGAAGATACCTCTTCATATAGATGAGAAAGAGATAGACACAGATTCACTAATGACATGATGTAAAGAAAATAGACATTTCCACAGTTTCTCAGTTTAAGGCCTCATTCACACATCAGTTTTTCACGTACGAGTGATAACCATGTTTTTCATGGATTGCAGTCATACCTGTGATAGTCTATGGGGCTGTTCACATATCAGTGATTTTTTGCGAATTGAGTGGTCCGGGTAAAATCGCGGAGACATGTCCGAGTGTCAGATCAAACTGTGCAATGAAAGTCTCTTGGTCTGCAGTCCATTTTTCACTGACAGGAGAAGGTTGAGAAACTTTTTTTTTTCTCGTCAGTGAAAAAAACTGCTGAAATTTTCAGCAAACTCTGATGAACATTACTGATGAAACTCGGTCCTTTTTTCTCGTACGTCTGAATGGGGCCTAAGGATGGGTTCGGATGAGCTTCGGAAAAATTGTTCAACTTTCATCCAGAAGACGCAGATGATTTTCTTCTGTATTTTTATCCGTATTTCGTCCATGCGCCATCCCGGTGTCCGTTTTTTACCCCCGTGTCGTATACATATTTATACATCAGCAGTTGAATGCCGGGTCAGTTAATGGGATTAAAATCGACTGATTTTCACACAGAAAACCCCAGTGATTTTCATCCATACTATCATCTGTGTCGCCGTATTTTACATCCATGTGACATACATTTTTATACATCAACAGTTAAAAATGTCCATGATAAAATACAGTTTCCTATGTTAATGGCGATGTATCTGTAAGAATCGGATGCTATATGGATGTTCCGTGTGGGATACGTGGGGGTTTTTTTTGCGCACCCATAGACTTGTATAGGGAGTCACATTTGATACACGTGAATAGTGCATGCTGCAAATATTTACATATAGATACAAGTCCGTGTGAACAATCTGTCATCTGAAAAGTCCTATTGAATTACAGTACATTGGTCAGCGTGTTATCAGATTTTACCCTCGGACAGTGCACGTCCATATAATACTAAGGCCCTAAGGCCTCATTCAGATGTCCGTGATTTTTCTGGTTGTGCAAAAAACATTCAGATTTTTCATCAGTGTTTTTGATCTGATTTTTATCAGTGTTTGGTCAGTGTTTCAGTTTTTACGATCAGTGTTTTATCAATGATTTTCTCAAAAAAGTAAATATATAACCTGCAAAACTTCTATCCGTTACGATGTTAATCACAGACAGCACACGGATTGTACACGGACTGAACGGATATGTCTCCGTGATTTCTTTGTGGACACACAGTCTGCAAAAAACTGTACAAACATGTAAACATCTCCATAGATTAGAATGGGAACATGTTCTGTCTGTGAAGAAAGTTTAGAACACTTTTGTGAAAAACGGCAGAAATCCCTTAACCTTTTTCTTCTGGGGCCTTACCAAACAGAACGTGCCGAGCCTTCCAAATGGTGGAAGCTTAGTGAGGCTCCCATTAAGTACCTGAGTGTGGATTGCTGGCGTATCCTTAGGATATTCTATCAATGTTTGACCAGTGAGTGTCTGATGCCTGGGAACATGGCAGCGCCATTACTGGAGAAATTAGGGACAAGGTCTAGATTAAGGGCACAGTCAGACAGCCATATAACATGGACGATCACATCGCAATGCTCGGACTGGCTGGCGGCTCTCCTGACCCGAGCCTGACAGCATGTATTTCTATGCAGCTGTCACGCTCAGGTCAGGAGAGCCACCAGCCAGTCCGAGCATTGTGATCCGATCATCATCCATGTTATATGGCCGTCTGACTGTGGCCTAAGCCTGACGACTCATAAGGGGAAGCAGGTAAATGACTGGGTCTGTTGTATTACATTGCTGATAGAGGGTTTGTGGGGAAAAATTACAATGAGAAATTTTTAAGTTTAAAAATTACATTGAACTCGTGGTGGTGGGCACGTGGAAGTCTAGTGGGGGTGGGAAGCTGAGAAATTGCTCACCTAAGAATAGATGTTAGATAGGTGGAACGGTGGGAAAATGGGATTGGGAGATATGTGGAACAGGTGGAGTTAGGGTCTTTTATAGAGTGAAAAAACACAAAATTTGAGCTTGGTTAACATGGTATACATGCAGCACATAAATGCATGTTTCACAATGGCCATGAATCAGAAAAACCTACAAGAAGCAAAATGAACATAAACCCTGCAGTAAATAAATAAAAAGCAAAAGTGCATTTAAATAAAATAGGGTTCTTAGTAACAATATTTTGGATCAAAAATAGTATATAAGCCATCCCACCACGACAAGGTGAACCCGTTCGGGATAGTCCTACACTGTCTAATATTAAAAATCTTACCATGTGTCAAAGTTGACCTCAGTGTGTGAATAAGGGCAGACAAAGGACTGAGTCCCAAACTGTGAACGCCAGCCTAGGGAAGCTTTACATGTATTATCCAGCTCTAGGGAGGAAGGCCACATTCAGGTTTGCACAGAATGCAAAAAATACTATTTTTGATCAAAAATCTTGTTACTAAGAACCCTATTTTATTTAAATGCACTTGCTTTTTATTTATTTACAGCAGGGTTTATGTTTATTTTGCTTCTTGAAGGTTTTTCTTTATAATAGAGAAAAATACCATTTGGTAAGGAAAATTGTCATCCAACCCTCCATTGTGTTTATGTAGCGCAGATCTCATGTGAGGCCATACTTCTGATAAGAGGGGTTTCGGTGATGGACCACGGCAAGTTAGCTCTCGTTTTAGGGCACATGGGAGAACCTAGCTTACGGGAGGTCCCCGGGAGACATTGGGCTTGGGCAGTCACAAATGTTATAGAGACATGAAGGTCCAGTGACTGCATGGGTCAGGCAGTGATGGTAAGAGGCATGGCTGGCCTAAGCCTGGTATACAGGAGCAGCAATGCCTGAACGCCTTACACAATACTCAATGAAATAAATGGGTTTTTCGTGTAATGAAAGTGCTTGTTCCTCGATGTCAGACCCCGTCAATTAAACATTGATGGTCTAAGGTCTATCAATGTGCTGGGTCCTGGAGCAAGAGTTGCTCTTTGCCGTCACTTTCTGCTCAAACTAATAAATGACAGTTGTCCCGTCCAGGGACCCCCCTACTATTAGCTCAGTGTCCAATAAAAAAGGATTTTAAAATCAGACATCCCCACTATATCCCTGCATTTTAATTTGACATCCAGTTTGTGTTCTCTTAGTAGATATCTCCTGCGGATTGTATCGTCCTCCTGCCCTCGGTCTGTAGATACCTCTTCATAATCTGTGTGTTGCCTCCTGCATTAAACAGGTTATGTATGATGATCGGGCTCTCGCCCCCTCACGGTCACGCTCCAGTTTATAGTAATTAAATAATAACGATATAGGCTCCTTTTCCAGTGACTTGTTTGTGAATTTCCTAACATAATGTATTACTGCCTTCCAGATGGCCGATAGATCTGCTCAGTGCCACAAACTGTGCTGCAAATTTGCCTGCGCTGGGCTCTAATCTGCTCTCTCCAAACAAAAAATAAAATACATAATTAATGCAATCAGTAAAATATTTAGTAACGACACGGGATAAGAAATGGTATTTCACTCTGAGCTAAAGAAATCTTTTTTTAGCAAGTTCTATCTGATTTTAGAAAAGTCGGATGACAACTGATATGAGTACAATTATATTTACTACAGGGGTTGTCACTCAAGGTTTCTGAATGGCAATCTATAATTGCACAAATAGATCTGCATTTATCCATCAGTACACAATTTTGCAGATTTATGGGGGGGCATCAGTGTGTGTATGGGTTTTTCAGGGTTCTCCAGTTTCCTGCCACATATAACCAAGATATAACCAAGTTGTATGGCTGTTATCCTTATATTAAAGGGGTTTTCCTACTATAATAAGTAATTGCATACTCCCACCGATCATCTAAGGAATGAGCGCTCCCTTGCACTGGCTGCGCAAAGAAATGCTGCGTAGCCCTATTCACTTGTAATGATCCTGTGTTAGACCCCAAATGGACCTGTACGCTTGGGATCAGTGGGGGCCGCACTGTTATATCTTTGCATTATGTCATAAATTTGCAAAATGGGATTATCTAGAGATGAGCGAATCGATTCAATGCGCATCAAATTTTTGAGAATTCTATGCGAATTCAAGCAACTTACGGATTGCTTTGCGCAAATTGTCTAAAATGTCCATTTTACATATTGCATCAAATTGAATCACATGGCTTGCTTGTCATGTACAGATTAGCAATAGAGATAGTAAGAGGGCAGCATGGTGGTTCAGTGGTTAGCACTGCAGCCTTGCAGTTCTGGGGTCCTAGGTTTAAATCCCACCAAAGACAACATCTGCAAGAAGTTTCTATTGTTCTCACCTGAGTTTGCATGGGTTTCCTCTGGGTTCTCTGGTTTCCTCCCACACTCCAAAGACATAGAGATTGGGAATCTAGATTGTGAGCCCCAATGGGGACAGTGATGATGTCTATGGAACTATATAAGCAAATAAAATAAAAAAAGCCATAAAACACTAATTAAACTATACAAATAGTGTGTGACAGTATAGCAATGAAGAAGCATACATGTTTTTCAGGGCAGTTAGAGTACTTTTGATTAACAATGCATCGATTTGTTGTGAATCGAATTTCCTGGAAAAAATCGGCAAATTTTGCAAATTAAAATTGCCAGAGACATGGTTTTGAGACTAGGGTCATTATATCAATGCGGTGACATTTCTTGGCTGGTTGGGGAATACTGATATGTAGCATACTGTATATGTCAGCAGTAGAGATGAGCGAACCCGAACTGTGAAGTCCGGGGTTCGTACCGGACACCCAGCTCCGGACTGAATGCCATACACAAACTTCTCCCGGAGGTCCATTTTAGTGTTCGGAATTCGGATGGAGAGAGATATTGATTCTGTTGGGGTATTCTGCTTGCTTTGGCAGCCCCCTAGCCATTACTAAGACCATTTTACAGCCCCAAAGTTTGAGTCCCCATTGACTTCTATGGGGTTCGGGTTCAAGTTCTGGTTCCCAAACCAAACTTTCAACTAAAATTCGGTCGAACCCGATGAACACAAACATCCACGGGTCCGCTCATACCTAGTCAGCAGGATTAGAAATACTTTATTCTTTAAAACATGTCACTCACTTGTCAAAGCGTCCTCCAAAGAATGTCCTGGTGGTGGAGATGTCAGGGGATACTACAGGATACGCCGCTGAGCGGGCCAGATTTAAAAGAAGAAACTGTTGCTGAAATTAGAAAAAAAAAGAACAAGATCCATAACCTGACAATATAGATATAGAAAACTCCTGTCTCTTATGTGGCCCATGGAATAGAGCAGGTAGCCCCCAATTAATGTCTCCCTTTAATTCTTTCCTTACTAACAAGGGAGGGGAGACTTGCCTGAGGTTCCTGCTATATGGCGATTTTCACTTACTTAGGTTAGAAAGGTGAGGGGTTGTTTTTTTAAATTCAGAGAGACTTCTTTGATATGTTACCATACTCCAAAGTATAACACTGTGCCGGTGAAAATATTTGCCTACCCCAATGCATCGTCCGGAATTAAAAAACAGACTTCCAGGAAGAATTGCCTAATTTACTGGGTTCAGCAAAAACCTTTCAGAAATCAAGAATTTTAGAAGGTTTATTGTGCCCCGTGGTTTTAGAGAACCAACGCATGGAGTTAGTGGAGAGCAAGTGTAAAGGGACAGAGAATCGCCACTGAGTGGTGTGACTTCAGTCAATGGCTATAGCCCCAAATTTGGTACTTTGGATGCTCCGCGGACCTGTCTTCTACTTGTTAACTTACAAAAGTTGGCAAGTATTCCTAAGATGATTGAGGGTGAGATTCTTCAGCTTTCGGGACATCCGTCAGCGAGTTTGTAACTCTTTTATCTGTATTTTCCTGAACCCATGCTGATTTATGACCACAAAGTAGAGCTGAACTTTGATGTGGTCATAAATTAGCTTAGAGGATCTCACAAAAGGATAGAAAGAAGACTTACAAATTCCCTGTCATAATGAGCTCATCAATGGATTCTCAGTTAAAGAGAACCTGTCATCAGGATTTTATACCCCAAGATAAGAGCATTTATGTAAAGGCGCTTTAACACTGAGTAAATCCTTACCTTTCTTGTAGAAACTCGGTTTGCTGTTTTGGAGAAATCCATAGTTGAAATTGTAGGCTAATGAGATGTAAGTGCAGTGGGTGGGGCAATGCACTTACAGAACTTCTGCCCTCTCTCCCTATTCCCCGCCCACTGCCTGCCTCCGGTCTATGACAGATAAAGCACTCAAAAATGAATGACCTGCCAGTTAAAGACAGGAGGCAGGGCGAGCACTATTTAGAGAGGTAGGAGAGCTGTAAGTGCATTCTCCCGCCCACTGCACTTGCATCTCATTAGCATACAATTGCAATTATGGATTTCTCTAAAACAGATTTCTACAAGAAATGTAAGGATTTAATCAGCATGAGAGCACCTTTATATACACGCCAATAGTTTGGGGAATAAAATCCTGATGACAGGTTGCCTTTAACTTAATCTGTAGCCAGTGATGTGCACGGAACAAAAAGTCTGAAAAAAAAAAAACAAAAGGTGCAAAAGTTTTAAGGAAAATCAATTGCAAAAAATATTTTTAGCACAAAATACATGCATTTAAGTAAAAAAAAAAATGTCCATATACTTTCAATTTATACCCTATTGTAGTAAGGCAGACATGTACAAGTATATATTGTTTCAGAGGAAAGAAAACAATATAATAAAGTATACTTTTCCCATTTTACCTGTCGATGA
Source organism: Phyllobates terribilis (assembly GCF_046119375.1). Classification (NCBI taxonomy): domain Eukaryota; kingdom Metazoa; phylum Chordata; class Amphibia; order Anura; family Dendrobatidae; genus Phyllobates; species Phyllobates terribilis. Next base: position 527,489,254 of record NW_027362771.1, on the reverse strand, counting down.
GAATGCTGGTCCGTTTATTTTAGGATATTATGAGTGCAGGCTGGATTTTATCAAATAAAATATAGGAAAGCTTAAAGGGGTATTCCAGTTTCAGGAAATAAATATTACTTTTTGTATATTGAAAAGTTGTACAATTTTCTTTATACTTACTGTATCATTTCTTCTGCTTTCTCAATGTTTGTTCTCTATTTACTTCTATTTGAAAGAAATCTGTCCTTTTGCTGTGATGGACACAGAGGTCCTTGGTTTGTCAGTTACCGTACAGTTATCAGAACTGTGTCTTGTAGTGAACCATGTACCTGTGTGTCCATCTCATGATCAGTGCAAAATATGATCCCCTGGAAAGGAACAATGCAGGTTCCGACTGAATGGTGGTAAGCGGAGATCAATAAGGAAGTGGGTGAAGAACATATACTGGAAAATAGTATAACTTTACATACAACAATATTTATATACTGAAAACAGAATTGCCCTTTAAGGAACATTTATACCTCCTAAATAATACACTATAATCAGATCAGAGTGTGATTATAGTGTAATCCAATTCTCTTGGATGGGGAGAAGATGGAGAAAAAAAAATGTCTCCATGTTCTCCATTTTGTTAATTCCCGGAAATTGGACTGCACTCAGATGTCATCCGAGTGCAGTCCAATGGTTTTCACATGCTCACTGACTTGCATGGCCAAGTGCGATCCAAACATTGGCTCAAACTCGGGCATGCAGTGATTTTTTCCTTGGACAAGAAAAAAATTGGACATGTGCCCGGCCCCATAGACTAACATTGGTCCGAGTGTGATCCCTTGTTTTGTCAGATTGCACTCGGACAGCAAATACGGTCGTCTGCACCTGCCCTAAAGGTGTTAAATACCATTACCGTCACAGTCTCTGGACACTTATCTTCTTACTGGGATACCCCTTTAAACAATGAATGACTATGACACTGTCCCACCTGAGAAATAGTGGAGCTGCCCAAAGATAAACTAAAGCAGTCCATACAAACAAGATAAAAGTCAGCCAAAACCGATGATTTTGTTAATTTCAGTTGGCCATCATTTATGCAATGACATAGTCTGCTATGCTGATGGCAGACTCCTCTCTGTGAAAGTGTGATCTGTCAGGTTGGAAAATGTGAAGCTCAATGTGAACGGCACGATCGGCCACAATCAGACAATCACTTGGGTCAAGCAAATGGCATAATGTTCTTTTAATAAGTGTTTCATCTCCCAGGTAAGTCTGGCAAGTTGATGGTCGGATCGTTCATTCAGACAGGACAAACATGTAACCGGACGGGTCAAAGACCTAAGGTACAACTCAAGTAAACCATGCCAGACCCCAATGAAGGACACGAGGTGTAGAGAGAGGAAAAATGTAGGTTCTTGCTGGAGATGATGTTGATAAGAATTGTAGTCCCTCTCTCCTTCATGTGGGGCGATTTGCTGCCCTAACACTATATGTAAATACCCTGGACCACGGCAAAGTGGCCCGCTGGCACCCATCACCCTGGCACATGGCCCGCCAACCCTCTCTTTACACTACTACGCCCCATAGGTTAGTGAAAGATACCATATTACATGTCCGGAGTCCACATGCTTGAGAAATAGTAATAATTTTGAGACTCACGGGACAGACACAGAGCAAGCGGAGAGTCACTTACGTGTCACTGGAGAGCATCAGCAGGTAGGTACCAAGTGTCCAGAGAAGATGGTGAGAAGCAGGAGAAAAAGAAGAAGGAGGAGAGAGCTGTCAGATGTCTTCACACTGGCTGTATGACTCCACTCTCTATCTCTTCTCCCTCCACCCCTTTAACGTTCCTCTCACCTCACTCTTTATCTTGTGCCTTATTTTATGGCTCCACCATAGTTCCCGCGTGCGAGCCTCATGCTTTCGTCCGTATTTCTCGCACCCTTTCCTCTCGCCTTGTTCCTCTTTCTGGATACCTGGTGTTGGCACTTTCTCTTTCACCTCTCCCGCTCTTTAGCCCCCTCTCTCCCGTCCATGCACTTGCATCGCTGTAGCGAGGGGGTCCGTGAAGAACGCTCAGGTGGGTGCTAAGCTTGTAGGGTTGCAGACCCCAATAGCCCCCCAACCCCCAGGAGATTTGGTTCACTAGAGAAAATCGGCGCAGCTTCTGCGGGAGAAATGAAGAGATCTCAGCAGACGGACAGACTCATTATGGGAAATCAGCTGCTGTTGCTAGGAAACCAAATTCTTTTTTATCTGGAATCTGCCAGCAACAGAAAACAAATTATTCCGAATCCTTCTCGCACCCCGCAGCCCAGCTCCTTCTGCTGTTCCTGGGCATGCACACACTGCTGCCCGTACACCCTCTGCTCCTCTAATGCATACATTACCCTGTCACAGCAACATCTGCTATTTCTGCTCCAACATTACGGGGTCTCTAGGATCTTGGCTATTTCTGTTCGCTCACTTCGATATTAATGAAATCTCTGGTATTTCTGTGCACTCACTGGAGCAGAATTCTTCATGCATAAAACACACTGAGACACGGAATAGCTGATTGCAGATAAAGGCCAAACTGCACTCACTGTTTTATATAACACATCTCCAGATGAGCCCCAAACCTAAAAACCTGGCAGTTCCCAAAAATCCATCTGTGGAAGTTGCCTATCATTTGTCCCATACAGGCGAGAGCGCAGCACCAGGCCAGGTACCGGTCAGGAGGCCCAATTTGGAATTGTGAGTTTTCAGATCATATCTTAGGTCTTAAAGTTCACAAAATGGTCAAAGAAGATTGGTATAGTCAGAGCTGCATTCACTATTCTGCCAGCTTCACTGCTGAAATCTGTCAGCATTCCGTGCATGCTCCATATCTGCATGGAGGTGATTTGCATTCTGGGCCATGATGGTACAGTAATCTAATGTATGATAATTAACTGCTCACTGTTAAGTCAGGTTCACATTACTCAACTGCAAGGACCGTGATGCATCAAGAAGAAAGCCGGCCATACACATGAGATAACCGTTAGCCAAATGTTCACTTGGCAGACGTACAGTGGGGAAAATAAGTATTTGATACACTGCCGATTTTGCAAGTTTTCCCACCTACAAAGAATGGAGAGGTCTGTAATTTTTATCGTAGGTTCACTTCACCTGTGAGAGACAGAATCTAAAAATAATAACCAGAAAATCACATTGTATGATTTTTAAATAAGTAAATCGCATTTTATTGCATGAAATACTGTAAGTATTTGATCACCTACCAACCAGCAAGAATTCTGGCTCTTACAGACCTGTTAGTTTTTCTTTAAGAAGCCCTCCTACTCTGCACTCATTACCTGTATTAATTGCACCTATTTGAACTCATTACCTGTATAAAAGACACAATCAATCACATAACAACCTCTCCACCATGGCCAAGACCAAAGAGCAGTGTAAGGACACCAAGGACAAAATTGTAGACCTGCACAAGGCTGGGATGAGCTACAGGACAATAGGCAAGCAGCTTGATGAGAAGGCAACAACTGTCGGCACAATTATTAGAAAATGGAAGCAACACAAGATGACTGTTAATCTTCCTCGGTCTGGGGCTCCATACAAGATATCGCTTTGTGGGGTAAGGATGCGACCCGCCCCCTGGGCCGTGGGGTACTCGGTAGCTGGGCCAGTCGATGCTAGGAGATATCACGGTGGCAGTGACCCGGTACGTGACCCTGGGTGGTCAATTAAAGGGGAATAAAGTAAATGGGGAATGAAGTTTTTAGAGATAATGTTCGTGACGCCACCTGTGGTATGCGGCTATATGGGGCCGCCGCTGCGGTACAGATCCTCTGGAGCTGATGGTGACGCAGCAGAGTTGGTTCAGCTTTCCACAGGCAGAGCTTAGCTCCAGGGCAGGATATAGTGATGCTATTAGGTACATTAGATGTTGTTGGTGCTGTGTAGTGCAGGGCTGGTGATGGCGCAGCAATAATTCTAGGACACAGTGGGGTGCAGTCTTCAAAGTTTTACGCACAGTTATCACGCTGCTCCTGGTTACAACTGCCAGATTATAACCACCCACGTTGTCCTGGGTTCACCAAGGAAGGGGTTCAGCAGCTCTCAAGTATTTCAGGAGTACTTAAACGGGACCCCGTTCTATGTTCCTTTCCCGGTCGTCTTCCTGCGCTGGCTCTCACCCTCCTGCCCTTCGCCTCACAATAAGTGTCCCAAGCCAGTAGCCTCGGATCTTGTCGGGCGACGTGCAGTCCCCTAGACCCTATGCGGCCACCTTTTTGGTGATGTAATTGTGGTAGTGGGCAGCTGCACCTTGAAAGTACAGTAGCCTCCGGTTATCTAGCTGAGCCTGATTCTTCTCCACTAGTTTAGGGGCCGGTCCCCTCTGCGGCCTGATCCCTCCACGTCCGTGTAGATTCTGGCGCACGGGTGGCTTCCGCACTCACTGTGCCCCTGGGATCCCCTCTGTTCTCTGTAGCCTTTCCTCTGCTCCTGTCCTCTCTCGCTCTTTCCTGGGCCTCTTAGACTAGGCCCGCTCTCCTCTCTCCTGAGCGGAGTTCCTTTAGAGCTCCCACTCCCCACTGTTTCTCCTCTGTACTGACCCTTACTGAACTCTTTCAAGATGGTTCCCCTCTTTCTTATAGTCCTACTGACAGTGCTCCCCTGATCTACTTCCTCCACCCACACCCACTACATGGTTCCCCCTCTCTTGGTTCCCCTCCTTCCAACCAGGGACAGGGCTCAGCATTGTACACGTGCATCTTGCCCCGCCTGCTGGTCTGGAATGGTGTAGTGTTGGATGCAGGTGGGTGGGTCCCGGGCAGTACTCCCTCCTTACCTGAGAGTGGGGTACCACACCTCTGGGTGAGATGCAGTACCTCTGTGGCAACTGAACCCGCAGGGGCGCCACAGATGCTTCTGAGAAAGGTCAGGAATCAGCCCAGAACTACACGGGAGGTCCTGGTCAATGACCTGAAAGGAGCTGGGACCACAGTCTAAAACATTACCATTAGTAACACACTACGCTGTCATGGATTAAAATTCTGCAGGGCACACAAGGTCCCTCTGCTCACACCAGCTCATGTACAGGCCCGTTTGAAGTTTGCCAATAACCATTTGGATGATCCAGAGGAGGCATGGGAGAAGGTCATGTGGTCAGATGAGACCAAAATAGAACTTTTTGGTATCAACTCCACTTGTGTTTGGAGGAAGAAGAAGGATGAGCACAACCCCAATAACATTGTCCCAACAGTGAAGCATGGCAGGAGAAACATCATACTTTGGGGGTGCTTTTCTGCAAAGGGGACAGGACGACTGCACTGTATTGAAGGGAGGATGGATGAGGTTATGTATCGTGAGATTTTGGCCAACAACCTCCTTCCCTCAGTAAGACTATTGAAGATGGGTGAGTCTGATTTTGGCCAACAACCTCCTTCCCTCAGTAAGAGCATTGAAGAAGGGTCATGGCTGAGTCTTCCAGCATCACAATGACCCAAAACACACAGCCAGGGCAATTAAGTAGTGGCTCAGTAAGAAGCCTAGCCAGTCTCCAGACCTGAACCCAATAGAAAATCTTTGGAGGGAGCTGAAACTCAATGTTGCCCAGCGACAGCCCCGAAACCTGAAAGATCTGGAGAAGATCTGTATGGAGGAGTGGGCCAAAATCCCTGCTGCAGTGTGTGCAAAGCTGGTCAAGAACTACAGGAAACGTCTGACCTCTGTAATTGCAAACAAAGGTTTCTGTACCATATATTGAGATGTTTTTCTATTGTATCAAATACTTAATTCATGCAATAAAGTGCAAATTAATTATGTAAAAATCATACAATGTGATTTTCTGGATTTTTTTTTTTGATTCTGTCTCTCACAGGTGAAGTGAACCTACGATAAAAATTACAGACCTCTCCATTCTTTGTAGGTGGGAAAACTTGCAAAATCGGCAGTGTATCAAATACTTATTTTCCCCACTGTATACCTAAATACTTAAACAGTAAAATCAACATTATTCGCAAAATAATCACCCAGGACAGGTAAACTGGGTTAATAAGGTTATTGAAAATAACATATTAATTATTCATTCACTGGGGATAATTTTACAAAAAGTGACTAACAGAAAAAAAGAGAAGAACAATAGAACAGTTCAAGTTACCATTACAATAAACCATTATAGAAGACATGGTAGAAACAGGATATAAGGGAAAAGATTCACTAACCCAAGGTCCCACCAATTTTGACGTGCTCAGACGACTGTCTTCTAATGTGTGTTGGAGCACTTGAAGGTCCACTGTCCTAGAAAGACCTGTTTTCCATCCTCCATGACTTCGATGGCGCATCAACAGCTACATATTACATTAAGGGCTCGTGGAGATGATGGAATTGTTGGTTAGAAAACATTGTATTGCACTTGGGCCAATATTAGTCTATGGGGCTGTGCACATGTCAGATTTATTCCTCGGACCGAGCCAAATCGCTGCATGGTCGAGTTTTATCGAGTTTTATCCAATAGTCAGATCGCATTCGGCCATGTAAGTCAATGAGTCAATGGAAAGCATCAGACTGCACTCGGATGACATCTGAGTGCAGTCCGATTTCCATGGACTGACAGAATGGAGAATATGGATAAGTTTTTTTTCTCCATCTTCTCCTCATCTGAGAGAATCGGATCACACTATAATCACACTCTGATCAGAGTGTGCACCTGCCCCTACTGTTACATTTAAATCCAGACATTCCTCCAGCAATGTAAGTAAATTGGGTACTGTATACCCCATTCCCACGCTTCTAAAAAAAAAAAAAAAAAATCAGAGCAGAATAATAAGCATAATGCAGATTTAAAAATCTATAGGATATTTATTATTCAATGGATTCCGGACAGAAAATACACAGATTAGCTCCGTTAGAATACTGTTGGACTAATGTGTGTGGGCTGATCTGCTGGAGAAATCCACAGTGGCTTTGCAAAGGGCAAATAAATTCTGTGTGACTATGGGCTGAGGGGTCTCTATGATTACATGTCAATTGTGTTAAATGAAAAGCAGCTGAATTGTGAATGCAGCTCTGCACTATGTTACAGTCTCTGGCTAGTGCAGACGTCCATGATTCTCTCATCCATCGATTATGCAAATGACACTCTGATCAGAGTGTAATCATAGTGTGATCTGATTCTCTCTGAGATAATCGGAGCACACTGTGAGGAGAAGATGGAGAACACAATTTCTCCATCTTCTCCATTGTGTCAGTGCACTGCGAGTGCAGCTGGATGGTTTCCACAGACTCAGTGACTTGCATGGCCGAGTGTAATCCGAATATTAAATTAGTCTTGGGCAAGCTGCAATTTTTTTCTCGGACCGTTTCAGTCTGACAAAAAATTCGGACATGTGCGCAGCCTCATAGACTAACATAGGTCTGAGTGTGATCTGCACTCGGACGGACAATACGATGGTGTATTAATTACTAAGGATTAATAATATAATGCCGGGACATAGATTCTGCTGTTCCGTTTGAAACAAAAGACAAAATAAGACTAAATTGTGATTAAGTAGAAATTAAGACTCACCTGTCCTCATCTTACATAGTTACATAGGTTGTAACAAGAAATAGGTCCACCAAGTTCAACCTTCCTTGACCAGTTCTACATGATCTGTCACTAAATTATTTATAACCCACATTACCATCCAGAGGTTTTTTAAATGCTGATATAGTATTTTCCATCACTACCTCTTGTGGTCGGCATTCCTCAGTCTAACTGCTCTAACTGTAAAGAACCCTTTCCTACTTAACTGCATCTTTCCTCCACACGTAATGAATGTCCCTCGGTCCTTTGTAAGTTTCCTTGTCAGTGTTCACATGACATCAGTTAGCCTATGAATGGTGGTTTTTATGCTTAAACAGGACCTTTCACCAAAATTTTCACGTTGAACTGGACACACAATGTATTAGTGGCTGCAAAGCGGAATAAAACTTTTTTTTGTCTTTTTTTTTTTTTTTTGCGTCTTTGCGCTATTACAAATCAATTTTTTTGGTACCTAATGTGTTAACTTTTGTTAAGTCCATGTGGGTATTATCAGATAGCAACTCATAAAGGCAGAAGAAGTGCCCCCCCTCAGTGAAAAGTATATAATAACACCCACCTGGACTTAACTAAAGTTAACTCATTAGATGCCAAATACTTTGTTAATGTCGCCGCAAAAGAAATAAAAAACCCGAAAACAACCCAAAAAAATAATTCATTCTGCTCTGCAGCCACTATTACATTATGTGTCCAGTTCAATATGAAAAATTTAGTGAAAGGTCTCCTTTAAAAAGTCTAGTTTTAATTCCTGTTCCTTGTTTTCAGTGGCTATGACAAGAGAAGTATCTGAGCAGACCATAAAAGGTATTATCACCAAGCACAAGCAGTCTAAAGGCTATAACACTATCTCCAGAGGCCCGGGCTCCCCTTCTTTAAGAGTTCAAAATGTTATCAAGAACTTTTCAGGACCTGGTGGAAAGAGAAATATTGATGAGAGAACCCTATGAAAGTTTGTTCCAAATGTGGCAAAGAAACCATGTACAACATCCAAAGAACCTCAAGCTGAGCTGGAGACATCTGGAGTGATGGATATTTATTTTTGATCTTACATTTGTTTCTTTTTTACAAATTGTACATACATTTAACTGTAGAGTAGTTGACAATAAATGAGTAGTATACAATTTTGTACATTTTCTAAAACCTCAGTTTTTTGGGGAAAAATGTATATCTACAGTTAGTCTTCCGTGACCCTTCCCACTTAGGGTGCCTCAGATCAATTTTCTCCATACTTTGGTAACATACACAAAGCTCTATGGGCGAAGGCTGTAAAAAAAAGAGCAAACTTTCCCAAAAGGTACGTAGACAAAGCACAATCCTTCTGGGAAAATGATAATTACACTAACCGGTAATGTGATTTTCTGGAGACCACAACACCGTGAGAGAGAGTCCACCTTCTAGGACAGAAAAGCTATAGGTACAAATACTGGTACAAAATCTTCCCTCAGTGGATTACAAAGATTAGAGGACACCTTCATATAGTTAGTAGACAAGTATAAAACACAACACCATCACCTAATGGATTATAGATAAATATATATTTTTTTTTTCTGTTCACCTCAGTGGACAATTAATTTCAGGAGAAAGATATAAAAAAGGGAGGGAATTAGGGCGGGTGGTATCATGGTCTCCGGAAAATCAAGTTACTGGTTAGTGTAATTGTGGCACCCCAGGGGTCTGGTTACCACAGTAATAGCAATATTACGTCTGAGAGCAGGTGGGAGGTCTCCTGGTCAGGAACCCTAAGCATGCAACACTTCCTGCCCAGTCCTGGGAGGGGAAGAACTTCCCCTATATAAACTGGGGCTGAGGCGGGGTTAGAGGAGAAGAAGAGGAGTCCCAGACAGAGACACAGTCTGGTCTGGAGTGGAGCAGATACAGAGAGAGCAAGATCAGGAGCTATGTGGGAGCAGTGATAAAAGGGGTCAGAGACTGGAAGCTGTAGAGCTCGTCCTGACTGAAGAGATCTCACCGGACACGGAGTCCGAGGCATTGGGGACTGATCCATACCCAGCAGCAGAAACCGACCGGCAGGGGATTTCAGGTCCTCTGGCCAAGAAACCCGAAGGCACGGTCACACGCAAGGGACCAGCACCGCCGTTGTGGAGCAGAGGCTACCAGAAGGCCCCGAGTCACCGGCCATATGGGTGAGCACCACACGGTACACTCAGGGACGTGGGCTACTTTTACCCGCTTCTAGCAAGGTAGCCAGGGAGAGTACAATAAGTCGGGGAGGCCTACAACTCCGCCTGGCCGGGGGAGATCCTATCTGCTCACAGACTGACCAGGCCCCGATCGCTAGCCAGTCTTCCCGGGAGGGTCTACCTTTGCCCCCAGTAAAGACCCTGAACTACACCGCACCGTCTCTGAGTGGTTCCTAGTGCCTGCGTGCAATTCTTCTATCCCCATCATCCACGTCCGCTGCCCTGAGGCCATACCCCTCCCGTTGGGGGTTATACTATCCACGCTGCACAACTGTACCACCGGCCTCAGCGGTCTGCCCTGCAGCGGCGGCTTCATAACCGCATTCAACGGGTGGCGTAGTCGAACACTATAACATCTTCTACTAAATTCTGCCACTTGGTTTGACACCCTGGGCACGGACCGGATCGTCGCCACGAGGACTACTACCCCTATCAGATCCGGCTCCAGGTAGTCCCCACGTGCGCAACGCTACACAACAGAGGCCCAGGGGGCGCGTCATAATTATCATTTGTCCCTTAGCACATGACAGCACAATGAGAAATTCCAGAGGAAATATCTCTAGCCTGGGACCACTGCCTGTAAGACTTTACATCTCAAGGAAAGATCAGAAGAAGACAACAAGTTCAGCCTGTTTGGAAAAGACTGAAGGAGTGCACCAAGTTGCAGGCTTACAAATGGCTATATGGAGGCATCAGCTCTCTCTGCCCAAGATGTAGGTATACCTCTGATAATGGGCTTTAAAATAACTCGGTACTGGAGAAGAAGGAGACTCATAAGCCAAGGTAATGGTAGATGTGGTCCACCTAGCTAAAGAACGTTTGCTAGCTGATCTACCTTTATTTGGACCTTCAAATCGAATAAATAGGGAACTATCTGTTCTGCACTCAGTGGAAGCAGCCAAGTTTCTCAAGGCACAGCTCCTAACGTCCAGACAGTTATTAAACTGTTTTTCATACCTAGGTTATTGCATAAAGGGAGAATAATTTTTTAAGAAGAAGTACGAAATGCGTGTTCGGCAGACAGACACGTGGCCGTCATACAGCTCAGTATATGCCTTAAGCCTTTATTTGGTATTTATTGATCATTTTACTTGTTTTTTTCAATGCTAACAACAGTTATATTATTTATTAGGAGTTTCTTGTATTTACCTTTATTTATTGATTCAGCTTTTTTTTTACAATTATACATTGTGATTACTCCTCTTTGGCCTTTGTAGTGTTCCATTTTTATATGAGCTACCTTGTAATTTTTAATTATTTATTTTACATAATAATAAAGATTGATACTTTCAATTGCACTTTTTCTGGGCAGTTTTTGCACAGTTGTAGTTATGTTGTATATATCTATAGTGCTATCCAAGTTACTAATGTAGGTACGTTCCTATGGAGAGTTTTTGTGCATTATTAATCTTATATGTCTAGTGCTGACATGAAACAGTCCTGAAAGTGAAGTTCTATTGTAAACTTTATAGTCTCCATTTTTCTAAACAGGTATCTATTTATACTTTTTAGGTTTATAATCATTCTTAATGCGAATCTCTCAGTAGGATCAACCCTCCTAAGTCGTCTATATGGGCATGTAGGTCATAGGAAGCTGAATAAAATGATACATTGATATCTGTGATGTCTTATTCCCGAGAAATCCTCATTTTTCTTTACATGTAAATGTCACGGGTGTGTCAGATGTGACAAACAGTCACCCTGCATTTGGTTGCCGAAGATCTCTTTGTTTGGCATCACAGACACCTTCTTAGCTGTTTCACTCTAGGACCCAGCACATACCTCCTTCCAGCTAATTGACACCCTGGCCTGGGTGTTTAAATAGTTTCACTTTGCAGCAGGAAGGTGCCTGTGATACTCACATGTTTCCTTGTGAATGCTTGGAGCTCTCAGACTGCTATCTTCCTCTGTGGTGCTAGGAGGACGCTTGGAGTTATCTCTCTGAAGTCAGCTAAAGCTATGCTACTTTTCCCCCATGTTTTGTCTCCCTTGTTGTCTTTAGTTGTTAGTGGGGATCGACTAGTGCTCATCCCCCCCTTTCCTATCCAGGGCCAAGCGCTAGGGAAATACAGGGGTTAGGTTCACGTGCGGCGATTGGTGAGGAACCAATCTAGGGACATTAGTGGAGACAGGGTGATATCAGAACAGCCTAGGAGGTCTCCACTCCCCCCTTTCCCTAGAGTCTGGGCTCCCTTTCCCCCTTGCACTTAGTCTTTCACACACCTTGCGTGACAGTAAAGGAGCTGTTAAGATCTATGGGCCGGACATAGATCTCCCTGAGAATCTGCCTCCAGAGCTTATTTTGAATAAAATGGGGAATTACCAGTTTGAGACATGTAGGTCAGGAGAGCAGACTGTCAGTCATTACATGTCTCACACTGGTAATGTCTCCTTTCATTTAAAATAAGCTCTGGTGGCAGATTGTCAGGGAGATCTATGTCCACCCCAGAGATCTTAACAGCTCATTTAAATATTAAGAAAAACATGTATTTCTCTGGAATAAGAAATCGGATTGCAGCTGTCAAGGTGTCACTTTATTTAGCTTTTTATAACCTACATGCCAATATAGATGACTTAGGACTGGAGGGTTCATCCAACTGACAGATTCCTTTTAACTCCCTGACTGTTTGGTTTCACCATAAATAAATGGGAATAAAAGCCAGATCCTTCTTCTGATGAGGGAGAAGGCATCAAAACTTGTTTTTTTACCTTCCAGAATAGACTGATTTTGTCCTGGTAGCTTGCTCACAATTTTTTTTTTGTGACAAAGGCCTGAACTCCAGTATGAATGGGCCTGAGCTCTTATAGCCATGTAGTCTTTGTTATGCCCAGATTTTAAAATCTCAGATTTTGCTTATTTGTTTTCCCTGGTTGGGAGAAAGAATTTTAGCCTACCTCCGACCTCTCCTCTAGCATCATTGCTGACCGCCTTTAGGGGAGGAATCTCACTGCTCATTTCCAAACAGGAGACCTCTATTCTTCCCTTTAAGGCTCTATGGGCTGAATTAAGAAGGGAAGTAGACCTAGCCGCCTATCTGATCACATCAGCTAAGAAATTGGCAGCTTTCTGAATGAAAGGAAGAGAGGGTAAAATCTGATCCATGGCATCCAACCTCTTTGACTGTGAAACTAACTGCTCAAGCCATAAAATTAGGAATCTAAACAGTACATGTACTAGCTATACAAGGTTGAAAGACCGAGGCCCCGACTCCCAGGTCCTCCTCAGAGAGCTCTTTACCTTCCTATCCATAGGAAAGGGAGAGAGGTCTTCTAGAAATCTTTATAGAGATGTCACTTTTTGGTGTCTTGTCCTAACAAGCAGAATCAAATTCATCAAAGGGATATTTGCGTTTAACATCATTGGGAATAAAGCCTTTTTTTTTTTTCCATTCTCTGTTATGGAGGTCGGCTCCAGCTACATTTTTAATAATGAAGAAGGCGCTTCCCTTCTAACATCCAGGCTACCAAACATAATGTGACAGATCTTGACTCCTTAGGCTCTTCAATATTCATTGTTTCTCTAATCGCTTTTAACAATTGATCAAGCGAAAAAGGAAGACATAGAAATACAGTGGCCTTTAAAAAGTTTGGGCACCAATGGTCAAAATTACTGTAAGGCTATGTGCCCACGATGCAGAAATGCTCAGGATTTTTCCTGAGCGTTTCTGCATCTCCCTGGCAGAAAAAAACGCATGCGGATTGTGCATGCGTTTTCCTGCCAGGGACATGCGGATGTGAAGCTTTCTTCACTGACATTTCCGCATGTGGGTTGACAAGAGCTTTCCAAGCGATTTTAGCATCACTTGGAAAGTGCTTGTGACAACTAGGTCACACTATATAAATCCATGCAAAAGGCATGCATTTATATAGTGTGACCGAGAGAATGGTTAAAAATAAAAAAATAAATGTATACTTACCCTCTGATGGCCCCCGGTGTCTTGCTTTACACTCCATTCTCCCTTGCCGGCAGCGGTGGATTGAAAGACCTGCCGACGTCAGCGTCGCGTGACCCATCACATGACTCTGACGTCAGCGCAGGACCTTCAATCCACCGCGAAGTGCCGGGAAGCAAGGAGGAGCGCACCGCGGGCCGCCGGAAGGTAAATATACATTTACTAGATGGTGGCCCGATTCTAACGCATCGGGTATTCTAGAATATGTATGCGGCCGACCGGGCGCAATCAGCAGAGCGGTGTTTAAATTTGGCGCCAAAATCGCTGATTGGTCGTGGCCGGCAACCGCGACCAATCAGCAAAGCGGTGTTTAAATTTGGCGGCAATATCGGTGATTGGTCGACAACCGCGACCAATCAGCAAAGCGTTGTTTAAATTTAGCGCCTATATCGCGGACTGGTCACGGCCGGCGGTCGCGACTAATCAGCAGAGCGGGGTTTAAATTTGGTGCCAATAATGCTGATTGGTCGCGCCCAGCGAACGTGACCAATCAGCAGAGCGGGGTTTAAATTTGGCGCCAATAATGCTGATTGGTTGCGGCCGGCGGTCGCGACCAATCAGCAGAGCGGTGTTTAAATTTGGCGCCAATAATGGTGATTGGTCACGGCTGCGACCAATCAGCAGAGCGGTGTTTAAATTTGGCGCCAATATCGCTGCTTGGTCACGGCCGGCGACCGCGACCAATAAGCAAAGCGGTGTTTAAATTTGGCGCCAATACTGCTGATTGGTTGCGGGCGGCGGCCGCGACAAATCATCGAACCGTGTTAGTGAGGACTGGAGAGCGTGTTTAAATTTGGCGCCAAAATCGCTGATTAGTCGTGACCGCGACCAATCAGCAAAGCGGTGTTTAAATTTGGCGCCAATATCGCTGATTGGTCATGGCCGGCAGTCGCGACTAATCAGCAGAGCGGTGTTTAAATTTGGCGCCAATAATGCTGATTGGTCGCGGCCGGCAACCGCGACCAATCAGCAGAGCGGGGTTTAAATTTGGCGCCAAAATCGCTGATTGGTCGGTCGTGACCAATCAGAAGACCGGTGTTTAAATTTGGCGCCAATAATGCTGATTGGTCGCGGCCGGCAACCGCGACCAATCAGCAGAGCGGGGTTTAAATTTGGCGCCAATAATGCTGATTGTTCGTGGCCGCGACCAATCAGCAGAGCGGTGTTTAAATTTTGTGCCAATAATGCTGATTGGTCGCGGCCGGCGACCGCGACCAATCAGCAGAGCGGTGTTTATATTTGGCGCCGAAATCGCTGATTGGTCGCGGCCGGCAGCTGTGGCCAATCAGCAACCGGTGTTACTGAGAACGGGGAGTGGCGTTGATGTGCGGGTACTTTCGGTGTGAGTAGCCGGGAGATGAACGGCTAGCGCCGGTCATCTCCCGGCTGCATCGCCGCTGACTTCCATGCGGCTACCGTCGGGAGATCAGCCGCTAGTGCCGCTGATCTCCCGACAGCAAGTCTGAAGGGAGGACCGGGGAGCGAGGCCACCGGTCGGGGTACTTGTGCTGCGAGCATCCGAGAGATGAGCGGCTGGCACCGCTCATCTCTCGGCTGCGTCGCCGCTGATCTCCCGACGGTGGCCTGCGTGTTTAAAATCCGGCGCCAATTCGCGGACGTGTTGCGGCAGTCGCTGATTGATCGCGGAGAGCGAGTTTAAATTTGGCGCCCATATCGCTGATTGGTCGCGGCCGGCCAATCAGCGACCCGTGTTACTGAGAACGGGGAGTGGCGTTGATGTGCGGTGACTTTCGGTGTGAGGAGACGGGAGATGAACGGCTAGCGACGGTCATCTCCCGGCTACATCGCTGCTGACTTCCATGCAGCTACCGTCGAGAGATCAGCGGCTAGTGCCGCTGATCTCCCGACGGTGGCCTGCGTGTTTAAAATCCGGCGCCAATTTGCGGCCGTGCTGCGGCAGTTGCTGATTGATCGCGGCCGGCTGGGCGCGACCAATCAGAGAAGCGGGGTTTTAAATTTCGCGCCAATTTCACTGATTAGTCGCGTCCGCGACCAATCCGCACAGCGGTGTTTAAATTTGGCGTCAAGATCGCTGATTGGTCGTGGGCAGCGGCCGCGACCATTCCGCACAGCGGTGTTTAAACATGGCGCCAATACCGCTGATTGGTCGCGGCCGCAGGCCGCGACCAATCAGCGTCGTATTAGTGAGGACCGGGGAGCGGCGCTGCCTGTGCGGGTACTTCCGCTGCGAGCAGCTGGGAGATGAGCGGCTGCTCGCAGCAGAAGCATCCCAACCGGCGCCGCCGCTCCCCGGTCCTCCGTTCACACATGCCGTCGGGAGATCAGCGGGCCAAGCCGCTGATCTCCCGACGTTAGCCGCATGGAGGTCAGCGGCGCCGCATGGAGGTCAGCGTCGCCGCTGGTCGGGGTACTTCTGCTGCTAGCGCCGCTCATCTCCCGGCTGCATCGCCGCTGACCTCCGTGCGGCAGATGAGCCGCTAACAGCCGCTATCTTTTTTCTGAAATCCCGCGTCGCTGATTTGCCGCGCCCGGACCAATGAGCGACGCGGGATTTCCTGGATACAGCGGCCGGACCAATGAGCGACACGGGATTTCCTGGACAGACAGACAGACAGAAAGACAGACAGACAGACAGACAGACGGGATAAGACAATTATATATAGAGATTTTTTATTTTATTCTTTTTTTACAGCTTTTTTAATGGTACCTGGGTGTGGATGAGACTCTCCTCTCCTCTACACCCGGGTACCATCCGCACATTAGAACGCACCAATTACGCAAGTACAGATGCAGTCTTGCGGAATTGGCGCGTTCTAATGCAAGTCAATGGCGGCGAAAACCCAGCACTTCCGCAAAATAATTGGTAGTGCTGCGTTTTTTTCCGCAATGATAATCCGCAGCAGAAATTTCCGCAGCATGTGCATAGCACATGCGGATTATCATTGGGGAACATTGCTGCCCTTCTACCATGCGTTTTTAATGCGTTTCCGCAGCTGCAAAAATGCTGCAGAAACGCATTAAAAACGCATCGTGGGCACACAGCCTTATTGTGAACAGTTAAGCAAGTTGAAGATTAAATGATCTCTGAAAGGCCTAAAGTTAAATATGACACATTTCCTAACCCTAAGGCAAACAAATATATATATATGTATATATATATGTATATATATATATATATATATATATATATATATATATATATATTGTATATATCGTCTTTTTTTTTTTCATTTCAAATATTGCAAAAAGAGAAATGGGCCGATGCAGAAGTTTGGGCACCCTTGGAGATTTGTTGTTCTCAGATAACTTTGACCAAGTTTTCAGACCGTAATTAGCCTGTTAGGGTTATGGCTTGTTCACTATCATTGTTAGGAAAGGCCAGGTGATGAAAATTTCCCAGCTTTATAAAAACCCAGCCTCCTCTAACCTTGTGCCAAAAAACAGCAGCCATGGGTTCTTCTAAGCAGCTACCTAGCACTCTGAAAATGAGAATGGTGATGGCCCACAAAGCCGGAGAAGGCTATGAGAAGATAGCAAAGCGTTTTCAAGTTGCTCTTTCCTCAGTTTGAAATGTAATTAGGAAATAGTTACCAGGAACAGTGGAGGTTAAGATAAGGTCTGGAAGACCAAGCTAAATTTCAGTGAGAGCTGCTGGTAGGATTTTTAGAGAGGCAAATCAGAACCACCAGTTGACTATAAAAGACCTTCAGAAAGATTTAGCAGACTCTGGCGTTGTGGTACATTGGTCTACTGTTCAGAGACACCTACACAAATATAGCCTTCATGGAAAATCTCTCCTGTGTCCTCACCATAAAATTCAGTGTCAGAAGTATGCAAAAGAACATTTAAACAAGCCTGCTGCATTTTGGAAAAAAGTCCTGTGGACGGATGAGGTTAAAATAGAACACTTTGACCACAATGATCAAAGGTATGTGTGGAGAAAAAAGGGCGCAGAATTTCAGGAAAAGAACATCTTGCCAATAGTGATGGGCGAGCACTAAAATGCTCGGGTGCTCGTTGCTCGGTTTGAGCACATTGGAATAATCGGGTGCTCGACCCAAGCAACGAGCCAAATGCAAGTCTATGGGAAACTTGAGCATTTTTCAGGAGGCTTCCCCCGGCGGTCTGCAGAAGAACTAAAAATTGTCCAAATCGATGGGAACAGTGCTCAAGTGGCATGGGAACTGCATGGGGAAGACCCCTGGAAGCATTTCTGACTCCCAGGTCACTGCTGTCAACAATGTTGTCAAAAGTATTACGCCACTTTTATGGACTCACAGTAAAACATACTAAAACAAAACCAAAATGGATTTTCCTGGGAAATATGTTAAAGAACATCCTTTCCAGGGTATTGCATTGCTTTCAACCGTGACAAATGCATTCACCAGGAAATGTCATTTTAACATTTTACAACCTTATTTGGCCATGTGGTGTGTGAGACATGATCAGATACATCCTGTTTCATTTATGAAGGAGAGACTCTGAAAGTCACAAAGACTATTTTTATAGGGCCATCAGCCGGCCTTTACTATTCTTAAAGGGCCACCAGTCGGCCCTCACTATTCTTAGAGAGCCATCAGCCGGCTAAGCTTTGTTGTTCCCATTACTAAAGAGTGGGTCTCTTAAACTGTTATTGCGTATGCAGTGAGTGGCAGGGCTGCCCAAAATTTAGTCGCACCTCAATACCCCTTTGAAAATTTGGACGCACCCCATTACCCCTATGAGAAGACTTAGAGGAGGGCCTCCTGAAAACAATGTTCCCATTATTAGGAAGTGGGTTTGACGCGCCCCTGGGCCTGTGTCGCGCTGCGTTGCGCATGCGGGAGCTTACCCGGAGCCGGATCTCTTGAGGGTTGTAGTCTCGTGGCGGTGATCCGGTCCGTGCCCAGGGAGTCAGACTAAGTGGCGCTGTATTAGCGGTAGATGTTAGACGACTACGCCACCCGTTGAGTACAGCTAAGGAGCTGCTGCTGCAGGGCAGACCGCTGAGGCCGGTGGTAGGATTGTGCAGCGTGATAGTATAACCCCCAACGGGAGGGGTATGGCCTCAGGGCAGCCGACGTGGATGATGGGGGTAGCAGGAACCACTCAGAGACGGTACGGTGTAGTTCAGGGTCTTTACTGGTGACAACGATAGACCCTCCCGGAGTACTGGCTAGCGATTGGGGCCTGGTCAGTCCTTGAGCAGATGGGATCTCCCCTGGCCAGGCGGAGTTGTAGGCCTCCCAAAACTAACGATACTCTTCTGGCTACCTTGCTAGAAGCGGATATAAGTAGCCCACGTCCCTGAGTGTACCGTGTGGTGCTCACCCGTATGGCTGGTGACTCGGGGCCTTCTAATGGCTTCCGCTCCACGATGGCGGTGCTGGTCCCACGCGTGTGACCGTGCCTTCGGGTTTCTGGGCCTGAGGACCTGAAATCCCCTGCCGGTCGGCTTCTGCTGCTGGGTAAGAGTTAGTCCCCACAGCCTCGGACGCCGGGTCCGGTAAGAAAGCTTCTCAGTCAGGGCGAGCTCTGCAGCTGCCAGCCCCTGACTTGTAGTAGTATTGCTCCCACTGAGCTTCTGCTGTTTCTTCCTGTGACTGTTTCTTGTCTCTACTCTCCTTGACTACTAACCCTGCTTCAGCCCCGGGTTTATATAGGGGAAGTTCTTCCCCTCCCAAGACTGGGCAGGAGGTGTGGCATGCACAGGATCCCTGACCAAAGGACCTCCCACCTGCTCTCAGACATAATATCTCTATCACTGTGGCAACCAGACCCCTGGGGTGTCACATTCCCCCCTAGTGAAATTTAGTACTCCGGGACTAAACATATTTTAGAAAAACATAACAAGATATAACAATAACAATACAATAAGAAACACATAAAGGTGGTCACAGCATGTCCGTAACCGGGTGCAGTCTTTGAAGAAAGCAAGGTGTCCATTTCACCAAAACAGGGAGACGTAACCAGGTAGGGGTCTGTCCTACCCCGAGTCCTTAACAGTCTCTAGTCCATCCTGGGTTACGCTCCAACTATGTACAAGGATTCCCGGTAAATCCACCAAGGATTCCTAAAAATAACTGGAAACACAAAATTATACACAAGCAACAATACACAGATAAACATAAATAAAACAATTTATACACTTCAAATCCTCCAGCGTGCGGGTAACTGGCCTCTAGTGGCCCTAGTGGACCTACGGAGCTGACTGTCTGGCCCTGAACTACAGGGTGTAGGAGCTGTCAAGGGTAAACTGGGCAGCTGTCTACCGGCTCTTTGTCTCACTAGGGGTACGGCAGGCTCACTATAAGCAGAGGGTTGATCCTCCTGTTCTGCTTGTGTGGAGTCTTCTGCCTCCTGGACCGGCTGTTCTTCCAGCTCTACCTGTTGCTCCGCAGGTGCTTGAGATGCTGGTTGGAGGAAGGTGAGTACGGGTACCACAACTGCACCATTGACTTGAGTCCAAGACCGAGGGAAGTCCCCGAGCACAGTACTAACCATATCTTCCCTTTCCTCTACGGGTCGATGGTCTTCTTGTTCCTCTTCAGGGTTCCTCAGTTGTTCGGGACACTTCTTCAGGTGGTCCCGGGATACAATGGCGGTGGTTTCCCCTCCGTCTTTACTGATGGTACAAACCTTCGGGTTCTCGTGGCTTGAGGGCAGTACGGTGTACGGGTCCTTCTCCCACTGGTCATCCAACTTGTGGAGCCGTCTCTTCCTCTTCAAGACCTGCTCTCCGGGTACCAGGGGAACAGCGGGAGCGTACTGGTTGTAAGTTTTCTCTTGTCTTTCCCTAGCCTGACAGAGACTTCGCTCCACGCTCTCCTGTACTCTCCGGTACTGCTGCTGCCTCTCTGTGTCCCAGTCTGTTTCTGGTGAAGTGTCCTCGGGTGTCAGGACTCCCATTTCCAGGTCAACAGGTAACTTACCAGGTCTTGCCCTCATTAGGTAAGCCGGGGTACAGTTGGTGGAACCTACCGGGATGTGGTTGTATAGGTCCACCAGATCGGGCAACTTCTCAGGCCACAGACTGCGTTCTTCCAGGGGCAACGTTTTTAGAAGATCCATTACCACCTGGTTCATTTTCTCACAAAGTCCATTAGTTTGCGGATGGTAGGGTGTCGTCCTTATCTTTCGGCAGCCATACAGATTGCAGAATTCCTGGAAGACCTCCGCTTCAAAGGCAGGTCCCTGGTCCGTCAGCACTTGGTCCGGGTACCCGTGTGGACGGCAAAAGTGCTGCTGGAAGGCTCTAGCTGCTGTTTGAGCCGTTAAGTCCTTGACGGGGACGACAACCAGAAACCGGGAGTAATGATCCACGATGGTTAACGCGTAGACGTAGCCACTTCTGCTTGGGGTCAGTTTTACATGATCCAAGGCTACCAGTTCCAACGGTTGCCGGGTGACGATGGACTGCAGGGGAGTCTTCTGGCTGGCACGGTCCTTCCTTCTCAGGTTGCACGGGCCACAGTCTCTGCACCACTTCTCAATGGTTCCCCTCATGCCTACCCAGTGGAACCGCTCGCGCAGCAGGAACTCCAGCTTCTTCCACCCGAAGTGCCCAGCTCCGTCGTGGTATGCCTCCATCACCATGGCTGCGTCCCTTCGTGGCACCACTACTTGCCAGAGTAATTCATGCGTCCGGGAGTTAACCATTCTGCGGCACAACTTCCCTTTGTAAAGGAACAGTCGACTCTTCTCTGCCCATAGTTGTTTGGCTTCCTCCGGAGCGTCTGGTTCAAGGCGAGCCTCCGGCCGAGTCAGCATCTCCTTCACCAGTCGGACGGCAGGGTCGCTGTCTTGCGTTTCCGCCCAGTTGTAGTGGGGTAAGGGGTTCAACGTAGCAGTCTGCTTACTCCTTACCTGGTGGGAATACTGAATAGTCCCATGACGGTGGAACGCAGGGAGTTCAACTTCTTCCAGTCCCTCCGGATCTTCTCCTCCGTCCGGCAGGTTGGGCATCCTGGACAGGTCGTCCGCGTTGGTATTGGAGCGTCCTGCCCGGTATTTGATTGTGAACTCGTAGTTGGACAGACGGGCCATCCACCTCTGCTCCAGGGCACCGAGTCTTGCCGTGTCCAGGTGTGTCAACGGGTTGTTATCCGTGTACACGGTGAACCGGGAAGAAGCGAGGTAATGCTTAAAGCGCTCGGTGACTGCCCATACTACGGCCAGGAACTCCAGCTTAAATGAGCTGTAATTCTCGGGGTTCCTTTCGGTGGGTCGCAGTTTTCGGCTGGCGTAGGCGATTACTCGTTCCTTCCCCTGCTGGATCTGGGACAGTACGGCTCCTAGCCCGATGTTACTGGCGTCGGTGTAAAGGATAAAGGGCTGGCTATAATCTGGGTACGCCAGGATTTCGTCCCCCGTGAGGGCCATCTTCAGCTGGCGGAAGGACTCTTCTTCCAGCTCCTCCCATTTGAAGGGCGGCTTCTGGTTCTTGGCCTTCCGGGACTGGCCTATCAGGAGGTCCTGCATAGGTGCTGCCTTCTTGGTGAAACCGGGAATAAACCTTCGGTAGTAGCCTACCAACCCGAGGAACTGCCGCACTTCTTTTACGCTGGAGGGGCTTGGCCATTCCTTAATTGCGGTGATCTTATCAGGGTCGGGAGCCACTCCGTCAGCGCTCACCACGTGTCCCAGGTACTGCACCTTTGGTTTCAGGAGGTGACACTTGGAGGGTTTCACCTTTAGGCCGTAACTCGCCAGAGCTTCGAACACTTCCGCCAGGTGTTTCAGGTGGTCCTCATACGTCTTGGAATATACGATGACATCGTCCAGGTACAACAGGACCATCTCGAAGTTTCTGTGGCCCAGACAACACTCCATTAGTCGTTGGAAGGTTCCTGGTGCGTTGCAGAGTCCGAACGGCATGCAGGTGAACTCGCTAAGTCCCATCGGGGTGGTGAATGCGGTCTTCTCCCGGTCCGCCTCTGCTACAGGAACCTGCCAGTACCCGCTAGTGAGATCCAAGGTAGAGAAGAAGTTAGCAGATCTTAAAGCAGCCAATGACTCCTCTATCCTTGGTAAGGGGTACGCATCCTTGTGTGTGATACGGTTGATTTTCCGGTAATCTACACACATCCTCATGGTGTTGTCTTTCTTTCGGACTAAGACTAGTGGAGCTGCCCAGGGGCTACAGCTATCCCTGATCACCCCAGCCTCCTTCATGTCTCTAAGCATCCCCTTGGCGTGTTGGTAGTGTGCAGGGGGTACGGGTCGATACCTCTCTTTTATGGGAGGATGGTCTCCCGTGGGGATGTGGTGTTCTACCCCCTTGACTCGCCCGAAGTCTAACGGGTGTTTACTAAACACTCTCTCGTACTCTTGAACCACCCGATAGACTCCCTGTTTCTGAGGTGAGGGAGTGGAGTCAGTACCCAAATGTAGTTGCTGACACCAGTCCTCCTTTGTTTTCTTAGAGCCGTTACCTTCCTCCGGGTGAGATGGAGGCAAGGGTTCCACAGATTGTATAGCATTTTGGTTAATGGTATATAATTTGGCTAGCGTGGCATACCGGGGCAGGTACACTTCCCTCTCCCCGATATTGATTATGCGAACGGGCACCCTCCCATGGCGTACATTGACCACCCCCCGTGCTGTCAAAATGGTGGGCCTACTGTTTGAGTAAACTGGTTCTACCATTGCCTGGTAATCTCTACCTCTCAGACCAATAGCTGCCCGGCACCAAATCATCATTTCACTTTTTGGGGGCATGGCAATAGGAAAAGGGTCACACATTCTTACGCTACCAATCTCACCGCCGGAGAGTTCCACCTGTTGCCGTCGCATCAGTGCCCGGATCTCTTTCTGGAGCACCCGCTGCTCGCCGGAGCTGGCGTTCTTGGCAACCTGCTGTAAAAGGAAAATCACCTCTGCAAGACAATTTTCAATTACATTAGTTCCTAGAGTTATTTTTGGGTGACTCTCATGTTTGTCAATATCTACAATGATCAGTCCCTGTGCTGCCAGTTCGACTCTACCGATTTTGATGGTCACCTCTTTAAATCCAATCTGTGGCACGGGCTGGCCATTGCTGGCGATGATACTCAAGTCGTCGTCAGGGTAGCGGGTAATATCCGAGTCATTCCAGTACTGCTTAAAGAGCACGTACGGGATGGTGGTGACCTGTGACCCGGTGTCCAGTAGGGCACTCATGGGAATGCCATCCAGTACCACAGGCAAGACTGGACGTCCTCCCACATATCTGTCGCGCCAGTTCGATGGGCCTGGTGATCTTTTTCCTGGGGGTTGGCCCTCTACCCCAGGTTGTGCCCGTTTAAAGAACAGTACCTTGCCATATGTCCAGGTTGATTGCAGCGGCGGCAGATGGGTCGTCCGTCCTCGCTGTATCGGTCACTGGGTCTTCCTCTGGCCGGTGGGGTCCTCCTTGGTCGACGCCACGGGATGTCCTCCGGTCCAGATGCCAGCTGGATCTTCCCTGGGGTGGAAGCCTGTAAAGACTGCACAGTTCGGGTTAGCGCAGCAACGCTCTTAGCTAGCTCTTGGACCTGATGGTGTAGGTCTGGAGCCGGGTCATTGTCCAAAGCCTGCGCATCAGCTCCCACAGGCCCTGCCGACAAGGGCGCCGCCTCTTGGTGGTAAGTGATAGCAGGGCGCTTGTGGGTCACAACGCCACCCGGTGCCGGTTCTCGGAGCACCCGGATGGCTCTGTCCTTGAACTGTGCAAAGCCCAGATGGGGATCCTGTAAGGCCATTGCCCGCAACTGGGTTCGGTGGGTATTACAATACAGTCCCTCTATAAACTGTTCGGTCAACAGCCTGTCCTCGTTTCCCACTCCATCAGGGTCGGTCTGCTTAATGGCCCTCAGGGCCTCTTGTAGGTTTAGTGCATAGTCCCTTACACTCTCATGCGCTCGCTGCTTGCACCCGTAGAATCTAAGCTTAATCTCGGCTGAGGTGCGGGTATCAAAGGTGTCCTTCAGCCGGGTTAGTATCCCTGCGACAGTCTTCCTCCCAGGTGGCCAGGATTTTACTTCCCTTTTGGCTGCCCCGGTTAGTTGGGCCACCAGGATGCTCACTTTTTGCTCTTCTGTGAGGGGGTACACCTGGAAGAGGCTATCCAGCTTTTCTCTAAAGTCATGCAGGGTATGTGACTCCCCTGAGTACTGGGGTAGCCAAGCTGCTCCCGGGATATAGGGCATGGTGAAGGGCATAACTGCAGCAGCGGTAGCGCTGGCGGGGGTTGAGGCAGTGAAGCTCTCCTCCGTATCCGACATCTTCCTCCCCCCTAGTGGACCGTGGCCTACCTTGCAATGATCCTCTTCCGTAGGCCGCGGCTCCGCAGTGGATCGTCAGGGTTGAGGACCTTCCGTCGCGCTCCTGTGACGTCGGCGTCTGCTGGGCTCCTTCCAGGACCTTACGCAATGTCCGGACGTGAGGCGGGGCTTCAGTTCTCGCGCGCTTTCGGAGTCCACGCCCCTCTTCTTCCCGCGCGGCGTCCTCAAGCTGGCGTCCAATGGCGGGAAAACTCCACGGATGGCGGGAAGAAGGCAGAAGATGGCGCCGGATGGCGGGAAACTTCACCGATGGCGGGAAGAAGGCTGAAGATGGCGCCGGATGGCGGGAATCTTCACCACAGGTAAGTTTGAAAAGTCTCTTTTTCAGGCACGCAGTACCCGGTGGTTGCGGGCACGAAATCCTGCCGACTACGCCAAAGTTGACGCGCCCCTGGGCCTGTGTCGCGCTGCGTTGCGCATGCGGGAGCTTACCCGGAGCCGGATCTCTTGAGGGTTGTAGTCTCGTGGCGGTGATCCGGTCCGTGCCCAGGGAGTCAGACTAAGTGGCGCTGTATTAGCGGTAGATGTTAGACGACTACGCCACCCGTTGAGTACAGCTAAGGAGCTGCTGCTGCAGGGCAGACCGCTGAGGCCGGTGGTAGGATTGTGCAGCGTGATAGTATAACCCCCAACGGGAGGGGTATGGCCTCAGGGCAGCCGACGTGGATGATGGGGGTAGCAGGAACCACTCAGAGACGGTACGGTGTAGTTCAGGGTCTTTACTGGTGACAACGATAGACCCTCCCGGAGTACTGGCTAGCGATTGGGGCCTGGTCAGTCCTTGAGCAGATGGGATCTCCCCTGGCCAGGCGGAGTTGTAGGCCTCCCAAAACTAACGATACTCTTCTGGCTACCTTGCTAGAAGCGGATATAAGTAGCCCACGTCCCTGAGTGTACCGTGTGGTGCTCACCCGTATGGCTGGTGACTCGGGGCCTTCTAATGGCTTCCGCTCCACGATGGCGGTGCTGGTCCCACGCGTGTGACCGTGCCTTCAGGTTTCTGGGCCTGAGGACCTGAAATCCCCTGCCGGTCGGCTTCTGCTGCTGGGTAAGAGTTAGTCCCCACAGCCTCGGACGCCGGGTCCGGTAAGAAAGCTTCTCAGTCAGGGCGAGCTCTGCAGCTGCCATCCCCTGACTTGTAGTAGTATTGCTCCCATTGAGCTTCTGCTGTTTCTTCCTGTGACTGTTTCTTGTCTCTACTCTCCTTGACTACTAACCCTGCTTCAGCCCCGGGTTTATATAGGGGAAGTTCTTCCCCTCCCAAGACTGGGCAGGAGGTGTGGCATGCACAGGATCCCTGACCAAAGGACCTCCCACCTGCTCTCAGACATAATATCTCTATCACTGTGGCAACCAGACCCCTGGGGTGTCACAGGTTTCCATTTGTGTTTGCCTATGCAGTGAATGAAATGTTTGCCAAAAATTGGGAGGCACTCCAATGCCCCTTGGAAGAGACGTAGAGGGCCTCATGAAAAAATGTTCCCATTATTAGGAAGTGGGTCTCCCATAGTGTTGGCCTATGCAGTGAATGCAAGGGCTGCCAAAAATTGGGAGGGACTCCAATGCCCCTTAGAAGAGACGTGGAGGAGGGCCTCATAAAAAAATGTCCCCATTAGAAAGGAGCGGGTCTCCTATACTTGTAATGCCCATGCACTAAGTGTATCGGCTGACAAACATTTACCCCTGGGGAGTATACTTGAACATACTGTATAATTTTTTTTTTCATGGGCATCATAAACACCCTTTAAAAAATTATGTGGGTGTTGCATCACGGACCACGGTCACCCTGGTGATGTGGTGGAGGATGAGGAGAAGGAGGAGGATAAGAGCAAATAGCCAAAATCAGGAAGCGTATACCCATGTGTGGGTGTGAAAAGGTGCATGGGAATACACCTCCCCAAAAAAAACACTGTATTTGAGTTTATGTTACGCTGCTATCATTCGGTGGTGTTGAGAAGTCTGGTCCAATCCAGCCCTTGTTCATTTTTAGAAAAGTCAGCCTGTCAGCATTTTCAGTTGACAGGCGGATACCCTATCTGTTATAATTCCACCAGCGGCACTAAAAGCGGCAAGGTACTGTTATGATAGGCTACAAGCACTAAGGAAAGACAGGAGATCTGTCTCTACAATAGAACTAAGCTAGATCCCTACGATGTAACGGGGAACCTGATCCTGCGATCAGACCCGCTAAAGTCCTCAGCTAGTCTGAACGAAGACCTATAGATGTGAGGGAGGGATCCCTACAAGAACTAGGGACTGGGAGAAAGATGGACACCTCCTAGCAGAAATTGTAGCAGAAAAAGACAAACACACAACATAGAACATAAAGGTCAAAAAGACCTAGCTAAACTAACTGAGAAAGGTTACAAAGCACCTGGCTAGCTTGAGAGTAGAAATTACAATGAAGTCCAGCATGGCCAGAAGGGCGGAGCAGGTTTAAATAGGCAAAAAGGTCATGTGACCAGCAAAATAGAAAAAACCTAACAGGAGAGTTCTAACAGTACCCCCTCTTCTAAGAGGATCCTCCGGATCCCCTAGGACCAGGCTTATCAGGAAACCTCTTGTGAAACGCTCTGACAAGTCTGGAAGCAGAAACATCATCCGCCCTCACCCATGAGTTATCCTCGGGACCGAAACTCTTCCAAGCGAAGAGATACTGCAAACTCCCCCTATACCGTCTAGAATTAAGGATGCAGGAAATTTCATATTCCCCATCCTCCACCACCGGAGGAACAGTGGCAGTGGCGTCTCCATCAGATACATCAGCTTTTTTCAATAGAGAAACATGAAACACCGGATTAATCTTCCAGGAGGTAGGAACCTCCAACCTAACAGCAGATTTGTTAACTATCTGAAGCACCTTAAAGGGCCCTACAAACTTGGGACCCAATTTTTTAGAAGGAATCCTCAACCGTAGATTCTTAGAGGACAACCAAACCATGTCACCAACCGTAAACAAAACCTCTTGACGTTTCCTGTCAAAGTACCTCTTAGATTTTTTGTTAGCCTCCTGAAGATTACCACGCACATCCGTCCAAACTCTCTCCAAATCACCGGAAAAACTTTCCTCCTCAGGCACAGCCGATACCAATTTGGAGAATGATCCAAAAGACGGATGTCTCCCAGAACAACAAAAAAAAGGCGAACACCCAGCAGAAGAGGATGTATGGTTGTTAAGAGCAAATTCAGCAAGCGGCAGAAACTCAGACCACCCCTCTTGATTGTCTGCCACAAAACAACGCAAGAACTGCTCAACATCCTGATTCTTCCTTTCTGTCTGGCCATTAGACTCAGGATGATATCCAGATGAAAACGACAAATGAACTCTCAACCTGTCACAAAAGGCACGCCAAAAACGAGCCACGAACTGAGGTCCCCTATCAGAAACTATGTCAGTAGGAACACCATGGAGTCTGACAATTTCCTTGACAAAGGCCTTAGCGAGTGTCTTAGCGCAGGGCAGTTTGATGAAGGGAACCAAGTGACACATCTTGCTAAAACGGTCCACGACCACTCAGATGACCGTGAAACCCTCAGAGGAGGGAAGGTCAGTAATAAAGTCCATAGCCAGATGTGTCCAAGGTGCACTAGGAACCTCCAGAGGGCAAAGCAACCCCGCAGCAGGAGTATGAGAAGACTTAGATCTAGCACACACAGTACATTGACGCACCCACTTAATGACTTCCTTCTGCCATCCAGGCCACCAAAAACTGCGACCCACAAGTCTCTTGGTCTCAGAAATTCCTGGATGACCTGCCAACCGAGACTCATGACACTCAACAAACAAATCTCTCCTAAAGGTCCTAGGCACAAACAACCTCCCATGGGGAGTGTTAGATGGGGCATTCTCTTGTGCTTTAAGAATCTCATCTTCCAAAACGGAGTCCAATGCAGCAATCACAACACCTTCATGTAAAATGCTCTCCTCCTCCTCAGCACCGACCATGGGAGAAAAGCTGCGAGACAACGCATCAGCTTTAACATTCTTGGTACCCGGGATGTAAGTAACGGAAAAATTAAACCGCGAAAAAAAAAGTGCCCACCTAGCCTGACGGGCATTCAAGCGCTTGGCAGCACCGAGATAGATCAGATTTTTATGATCAGTGAAAACCTGAATGGGAAATTCAGCACCTTCCAAGAGATGACGCTAGTGTTCAAATGCGAGTTTAATAGCCAGCAATTCCCGATTACCAATATCGTAATTAAGTTCAGTCTCAGAATTTTTTTTTTAAAAAAAGGCACGGGGATGTACTCCATCCTTGTTTTCCTGAGACAACACCGCACCGACCCCCACAGAAGAAGCATCAACCTCAACCAAAAACGGCTTAGTCACATCAGGCTGCATAAGGATGGGGGCAGAGCTGAACCTCTACTTAAGAAACACAAACGCCTCAATGGCCTCAGAAGTCCACTGAACCGCATTAGCACCTTTCCTGGTGAGATCGGTCAGTGGTTTAACAATAATAGAAACATTTTTAATGAATTTTCTGTAATAATTGGCGAAACCCAAAAACCTCTGTATCGATTTCAAACCAATAGGCCTAGGCCATTCCTGCACAGCCTGAACCTTAACCGGATCCATCTCAAAACCTTTGCTGGAGATAATGTAGCCCAAAAAACTAATTCTCTGTACAGCGAACTCACATTTCTCTAGCTTAGCAAAAAGCGAATTGTCAATTAATAACTGTAATACCTCACGTACGCTCCGCCAATGAGACTCCAGATCAGGCGAATAAATCAAAATGTCATCCAAATACACAACCACATTTTTGCCGATCAAAGGTCTAAGGATGTCATTAATAAAGTTGTGAAAAAATGCTGGTGCATTGGTAAGACCAAAGGGCATAACCAGGTTCTCAAAATGACCCACAGGAGTGTTAAAAGCAGTCTTCCATTCATCACCCTCCTTCATGCGCAACAAATTGTATGCCCCCCGGAGATCAGTTTTAGAGAACCACTTGGCCCCCATTAACTGGTTAAACAAATCAGGAATCAATGGCAGTGGGTAGGGATTACGTACAGTAATTTTATTAATCTCGCGAAAGTCCAGACAAGGACGTAAACCGCCATCCTTTTTTTTAACAAAAAAAAATCCAACCGCCACAGGTGACTTAGAGGGTCTGATATGACCGGCGGCCAAGCTCGTCTGTATGTATTCCTCCAAAGCCTTTCTCTCAGGAATAGTAAGATTAAATAAACGACTTTTAGGAAGAGTCGCTCCAGGGACAAATTCAATGGTACAATCATAGTCTCTATGGGGAGGCAAAATTTGCGACTCCTCCTCAGAAAAAACTTTCCAAAAATCCTGAATAGGTACAGGTAATTCCCCTTTTCCACAGCAGCAATGCGCCCGTTACAACACTTGTCATAACACTTAGGGCTCCAGGACTTAATTTAATTAGTAGACCAATCTAGTACAGGATTGTGCAATTTTAACCAGGGTAACCCCAAAATTACTGGAGAAGGCAAATTATTTAATACTACCAAATCTACATTTTCTTGGTGAATACCATTAATAGTGAGGGGAAATTCATAAACCTTGTGAGTAACACATTTCAAGGGAGAGCCATCGACAGAAACCACGGCAATAGGGGATGACAAAGGTTTGGGTTTTAATTTAAGTTTTTCCAAGAATCCCCCATCAATCACATTCAGAGTAGAACCATAATCCACAAATACCCGAAATTCAATTAATTCATCCTGAGCAGCAGTAGTAGCAGAAATAAATACCCCCTTAGTGTTTAACCCCTTTACAGCCCATGCCGTATTAGTGCGCACATTTGGGTACCCCCCGTTCAGTGAGGGCTGCTGCGCTGAGCCCTCACTGAACCGAGCACATGTCAGCTGATTCTTACAGCTGACATGTGCCCGCAACAGCCGCGGGTGGAATCGCGATCCACCCGCGGCTGTTAACATGTTAAATGCCGCTGTCAATCTCCGACAGCGGTATTTAACTCGTGCTTCCGGGTTGCGCGTCATAAGCCCCGCCCATCGGCGACCCCGTCACGTGATCGCGGGTCACCGATGGGTGGGCATGACAACCCAGGGTCAGCAGCAGACGCCTGTGGTTGTCATGATCTGGTTGCTATGAGCGCCACCTAGTGGTCGGCGCTCATAGCACATGACCATTTCTGCTGCATGCAGGGGATCTGCTGGTCCCCTGTATGTAGCAGAGCCGATCAGACAACTGCTGCTTCTAGTCTCCTATGGAGACTATTGAAGCATGCAGTAAGTGAAAAAAAAAAGTTTTTAAAAATATAAAAAAAAATAAAAAAATATAAAAGTTTAAATCACCCCCCTTTCGCCCCATTCAAAATAAAATATATAAAAAAAACCCTTACATAGACATATTTGGTATCGCCGCGTTCAGAATCGCCCAATCTATCAAAATAAAAAAAGAATTAATCCAATCGGTAAACGGTGTAACGAGAAAAAAATTCTAAACGCCAGGATTACGTTTTTTGGTCGCTGCAAAATTGCAATAAAATGCAATAACGGGCGATCAAAACATCGGATCTACCCCAATATGTCATCAATAAAAATGTCAGCCCGGCGCGCAAAAAATAAGCCCTCACCCAGCCCCAGATCACGAAAAATGGAGACGCTAAAGGTCTCGGAAAATGGCGCTATTGTTTTTTATTTTTTTTTACCAAATTTTAAAAAAATTTTCACCACTTAAATATAAAATAACCTATACATGTTTGGTGTCTACGAACTCGTAATGACCTGGAGAATAAGAATGGCAGGTCAGTTTTAGCATTCAGTGAACATGGTAAAAAAAATGAATAAAAAACAACTGTGGTATTGCACTTTTTTTGCAATTTTACCGCACTTGGAATTTTTTTCCCGTTTTCCCGTACACGATATGGTAAAACTAGTAACGGCGTTGAAAAGTACAACTTGTCCCGCAAAAAATAAGCCCTCACACGGCCATATTGTCCAAAAAATAAAAACGCTATGACTCTGGGAACAAGGGGAGCAAAAAACGAAAAAGTAAAAACGACAAAACCCAAGGTTGCGAAAGGGTTAAACAGGCTATAAGGGCGTAACTGACCTTTTTTTTTTTTTCTTTGTTCATACGAAGTACACAGTTCTTAATGAAATGGTCAGATTTTCCGCAATAAAAGCACAAACCTTCAGAAAACCTGCGGTCTTTTTCCTGAGAGCGGGGTGACATCGCCCCAATCTCCATCGGCTCTCCAATGTCAGTACAGACCCTCTCAAGACTAGGAGCTGACATGGCAAAGGATTTACTCTCATTAACCCTTGCACGCAGTCTCCTGTCCACCCGTATAGCTAATTGCATTGCCTCCTGCAAATTTCCAGGTGTAGGATAAGCAATAAGCAGATCCTTAACCCTTTCACCTAGCCCAGCAAGAAACAAACTTTTCAGAGCTGAATCGTTCCACCCCACCTGAGCAGACCACCGACGGAAGTGAGTACAATAATTTTCCACATTACCTGATCCCTGTCTCAAAAGTCTCAATTCCGTCTCAGCTGATGAGACACGATCAGGATCATCATACAACAACCCCAAAGCAGAAAAAAAACTATCCACTGATCTAAAGCACGGATCACTAGGTTGGAGAGAAAAGGCCCATCCCTGAGGTTCTTTGCGCAAAAGTGACATTATGAACCCTATGCGCTGTGATTCATCACCAGAGGATCTGGGTCTCAAACGAAAATACAATAAACAAGCATTTTTAAAGGAAAAAAAATCTTGTTGTTCACCAAAAAATAAATCAGGCAATCATACCTTTAGCTCCACAAAATGCGCTCCAGAACAGCTACTCACGTGTTGTTGGAGCTCGGCCACCTCCAGAGAGAGTCCCTGCAGGCGTTGAGCCAAATCCTGAACCGACACCATGATGGAAACTGGAGGTCTTTCCTTAGAGATATTTTCGGGCTGGACTTACTGTTATGATAGGCTACAAGCATTAAGGAAAGACAGGAGATCTGTCCCTTCAATAGAACTAACCTAGATCCCTACGATGTAACGGGGAACCTGATCCTGCGATCAGACCCGCTAAAGTCCTCAGCTAGTCTGAACGAAGACCTATAGATGTGAGGGAGGGATCCCTACAAGAACTAGGGATTGGGAGAAAGATGGACACCTCCTAGCAGGAATTGTAGCAGAAAAAGACAAACACACAACATAGAACATAAAGGTCAAAAAGACCTAGCTAAACTGACTGAGAAAGGTTACAAAGCACCTGGCTAGCTTAAGAGTAGAAATTACAATGAAGTCCAGCATGGCCAGAAGGGCGGAGCAGGATTAAATAGGCAAAAAGGTCATGTGACCAGCAAAATAGAAAAAACCTAACAGGAGAGTTCTAACAGGTACTCCATCAGCATCTTTCCAAACTTTGCACTCCTTTTGAGAGTACCCCGTGCCTCAGGGCCTGTGCGATGGGAGGAGCTGAGAAAATTCTCCGAGAACTTTGACAGTGTTCCCCTGCCTCTGCTGGATTGGAGTTGTGTCTCTCTCGCCTGTAGTCCTTGGTTGTCCAACTAACTGTGACCTCTGCCGCCAGCGTTTTCAGATGGGAATTTTTTTAATATGTCCGCAACAAGGGCCTTCTGGTACTGCCCCATTTTTTGTAGACCTGTCCGCCTCAGGAATAAAAGATATAAAGTTCTCCTTGTAGCGTGGGTCTAGAAGTGTCACCAACTAGTAATGACTGTCACCCAAAATTTTGAGAACGCAAGGGTCATGGGAAAGGCAGCGTAACATAAACTCAGCCATGCGTGCCAGATTGCTAACAGGCAAGACTTCCGTGTCCTCACCAAGAGGACGAGTGACCATGCTCTCCTCCTCTCTGTCCTCAGGCCATCCACGCTGAACAGACGGTATGACAGTTGTGCAGGTAGTACCGTCTATAGCGCATTAAACTAGCTCCTGTTCTTCCTCCTCCTCCTCTTCCTCATTGTCACCCGATCCACGTTGGGATGAGATGAGGCTGGGCTGTATGGTTCCTTGCTCCATCTCATCGTGCTCCGTCTGCAATGCATCCTCTTTGATAGTGAGCAGAGAGCGTTTCAGAAGACAGAGAAGCGGGATGGTGACGCTAATTATGGCGTCATCGCCGCTCACCATCTTGGTGGAGTTCTCAAAGTTTTGGAGGATGATACATATGTCTGATATCCATGTCTACTCCTGAGGTCTTATGTGTGGAGTCTGAACTGAATAACGACAGCCTTGTTGATGCTGGTACTCAACAACTGCCCTCTTCTGCTCACAAATCCTTCCCAACATCTGCAGTGTACAGTTCCAATGCATGGGGACATCACACACCAGTCTGTGAGCCGGAAGATGCAAACGCTGCTGAAACACGGCAAGGGCGGCGGAAGCTGTACCTGACTTTCTAAAAAGCAGATCCGGCAGCTCCGGGTAGGATTTGAGAAACCGCTGAACCATGAGGTTAAGCACATGGGCCAGGCATGGTACGTGTGTGAGCTCGCCTTGCCTCAGAGCCGCCACCCGGTTCCGGCCATTGTCACACTCGATCATGCCTGGCTGTAGGTTCAGTGGTGTGAGCCACAGATCTGCCTGCTCTTTCAGAGCTATCCACGACTCTTCAGCATTGTGCGGTTTGTCACCTAAGCATATCAGCTTCAGCACAGCTTGTTGCCGCTTGGCCGAGTCAGTGCAGCAGTGCTTCCAGCTTGTGACTGATGTGGTCATTTCGGAGATGGAGGCTGAAGAGGAGGAGGAGGCTGAGGAGGATGAGGTGCAGGAGATGTAGACTGTGGTTGCAACCCTGATTGACATTGGGCCCACAATCCTTGGCGTCGGGAGGACGTGCTCCGCCCCAAGGTCTGACTGGGTCCCGGCTTCCACTATGTTAACCCAGTGTGCCGTCAGCGAGATGTACCGTCCCTGCTCACAAGCACTTGTCCACGTGTCCGTGGTTAAGTGGACTTTCCCGGTAACTGCACTGTGGAGGGCACGTCTAATGTTTTGGGACACGTGCTTGTGTAATGCGGGGACGGCACACCGGGAGAAATAGTGGAGTCTGGGGACCGAGTACTGAGAGATGGCCACCGCCATCAGGTTGCGGAATGCTTTCATCTCCACGAGCCTAAAAGGCAACATTTCAAGCGCAAGCAGTCGCAAAATGCGGGAATTTAGTAGTGTGGCCTGGGGCGTTGGCTGCATATTTGCGCTTGCGTTCCAAGGACTGGAGTATGGACAAATGAATGCTGCGCTGGGACAAGGACGTTGACATGCTTCCTGATGCTGATAGTGTGCAACAATAGGTGCAGGGCAGGAGGCATCTTCGCATGCACCATGGACAGGGAATTGGCTTGCATGCACAAAAGTGGAAGAAGCAGTGGTGCCACACGCAGACACTGTTCCTGGACCCTGGGGTTCGGCCCACAAAGTTGGGTGCTTTGCTGCCATGTTCCTGATCATGCTGGTGGTGGTCAGGCTGGTCGTTTTGCCACCCCTGCTGATGCTGGCCTGGCAGGTGGTGCAAATGGCCTTTTTGGGGTTATCGGCAGAGTCTTTAAAAAACAACTAGACTTGGGAAGACCTGACAGTTGTACTGGCAACTTCCTTCGTGTTGGTGTTACGGGGAACGGTTGCCTGCCTTCTGTCTGCGGCCACCACACTGCTTCTTCCTGCCTGTTGGGGTGCTCTGCCTCCCTCCCCCTGTGTGCTGCTGTCCTCGCTCTGCATATCCTCCTGCCAGGTTGGGTCAGTTACTATATCATCCACCACCTCATCTTCCACTTCCGCACCCTGGTCCTCCTCCTGACTTTCTGGCAATTGTGTCTCATCGTCATCCACCTCTTGTGACACTTTCCCACCGTCGCCTTCGTGTGACCGTGGCTGCTCAAATATTTGGGCATCACTATATGCGATCTCCTCTTGCCCTGCTTCAAATGGACCGGGCGAGAGGCCCGAATCTATAAATGGAAAAGTGAACAGCTCTTCGGAGAGTCCAAGTGTGGGATCAGTTTTCTCTGGGCACTCGGCATGGTGGGAGGAAGGAGGTTCAGGGTAAGGAATATGCGGTCCAGACTAACGGCTACTGAGACTTTACCGTTTGGAAGACAGGGTGGTGGTGGCTAAGTGACTGGAAGCATTATCTGCTATCCAACCAATAACCTTTTGACACTGCTCTGTGTTCAATAGTGGTGTTCTGCGGTCCTCTATTAATAGGGACAGGAAAGTCGAGAGAGAAGACGGCCTCGGCCTCTGCATGCACCATAACCATCATGTCCAGTTCCCCGTCCCTTGCCACATGCCTTGCCCATTTTAAATGGAGGACAATATCTTCCATGCTCACTACAAATGGCTGAATTTGGAGCGAACTTATATGTGATCCGTGTGACGGACAAACCAGAGTTTTAAATACCTGGCCTGTAGGTAACTATTTTGAACAGCAAACTGGTGTCAAAAACTTCACTGACACACTGAAACAAAATTTCAATGGAGGCCAGAAATGGCAATATTTTCAGCGCAATTATATGTGATCCCTGTGACGGACAATCCACAGTTTTAAATAGCTGGATTTTTAGTGCTGTAATATGGAAAGGACCTGGCTGTATTCTGCAGTGCCAACAAGCAAATGGCACAGAAAAACGGTGTTCTCTGGATTGCTTGTTAAGCAAATAATGAGGATTAAGATCCAAAAAAAAATTATTCCTGGCCCCTGAGACCTGGGTCTATGTCTAGAAATATCTAACATCAGCAGCAGAAGACAAAACTGGAATGGAGACTCTTGTGCTATATACACTGCCGTCTGCTATATACCCTGCCAGACTATATACACTGCCTGATATCTCTGCAGATGGATTAGTCCTCAGAAGGACTGTTTGTTGAGATGGATATGTGTAATGTACTTCTGTTCTACCTACTCTACCTAATAAACAAGCAAACCTCTCCCTAGCTCAGCAGCACCTTTCCCTACACTTTCTGATTCCGGAGTGACTGTGACGAGCACTGCGGCGCCAGGTCTGATATAGACTTGATGACACTGCGGCCAGCCAATCACTGTAATGCCACAACCAACATGGCTGCGGCATTACAGTGTGTGGCAGACAATCCCTGCATGTTAATTGGCTCTGTAAAGAGCGCCAAGCATGCAGGGAGGGGACCCGAGCTCCTGCCATCCAACCCCGGAAATACTCGGCGAGCGCTGAGCATCTCGAGCAGTGAGATGTTCAGGCGAGCACCGAGCAGTAGCGAGCATGCTCGCTCATCACTACTTGCCAGCCATTAAGCATGGGGTGGATCAATCATGCTTTGGGTTTGTGTTGCAG
The DNA here is from genome assembly GCF_046119375.1 of Phyllobates terribilis. Lineage (NCBI taxonomy): Eukaryota > Metazoa > Chordata > Amphibia > Anura > Dendrobatidae > Phyllobates > Phyllobates terribilis. Next base: position 527,452,038 of record NW_027362771.1, on the reverse strand, counting down.
CCAATGGCACGGGGAACATTTCACTGCTAGAGGGAAGAATGGATTCAATGAAATTTCAACAAATTCTTGATGCAAACATAACTCCATCTGTAAAAAAGCTGAATTTGAAAAGAGGATGGTTTCTGCAAATAGATAATGATCCTAAACACACACCAAAATCCACAATAGACTACCTCAAAAGGCGCAAGCTGAAGGTTTTACAATGGCCCTCACAGTCCCCTGATCTAAACATCATTGAAAATCTGTGGCTAGACCCCAAAATAGCAGTGCATGCAATACGACCCAGGAATTTCACAGAACTTGAAGAATGGATGAAAATCCCTCATACAAGAATTGAAAGACTCTTGTCTGGCTACAAAAAGCGGTTATAAGCTGTGATACTTTCAAAAGGGGGTGCTACTAGGTACTAACCATGCAGGGTGGCCAAACTTTTCATTGGCCCATTTTCCTTTTTGTAATTTTTAAAATGTAAAAGATGAAAAAAATATATATGTGTATCTATCTACAGTGCCTACAAGTAGTATTCAACCCCCTGCAGATTTAGCTGGTTTGATAAGATGCAAATAAGTTAGAGCCTTCAAACTGCAAACGAGAGTAGGTTTTATGAACAGAAGCATAAATCTTACAAACCAAAAAGTTATGTTGCTCAGTTGAATTTTATTAAATTTTAAACATAAAAGTGTGGGTCAATTATTATACAACCCCTATGTTTAATATTTTGTGGAATAACCCTTGTTTGCAATTACAGCTTATAATCGTCTTTTATAAGACCTGATCAGGCCGGCACAGGTCTGTGGAGTTATCTTGGCCCACTCCTCCATGCAGATCTTCTCCAAGTTATCTAGGTTCTTTGGGTGTCTCATGTGGACTTTATTCTTGAGCTCCTTCCACAAGTTTTCAATTGGGTTAAGGTCAGGAGACTGACTAGGCCACTCCAACACCTTGACTTTTTCCCTCTTGAACCAGGCCTTGGTTTTCTTGGCTGTGTGCTTTGGGTCGTTGTCTTGTTGGAAGATGAAATTACGACCCATCTTAAGATCCTTGATGGAGGAGCGGAGGTTCTTGGCCAAAATCTCCAGGTAGGCCGTGCTATCCATCTTCCCATGGATGCGGACCAGATGGCCAGGCCCCTTGGCTGAGAAACAGCCCCACAGCATGATGCTGCCACCACCATGCTTGACTGTAGGGATGGTATTCTTGGGGTCGTATGCAGTACCATCCAGTCTCCAAACGTCACGTGTGTGGTTGGCACCAAAGATCTCGATCTTGGTCTCATCAGACCATAGAAACTTGAACCAGTCTGTCTCAGAGTCCTCCAAGTGATCATGAGCAAACTGTAGACGAGCCTTGACATGACGCTTTGAAAGTAAAGGCATCATACAGGCTCGTCTGGAACGGAGACCATTGCGGTGGAGTACGTTACTTATGGTATTGACTGAAACCAATGTCCCCACTGCCATGAGATCTTCCCGGAGCTCCTTCCTTGTTGTCCTTGGGTTAGCCTTGACTCTTCGGACAAGCCTGGCCTCGGCACGGGAGGACACTTTCAAAGGCTGTCCAGGCCGTGGAAGGCTAACAGTAGTTCCATAAGCCTTCCACTTACGGATGATGCTCCCAACAGTGGAGACAGGTAGGCCCAACTCCTTGGAAAGGGTTTTGTACCCCTTGCCAACCTTGTGATCCTCCACAATCTTGTCTCTGATGGCCTTGGAATGCTCCTTTGTCTTTCCCATGTTGACCATGTCTGAGTGCTGTTCACAAGTTTGGGGAGGGTCTTAAATAGTCAGAAAAGGCTGGCAAAAGAGATCTTTAATCCACACATGTGAAGCTCATTATTCTTGGTGCCTGAACTACTTCTTAATACTTTGGGGGGACCAAACAGAATTCTTGTGGTTTGAGGGGTTGAATAATAAATGACACTCTGAATTAACTTTTAACGTTTTTAAAAACAAAAAAAAAACAAAAAAAAAACAAAATTTGCTGCAGTGCATTTCCCACTTCCAGGCTGATCTACAGTACAAATGTCACAATGCCAAGTTAATTCCGCATGTGTCAACCAGCTAAATCTGCAGGGGGTTGAATACTACTTGTAGGCACTGTATCTATCTATCTATCTATCTATCTATATCTATCTATCTATATATATATATATATTTTTTTTTTTGCCTAAAATACAAAGGAAATGTGTCATCTTTAACTTTAGGCCTTTTACAGATCATTTCATCTTCAACTTGCTTAACTGTTCACAATAACAGTAATTTTGAACAGGGGTGCCCAAACTTTTATATGCCACTGTATATGGATCTATTTCTCCACTCTTAGCCAACTTAAATCCATCCTCCGAGCTGGAAACATTAAAATAGTGCCCCCTACCAGAGGATGTGCCAGGAACAGGTCTTGACTCCTAATAAAATTATTGATATTTTTGATCATAGAGGGAGATTCACCTGAAAAAATGTCATTAATACTTTTCTGGAGTGGAGTAGAGGGATATCACGGATACACTTGCTGTGCCGCTGGGAAATTAATGAACTCCAACCATGGAATTGGTATCAGCAGTTTATTGTCAACGCGTTTTAAAGCCAGACTGGCTTCTTTCTCAAGCCAAATCACACAACAAATTTCTAGGAGGATATTTCCTCACCACACGAAGCAGAAGCACCTGGATAATTTATACCAATTCCAATTCAGTAGTTGTGCCTGTCACAACTCCCCAATGTGAGCACAACTCTACCCTATATTTATTTATTTGTTGGATATCACCCTACGTGCACATTGGTCACCCCTTTAGCACTATCCCATCAATGCATTTCTGGCATATCGATTTAGTGTAAGAAGAGGCTAATTTAGTCTTACATATGGCAAACTCCTTATTCTTAGTTTTGGCTGTAGCTTTCTTTCTGTGGCCGATAGATTAATAGGAAGCTAGTAGAGATAAGATAATCAATGTACAGGACCCTGGTCGAGCAGCCAGGTCAGTATTCCGTGTCTGCTGGATGGGAGCCTTGTGAATAGTCTCTGGTGGCATCCGTGACTCCTCTTTGATTAGACAGGCTGGTCCGACTTTTCAGCATGATGCACACACTAGATGTCACGCCAGCCATGGTAATCAAAAGAGGAGCTGCAGGTGAAGCCAGCTAAGAGGCGATTCGCAGGGCTCTCGTCCAGCGATCTCAGACTACTGACCTGACTGCTGGACTGGGGTCCTACAAATTGGTTCTCTCGTCTCTAGAGCTAACAAGGCAAAGGGGTAGAGGGATCTTGATTTGCTTTTCCTTGACTTTCCATATTCTCAGTCCTGGAAGCCTCCATAGCCGAGCTTCAGAGGATTACCAAGATGTTGGCAATAGGGGTCTCAAGCAGGTTGCTGGTGATTGTGCTACTTAAATGTCGCGGTCAGTAATTGACCGTGACATTTATATAGTTACACCAGTATTCCCATTGTGAGCCGGTGGTCATGTGTTTGCATGTATGTGATTAGCACTTGCGGTCACGTGCCAACTAGACGCTTTCGTCTTCTATCAATAGAAGTATATTGGGAGAAGCTGGATGAGACTAGTTGGCATGTGATTGCAAGTATACAAATTGCATACATGTGGTAACATGACCATCCGCTCATACCGGGAATAGCGCAGAATAGGCAGTCTGCAGTCACAGAGTGTGACCGCAGATTGTTGTCTCAAGTTTGGACAACTCCTTTAAGCATGGAGTCGGGAGAGAGGTGAAGGAGTGTCTGGCCCTATATTAATTACATATGTGTGAAGGTAGAGAGAAGTAGGGAGTTTGCATTATAAACAGGAATGCTTGGGATTGGTTGGAAATGGTTAGGGGGAAATGTTATTATGGGTTGTGTATCTGATATATAAGGGACCAAATGAAGCGGGGAACATTCTAACACCCCTCCTTTGGAAAAAAAAATTATTTAGTCTTGCAATAGTGGAGCACATGAAAAAGAGGTTAGACCCTTGCCAGGTCATCACATTTACCATGACTTTACTAATTCTGTCTTATTTTTAGATAGTGTACCCTTATCCTTGACAGGCTAGAAATATGACAAAAATATCACAGTGGCTCATACTGGATGATAAAGTTGGCTTATTTTTAGATACTCTTGTCAAAATTTGCATCACCTATTGGCTGACATAATTTACATCAATTTTATGTGCCAAATTTTAGTGCACAATGTTGCACTTTAAGCCATGCTCCTTATTGCTAAACCATGCCCCTTTGTAAAGACTTTTTGGTAAATGTGTCACGCATAGGCGGATTATAATGAGGGCAATCTGGGCTACCGCCCGGGGCCCCGGGGCTCCATGGCCAGATTGCCCTCATTATAATATGCGCGGCGCCGCGGCACATACCGGCAGTCAGAGGCGGGGGGCCCCCGGACCGCTCCCCCAGCAGCGGCGCACTACCGCTGCTTCTTCTTCAGCCGGGCCAGCACTGCACCTGTTAACTTCCCTGTGTGCTGGCCTGGCCACGTCACAGCTAGGAGACACGGCCCTGTGCGTGGCCGTGTCTGCTAGTGTGACATCACACAGTGCGTGCCCTGCACTGCTACTTACCAGGAGCTGGACAACGGGAGCCGGAGGATAGTGAGTGAGTGAATGTGTGTGTGTGAGTGTGTGTGTCTGTGTGTGTGTGTGAGTGTGTGTGTGCAGATATCATTGTGTGATGTCTGTTTATATGTATTTTTGTGTTTCAAATGTGTTTATGCGTGTATGTATGTACATACATATACGTACATGTGAGGGCTATTTGACCAAGAGGGATGGGGTGCTATACCAGATGACCTGGCCTCCACAGTCACCAGACCTGAACCCAATCGAGATGGTTTGGGGTGAGCTGGACCGCAGAGTGAAGGCAAAAGGGCCAACAAGTGCTAAGCATCTCTGGGAACTCCTTCAAGATTGTTGGAAGACCATTTCCGGTGACTACCTCTTGAAGCTCATCAAGAGAATGCCAAGAGTGTGCAAAGCAGCCATCAAAGCAAAAGGTGGCCACTTTGAAGAACCTAAAATATAATACATATTCAGTTGTTTCACACTTTTTTTGTTAAGTATATAATTCCACATGTGTTAATTCATAGTTTTGATGCCTTCAGTGTGAATGTACAATTTTCAAAGTCATGAAAATACAGAAAAATCTTTCAATGAGAGGGTGTATCCAAACTTTTGGTCTGTACTGTACATGATACAACTTAAGCCCTGGTTCCCAATTTAGGTGAAGCATCTCTGTTGCCTTATTCTCTAGCCCTAGAGAATCTTCCTCACCAGTGACAGTATATCTGGATCTGAGTTTTCTTCACATCCTAACTTCTTCTGCAGTCCTGAAGGCAGAATTCACCCTTGGGTCCCCAACAACTCTTTCGAGGTTCGCAAGCCAGCTAAGGGGACTCCTCTGAAGAGATTGTTGCTTTTGATGATCCACTGTCTGGGATACTAGGCCCACGTCTACCCTAGCAGCCAGTATAGGGAGCCTGTCTATCTTCTCTCAAGTACTGTACACTACTGAATTCTTCACTTCCTGTACTCAACAATAGCACTGGGTTCCCCCTCCCTCTACTGGACTGGATCATCACAGCTAACCCCTTAACTGGACCTAACTGCAGCCCAGAGAGATCTAACTTTCGGGAGCATGCTCTTTAACCCTTTTAGTGCCAGAGGGAAGCTACTTCCTTCACCAGTACTACATACCTTTGAGTAGAATGGTGGATCTATCCACCATTCAGCCTGCGCTTGTGAGTCTGAGACGCCATGCACTGCAGGCACCTGTACATCGCGCCTGTAGTGTGGAGTCTCAGTACTTACACTGCATAGACAGCAGCAGTGCGCTGGGGTAATGGGGGGAGGTGCGTGTTTTTTTTTTAGTTGATGTCAGTATTTCTTGGGGCCATCATACTAAATGGTGGCCAATCATACTGAATGTGCGGTCCTGTGGGGGCCATTCATACTGACTGGGGCGGCTGGTAGGGACCAATCATACTGAATGAGGGTCTTATGGGGGCTATAATACTGAATGTGGTCTGATGCGAACAATTATACTGAATTGGGGTGTGGTGGGGGTAATTATACTGAGCGGGGTTCTTATGGGGGCATTAATACTGAGTGGGGGGCTGGTAGTGGAATTAATACTGAGTGAGGGGCTGGTGGGGACTAAAATACTGATTGGGAATTCTGGTGGGGGGGGGGCATTATACTGAGTGGGGAGCTGGTTGAGGCCATAATACTGTGTGAGGGGCTGGAGAGCCCCCATATTGAGTTGGAGACTGTCAGTGCCCCCATATTGAGATGGAGACTGTAAGGGCCCTCATATTGAGACAGAGACTGTTAGAGCTCCCATATTGAGTTGGAGACCTTGAGGGCCCCCATATTAAGATGGTGTCTGTGGGGGCCCTCATTTTGTGTGGAGGGCGGTGGGGGCCCTCATACTGACTAAGAAGGGGCCAAAAATAAAAAAAAAATAAACATATATATATATATATAATTTTTTTGTGGAGGGAGGGGTACCAATTAGATTAGAACTTCTGCTATGAGGCCCTGTGATTTCTATGTACTCCACTGATTGAACCCTTTCATATGTTATGCCTGTGCGTCTATAGTGATCCTATATCCCATGCACCCTGCACTGTGCTATCTGCTATCACTGGACGTCCTCTATCCCCTGCCTGTGATATAAGGTGCTTGCTTGTAGATTGATCATGTTGATTTATCACCTCCTTTCTTTATCTGGATGCACACGTGTAATATGATTTAGGGCCTGGTTTCATTGCTGCATTTAGATATTCTCAAAGGCAGGATGACGTCTTACATCTGGGATTCGTTCCCATTACATATGCCTAAGATCTGACATTACCGATCATTGGATGTCATTGTTGCCTAGGTCAATGCCATTATAGAATCAGATAATGGGGGATGGTGACATTTACCAATCGCTCTCTGTAGAATCTATCCTCTTCCTTAATCACTATATACACAACTTAGACAAAAGTATTGGGACACACGTCTTAATCACTGAGATCAGGTTTGTCATTCAGTCTCATTGGGACAAATGTATAACATCCAGCACCTGGCCATGCCGTCTTTGCTTCTACTAACATTTGTAAAGAAATGGCTCATTCTAGGGGTCTCTGCACACTGAGAGGCGCATTAATCAATCAGGTGTGTTTGACAAGTGGCACGCTCCTCCGTGCGCTTCGTCACGAATTTTAGCCCAGTCAGGGACTGGAGTAAGATTTCTGGCATAAGTAACCCAGCAACCCATTTTGGCAGAGTTGGGCAAAACTTCCGAAAAAACACCAAAAAGTTTTTATTTTTGCAACTCTGCACACGAACTATGTGCACACAACGTATTTTTTTGCAGGCTGCAGAACTTCTGTGTTTTCCTATGCGAAGCTGCTTGAGAAAAATGCTGCATGTGAACAAGCCCTAATGCTTATTGTGGGAAGAGTTTGGAGAAAGCCCTTTTCTGTTCCAACATCACTCTGCCATCAGCTTGTCATGCATGAGAACAAAGGATTGGGCATGTTGAAATTCAACATGTTTGACCCTTCTTTCCTACAACATCTGCTGTCAGTATTTGGTCAGTATTTTACCTCAGTATTTGTAAGGTAAAACCAGGAGAGAGTGAAAAATACAGAAGTGGTGACGTGTTTCTATTATACTTTTCCTCTGATTGTTCCTGTGAGGAGCTGCCCACTTACTAAAGACTATGAGACTTTTTCCTGCACGGAGCACCGATTTTCATCAATGTTATTGTTGTGTTTTGTTAGAAATTTGCTTGCTGTGTTTTTAATTATTATTATTATTATTATTTATTATTATAGCGCCATTTATTCCATGGCGCTTTACATGTGATAATTAGTGATTTGTTTGATCATCAGTTCAGCCTCAGGTATCGATGCTTCCATTCATTGACCATATCTCAGGGGTCTTGGGCCATTGTTCTCTCTGCCAATAGACCCATTGTGTAGATGGGAAGAGGAGATGCAGAGGATCCGTCACGACACAAAGTCTCACATGCAGTCTCAGGGGATGGGTTTGGCCTGAGAAAATACCTCCACTAAAGCACACTTAGCTTTGGGGGGGGGGGGGGTGAGCTCTTCTGCCCATTCAGGGGGCTGATCCCAATGAAGGAGAAAAAGAAGCCACATGTTTAGTGGAAAGTTGGTGGAATGTCGTCGAAGGGATAGGATCTAGTCTGAGGACCTGGACCATCAATGGATCAATGGCTTATGGAGTAGAGATCGTCTGCCGACCTGACTGGATAAATGTGCTACAGTTATGGGATCTGTTGTCTGGATTTGATAAACTTTCTTAAAGGACTGTTGCTACTGGATACCTTTGCTTATATCGTTTTATCTGTCATATGGAGGATTGTGGACTGTGACCACAGATTATAGTGGCTGGAGACACAAAATCTGTGGGCCAGCCAAAGTTGGGGGACAGTGAGTATCACCTGGCCCAAAGGCAGTTTAACTACCGCCCCCGGGGAGGGGATCTTGTGGACTGAGACAATTGTATTTTGGACATTTACCTGGAATTGCTGTATTACCATGGATGTAAGGAATAAAATATTGTTACATCATTAACCTGCCTAGGAGATTATTAAAACCCACAATCTGAGATCTTAACTGTTCCACTCCTGGTTTTGGCTTACAAATACTGATGTAAAATACTGACCAAATACTGAATGTGTGAACATGACCTTAGGGTAAAGTTGTGACACCCTCATACAAATTAATGAAATCAGCAGGTTTGGCCAAGGTGAATCCAATATCTATACATACATAGCTGAGTGTGCATATGTTTTGAATTTAGAATGTGGAGTAAGCTGCTACCAATCACCATATTTAATGGGAGAATAAGGCTATGTTCACACTAGGCGTTTTTTCAGCGTTTTTTATCAAATTTTCAGCAGCGGTTTACAGTACCAACAAAGTCTATGAGATTTCTGAATTCTCATGCACACACATTGTTTTTTTTTTACATCAGTATTTTGCGTTTTGCATGTTTTTTTGCACAATAGAGCATGTCACTTCTTTTAGCGTTTTTTTAAGACGTTTTGCAGCGTTTTTCACCCATTGAAAGTAATGGGCAGTGACAAAACCAATGAAAAAACGCTGCAAAAACGCAGGTATCAGGGTTTGCTGCGTTTTTTGTGCCAAAGGAAGTTGAATAGGCAATTTTTTTTTTGTCACTAAACTTTATCAGCATGCAAAAGAGACAAATGAACAGTGACAAAAACGCAGCGCAAAAACCAAGCAAAACCTGTTTTGTTTTTTTTTAGGCACAAACTTTACTGTCAAGAGAACAAGTTTTGCTGCAGAAAAAAAGCGCCTATTGTGAACATAGCCTAAAAGAGTTTGGCGTTTGCAATTTGCATTGAACATCATCTGTCAAGAGGCGGCAGATCCCCATGCACATTAGATGGCCAACAGGTCATGCCAAAAATCACCAAATACGTCTGACATTAATCTAATGTGGAAGTGAATATATTTTCTTTTTTTTTTCTCAGAGGCTGACATACACTGCGAATTTATGCTAATCTAACGTCAGCCATTGATCTCCGTTGTAATAAAAAGAGTATTTATAGGATAATACAATGGAAACTTAGAATTGCACTTTGTTTCCATCACATTTTTCAAAACTATCGCCTTTTGCCTTTTAAAAGAATATTAAGGCTGTGTGCACACTATGAGTTTTTGATGCATTTTTTTATGTATTTTTTTCTGAGTGGAAATGGACCAAAAACGCTAGGTAATCCTTGTGCCAGCTAATACAATCCTGAAGTGCTGTGCGCATGATCAGGAATTTTCCTGTCAGGATTGTCATTGCGTTTAAATCTGCAGCATGTCAGTCAAGTCCGCAGCAAAAACGCAGGTATAAAAATATTTGCGGATTTGCTGCGGATGTTTGCTGCGTATTTGACTCCGCCCCCCTGACTGATCTTGTTAAGGGCACGAAGACATTGTATTCCTGCAGGTAAGATGTATCAGCCTCTGGTTCAGGATGGTGAGCTGAAAGAAGATTGACCAGACTGGATACAATTGTACCAAACCTTCAGATTTCAGATTATGATGCTGTTTCTATTCACCAACAACAAGCAGAGATCTTAATAACTATGAGGAGGTGAAACAAGTATGTAATTCAAGTCAATGAGTCAAAAACGAGGCAAAAACGCACAAAGAATTGCCCGCGGGAGACTACTCCTCCCATCATCCTTCGGCCGCTCCCACTGACAATAGTATGAGCAGGCATGGCTGAGGGGAGAAGCAGTTTCCTCAGCCGGCGTCTGTGTGCTATGTAAAAAAAAAAAAAGAAAAAAAAAAAAGAAAGTAAAAATAGATATATAATAAAATAGAAAAACACCTTATATTCACCTGTCCGCTGTACCCCGAGTGTCCCACGGTGATCCTATCACCCGGCAATACACTGACAGGAGCACAATCGCTGCTGGGACTGAGTTCACTGGAGTTCATCAGCTGAAGATCAGCTGAGAGCTCTGGTGCCCTCACTTACGGCATTGGTGCTGTGTGAGAATTTTCCCACGCAACACTGATGCAGTAAGCATGAGTTCAGCTGATGAACTCGAGTGACCTCACTCCTACAGCACAGCGCTGTACACTGACAGGAGTGATTACACTTCTGTCAGTGTATACAGTGCTGTCCTCTACAACAGTCACATTAGTGATTGCTGATGTGGCTGCTGTAGAAGTGATCCAGATATTCGTGGGACACTGTGGATTATGACATCACGGCGGACAGGTGAGGGATATTGTTCTTTTTTATTTTTGGTTTCTTACAAGAGACAAAACCTTTGGGGATTAGGCATTAGGTGAGTATATGGTGTTTTTTAGTTTCTAAATAAATGATTAAAACCGTGTTTAATTTTATTTAAAATAAAAAACGTTATTCTAGCCGTGTCTTTATTTCAAAAACTTTACTACGGGGTTAGTAATGGGGGCGTCTTATAGACGCCCTCCATTACTAACCTGGGCTTCATGTCAGCTACCAATAAAAGGCTGACATGAACCCCAACCCTATTACCCCACTTGCCATCGCACCAGGACAAGTGGGAAGAGCGGAGGCTAAGCACCAGATTTGGTGCATCTTATCGATGCGCCAGTTCTGGGGCCGCTGAGAGCTGATATTATTAGCCTCGGAGGGGGCTTGTTATTTAATTAATGGGTATCTAAACTTGTTAATTTTCTGTATCCGTAATGTATGTGATCCTTTATATCTCCTCATTAAACATTATTTGGTTTAGATCTAAGTGTCCCTCTTTCCCCGATATTAAACGTAACCATATATTTCTAATATTCTCCGTTCTGCTGATGCTTTCACCGGTCTGATCAGCACCTCGTTTTCATCTTCTGCAAAATGGCCAACACGGCCAATGGTGCTGCCCCGGGATGGACAGCACCATTGTCATCTGCGCTGCTCCATCCCACACCAATGGAAATGGAGCAACCTAAATAAAAGCCGCCCTCCTCTTCTGTCCAATATCCTAAAGGAAGCCATAAACTAAATTAGAATACACCTTATGATCAAACTCCACTCTTCAACTAGGACCACACTGATCAGCTGTAATCGGCCTGAAGTGCTCAATTATCCTGCAGCTCCCCCACAGGGAAAAGGAAGAATGACAGAAATCAAATAACTGTCTATGTAATGCAGATGGGCAAGGTCCTCGAGAGCGAATCACATCTTTGCAGGCACTCTATGCTCTGCCCAATGATAGAGAGTCCTAAAGAAATAAGTGCCTTATCTCCTGGGAGTCGGTCACAGAGAGAAATCTCTACATCTAATCGTAGGTTCAAGAGTGTTTAAAAAGTCATTCAGAGTTTCATCCAGAAAAGTGGAACGATTTTTTTTTTCACTAGTCATCCGGGTAAAATCCGTTTATTTTTACAGTAGCAGCTATTAATCATTTATAGTCTCCTGTTTCAGAATTACAATGTATCTGTAAAAATCAGATGCTATACTGTGCCTCCGAAAGGGAGAAGATACAGATTAGATATTAGAAAATACTTTTTGACAGTGAGGGTGATCAATGAGTGGAACAGGCGGCCACGAGAGGTGGTGAGTTCTCCTTCAATGGAAGTCTTCACACAGAGGCTGGACAGACATCTGTCTGAGATGGTTTAGTGAATTCTGCATTGAGCAGGGGGTTGGACACGATGACCCTGGGGGTCCCTTTCAACTCTAACATTCTATGTTTCCGTATGGAATCCAATATTTTGCTCGCACCCATAGACTTGGATGGGTGAGTCTCATCCGATTTACGGAAGAAACTAGTGTAGGCTGTGATTTTTTTCACATGCAGACTCGCTCATCTGCACTGCCTCATTGAATAACATTGGTCCGATTGCTGTCCATTTTTTTCACAGACAGCACTCGGGCCAAAAATATGGTCTAGTGAACAAGCCCTTACTGTGCAGGGATATGGTTAATCAAATGTATGCAATGTGAGTGCCATACAGGCCGTTACTTTCATTTATGTCATCTAAGTGGAGATCATTTTTAATTACAGACAGGCCCGTATTTGCCACTAGACACCGGAGGTCCGGTGCCTAGGGCGGCGGGCTGCAAGGGGCGGCGCCTGGGTCAGAATGAAAAAAAAATGTTTTTTAAATTTCCCTCCCTCCTCCAGACTCTTTACAAAACCCGGCGTCTTTCTGGAGGTGGGAGGGGGCACGGCACATTCATTTCTATTCATGTCTTTAAGACACAAATACAAATGATCCTCTGGCACATCTGGGATCAGTGGAGTCCCAATCAGCTCCCTTACCCGGCGTGCGCATGCTGCTGATGTCAAGGAAACGCGATGACCAGACCTCATCACCCTGCAGTGCCGACATGAATGCAGAGTGCCGCAGAGGACAAGCCGCTCACAGATCAGAAGATGCAACCTGGTGAGGGAGGGGAGGGATGCTGGAGAACATGGGGGGGAATGCTGCAGAACATGGAAGTGGGGGTGAATGCTGGAGAACATGAGGAGGGGGGAATGCTGGAGAACATGAGGAAGGTGAAAACCCTGGAGAACATGGGGGGAATGCTGGAGAACATGAGGAGGGGGGGAACGCTGGAGAACATGGGGGGACTGCTGGGGAACATGGGGGGGGGGACTGCTGGGGAACATGAGGCGGGGAATGTTGGAGAACATGAGCAGGGTGAGAGCCCTGGAGAATATGGGGGGTAATGCTGGAGAACATGAGGAAGAGGGAATGCTGGAGAACATGGGGGGGGGGATGCTGGAGAACATGAGGAGGGGGGAACGCTGGAGAACATGGGGGGACTGCTGGGGAACATGGGGGGGGCTGCTGGAGAACATGAGGCGGGGAATGCTGGAGAACATGAGCAGGGTGAGAGCCCTGGAGAATATGGGGGGTAATGCTGGAGAACATGAGGAGGAGGGAATGCTGGAGAACATGGGGGGGGGGGAATGCTGGAGAACATGAGGAGGGGTGGAACACTGGAGAACATGGGTGGGACTGCTGGGGAACATGAGGGGGCGAATGCTGGAGAACATGTGGGTGAATGCTGGAGAACAAGAGCAGGAGGGGGAATGCTGGAGAACATGGGAGAGCGCTGGAGAACATGAGGAGGGATGCTGGAGAACATGAGGGGGAATGCTGTAGAACAGAAGGAGGGAAGGAATGCTGTAGAACATGAGGGGGGGGACGCTGGAGAACATGAGGGGGAATGCTGAAGAACATGAAGAGGGTGGAATGCTGGAGAACATGAGGGGTGGGGAATGCTGGAAAACATGAGGAGGGTGAGAATCCTGGAGAATATGGGGGGAATGCAGGAGAACATGAGGGGGGGGGACTGCTGGAGAACATGGGGGGCTCGGTATGGAGAATGGAGAGGACAGTGTTGGGTTTTCGTTTATGAGTGGGTGGTGTGTCATATTTCACTAGTGCAGATAGTGTGGTGGGAATTTTTTATAGGAGATAATAATGTGGAGACCGTGTACCATTAGTGAGACAGTGTGGGGTCATTTTTTGTGCAGGGAGCACAGTGAGGTACAATTTTTTATTCAGGGGCACAGCATGGGGCATATAAAGGGGCACAGCACAGGGCATATATAGGGGCACAGCATAGTGCTTGTTTAGGGCACAGTGTGGGTGTTTTTTTTATTCAGGAACATTATAATGTTGAATGTGCTGCAGAAGACAGGAGAAGATGGAAGTCTGCAGAGACGAGAGGTGGCTGTGAGAAGTCAACATGGAGTCAAGTACTTAGATCTAAGGTGCATGTACATTGGTAGGTTGCAGCCTTTAAACGACTGCTGAGCTGCTATATGAAGCCGATCAGCAGTCGCTTAACAACCTGTTTAGACAGGATGCGGCCTCACTTTCATGTGCACAGAACGATTGTTAGCATGATCGTCCTGTGCACATAGAAAAGCATTGTTCTCAGCAGCACATGTGTACACAGGACAATGTGTTGCTGAGAACAATTATATATTTAAGGAGTCTTTCATCCCCAAAATGGCAATTATTCTGCATGCACATTTATATAGGGGACATAGCCCAGGCATATACAGTTTTAACTTAACTTAATATTTTATTTTTATATGGAAATGAGGGCGCTTCTGTGCACCCTCACGTGGCCTATGCCTTGGTGCACAGTTACACCCTCCTAGTTGCATATTAAAGCCATTTCCTTGTAATAATTGACAGAGGTCCTTTGGTAAGAGTAAGTGCTGTGCATTTCTGCGCTTGAGCACAGTACCGCTCCGAGTGTCAGTGTGAACGCGCACACAATGAGTCTGCAGGCGCGTTCTGATGCCTGGTTGCTGTCTGCTTTAGGCTGCGGATTTAATGAGGAGGAAGGGCATTGAGGTGAGCAGACAGCACATCACAACGCCTTGTCCGCCTTCTCACTGAAGTCGCTCGCTAGTCGCTACTTCCAGGTGCACCGCGTGGCAGCCGCAGACAGACAGGATCCAGGCATCAGAACGCTTCCACAGCCACATTATGAGTACACCCGCACTGACACTTGGGGAGTGCTGCTGTGCTCCTCCAGTGTGGGTGCGCAAGCGCAGACAGGTGTGTTGATGTTAGCCTGTGCTTGTTTTTACCAATGGATCACTATCAAGACAAGGGACTGGCTTTAAAGGGACCCTGTCACCAGGTTTTCCCCATATAAAGTACGGCCAGCACCTATAAGCCCTCTAATACAGCATACTGCTATGCTGTCTGTATGTCCCCAATCTCCTATGCAAGGCAGAAAAAATACACTGCTCAAAAAAATAAAGCCAACACTTAAACAACAGAATATAACTCCAAGTAAATCAAACTTCTGTGAAATCAAACCGTCCACTTAGGAAGCAACACTGATTGACAATCAATTTCACATGCTGTTGTGCAAATGGAATAGACAATAGATTGAAATGATTGGCAATTATCAAGACTCCCTCAATAAAGGAGTGGTTCTGCAGGTGGGGACCACAGACCACATCTCAGTACCAATGCTTTCTGGCTGATGTTTTGGTCACTTTTGAATGTTGGTTGTGCTTTCACACTCGTGGTAGCATGAGACGGACTCTACAACCCACAGAAGTTGCTCAGGTAGTGCAGCTCATCCAGGAAGGCACATCAATGCGAGCGGTGGCAAGAAGGTTTGCTGTGTCTGTCAGCCTAGTGTCCAGAGGCTGGAGGCTCTACCAGGAAACAGGCCAGTAAACCAGGAGACGTGGAAGGGGTCGTAGGAGGGCAACAACCCAGCTGCAGGATCGCTACCTCCGCCTTTGTGCAAGGAGGAACAGGAGGAGCACTGCCAGAGCCCAGCAAAATGACCTCCAGCAGGCCACAAATGTGCATGAGTCTGCACAAACGGTTAGAAACCGACTCCATGAGAGTGGTATGAGGGTCAGACGTCCACAGATGGGGGTTGTGCTCACAGCCCAACACCGTGCAGGACGCTTGGCATTTGCCACAGAACACCAGGATTGGCAAAGTCACCGCTGGCGCCCTGTGCTCTTCACAGATGAAAGCAGGTTCACACTGAGCACATGTGACAGACGTGACAGAGTCTGGAGACGCCGTGGAGAGCGATCTGCTGCCTGCAACATCCTTCAGCATGACCAGTTTGGCAGTGGGTCAGTAATGGTGTGGGGTGGCATTTCTTTGGAGGGCCGCACAGCCCTCCATGTGCTCGCCAGAGGTAGCCTGACTGCCATTAGGTACCGAGATGAGATCCTCAGACCCCTTGTGAGACCATATGCTGGTGCGGTTGGCCCTGGGTTCCTCCTAATGCAGGACAATGTCAGACCTCATGTGGCTGGAGTGTGTCAGCAGTTCCTGCAAGATGAAGGCATTGAAGCTATGGACTGGCCCGCCCGTTCCCCAGACCTGAATCCGATTGAGCACATCTGGGATATCATGTCTCGCTCCATCCACCAACGTCACGTTGCACCACAGACTATCCAGGAGTTGGGGGATGCTTTAGTCCAGGTCTGGGAGGAGATCCCACAGACCACCTGCAACCTCATCAGGAGCATGCCCAGGCGTTGTAGGGAGGTCATACAGGCACGTGGAGACCACACACAATACTGAGCCTCATTTTGACTTGTTTTAAGGACATTACATCAAAGTTGGATCAGCCTGTAGTGTGTTTTTCCACTTTAACTTTGGGGGTGACTCCAAATCCAGGCCTCCATTGGTTAATAAATTTGATTTCCATTGATGATTTTTGTGTGATTTTGTTGTCAGCACATTCAACTTTGTACAGAACAAAGTATTCAATGAGAATATTTCATTCATTCAGATGTAGGATGTGTTATTTGAGTGTTCCCTTTATTTTTTTGAGCAGTGTATATTTTATTATACCCACAGACGGCGCAGTCAGGTCTGATGGGCGTCTCTAGTCTTGATCCAGCATCTCCTCTCTTCTTTCCATCACCCTCCTCCTTTCCTGCTTCGTGTGGATGACGCATCCTACGTCATCATGACAGTGTCCCCCATTGCGCTCCTGATCAGTCGCACCTCTCTCTGTCCTGCCGAGGACAGAGCAAAGTTCGGTAGTGCGCATGAGCCGGCTTTACCTACGTGTTATCAGTGGTTTTTTGCCTTTCCTGGCTCATGCACACTACAGTACTTTGCCCTCGGCATGGCAGAGAAGTGTGCCTGAGCAGGAGCGAGATTGGGGGACACCGTGATGATGACGTTGGACTCGTCATCCACATGAAGCAGGGAAGGAGGATGATGATTGTAACAAGAGAGGAGACGTCGGATCAAGACCAGGGATGTCCATCGGACAGGACCGCGCCATCTGGGGGTATAATGAAAGCTTTTTTTATGTGCCTTGCATAGGGTATTGGGGACATATATACAGATTTCAGAATGCTGTAACATAGGGCTTATAGGTGCTGGCCCTACTTTATATGGGGAAAACCTGGACACAGGTTTCCTTTAATTTTGAAATGTTAGGTCATAACGGTGCCCCAAGGCTTAGGCCACACCAAGGGTGCACAGAAGTGTCTTCATGGCCATATTAAATAAATGTCGATTTTTCAGAAAATATTACGCTAAACTGTATATGCCTGGTATTATTTTAGTAGGGTGTACGTCCCCTATGTACATCTTTATGCAGTCTAATTGTCATTTTGGGGTGACAGACTCCCTTTTAGTAAGCTTAAAATTTATTTCACCCAACGAATGAACGTTTTGCTCGTGCATCGGGTGATTGACAGCCTGTTTAGATAGATCGATCATGAGTTTTAGTGTTAAAGGGGTTGTCTGGTCTAAGGCCACAGCCCCACTATCAGTATTCGGTCAGTATTTTTTCTCAGGAGTGGGAGCCAAAACCAGGTGAGGAACAAGCAGAGAAAAGGTATAATAGAAACAAGTCACCAATTCTGCATTTATCACCCACTCCTGAGAAAAAATACTGACCGAATACGGATAGTGGGGCTGTGGCCTTACACTAGAAATCTGCAGTCACTCTGTGACTTTATGTGCCTGCAGACTTATGAATCCTCACTGGCACTGCTCGCTGTGAGGATTCTCCGGTGTCAGCGTTGGGAACGGCAGTCATGTGACTGAAAGTATGTGACTACCGCTCCATTCATTCTTAATGATAGTGCCGTAGATTACTGAGCGCAGCGCTCTGCTGATTTTTGGAGTTCCAATTAAAATGAATGGAGCAGTAGTGCGGATGCCTCTCCTCCATTCAACCCGGCCTTTCAGATCCCCGATTCTCAGGATCAGTGGGAACCATGGGGGCTGGACCCCCAGTGATCAGAAAATAATTCCCTATCCCATGGATGGGGAATAGCTTTCAACTTTGAGATATCTGCTTTCAGGAGTATCTAAACTTTTGGGATATTTTTTATGTTTTACACCGATTATGAACAGATCAGTGGGTCACCCAGTTCTGAGGCCCCCACCAGTCGCTAAACAAAGACCTCCTAGATGACCGCAGCTCAGAACACAGGAGAACATTCTCACAGCGCAGAGTGGATCCAGTGAGTAGAAAGTCATAGTCCTGTATCCCGAGCTGTGCACTTCTAAGAGGTCTTTTGAGCAATGCGTGGGTGGCTCAGATGCCATCTCATGATTCCCCTTCTCCATACAGAGCCAACTTCAGATGATTCCCCTTCTCCATACTGAGCCACCTTCAGACTCACAGCAATCTGCTCAGAATAAATGGACCTAAAACATATACAATATCTTCCAAGAGTTAAGTTACTCTTTAAATGTTTAATAAAGCTCCTGCCTAGGACCAAGCAGTACCGTGATTCCTGTATGGTCCGCAGTTTGATGATGGCTAGTAACAACTCTCAGCATCTCCTTACCATTGTTATGGGCATACTGGGTATTGTAGGTTAATGCGATACAATTGTATATGGGGCTAACCTGACATTACAATTTATTGCTGTACTAAGCTTGGCAATGTATTCATGTACTGATGGAGGTTCTGGTGGTGTATTAATGCACGGACAGTGGTTATGGTGATGTACTGACGGTGGTTCTGATGATGTTTTACTGCATTGACAGGCTCTGGTCGTGTATTACTGCATGGACGGTGGTTCTGGTGATGTATTACTGTATTGGTGGTTCTGGTGATTTACTGTACTGACAGTGGTTCTGGTGATGTATTACTGCACCGATAGCGATTCTGGTGATGTAATACTGTATTGCCAGAGGTTCTGTGTGCACATACTCTTAGTCTGACTGATCAATAGTGGGTGTGACCACTTAAAGTGCCTAGGGCAGCATGAATGCCAAAAGCGGCCCTGATTACAGAGCCTTGCTTACAACATGTAAGTCAAAGACAGCACGAATTCCCATTTTTGACTACTGTATGCAGCAAAAAGTGATCTATAATAAAAAGGTGTATCCTTTAAGACGGTTGCCAATATTTACACATGGTTAACAAATAAAGCTGCACTGTGTAACGCTATAGCAAGCAGACATAAAATATATGAAATTGGAATTGTATTAATGCTCTACAAAATAGGAAAAAAAATAAGATACTTAGCACATAATTTGGACAATTCATGTGTGCCCAGCAGCCAACGACAAGGTGATCTTCTTTTGCTTGGAACCTATCCTGATGTGATTCCTCTCCTGGGCCCATAGCCTATGTTTACATGGATAGGTAGTATCCTGCTGTGATTAAAACCACCACTGGCTGATGGGTGGAGTGCTCGGTCAGAGAGCCTGTATATAAATAATAAAAGACTGACTAGCACTTCCATACACAATACTGGTCTGAACAGGTGCAAGCTAAGGGTAGCCATCTCCTTACATAACTAACAACGTTGCACTCTGTAGCGCTATAGCATGCAAACATGAAATATATGAAATTGGAATTCCATTGCTGCTCTAGAAAATAGAACAAAACGAAGATACTTAGCGTATAAATTGGCCAATTCATGCATGCCCAGCAGCCAGCAACAAGGTGATCTTGGGAACCTGACCTAATGTGATTCCTCGTTTGGGCTCATCCCCAAATCCAGGTGTGAATAACTTGTTGCATCATTCCCAAGAAGACTGTACTAGCTCAAAAGGGGGCTTCTACTCAATACTGAGCAAAGGGTCTGAATACTTATGACCATGTGATATTTCAGTTTTTCTTTGTTAATAAATTTGCAAAAATTTCTACATTTCTGTTTTTTTTCAGTCAAGATGGGGTGCAGAGTGTACTTTAATGAGAAAGAAAAATGAACTTTTTAGAATTTACCAAATGGCTGCAATGAAACAGAGTGAAAAATTTAAAGGGGTCTGAATACTTTCCATACCCACTGTGTTTGTTAGTTACGGTATGTATGGAGATGGATACTCTTAGTATGCACCTGTACAGACCAGTATTCTGTTTGGAAGTGACGGTCAGTCTTTTGATATTAATTTCTACACATGACTGCTGGAAAGTGTAGTTACATTGGTGCCATAGCATTTCTAACTACTTTGCCAACTGTGCATAAGGCTGGAGCTCCATGGCTTACTATAGCCACACCTTTCAGGTTGTGCAGCCTGACCGAAAAATAGAAGGGGGAAGATGGAGTGTCTAAACACAGTTTTGTTTTTAGGCACCCACGGTACAGACCCAGAACTCTGGGAAGCACGGTTTAATGATATGTAACCCACTTGTCTTCTCTCTGGTTTCCATATCAATAATTCATTAAGTCTCTCAGTAATATCACTCCCACTGCAGGAGCTGTATGCAGAATGTGACTCCATAGCCTTCCCACACATTAGGGATTACCAGTATCCTCTGGAATGAAGTTTTTCCACCACATGCCCAATCCTTGCAATATTTAATATTAACTCCTTGGCAGATACAGGTTACAAACCTAATGTGCATATATTTCTTCTACTCAACTTTTAAGTGACACTCACCCTAGATCTGGGATCACACGGTCTTCTTCGGTAGACATGTGGCGCAGTCAGTGTGGGTTGTGCACGGAGGACTAGTCAATGGTACCTGGGGGCACAATCCTCGACTAACCGCTCCATATATCTATGGAATCAGACAGCGCGTGATAAAACATCTAGGGTGACCGCCACCTATTTCTTCTACAGAAGGGAAAAAGTTTACGGACTCTTTCTCTAGCAAGTTGAGCACCACCCTGAAGGTTGTAATAGTTGTCCCAGATATACAAGCAGTGTCTATTGTCCTCCTATGAGACTCATGTACGTTGCTGACAATTGTATTATTTTACACATAAAACTTTAGCTTCATTGCAGCCGTCTGAATGGGGTCTAATAAAATCCAGGTACAGATAGTGGGACTTTTCCAAAAACCTGGACGTGTGCTCAGTCAGAGGCCAAAAGTATGGAGCTATTGCTACTAGGGAGAATCTAATCTGTTTGACCCTACAATTGAAAGAACCAAAGGACTTATTTAGTGCCATGAGATATTTTTTTTTTATGGTGGCGCAGTGGGTAGCACTGCATCCTTGCAGCGCTGGGGTTCTGGGTTCAAATCCCACTAAGTACAACATCACCAAGGAGCTTGTATGTTCTCCCTGTGTTTGCGTGGGTTCTCCAGTTTCCTCCCACACTCCAAAGACATACGGAAAGAAATTTAGATTGTGAGCCCCAATGGGACAGTGATATCTGTAAAGTGCTGTAGAATTAATGGAACTATATAAGCAAATAAAATAAAGTCATAAAACACTGATTAAACCATATACAGTAATGAAGAAGCATACGTTTTTCAGTTGAGTCCTTTCGATTCATAATGCTTCGATTTGTTATGAATTGGATTTGTATGTTGTCGTGTTTGCGTGGGTTTCCGAGAGGTTCCTCCCACACTACAAAGACATACTGATAGGGAGTTCTCCAACAAAATTTACAAAACCATTTTTTTTTAGGGACATCACATTTGAGGGGTCTATATGACAAAAAATACCCAAAAGTGACACCATTCTTAAAAACTGCACCGCTCAAGGTGCTCAAAACCACACTCAAGAAGTTTATTAACCCTTCAGATGCTTCACAGAAACTTTTGGAATGTGGGAAAAAAAAATGAACATTTAACTTTTTTCACAAAAATTTTACTTTAGATCCAATTTTTTTATTTTCCCAAGGATACCAGGAAAAATGGACCCCAAAATTTGTTTTTCAATTTCTCCTGAGCACGCCGATACCCCATATATGAACGAAAACCACTGTTGCGGCGCATAGCAGGGCTTGGAAAGGAAGGAGCACCATTTAACTTTTTTAATGTAAAATGTGCTGGAATAATTAGCGGAAACCACGCTGCGTTTGGAGAGGCCCTGATGCGCCTAAACAGTGGAAACTCTCCATAAGTGACACCATATTTGAAACTAGACCCCTCAGGGAACTTATCTAGATGTGTGGTGAGCACCTTGAACCCCCAGATACTTCACAGAAGTTTATAACATTGAGCCGTGAAAATAAAAATTCCACGTTTTTCCCACAAAAATGTTATTTTAGCCCCCAATTTTTTCTTTTGCACACGGATAGCAGGAGAAAATGGACAAAAAAAAAAGGTTGTGCAATTGCTCCTGAGTACGCAAATACCCTATATGTGGGCGAAAACAACTTCTGAGGCACAGTGCAAAGCTCAGAAGGGAAGAAGCGCCATATTGGAATTCATATTTTGCTGGACTGGTTTGACGGTGCCATGTCACATTGGCAAAGCCCCGAAGGTGCCAGAACAGCAGAACTCCCCATAAGAGACTCCATCTCTCAATGAATTCATCTAGGGGTGCAGTGACCATGTTGACACCACATGTGGCTCACAGAATTTTACACCAGTGGGAGGTGAAGAAAGAATAATTACATTTTTCCCACCAAAGTTTTGTTTTAGCCCCAGATTTTATATTTTTACACTTGGAAATGGGTAAAAATGACACCAAAATTTGTCACAATTTCTGCTGAATGTAGAAATAACCCATATGTGGCTGTACAGTACTGCTTAGCCACATGGCGAGACTCGGGAGGGACAGAGCACTATTTGCCTCTTGGAGGCCAGATTTTCCTAGAATAGTATGCGGACTCCATATACAGAGCCCCTAAGTGCTAGAAGAGCAGAATCCCCCCTCAAGTGACCCTATTTTGAAAATTATACCCCTTTGGGAATTTATCTACAGGTGTGGTGAGGATTTGAACTACATGGGTGTTTTCCAGAAACAAGCAGCAGTGGATGTTGTGCAGTGAAAATTGCAAACTGCCATTGTAGTGACCAGTACGTTGTGCCTAGCTCGTGCTTCTGGAGACATGCACCCGTAAATTAGGCGGATTCTCATCGCTACAGAAATGCCAAACATGTGGACGCTAAATGCGGTTTAGGCACACTGGGGCTTAGAAGGAAGGGGCAGCATTTGGATTTGAGAGCGCAGAATTTGCTGGATTTCTTTTGGGGGGGGGGTAAGCGTCATTTCTCTTTTCCAGAGCCTTTGTGGTACTAGTAACGTGAAAGCCCCCTATATTTCCGTTAACAGATGACGGACCCGAGTGGGGGATTTTTTTGTGGATTTAGTTGAAGCTTTTATTGGGAACATGTTCTATAACATTTTGCATCACACATTCTCTGTGCTCGACGCTGAGCTCTTACTTTGGGGTTTCCATTTAAATCACCGAGTGACATAAGTCAGATGAAACCCCAGAGGGCTCCATTCACTACAATGGGGCAGCAGAGTTACTCTGGACTCCGTCTGGCCTCTATTCAGTGGTGTCTTTTTTTTTTTTTTTTTTTTTTTTTAGAGGTGCACAAAACTGTGGCCGATAGTACTTTTTTTGCACGCATAATAAAAAGACAGTGTCGAATCATAGGTCAGCGGGGTCCACAGTGTCTCCATCCGCCTCATTAAGGGGAATCTTCCGCTGGAGGTTCCATCTGAATCACGCATGTCAGAGATTTACATGGAAACCCCGGTGTAAGAGCTCAGTGTAGAGCGCAGGTTGAATGAGCGCCGAGCCTTTCTGCGATCTTTGGGAGGCAGAATGAACAAATCAACAGCAGGTGAAGAATTGGTTTTATTTATTTTTTACGCCGTTCCTCGTGCGGTATAATTGATTAGGCGACGTTATTTTTTGGGTTGGTGCGATTACAGCGATACAATATTAATATCGGTTTTTATGTTTGGCTGCTGTCACACACTATGACCCTAGTTTTTGCATCACCATATATTGAGAGCTATAATTTTTCCATATTTCAGTTGTTAGTCATGTGAGGCCTTGTTTTTTGCGGGACAAGTTGTTTTTATTGGTACTATTTTTGGGCACATGAAATTTTTTAATTGCTTTCTACTCCGATTTTTTGGAGGCAGAGTAAACAAAAACTAAATTCAGGAATTGTTTTTTTTTTATGCTGTTCCACGTGTGGTAAAATTGATAAGGTAGCTTTATTCTTCGGGTCAGTACGATTACAGCGGTACTGCATTTATATATTTTTTTATGTTTTGGCACTTAGACACACAAAAACAATTTTGTAAAAAAAAAATATTTTTGCATCGCTTTATTCTGAGAGCTGTAACTTTTTTTATTTTTCGGCTGATGGAGCTGTATGGCGGCTTGTTTCTCCAGGACAAGATGATGCTTTCAGCGGTACTATTTTTATATGCAATCGTCTTTTTGGTTTTATTCCACTTTGTTTGGCGGTATGATAAAGCAGTTTTTTTCTTTTTTACCGTGTTCACTAAAGAGGTTAACTAGTAGGACAGTCTTATAGGTTAGGTCGCTCTAGATGCAGCGATACGAAATGTGTGTACATTTGTGTTTTTTTTTTTTGATAATATTTATGGGTACAATATATTTTTATTATTTTGAGATTCTTTAAAAAAAAATATTTTTCCAACTTTTTTACTTTGTCCCTCTATAGGAATTTCACTTTCTGCAGTCTGATCGCTGTTCTGAGGTATAGCAATGCAGGATCACTGCTATACCTCATAACTCAGTGCTGCAGACACAAGTTAGTTAGATTATGCACTGCGCATGATCTATCTACCTTGCTAGTGCATGGTGGCACAGATGTCATCATGACATCGGGTCACCACGGCAACGATCGTGCCCCCGATGACATTGCGAGGTCTCCGATCCAAGAGCAGAGGGGCTTGTATCCCTCTGCCTGCTCGCTAAATGATGCAATCACGGCATTTCGGGGGTTCAAGTGCCGGGAGCTGTCAGAATAATAATAATTATTTTTATAGCGCCAACATATTCCGCAGCACTTTACAAATTTTAGGGGGGACTTATACAGACAATACAGAATAAGCATATCTCATATCGAAAGGAGTGAGGGCCCTGCTCGCAAGCTTACAGTCTATGAGGAAATGGGGGAGACACAAAAGGTAGAATGTACATATTGTATAAATCAGCTGACAGCCGGTAGCGATCGCGCGCACACAGCCTCTGTGCCCGCAAAATCGCCTGGACGTATCCATATGTCCAAGGTTGGTAAGTACATACTGACCCATACGTATGGATACGTCTAACGTCGTTAAGGGGTTTAAAGGTGTTATCCGGGACTATTTGTTTTAACAATATGCTAAGAACGGACAGGCAGGTAGTTAATGACTGTCTACCTGTAGTGCCTGGTGCCAATCTACACCGCCACGGAGCAGTCACAGATCGCTCTTGCTGGCGATTCAGTGGATCCGCTGATGTCATCAGAGTAGCGGCTTCACTTCCAGTCTACTCTGTTGACGGGGTGTTACTGCCAACATCATACTGATAGGCAGAGGAGATCCAGCTGTCAAACTGCGGGAAGTCGGCTGTCAATCAGCGTGATGTCACAAGTCATTCCTCAACAACAGAGGAGCCCAGAAGAAGAGCTGCTCTCTTGATGTGGAGCAGATGAATCACTGGCAGGTGCAATCGGTGACCCCTTTGAGCCGGGTAGAACAGGCAGGTAATTGCCTGTGTTAGCAACTACCTGCCTGGGTTTTGTTTTTTTCACTATGGGCCTAAAAACTAAGTCCTCGACACCCTCTTTATAGCCTCCTACATCAGCAGCAAGTTTTCCAACACTGCTTCATACAACCTAGCTTCATCCTGCTTTGCAACCACATATGGAGGACATCTAACATGACACAGAAGAATGTGTTTTTATTAAGGACTAGCAGCCTGACTTCCGAAACAAATACATTTCAGAAGCTAGAAGTGTGCTCTACATAATAAAAACTAACTCAAATTACCCATTTCTATTTACTTTCAGCCTTTTTACATGATAAGCAAACAAAGTTGTCATAATAAATTAGTAAATGGCATTACAGAAAACAAAAATAAAATTTAGAAGATTACAGAGACGTTTGCCAATTCAAAAAGTGAGTTGCCCAGGGCAGATGGCGTGGAAATCTCTCTGTATGCCTTATCACCTTCAGCTGATCCTGTTAAAATCTCTGCCTCAAGAACATTTCTATTCAATGATGTTACAACTGATCGTGCACCATTGCAGAGTCCTCGTTTTGTATTCAAATTTCTCAACAACATAATAATGCTGCCCATCTTAAGTCTAAGGCAATGACTTGGCATGCCTGATAGGGTTAAGCCAATTTAAAATTCAATAGGAAAATGTTCCCCTTCATCGTCGTCATCTTCAACAACAGTCATCACTTCGTCAGCTGATGTTTTTCTCACCTCAACATTAAGCTCTTTATGTAGTAAGATGTGTCTCAGGTACATGGCTGCCAATTAGAGAAAATATTCTTTAGATTCATATCCAAATGAGGTGCCAAAAGCACTGAGGGTGGGGCCTCAAGTACCTGGCCGTAAATCAAATCCTTTGTCTCACTGATCTTATATAATAAAAATACCTAAGATTTTGAATACCTAAAAGGAGCAAAGCTGTGTGCGTCATCAAGTAGTAAATTGACCTCAGGGGGGTATTCCTGACTCATCGACATTGTACAGAATAAGGGGCAGAGATACGCTAAACACAATTCCTGGATCTGCTGCTGATTTCATGTTGCAAAGTGTTAAATCCGCAATGAAACTCTGCCTAGAGAGAGATCGGAGTTCTTAAATCTCATCTACTCAGCTGATACTGTATTATATGCAGGATTTTCTACATGTGGATGCACCCATACGATATCATCCCCACACATGTAATCCTAGAACATACCGCCATGGGGATGACTAACGATTGTTACACCAGGTCTAGTGCACAACTGTCCTAGGAGCGTGCGACAGAAATAAACAGGGGACACAAGAAGTACAGGCTGTGTGCATGTATTTTTACAGTACTGGTCCCGGGCCATAGAGGAGTAACATACAATGTAAACTGGAATTCAGGTAAAACACAAACTAGTAACAAGAGGTGAGGCCGCTGTGTCCACTAGTGGTGGTGCTCACGAGCTACAAGCTTGTAATGAGAGCCACAAGATGGGCAGCGCTGAGCCTCTCCCTTGTGCAGCCAGAACCAGATGACAGCGGTGTTGTCCTCCTCACCTGCGGGTGGAAATGACAGGCGTTAGGAAGAGAGCGGACGGCTGTACTGAACACAACCGCATAACACAATGGCAGAACAGTGACCAAGAACCAGGTCCATCCACAGATGTGACCATACAGCAATGGAAGGACATTGTAACAGTGCCCCCCAAGGTTAGTGCCCCTGCTAGGTCAAAGTCTATTCTGACTGTCCCCTATGTTCCATCAGGGCAAGATAACCTCAAAAGGGATGTCCCCAGCTACAAGCCCCCTTTACTAACTGAGAGAAGAACCTATAACTGAGCAAAAAGATTCACAGGAGCCTCGTCCAGCGACCACTTCAGTAGTCATTGACCAGACCCCTGTGACCCTCCTCAAACCTGCATCTCTGGTGCTTCTTCTGGTTAGGAAGCCCAGGACATGTGGCCATCGTGCCAGGCAAGGGGGATATCGATGGGCTCTGGTCAGTGGTCACGGACTACTGATGAGGCTGCTGCACCAGGGTCCTGAAAACCTTTTTGATAATTTCCAGAAGCCACCTTTATTTTTTTTAAATTGTAATCATGATTCCATATCATGGGGGACATGATATGGAATATTATGACCTATTTATATCCATCTCATAGAGGTCATATATTTAACATGGCCCAAAAGGAATCCCAAGGGAAGCCACGTTTATTAAGACACCCCGCAATGCTTCGGTCACATTGTGAATAACTATCCTGTATTAACTTAAATCGGCTTACCTATGGGGTACATACTAAGAAGCAGGTAAGATACAGTATGCCTTCCCAGAGGCAGTAAGTGTACTGTACCAGGACTAGATACAGAAAACAATAATTGTAGCATGTCGTCTCCTGCTCCCTATACAATGAGCTCTCCACTTCTGCATCTTTCTTATCTTATATCTAATCCATAAAGATATAAATATTACAGAAATCTAAGACTTACAGATGCAGCCCACCAGCCTCTGGTTGTGCACAGAGGGGACTATGTTAGGATCCTCCTTGGTCCCTTTGTAATGCTTGGGCTTCAGCACGTTGTATGGATCCTGGAAGAAGAACAGAACACTATAGTGAATCACCGGCCCATAAGCCCATCACAGCGTTAAGGAAAAGACCCCGCGTCTCACCATGAAGGGTTATAATAGCAGAACCCCAGTCCAGATATTGTAGAGTTCATACTTCTGCGATGGCTACTCTACCTACCAATGAGCCAACCACTCACATTAACGTGAAAGGGATCTGGATCATTTGTAAAACTTAGGTGCAAAATATGTGAAGAATACGGTGCAATATGTTATAGGACAGTAAATATTGGAAACGGGAACCACAGGTGACACGTAGTCCATATGGACTTCAGGGTCTGATGGCTTCAGACAAGAGTTACTGGGCATCTTGGCTAATGTGCTGCAGGACATTAAAGCGGTTATTCAGTCAGAGGGCGCGGTGACGTCTTTCCACCGCGCTCTCTCCTGAGACGTCACAGCGCAGAGCAGGATGTGGCCTGCGACGCTGGCAGCAAGTGAGAAGTGAGGGGAGTATTTGATTTTTTTATTGTATGGAGGCATGGGGCATTATAAGGGAGGTGGGGTGTGTGACATCCTGCATGGGGCATTATAAGGGGGGGGGGGGGTTACATCTTGCATGGGGCATTATAAGGGAGGGGGTGGGGTGACATCCTGCATGGGGCATTATAAGGGGGAGGGTGACATCCTGCATGGGGCACTAAAAGGGGGGGGTGTGACATCTTGCATGGGGCATTATAAGGGGGTGTGACACCCTGCATGGGGCATTATAAGGGGGAGGGTGACATCCTGCATGGGGCACTAAAAGGGGGGGGGGGTGACATCCTGCATGGGGCATTAAAAGGGGGGGTGACATCCTGCATGGGGCATTAAAAGGGGGGGTGACATCCTGCATGGGGCATTAAAAGGGGGGGTGACATCCTGCATGGGGCATTAAAAGGGGGGGTGACATCCTGCATGGGGCATTAAAAGGGGGGGGGGGTGACATCCTGCATGGGGCATTAAAAGGGGGGGGGGTGACATCCTGCATGGGGCATTAAAAGGGGGGGGGGTGACATCCTGCATGGGGCATTAAAAGGGGGGGGGGTTACATTCTGCATGGAGCATTATTAGGGGGGGGGGTGACATAATGCATGGGGCATTATAAAGGGGGTGACATCCTGCATGGGGCGTTATGTGGGGGCCAGTATTCTGTATGGAGCGTTATATGGGGGCCAGCATTCTGTATGGAGCGTTATATGGGGGCCAGCATTCTGTATGGAGCGTTATATGGGGGCCAGCATTCTGTATGGAGCGTTATATGGGGGCCAGCATTCTGTATGGAGCGTTATATGGGGGCCAGCATTCTGTATGGAGCGTTATATGGGGGCCAGCATTCTGTATGGAGCGTTATATGGGGGCCAGCATTCTGTATGGAGCGTTATATGGGGGCCAGCATTCTGTATGGAGCGTTATATGGGGGCCAGCATTCTGTATGGAGCGTTATATGGGGGCCAGCATTCTGTATGGAGCGTTATATGGGGGCCAGCATTCTGTATGGAGCGTTATATGGGGGCCAGCATTCTGTATGGAGCGTTATATGGGGGCCAGCATTCTGTATGGAGCGTTATATGGGGGCCAGCATTCTGTATGGAGCGTTATATGGGGGCCAGCATTCTGTATGGAGCGTTATATGGGGGCCAGCATTCTGTATGGAGCGTTATATGGGGGCCAGCATTCTGTATGGAGCGTTATATGGGGGCCAGCATTCTGTATGGAGCATTTTATGGGGGCCAGTATTCTGTGTGGAGCGATTCGCCGGTTTCTGAGCTATTGTAGAATTTACAATAGATATCGCTCATGTAATGTAAGAAGTGAAATCTTTGCATTGTACTATATATATATATTTCTCCGCCGTATCTCTGCATCATGATTCGTGGTTTGTGTTAAAGGGGCCCACTGAGACTCTTTCGCCCGGGGCCCAGAAAAACCTGGAGCCGGCCGTGTCTACAGGACTGTAAGTGTGGATTATGTCACCTCCATACTACAGGGCAGGGGTCTGCATACAGTCCTTACAGTACAACCTCCTCAAATATTCTCTATCTGCATTTATCTAAAAAAAATATTTAGATTTGAGAGTCCTCTGTGGTTGATACCTTTTAATGGCCAACTGAAAAGATGGTAACAAGTTGCAAGCTTTCAAGACTACATTTATAGTCCCCTCTTATTACTTACATCACCGTGCTTCAGTGCCGTCATGATTTCTCTCTCCAGCCCGGTGGCTTGTTCTTCATCGGTGGGAATACCTGCAGACACAGAGAACCAACGTTGTGACGTGAGAGGACAATGGCTGTAAGACCTGAACAGCTGGGCTCCCGGGGCAAAATATTACTAAGCTCCTATATCTGAAGGATGGACCCATTGCTTCTAGTGAGAATCGCCCCTTAATAAAAGCCCCATACAGCGGAGAGCGGTCACTGTTGCTCTGCGGCATGAAGCTTGGGGAGCCATGTGCCGCTAGTCAGACTGTGCATCAGGCCTTACACAGAAAAGGAACAAGACATGCGGCTGCGCTCACAACCACATCAGTCTCGCCTGCAGGTTCAGTAAGATCTGCCGCTTTTCTTCCCATAAAAATGACAAAACACAAAATGCAAAACCAGGACACGGAAGTGACCGTAACCTTCCCCCAATAACCTAGTACTTATAGGAGGGACATTACTACTACAAGGAATAATTTAACCCCTTGGAGACAAGGGCATTTATCTTTTTTGACTTTTGCCTTTTCCTCCCCTGCAGACTTGTAGTTTAAAGGCCCAGTCACACTTAGCGACGCTGCAACGATCCCGACAACGATACGACCTGTCAGGGATCGTTGCTGCGTCGCTATGTGGTCGCTGGTGAGCTGTCAAACAGGCAGGCTCACCAACGATCAGGGGAGCAGCGACATCGTGGAAAGAATCTTTCCACGATGTCCTGCTCCGGTTACCAGCCTGCTGAAGCAGGAGCAGGCTGGTAACCATGATAAACATCGGGTTACTAGGGGCACACGCGCACCTAGTAACCCGTTGTTTATCATGGTTACCACTCTGCTACGGTGAGCGGGAGGTTACCGCTCACTTTAGCAGGCTCGTAACCATGATAAACATCGTGTTACTAGGGGCACACGCGCACCTAGTCACCCGTTGTTTATCATGGTTACCACTCTGCTACGGTGAGCGGGAGGTTACCGCTCACTTTAGCAGGCTCGTAACCATGATAAACAATGGGTTACTAAGTGCGCGTGTGCCCCTAGTAACCCGATGTTTATCATGGTTACCAGCCTGATCGCTGCTCCCGCTGGTCACACACAGTGATGTGTGCTGACCAGCGGGAGAGCAACGACCACAAAATGGTCCAGGACACTTTGCAGCGATCTCACAGCAGGGGCCTGATCACTGCAAAGTGTCACACATAGCGACATCGCTGGTGAGGTCGCTGTTGCGTCACCAAAACCGTGACACAGCAGCTATGTGAGATGGGGGCTTAAGATCAGACAACCTCTTGAAGGTAGAGATAAGCAGATCAATTTGCAGAGTTCAGATCCAGGTCAGTGTTACCTGGCTGCAAGGTGGGAGACACGCAAATCTCTTACTTTCAATGTGGTATTTGATTTGTCAGGGCTGCCACAATTTTGAGGAGTATTTTTTAGCCAATGAGTACATAATTTGCAGTAATTCAAATCTATAGTACATTAATGGATATATATCAGACCCAGGCAAAGTGCAGCACGCAGGCCCCATCCGCCCCTCTGGCTGTTCCTGTCTGGCTTGTGAACCAAGGCAGCCAAAGGGCTGAAAACAGTGGCCCACGGGATGCACCATGCAACTGCCCTCCCCGGCGTCCAAAGTTACCAACCACCTAGAAATTCCAGGACAGTCCGTAAAAATATAGCAATTTTTAGCCTGGTCCGTAAAAAAATTCAAAAGCTTGAAGAAACTAATATAATTTTGACTTTAATTATCCTCATTTTACAGCGAAAGCATCTATTGTCTTCATATCAGAATTATGGGCTGTAGACATATATCACTTACAGTCATTATGATTTATTATGATTTTCCAATGTGTCCATAAAATTTTTTTTTGCCTGTCCATGACTTTTTTGATAAGCTGTCCAGATAGAAATAAAAAGTCAAGTTGGTAACCCTACCGTCATTACAATATATAGTGGGGGTGGAATGTACTGTGGGAGAATCATACTGTGTGTGTGTGTGTGGGGGGGGATGTACTGTGGGGAAATCATACTGTGTGTGTGTGTGTGGGGGGGAAGAAATGTACTGTGGAGACATCATACTGTGTGTAGGGGGGGGGAGAAATGTACTGTGGAGACATCATACTGTGTGTAGGGGGGGGGAGAAATGTACTGTGGAGACATCATACTGTGTGTAGGGGGGGGGGGAGAAATGTACTGTGGAGACATTATACTGTGTGTAGGGGGGGGGAGAAATGTACTGTGGAGACATCATACTGTGTGTAGGGGGGGGGAAAGAAATGTACTGTGGAGACATCATACTGTGTGTGGGGGGGGGGGGGAGAAATGTACTGTGGAGACATCATACTGTGTGTGTGTGGGGGGGAAGAAATGTACTGTGGAGACATCATACTGTGTGTAGGGGGGGAGAAATGTACTGTGGAGACATCATACTGTTTGTAGGGGGGGGGGGAGAAATGTACTGTGGAGACATCATACTGTGTGTAGGGGGGGGGAAATGTACTGTGGAGACATCATACTGTGTGTGTGTGGGGGGGAAGAAATGTACTGTGGAGACATACTGTGTGTAGGGGGGGGAAAGAAATGTACTGTGGGGACATCATACTGTGTGTGTGGGGGGGGAAGAAATGTACTGTGGAGACATCATACTGTGTGTAGGGGGGGGAAAGAAATGTACTGTGGAGACATCATACTGTGTGTGTGTGTGGGGGGGAAGAAATGTACTGTGGAGACATCATACTGTGTGTGTGTGGGGGGGGAAGAAATGTACTGTGGGGACATCATACTGTGTGTGTGTGGGGGGGAAGAAATGTACTGTGGAGACATCATACCGTGTGTGTGGGGGGGAAGAAATGTACTGTGGAGACATCATACCGTGTGTGTGTGGGGGGGGGGGAAAGAAATGTACTGTGGGGACATCATACTGTGTGTGGGTGGGGGGGAAGAAATGTACTGTGGGGACATCATACTGTGTGTGGGGGGGGGGAGAAATGTACTGTGGGGACATCATACTGTGTGTGTGGGGGGGGAGAAATGTACTGTGGAGACATCATACTGTGAGTGTGTGGGGGGGGAGAAATGTACTGTGGAGAAATCATACTGTGTGTGTGTGTGTGGGGGGGGGGAAAGAAATGTACTGTGGGGACATCCTATTGTGTGTGTGGGGGGGGGGGAAATGTACTGTGGTACTGTGGGGACATCATACTGTGTGTGTGGGGGGGGGGGAGAAATGTACTGTGGGGACATCCTATTGTGTGTGTGTGTGGGGGGGAAATGTACTGTGGTACTGTGGGGACATTATACTGTGTGGGGGGGAATGTACTGTGGGGACATCATACTGTGTGTGGGGGGAGAAATGTACTGTGGGGACATCATACTGTGTGGTGTGTGTGTGGGGGGAGAAATGTACTGTGGTACTGTGGGGACATTATACTGTGTGGGGGGGAATGTACTGTGGGGACATCATACTGTGTGTGGGGGGGGAGAAATGTACTGTGGAGACATCATACTGTGAGTGTGTGGGGGGGGAGAAATGTACTGTGGAGAAATCATACTGTGTGTGTGTGTGTGGGGGGGGGGAAAGAAATGTACTGTGGGGACATCCTATTGTGTGTGTGGGGGGGGGGGAAATGTACTGTGGTACTGTGGGGACATCATACTGTGTGTGTGGGGGGGGGGGAGAAATGTACTGTGGGGACATCCTATTGTGTGTGTGTGTGGGGGGGAAATGTACTGTGGTACTGTGGGGACATTATACTGTGTGGGGGGGAATGTACTGTGGGGACATCATACTGTGTGTGGGGGGAGAAATGTACTGTGGGGACATCATACTGTGTGGTGTGTGTGTGGGGGGAGAAATGTACTGTGGTACTGTGGGGACATTATACTGTGTGGGGGGGAATGTACTGTGGGGACATCATACTGTGTGTGGGGGGGGAGAAATGTACTGTGGGGACATCATACTGTGTGTGTGTGTGTGGGAATGTACTGTGGGGACATCATACTGTGTGTGTGTGGGGGGGGGGGGATGTACTGTGAGGACATCATACTGTGTGTGTGTGTGGGGGGGAATGTACTGTGAGGACATCATACTGTGTGTGTGTGGGGGGGGGGAATGTACTGTGAGGACATCATACTGTGTGTGTGGGGGGGGGAATGTACTGTGAGGACATCATACTGTGTGTGTGTGGGGGGGGGAATGTACTGTGAGGACATCATACTGTGTGCGTGTGGGGGGGGGGATGTACTGTGGGGACATCATAGTGTGTGCGTGTGGGGGGGGGAATGTACTGTGGGGATATCATACTGTGTGTGTGTGGGGGGGGGGAAATGTACTGTGGGGATATACTGTGTGTGTAGGGGGGGAAGAAATGTACTGTGGGGACATCATACTGTGTGTGTGTGTGTGTGGGGGGGATGTACTGTGGGGACATCATACTGTGTGTGTGTGTGGGGGGGGAATGTACTGTGGGGACATCATAGTGTGTGTGTGTGTGGGGGGGGGGAATGTACTGTGGGGATATCATACTGTGTGTGTGGGGGGGGGGGGAATGTACTGTGGGGATATCATACTGTGTGTGTGGGGGGGGGGGATGTACTGTGGGATATCATACTGTGTGTGTGGGGGGGGAATGTACTGTGGGGATATCATACTGGGTGTGTGTGTGGGGGGGAAGAAATGTACTGTGGGGACATCATACTGTGTGTGTGGGGGGGGGAAGAAATGTACTGTGGGGACATCATACTGTGTGTTGGGGGGGAGAAATGTACTGTGGGGACATCATACTGTGTGTGTGGGGGGGGGGAAGAAATGTACTGTGGGGACATCATACTGTGTGTGTGGGGGGGGGAAGAAATGTACTGTGGGGACATCATACTGTGTGTGTGTGGGGGGGAATGTACTGTGGGTACATCATACTGTGTGTGTGGGGGGGGGAAGAAATGTACTGTGGGGACATACTGTGTGTGGGGGGGGAAGAAATGTACTGTGGAGACATCATACTGTGTGTGTGTGGGGGGGGGGGGAGAAATGTACTGTGGAGACATCATACTGTGTGTGTGTGTGGGGGGGAAGAAATGTACTGTGGAGACATCATACTGTGTGTGGGGGGGAAGAAATGTACTGTGGAGACATCATACTGTGTGTGGGGGGGAAGAAATGTACTGTGGAGACATCATACTGTGTGTGGGGGGGGAGAAATGTACTGTGGAGACATCATACTGTGTGTGTGTGTGGGGGGGAGAAATGTACTGTGGGGACATCATACTGTGTGTGTGTGGGGGGGGAATGTACTGTGGGGACATCCTATTGTGTGTGTGTGGGGGGAAGAAATGTACTGTGGTACTGTGGGGACATTATATTGTGTGGGGGGGAATGTACTGTGGGGACAGAGAAATGTACTGTGGGGACATCATACTGTGTGGTGTGTGTGGGGGGAGAAATGTACTGTGGGGACATTATACTGTATGGGGGGGGAATGTACTGTGGGGACATCATACTGTGTGTGGGGGGGGGAAATGTACTGTGGGGACATCATACTGTGTGTGGGGGGGGGGGGAAATGTACTGTGGAGACATCATACTGTGTGTGTGTGTGGGGGGGGGAATGTACTGTGGGGACATCATACTGTGTGTGGGGGGGGGGAAGAAATGTACTGTGGGGACATCCTATTGTGTGTGTGGGGGGGGAAGAAATGTACTGTGGTGACATTATACTGTGTGGGGGGGAATGTACTGTGGGGACATCATACTGTGTGTGGGGGGAGAAATGTACTGTGGGGACATCATACTGTGTGGTGTGTGTGTGTGGGGGGGGGAGAAATGTACTGTGGTACTATTATACTGTGTGGGGGGGAATGTACTGTGGGGACATCATACTGTGTGTGTGGGGGGGGGGAATGTACTGTGGGGACATCATACTGTGTATGTGTGGGGGGGGGATGTACTGTGGGGACATCATACTGTGTATGTGTGGGGGGGGATGTACTGTGGGGACATCATACTGTGTGTGTGTGTGTGTGTGTGTGTGTGTGTGTAGGGGGGGGATGTCCTGTGGGGACATTACTGTTTATCAAGGTTCTATGGCCGAATAACAGGAGCACATGATATATAAACCTTACAAAAAGAAGTAAATTATATGGTGTTGATTAGCTGATACAAGTTACATGTAGCAGCGAGTCAGTGGAATTAATTCTGCTCAGTACTGAGGGATACAAATAATATACTGTAAAATAATAAATATTAATATTGAGCAGAATTAAATTTCAGCCTATTGATTTTGCCTCCACAACAGTCACGGTCTCAAGTAGCCCCCTCGGGAAAATTAATTGGCCACACATCAGATTGTCTGAGCATGCTGACATTAGTCTTATGTGCATAGTGTAACCTGTGTGCACAGAAATCATGAACCTCAGTGCAGTTGATCTAGTCCTCTCTGTAGTGAGGTGGCTAGAATGGAGCTGCTGTACAGAGGACGTCCATACAGACAATACTGTGCACATTAATCATGAGACTCCATACAGCAACTCCGATCTAGTCATCTCTGTAGCGAGACAGCTATTTGCTCTACAGAGGATGTCCTTATAGACAGCACTGTGTGCTAAGAAATCAAGAGCCTCCATACAGCAACTCCGATCTAGTCATCTCTGTAGCGAGGTGGCAAGAATGGAGTTTCATTATTTCTGGGCCAACAGTTACACAAGGTTAGATCCCTGATACATGAACACTGGCATTTTACCTGCCCACCTTAATGGAGGGCTAACTGGAGAAAACTCGGCCACTTTGTGAATTTTTTGCAATTAATAAAACTTGCATTTTACTGCGCTTCTCATAATATAAAAAATTTCACTTAGTGCCGATTGTTCAGTTTTGATAGAATTCGACCTTTCCCATATGTGCACAAGTCTCGGGCAGCGGCACCATTTTGGAGTGGGCGGAGCTTTGCACGGAGCCGACAGAATCATCATAATTTACCTGACAGAAGTGACAAATGAGGACGTCGCCCTCTGACCCCAGACATTGCCCTCACAATTTACGTCTCTTCTCTCGGCTGCGCTCCATTACGCCTCCGCGCAGTCGCTGCTCCCGCCCTCGCTCCCCTCCGCGCAGTCGCTGCTCCCGCCCTCGCTCCCCTCCGCGCAGTCGCTGCTCCCGCCCTCGCTCCCCTCCGCGCAGTCGCTGCTCCCGCCCTCGCTCCCCTCCGCGCAGTCGCTGCTCCCGCCCTCGCTCCCCTCCGCGCAGTCGCTGCTCCCGCCCTCGCTCCCCTCCGCGCAGTCGCTGCTCCCGCCCTCGCTCCCCTCCGCGCAGTCGCTGCTCCCGCCCTCGCTCCCCTCCGCGCAGTCGCTGCTCCCGCCCTCGCTCCCCTCCGCGCAGTCGCTGCTCCCGCCCTCGCGCCCCTCCGCGCAGTCGCTGCTCCCGCCCTCGCGCCCCTCCGCGCAGTCGCTGCTCCCGCCCTCGCGCCCCTCCGCGCAGTCGCTGCTCCCGCCCTCGCTCCCCTCCGCGCAGTCGCTGCTCCCGCCCTCGCTCCCCTCCGCGCAGTCGCTGCTCCCGCCCTCGCTGCTCCCGCCCTCGCGCCCCTCCGCGCAGTCGCTGCTCCCGCCCTCGCTGCTCCCGCCCTCGCGCCCCTCCGCGCAGTCGCTGCTCCCGCCCTCGCGCCCCTCCGCGCAGTCGCTGCTCCCGCCCTCGCGCCCCTCCGCGCAGTCGCTGCTCCCGCCCTCGCTCCCCTCCGCGCAGTCGCTGCTCCCGCCCTCGCTCCCCTCCGCGCAGTCGCTGCTCCCGCCCTCGCTCCCCTCCGCGCAGTCGCTGCTCCCGCCCTCGCTCCCCTCCGCGCAGTCGCTGCTCCCGCCCTCGCTCCCCTCCGCGCAGTCGCTGCTCCCGCCCTCGCTCCCCTCCGCGCAGTCGCTGCTCCCGCCCTCGCTCCCCTCCGCGCAGTCGCTGCTCCCGCCCTCGCGCCCCTCCGCGCAGTCGCTGCTCCCGCCCTCGCGCCCCTCCGCGCAGTCGCTGCTCCCGCCCCTCCGCGCAGTCGCTGCTCTCGCCCCTCCGCGCAGTCGCTGCTCCCGCCCTCGCGCCCCTCCGCGGTCGCTGCTCCCGCCCTCGCGCCCCTCCGCGCAGTCGCTGCTCCCGCCCTCGCTCCCCTCCGCGCAGTCGCTGCTCCCGCCCTCGCTCCCCTCCGCGCAGTCGCTGCTCCCGCCCTCGCTCCCCTCCGCGCAGTCGCTGCTCCCGCCCTCGCTCCCCTCCGCGCAGTCGCTGCTCCCGCCCTCGCTCCCCTCCGCGCAGTCGCTGCTCCCGCCCTCGCTCCCCTCCGCGCAGTCGCTGCTCCCGCCCTCGCTCCCCTCCGCGCAGTCGCTGCTCCCGCCCTCGCTCCCCTCCGCGCAGTCGCTGCTCCCGCCCTCGCTCCCCTCCGCGCAGTCGCTGCTCCTGCCCTCCTTCCCCTCCGCGCAGTCGCTGCTCCTGCCCTCCTTCCCCTCCGCGCAGTCGCTGCTCCTGCCCTCGCTCCCCTCCGCGCAGTCGCTGCTCCTGCCCTCCTTCCCCTCCGCGCAGTCGCTGCTCCTACCCTCCTTCCCCTCCGCGCAGTCGCTGCTCCCGCCCTCGCTCCCCTCCGCGCAGTCGCTGCTCCCGCCCTCGCTCCCCTCCGCGCAGTCGCTGCTCCCGCCCTCGCTCCCCTCCGCGCAGTCGCTGCTCCCGCCCTCGCTCCCCTCCGCGCAGTCGCTGCTCCCGCCCTCGCTCCCCTCCGCGCAGTCGCTGCTCCCGCCCTCGCTCCCCTCCGCGCAGTCGCTGCTCCCGCCCTCGCTCCCCTCCGCGCAGTCGCTGCTCCCGCCCTCGCTCCCCTCCGCGCAGTCGCTGCTCCCGCCCTCGCTCCCCTCCGCGCAGTCGCTGCTCCCGCCCTCGCTCCCCTCCGCGCAGTCGCTGCTCCCGCCCTCGCGCCCCTCCGCGCAGTCGCTGCTCTCGCCCTCGCGCCCCTCCGCGCAGTCGCTGCTCCCGCCCTCGCGCCCCTCCGCGCAGTCGCTGCTCCCGCCCTCGCGCCCCTCCGCGCAGTCGCTGCTCCCGCCCTCGCTCCCCTCCGCGCAGTCGCTGCTCCCGCCCTCGCTCCCCTCCGCGCAGTCGCTGCTCCCGCCCTCCTTCCCCTCCGCGCAGTCGCTGCTCCCGCCCTCGCTCCCCTCCGTGCAGTCGCTGCTCCTGCCCTCGCTCCCCTCCGTGCAGTCGCTGCTCCTGCCCTCGCTCCCCTCCGCGCAGTCGCTGCTCCTGCCCTCCTTCCCCTCCGCGCAGTCGCTGCTCCTGCCCTCCTTCCCCTCCGCGCAGTCGCTGCTCCTGCCCTCGCTCCCCTCCGCGCAGTCGCTGCTCCTGCCCTCCTTCCCCTCCGCGCAGTCGCTGCTCCTGCCCTCCTTCCCCTCCGCGCAGTCGCTGCTCCTGCCCTCGCTCCCCTCCGTGCAGTCGCTGCTCCTGCCCTCCTTCCCCTCCGCGCAGTCGCTGCTCCTGCCCTCGCTCCCCTCCGTGCAGTCGCTGCTCCTGCCCTCGCTCCCCTCCGCGCAGTCGCTGCTCCCGCCCTCGCTCCCCTCCGCGCAGTCGCTGCTCCCGCCCTCGCTCCCCTCCGCGCAGTCGCTGCTCCCGCCCTCGCTCCCCTCCGCGCAGTCGCTGCTCCTGCCCTCGCTCCCCTCCGCGCAGTCGCTGCTCCTGCCCTCGCTCCCCTCCGCGCAGTCGCTGCTCCCGCCCTCGCTCCCCTCCGCGCAGTCGCTGCTCCTGCCCTCCTTCCCCTCCGCGCAGTCGCTGCTCCTGCCCTCGCTCCCCTCCGTGCAGTCGCTGCTCCTGCCCTCCTTCCCCTCCGCGCAGTCGCTGCTCCTGCCCTCGCTCCCCTCCGTGCAGTCGCTGCTCCTGCCCTCACTCCCCTCCGTGCAGTCGCTGCTCCTGCCCTCGCTCCCCTCCGCGCAGTCGCTGCTCCTGCCCTCACTCCCCTCCGTGCAGTCGCTGCTCCTGCCCTCACTCCCCTCCGTGCAGTCGCTGCTCTGCGGCCCGGTCTGCAGTGAGGCGCCCAGGCTGTACTTTGCGCAGAGCTCCCGGAGTCGCCGCCATTCTGGGGCCCTTTGTTACATACAGACGCGCTCACCTCCTCCAGCAGCCATGTGCCGGGCCGGGGCGGCCGCCCGCACTGCGCTGCTCCCGGTGAAGGCGCGGACTGCGCCGCGGAACAGTAACCTTGAAGCCATGATGAAGTCTGCAATCGGCAGCCGCACACAGAGGACGAGCCCAGGAAGCCGCGCGTCACGTCCGGTGTGATCCCAGCAGCGACCGCCAGGGGAGTGTATCACGTGATGAGCTGAACGACGCCAATACAGACCTCTAGGGGGAGTGTGTTACGTGATAAGCTGAACTACGTCAATACAGACCGCTAGGGGGGCGAAGGCCACGGTATTATGAGCGTGATGAAAGAGTGTGTCACGTGATGATATGAGCGATGCTAGTACAGACCGCTAGGGGGAGCGTGTCACGTGATGATGTTAGCGTTCCCAATATGAGACATCCAGTACAGACCATTAGGGGGCGAAGGCCACGTGAAGAGCTGTAACGCTAGTTATACAGTGTATGCGGTTGTGCAGACAGTGCGGCTGACACATGGGGTGAAGGAATGTCAGTGTACAGACAACT
Source organism: Phyllobates terribilis (assembly GCF_046119375.1). Lineage (NCBI taxonomy): Eukaryota > Metazoa > Chordata > Amphibia > Anura > Dendrobatidae > Phyllobates > Phyllobates terribilis. Next base: position 527,410,791 of record NW_027362771.1, on the reverse strand, counting down.
GGTCCCCTCTTTGCTTTTCTTTTTTCCTCTTTTCTAGAGCTATAGCTGTTGTATTTCTGCTCTATAGAGTGGTCCCACTTTATCATTTTGGGGTCTATGCAACTTCTGATCTTTTTTTATCCCTTTTATAAGCCGTAGTTAGATCAGCGATTCTCCCATTTCTGTATTTTGTTTTGGCATTTACCGTACACACGATATCTTACTAGATCGAGCAGCTGCGCACAGGGAGACACTGAAGATGTTATTTTTTATGTCTTCGGTTTTATTAATGTCCCGGGGGAGATCTGACCTTTCATATTCGTATTTTTTCAACATTTTTTATTAGTCCTAGTGTATTTCACCTGCGATCTCTTGTACAATACACCACAATACTGTAATATTTCAGTATAAGGTAAAATTACTGTGCTCAGCTTCATCGGTGCACAAACATGGCAGACGGGGCCATCAGTCGCCATCGGCCTCCGTTTTCTACCTGTTAGATGCCTCTGTCACAATCGACAAGAACATCTAGGGGGTTTAACTTCTATTATCGTAATTCTGATCTCAGCAGACTCAGGTGCCGGCTGTACGACACAGTCATCACCCACGCTGCATGAAGATGGCTCAGAGTTTGAGCCCACCCTATACATAGGAGCTAAGGGACTTTTGGGTTCTCTTAGGCCGGGTTCACACGCCTGACATTCACAGTGTCTGAGGATGGACTGCAATGTCCCGACCAGACGAGAATCTCCTGATCCGAACTAAACAGCCACATTGGCATATTCGGTCTGGATATCACAGGTTGTACTTGGTCCTACATGTGATGCCATCACGTGCAGCTGAAAAAAACATATTATCTGACCTGCCAAGCAGCAGCCTGTTCTGTATGGATCTCTGTCTTCCTAAAGACAGCCATACACATTAGATGACTGTGGGATGAAAGATCGTTCAGCCGACAGCCGACTCTCCCATACACAGGAGGTCTCGTTTGGCCGAACGCTCCTTTGTTCTCTATGAGAAAGCTGCCGACTAACTCATCGACCGGCGACTTATCTCAGGGAGAACAATGCGATTGGCGGTCCGAAATCAGACATGCGTGATCAACATCTTTCACAACCATTTTTTCGCCGGGAGCCCATTCACCATAAACTGTCGGCCGAACCAGTCGATATTGATGCACTCGGCCCACATAAGTCTACTGTTTATGGCCAGCTTTAGGCTACATTCATACATCTATGTGACACGTCCTAGTACCATCTTTTTTTTTCTCAGACAACACACTGACCCACTGCGTTACATTGATCCATACACACATCTGTGTGTTACCATCCGAGATCAACCAACCGATATATTCTCAGGTATCATCCTAGTTCCATTAATTCTCTCCTCATCCCTTTTTCTCGCTGAAGCCTGTAGATTGCCTGAACTTTTTTATCCATTGACTCTTAACGATGTATTTGTTAAAAACGGATGAAACTCACATAGAAAACGGAAAGGCAAAGTCTGTCTTCCTAGTTTCATCTGTGTCTCATGGATCCACATAGACTTTAATGGCCAAGACTGATCCTCAGAACAGATAAGAATAGGACCTGCTCTCGGTGTTCTGTACCGGAGACACAGATCTCCTTTTAAAACTGGTCAATGAAACTTTATGGACCAGTACGCTGTTCGAGAAAAAAATGATGACACTAAGATGTGTCACACAGATGTGTGAATTTAGCCTAAGTCTCAATCTCAGGTTCAGAGAAGAGCTACCAGGATGGTGAGTGGACTGCAAACTATGTCCTACGAGGAACGGTTAAAGGATCTGGGAATGTTTAGCTTGGAAAAAAGAAGGCTAAGAGGAGACTTAATAGGTGTCTACAAATATCTGAAGGGATGTCACAGTCTAGAGCAATCATCCTTATTCCCATTTGCACATAGAAACACAAGAAGCAATGGGATGAAACTGAAAGGGAGGAGATACAGATTAGATATTAGAAAAAACTTTTTGACAGTGAGGGTGATCAATGAGTGGAACAGGCAGCTTCTTCAATGGAAGTCTTCACACAGAACTGGAAAGACATCTGTCTGAGATGGTTTAGTGAATCCTGCATTGAGCAGGGGGTTGGACACCATGACTCTGGAGGTTTCCTCCAACACTAACATTCTAGGATTCAATCTGCCCCTCAGAATGGATTTCTGCCCATTTCGGCAATGTGGGCTACCCATTGTCCCAAACATACTTCCCCACCTACTGCCCTAACATTACAAAAGTTCCTCCTCGTAGTATCACATAAAACTCTTCGACGAGTGCAATGTTGTAATTTCTTGTACACTGTGGCCCTCGCGGGCAGGGTCCTCTCCTCTCCTGTACCGGTCGCCGTCACGTTTCTGTTCAAGATTATTGTAAGTGTTTTTGCTATGTATATGTGGCGCCCCTGAGGGTTCGACCGGCACCGGGATGCTGCACTTCTCTAATGGAGTATGGTGTTCCTCCTCTGAGGTAAGAACAGTGCGATGGTCAGGAGCCTTCCTTCACATCCAACACCACACTTCTCCCACCAGAGGGGGCTAGAATGCACTAGGTGCTGCCCTGGTTACAGGGAGACTGGGGAACCAAGAGCTAGGGGAACCATTTAGTGGCTAAGGGTGGAGGACTCACATTTTAGTGACACTTAATAATTCATATTTAATAAAAAGCCATTTTGGTTCTTGGTTCTTTTGACTGTCTTTGTATTGTGATCTACCTCCCTGAGCGTGGATCCTGTGTGGACCTGCAGCGGATGGAGACACAGTCCTCGTACCTTGGCCTTGGGTCGAGGGGCAGGTTGTAGACAACGAATGTCTCAACCCGGTCAAGGACCATGACCAAGAAGGCCCGGAGCTTAGGAGTGAAGCTCCATCGCAAATGGATCCCTGGGAGGATGCAGACGGAGCGGTATACGCCACCTGTCCTCGCCAACCTGATCTATTCAGAGGGATTCTGGCTGCAAGAGGGGTACCGGCCCCCGACACCCGACCTTGCTACTCCATGTCCTGGTCGGGGAAGCCCGGTAGGCCCTGAGGATCCCACCGGGTATCGGAAGGAGCGGAGCTGCCACTCGTGCCCTTGTTCTGAGAGGAGTTCAGAGGGAGACCCGGCCTATTTACACACACAGACAGGAAAGCACTCGGTCTGTAATTTAGGATCACCCTGGTGCGGGGTCCTGGTTGAACACTGGACTTACTCGGAGGTTGTCAGACCCCCTTTGTCTCTGGTGGCCGCAGAACTCCGCGAGGAGCAGGGAGTCGCCTTCCTTCTGCCATCTCTTGTGTGAGTAAAGCCTTGGAAGTTCACCCCTATGGCCTCCGGACTTTTTATTCTGCGCTACACCGCACGACACAGACTTTCTAGACTACTACCCCTGTCATTCCTGTCCCTCTGCCCTGAGGCCTTGCTCCGCCTGTGGGGAGTAGTAACAACGACGGCTGCCATAACACCAGGCCTCGGCGGACTGCAGCAGCGCTGGTGGCCTTCACCAGGTGCCACAGGTGGCGTAGTCGAAATCAGCCACTCAAACCGGATAAGCCCGTACCATCCTTCTTTTAATGTGATGGCCCTGGGCACGGAGCGGGTCCGGGCCACGGCTGCACCCCATCTCTCCATCACAGTACTCCGAGTCCCCCATCTCCCAGGGTAAAGAAAAGGGCTTTCGAGTAGAGGCGTCACATATACACCTTTTTCACATGTAAAGTGCCATGGAATAAATGGCGCTATAATAATAATTTCGGGAATATGACAGCTGTGATATTGTTACCTCTGACATCTCTGCCTCGCTGCCCCTAGTGGTAGAGAACGTGTTCGTGGTTCTGTGACCTTAAATGCCTCCAAAAGCCGGTGAATTATTCATGCTAGAGAAGGCATAATATCATCCATTTACTGATGAGCTTGCCGCCCCGAGCCTGTTTGCACCCAAAGCATCTCCTTTTTCTTCCCAACCCTAAAAACAGCCCGTGGTAATAATTTACTCCAGTACCAGTGCCGCTCATCACCATAAACATCAGCATGTCCTAGTTTCTTCAATCTCCTCCATGCAATACAGAACGCAGGTACAGCCCTGCGGTGGATGTGAGCCGCGTAATGTATATAGTAATCACAGCTGTTGTGTCAAATACAGCAATTATGGAAGTGGTTAGATGGGGTAATCCTAAAAGCTTACCAAATTACAGTTATATGTGACCTGCAAGCGCGAATATACCCACCCACCCGCCACTTTATTAGGAACAACTGGCTAACAATGGATGGCACGCTGTTCAGACTTCAGGCATGAACTTAAAGGGGTTGTCTCATCTTATTAAATGGGTAAGATTACAAAGTGCAGTTTACCTCTTACTAGAAGTGTCTCCGTTCTCAAGAACTAAATGGTTTTTAAACCTATAATGTACCTCTCATTGTGAAGGTTTCCTAATCACAGAGCCTGTGCTTGGTAGGTGCTTGCTGTACAGCTTGCAAACACCAACGTGAAGGTGTCTGTATCCCTGGATCTGGCCGGCTTTAGGGCCCTGTGCGCTTCACTGATGTTGCAGAGGCTAAACTGTCTCTACTAGCACCACCACAGATTGGGCAGTTTAGGCCAGCAGTCCAGCCATGCTACCGACCCAACTGTCAATCATCATAAGTTCACTGCCCCTTAAAGGGGTTTTCCCACAAACAAACATTCATTTTAATCAATAGATCTTGGAATAATAATAATTTCCCCAATTGGATGTGTTTAATAAAATGTTCCTGTGCTGAGATAATCTTATAAATGTGCCCCCGCTGTGTACTGTGTAATGGCTGTGTCTGACCGTGCAGGAACATGGTCTGATCATACCACATCTCCTGGGCAGGGGAGGGAGCAAAAGAGTATACAGACAGGACAGCATGGGATCACAGCTGATTCATTCTGTGAGGTAAAACATTTCAAATAATTATTTGCATGTTGTAATGTCTAAAATAAGTAAGTATTTAGGGGGCGCTGATGGACTCACAACCCTTCCCTGCTGCTGATACGGGCAGTGAACCAGAAAGGCTGCAAGGGTTTAATCAATCAATAAATAGAGTATCTGCGCTGGTCCTGGTGAGCTAGAGGTACTAAAAGGAGGGACTGTGAGCGAGTAGATTAAATAAATAGTTTTATTAGGTGGTTAAAAAAGTTCAAAAATAGTTATTAGAAGCACAAGTAAATGAGGCACAGATAAATAAATAAAATTGTCAGTGGGGATGACCGACCAATTAATTCTAAAAACACATATTTATATGGATATTTCTTGGAACGTGCCACAGGAAGTTAATGAGTCGATGGCTTGATAGTGGGTGAGGTACCTCCGGGCGCCCGCCACCACTGGAGCCTCCGGCCGGGACTTCGTGTGCAGCGTGACCCCCACACTACAGAGCGCTCATGCTCTCACCAACAGGTCAGTAAGGAACAGATCTCTGGAACGACATCCGATCAATGCCAGCAAACACAGCTACCAGAAGGTACGTGCCCTGCACCACCAACTGCCGTTTGCACTGCACGGCCTCTACTGCACTGTATACCACCGCTTACTACCAGCCCTCCACGGTAGTGTACAGCGCTGGTATCCATCTCGGTCTGGCACCCACTGACAGAATGATTGGAGCAGAAAGAAAAGGTCCTTTCTTGCTCACTCTGTGCATCGGAGATAAGTACCTTTTTGCCAACCCAAGAATACCAAGATGGTGCTCTACATGTGAGAAACTCCTCTCACCAATGCAGGGTAATTTACCATTTCAATACCCCGTTAATATGCTGAATCAGTATATCCCCTCCTAGTTACATTCTTTTAAACCAACCCAGGTACAGAGGAAAGCCGGCAGTTACGCAATTCTCTTGGAGTCCACTCCACCAGTACCCCCACTCTACCCATAAATCAAGGTAAAACCTTGACCTACCACTACTAATCCCCCAATTCCAAGTACAATCCTCTTCACCTTGCCCTCTGTCTTCACAGACTTCTAACCTACAGCATTCCTACGGACCTGAAACCTCAACCACAATACCCTTCTATATCAAAGAAGGTATTATTCTATATCAATTTCACTGTCTATATAATTAAGCCAAAAGGAATTAGGACCTGTATTAATTGCCATTCCTTTCCCTTCCAGGTGACCCTCACCCACTATCAAGCCATCGACCCATTAACTTCCTGTGGCACGTTCCAAGAAATATCCATATAAATATGTGTTTTTAGAATTAATTGGTCGGTCATCCCCACTGACAATTTTATTTATTTATCTGTGCCTCATTTACTTGTGCTTCTAATAACTATTTTTGAACTTTTTTAACCACCTAATAAAATTATTTATTTATTTAATCTACTCGCTCACAGTCCCTCCTTTTAGTACCTCTAGCTCACCAGGACCAGCGCAGATACTCTATTTATTGATTGATTAAACCCTTGCAGCCTTTCTGGTTCACTGCCCGTATCAGCAGCAGGTCAGGGTTGTGAGTCCATCAGCGCCCCCTAAATACTTACTGATTTTAGACATTACAACATGCAAATAATTCTTTGAAATGTTTTACCTCACAGAATGAATCAGCTGTGATCCCCTGCTGTCCTGTCTGTATACTCTTTTCCATCCTCCTCTGCCCAGGAGCTGTGGTATGATCAGACCATGTTCCTGTACGGTCAGACACAGCCATTACACAGTACACAGCAGGGGCACATATATAAGATTATCTCAGCACAGGAACATTTTATTTAAACACATCCAATTGTGGAAGTTATTATTATTCCAATATCTATTGATTAAAATGAACTTTTCTTCGTGGGAAAACCCCTTTAAGAAGCTAGGAGTCAGGTCAGTGAAGTGGTGCGCATCTGAAAATAGGAACGTGTGAAAAGCCCTTTAAAGTAGCTCTCAAACAATTGTTTTGCACTTAATGATATCTCACCAGCCACATGTTAGCTGTATAACTTGCATCCGTACATTTTGACCATTTCAATCAGGAACAGTTTGTCATGTGCTCTCCAGTCTGGTCACTAGTCTACTACAGGCTTTCTTGTGTAGTCACGGGGCTGTCCACTACAATACTTTATTTTACTAATGAGGGCATGGTGGTCTTCAAAGAAAAAAACATGTTCACTGCTGTTCTTCGGCAGCACTGGCTGTGTTCCCCATCTCTCTCCTCACATCCTGGTCTGGTGGGATGTCACAAGGCCCCCTTATGCCATGAGGCAAGATGAGCATCTTGTTTCACTCCGCGGGTATCTTGCCACCCACCGAGAGTAGGGCTGGTGCAGCCGTGAGCCACATCGGCCTGCAAAACTTTTATCAGTATGGATGTCCTTAGAACACTGTTAATAGTTGCAGCAGAATGGAGGGCCATTGGCTCTCTGCTCCCCTGCTTACTCTGGCAAGCCACATGTTGTTTCTGCCCTGCAGCCACGTAAGGGATGTTGGACGGCATCATGAGGTTACTGCATTATTAAGCCTGAGCCGGCTCACTGCGAGACAAGCTGCCAGAGAAGATGGAGGTTGCAGTAGATGGGGAGCTTGGGTTATGTAAATATTACGTTTTCTCTTTTTTTTCCTTCAAGCCCCAATAGTTGAGGAGGAGGGATGTGGTGGAATCATACATTATACTGTGCATGGAGGGCTATGGGGGCCATCATACTGTGTATAAGGAGCCATGGGCCATCATACTATATACGGTGCTGTGGAGTCATCATACTGTCCATGGGGAACTGCGGGAGCCATCAAATTGTGTATAGGGTGTTAAGTGGGCTATCATGCTGTGAATAGACAGCTGTGAAGATATCATACTGTATATAGGGAGCTAATTCCTATAATAGTGTGGGTGGGGTCTGTCGTGCTGTGCAGGGCATCATACTGTGTGTGAGGGGTATGGGAGCTATTATACTGTGTGAGTGGGAGCATCATACAGTATATTTTAAGGCCACTATGTTTGGGTTTCAGGAGGGCAGAGAAGTGGGAAGTTTGGGGAGACCAACTGTGGATGTCCAAAGTCATTGTGGCATCAGGACCAGATGGATTCAAAATAGATGAGAATAACTCCAATCAGAGAAGCTGTCACCTATAAGGTACATGGGTGTAAATGTTTGTTTGTGATACTGCCTGTGTCTAATCCGTACTGTGGTTCCAGTATGGTCCGCAGTCTGATGATGACTGTTAACATCAACTCCCAATATCTCCGCACCATTGCTCAGGACAGACTGGCCTGACATCGGAATTGATCGCTGTACTAAGCTTGATGCTGTATTTATGTACTGATTTTGGTGCTAGTAATGTGTTCATGATATGGTGGTGTGTATTGATGATGGTTCTGATGCTGTATTCATGTACATATGATGGTTCTGATGCCGTATTCATCTGCTAATGATTGTTGGGATGATGCACTCATGTACTTATAACGGCTCTGGTGATGTATTCATGTGTTGATGGTGGTTCTTTGTGCTGTTTTCCTGTACTGGTGGTAGTTCTGCTGCCATATTTATCTGCTAATGATTGTTGGGATGATGCACTCATGTACTGATAACGGCTCTGGTGAAGTATTCATGTACTGATAGTGGTTCTTGGTGCTGTATTCCTGTAATGGTGGTTCTAGTGCTGTATTCCTGTACTAATGGTGGTTCTGGATTTTTTTCATAGGAGACAGTGATTTGTTCTATATTCTGCAATACTGTGGTATTGTGCAGTTTATAATATGCAGTAAGTGATCAGACGATCGTAGGTTTAAGTCTCCTACAAACTAAATAATAATGAATGAATATTGTAAAAGAAAAAAAAAAAAAAAAACAATGACGGAATTGCATTTCTTAAGTGCAGGTTTAAATTGCAATGAGGGGAGGAGTGTCATTTCAATTTTCGCATTAGGCAACAGAAAACATCAAGGTTGCAACGGTCATGTGACGTCATCACTCGAAGAAAAGCAAAGAGACTAGCAGGAGGCATGTCTGGATGCTGTGGAGGAATGACAGGTGTTAAGTAAGGGAATATGCATCGTTGAATATATAATTTCTGCTTTTGTGTAAGAGGGCAATAATATAGACTAGCTAAGTTTCTACAATGATTGACTGCAGAGTTATCCAACTCTCCTAAATCACACCGACTGTGTATATTTTCTGTGAGACTGATTATATAAAAGTGCTGTGTGCAGAATCTCTGGTTTATCCTATGAGCTGTACCTTCAGCCTGTCTTCTGATTGCAGGAGCTGACAGGTAGAAACCTATTACAACTTATTACAAGCAGGAGGCAAAGGTAGTGTGAGTGGGGGGACAGCAGTTCTCTGTCACTGATCTATCCTTACTGCCATTCGACAGTATAAATGCAGTGTGAAGAAAACTCTCTGACATTGTGCTTCAAACAATAGGGTGAGTCCCCTGAACTTCAATCCAGGAGTGCAGTCTTTCTAAAAAAGAGATTTCTGTCAGCTATTATTCTCCAAGTGCAGAAGAGAACAAGACTGATGGGACTCACCTCTTAAAGAGGACATTTCACTAGTTTTAGCATGTTAAACTTGCCACATCATGGAACGGTGGCCGTAGAGCTAAATAAAACATACATATTTTTTAAAATTCTCATCTCAGTTGTGGCGATACTGGCCTGTAAAGTTTAAATTATAATTTATGCCAAGACCAAGGGGGTTTTAACAAAAATTCATCTCTAGGGGTGTGTACTTTTCCCCCTACATGATGTTGACCAATCATAAGCAGTAGGTGTCATATTAACAAAGATATGGGAGGAGGGGGAGAACAGGCCTTCAGAAAAGCTTAGAAGGGGCTTCCTCCTCTCAGACGTAATGACAGACAGCTCTGCTCTCCTCACTAATTTCACCGAGAAAGAGCTATGTGTCAATACAAACATTTCCAGCTTTCATCTCACCATAGTGAGTGTGAGGGGAGGCGAAGTAGAGCACTGCTGTGTATCATTATAAACACCTCTTGCAGCTTTCATTTCAGGACACTGTGAGCTCTGCTTTACCCCCTCCCATCACCCTGACTGCAGTGGGATGAAAGCTGGAGGTATTTGTAGTGACACATAGTTCTACTCTACTCCCTGTCCTCCCCGCACTGCCGTGAAATGTAAATCCTACTTATGACCTGGTATTCTTCCCTGTCCATTTACTCCCTCACATTTTACCTCTCTCTCACTTTCCTCCCCCTCCCCTTTTTTAATGATATTTTTCTTGAAAACTTTAAATGTCAAGTGAAGGACCCTGATGGGTTTTATTCCTTCATAACATAATTTCTTATTGTTATCTTATCTACTCTTTATAAGACTTCTTGTGATTTCCGAATCTAAAAAGGCCCTTCGAGGCCAATATGTTTTGCCTATAACATTATACCGAGTTTTGACTGATTCATATGTTATATCTTTTAAAATGTGTTTCATAAAACAGATTGAACATAAAATGTAACATGAAGCTGTTTGTAATGACACATAGCTCTATTCTTCACAGTAGATGCCAGCAATGAGATCCCTGAGGAGAGAAGGGCTGTGTGTCATTACATCATACAGAAGAAAGCCTGTTTTAAGCTGACACTTCCTGCTTATGATTGGTCAATGTCATACAGGGGAAAAAGTGCACGCCCCCAGAGATGAATCTCTGCTAACGTCCCTTTGGTCATAGCATAAATTAGAATCTAAACTTTAGAAACTAATATCTGAGAGACGAGAAATGTCCTCAGCTCTGCGGCCACTATTCCAAGATGCTTAGACTGGTGAAATGTCCTCTTTAAAGTGTTGTCCATATGCCCTTTTCAGAAAGCTGCATCAAACATTGTCCCTAAAACCGGTAATGCGCCATAGCTTTATGACAGTGATGTTTTTGGCTACAATGTCTCCAAGTTGTGGTAAAATCACCTGGCCGGAATTCATCAAATTGTCGCAAATCGCTTGCAACTAGTCTATGGAGTGATGGAATCAGTAGACTGTGACTGTGAATCAGTAGATGAGTGTTCATAAACCATCATTCTGGTTAGCATCCTAGGGGTTTATTTTGGGGGGAAGAAATTATTACCTGTTACATATTTTTTAAATCAACACTGCCAGTTTATATGTGCAAAGAATATGGAGAATAAATATTGGAATAAATGGTAGTGATTCTGCAGCCACTCTTACCTGTATTGGAATCCAGGCGAGTTGCATTATTTTTTGGTGAAATGTTCCTTGGTGAATGTGCAGATCTTTCCAAACTATGTGCGCATTGTGTTTTCAGAAAATGTTAAATTGCATCTTCATTTTTAAATGAACCACTAGGGGTCACTGTAATCTAACCCTGCTGCTAACTATTGCGCTCCTGAACTTGGATAGATTTCCAAACTTTCATGCAGATTTGTTGAAGAAAGTTTCAGCACAAAATCACCAAGATGTCTGAGATAGAATGTGTAAATACTTTTGTGCCCAAAAATGACAAAAGTATTCTCGGAGTGATAGGCTGTGTGCCCACGTAGCGTTTTTCAAGCGTATATGCTGCGGAATTTCCGCAGCGTAAACGCTTGAAAAATGCATGTATATCCGCACCCCATGGTCCCCAATGGCATTCCGCAATGTCAATGCCCATGCTGCGGATTTTTCCGCAGCGTATATGCTGCGGTCAAAAATCCGCAGCATGTTCATTAATTTTGCGGAAGCGCAGCGGAATCAATGTGCGGATGGTACCCAAGTCTGGATGAGAGGAGACTCTCATCCAGACCTGGGTACCAAAGAACCTGTAAAAAAAAGAATAAAATAAAGTTTATACTTATCTTCTGATGTTTTCCCTCCGTCGCGCTGTTGTCTGAAGGACCTGCCACGTCATCGAGTCATGTGACCCACCACATGACTCAATGACGTCACCGCAGGTCCTGCACACAACAGCGTGAGCCGCTCAAGACTCCGGACGGGGCAGAGAATGCATCAGAAGGTGAGTATAAAGTTTATTTTTTTAATTTTTACCATTCTGAACAAGTTGTCAAGCACTTTTCCAAGTGATGCTTGGAGAAGTGCTTGATAACCCGCATGCGGAAATGCATGCAAAGACGCCTCACAAACGCTTCTACCTGGCGGGAAAACCGCATGTAATATCCGCATGCGATTTTCCCGCCAGGGAGAAGCGTAAAAAATATGCTTCAGGTCCGCAACGTGGGCACATAGCCATACACTCTGAGAATACTTTTGTCATTTTTGGGCATAAAAGTATTTACATAGATTTTTCTGGCTAACACGGTACCACAATATAACTTTGTATTGTACATCTGAGATAGTAAGAACACATTTCCCCAAACTGTAAGGATATGCCACACTGGACTGAAATACTGCAGATTTCCTGCCATAGATTTGCAAGCGGAAAACCTGCGGCATAACCCACACAAACACGAGGAGAAAATACAAATGCCTTCCAGATGGTGGATTTGAACCCAGGACCTCAGTACTGCAATGCTAACCACTGAGCCACCGTGCTGCCTGTGTATGGATACAACCCAAATAAATCAGTTGTCAAAAAATCTTAGTTATAGGGATTGGGGGTGTCTGGGACAGAAGAATTGATGACCTATCTATAAGTTAGGGCATTAATATGAGATTGGTGGGGGTCCGGCACCCAACATCCTCATCAATCATCTGAAATCTGCAGCAGCTGGATATAAGCGATATACAGAGCAGAACACAGCAGCCCTGTACATTGCTTAGTGGATACTGCACTTAAAGGGAAATAATCATCAGAAAATGACCTATTGTTTAAATCAGATGTTACTCCCTATATCCGATCACTCACTCGCTCTTGTCACCTGCACTTTAAAAACATCTCCAGAATCCAATCTTTTCTCACTTTTGAAACTGCTAAAACTCTTACTGTTGCTCTTATTCACTCTCGTCTGGACTACTGCAACTCTCTTCTGATCGGTCTCCCTCTTACCAAAATTTCCCCTCTCCAATCTGTCCTGAATGCGGCAGCCAGGGTCGTATTTCTGTCGAGCCGCTTCACCGATGCCTCCACCTTGTGCCAGTCATTACACTGGTTACCCATTCGCTACAGGGTCCAATATAAACTCATTGTTCTCACCCACAAAGCTCTCCACAGTTCTGCACCACCTTATAACTCCTCTCTCATCTCAGTCTATCGTCCTACACGTGCCCTCCGTTCCACAAATGACCTAAGACTAACATCCCCCATAATCCGAACCTCGCACCTCCGTCTCCAAGACTTCTCTCGTGCTGCGCCAGTTCTCTGGAATGCTCTACCCCAGACGATCCGATTGATGCCTAGCCCCCACATCTTCAAGCGCGCTTTAAAAACCCATCTCTTTAAACAAGCCTACCATCTCAAATACCCAGTAAACTAACTTTCCCCTGTTCCCTCCTAAATACTATTCAGAATCTGCTCCCTACTGTTCATCTGTCTCTACACCCTCCATGCACACGATAACTGCACTCGGTAATTGAGTATTGCACTTGAACATACAGGCTCATGACCGGATCATACAGCTTTATATGATAATCCCTATTTATTATAATTGCCAGACCTGAAATAACAAGCACTTTCCACCTATTGTGTCCCCCCATTTCCTTGTAGAATGTAAGCTTGCGAGCAGGGACCTCACTCCTAATGTAACTGTTTAAACTGTCTCACCTTGTATTGAATTTATTGTTTGTACATGTCCCCGCTTAATTGTAAAGTGCTGCGGAATATGTTGGCGCTATATAAATAAAAATTATTATTATTATTATTAGATGTTTGTGTTAAAATAATTGTTTTAAAATATTTGGCAATTTTTTTTTACATGTCAAAGTCTATATTAAAAATAAAAAAAAAGAAATCCTGCAATTTTCACACTGCCCAATGTGGCCTTTTTAGACTATTCCTATTGTTTCAGGAAACAACATATGTACATAGCAATAATGGTAAGATCCCAACCCTATCCTTTGTATTGTAGTGCCCAATGAGTGTGTACAATGGGCGTAGCTGTAAACCAGGTCTGCACAATATACGGGCCGTGGGGCCCCATGTGACCTACCAAAGTTTTTTTTTTGCTGTCTGCATAGAAGTGGGAGTCACTGCTGGCTTCTACTTATATTCAAATGTATTCACGTCTTTCAGACACAAATGCATTTGAACACTTGAGCGTCGTGACTGTGGCAGAGGAGCAACTGTCAACCCCTGCCCCGATGTACAGCGGTGTTATGATGTCACCAAGATGCTGATTTCATCACAGTGCTGCTGTTACCAAAGTGCCGCAGAGGCAGTAGAGACGGTGGGCAACAGTAAGTGCTCAGTGGAGGAGCCGAAAATTAAATGTTCTAATATTTTATGTGAAGGGGCAGGTTGGTGTTCAAGCGAGGGCACATTATGGGGCAATGGGGGAAGTTGTGAAAGGGGGTACAGTATAGCGAGGGCATTGGTGTTAGGGGAATTTATAAAGAGAGGCTGTGTGAGGGAATATTATGAAAAGGTTCAGTGTAAGGGAACATTATAGAGAGGGGCATTGTGGGGGGATATTATAGACAGGGGTAGTGTGTGGGGGATATTTTGTTCAGGAAGCACAGTGAGGGGCAATTATTTATTCAGCAGCACAGCATGGGAGATACCGTATTTTAAGACGTACCGGTTTATAAGACGCACCGGTTTATAAGACGCACCCCAAATTTTTCGGAGGAAAATAGGAAAAAAAGGTTTTTAATAAACTGATGCGTATTAAAATCAGGTTACCTGGGGGGGGGTGGCGTTGGTAGAGTGGGGCCCCAGGGTTGCTGCTGGCTGAGGCCGGAGATGCTGCGAGGTCCTGGAGATGATGCGGGGTCCTGGAGATGCGTGGGTGCTGGAGATGCGGACGGGGTGCCGGAGATGCTGCGGGGTGCTGGAGATGTGGACGGGGTCCCAGAGATGCTGCATGGTGCCGGAGATGCGGACGGGGTGCCGGAGATGCTGCGGTGTGCCGGAGATGCGGATGTGGCGCCCCTGAGGGTTCAGGGGTACTGCACCTCAGTAAGAGGTGTGGTATCTCCTCTTCCAGGTAAGGATGGAGCATTTCTCGGGACCCTACTTTACCACTCAACACTACACCACTCCTGTCCTGTAGGGGGCCTAAATGCACCAGGGTGCTGCCCCGGCCCAGGATAGAGGAGATGGGGGGAACCAAAGATAGGGGGAACCATGTAGTGGGTGAGGGTGGAGGACACACTTTTAGGATGCACTTATAGATTCATATATATCCAACGGGCATCTAAAGTTCAAGGTCTTTGATTGAGGGTCTTCTGTCAGGGTCCAGCAAGAGGCTGTAGCTGGCGGAAGGTTCGCGGTCCTCGTACTCTGGCCTTGAGACGAGGAGCGGGTCAGAGTTAACCACTGTCTCTGCCCGGTCAGGGTCTCGTTCTAAGAAGGCCTTGGAGGGGAGCAGAGGAGATAGGCTCCACAGGCAAAAGGATCCCAGGGGGATACGGACGGAGCGGAGTCGCCACCTGTATTCTTCACTCTAGCCTAGTCGGAGGGATTCCTGCTGCAAGAGGGGTGACCGGCCCCCGATATCTGACTGTGTACTTCACGTCACTGTTAGAAAAGCCCAGAGGCTTAGTGGATCCCAGGGGGATACGGACGGAGCGGAGTCGCCACCTGTATCTCTCACACTGCGTTTATCCAGTG
Source organism: Phyllobates terribilis (assembly GCF_046119375.1). Taxonomy (NCBI): domain Eukaryota; kingdom Metazoa; phylum Chordata; class Amphibia; order Anura; family Dendrobatidae; genus Phyllobates; species Phyllobates terribilis. Next base: position 527,395,206 of record NW_027362771.1, on the reverse strand, counting down.
GGACCTGGCCTTACACCACGTTCATACCACACACAGTCAGGAGAAGACTTAGTGGGAGAACTTACCAAGGAGAGGAACACACACCAGAGGGGTCTCGACAGGTGCTCCTGATCTATCTGGAAAGTGCTGGACCCCCTTCCCGATGGCCGCAGTACGCCATGTGTAGCAGAGAGAAGCTTTGCGGCTAAAGTTCATCTAAAGTGAGTAAAGAACCGGATGACTTCACATACCGCCTCAGCCTGTTATTTCCTGCGCGGCACTGCACCCACCATCCCTTCTCACACTGCCCTGAGGCCTGCTCCGCCTGTGGGGAGCCGTCCCATCTTAGCTGCCCATAACACCAGCCTCAGTGAACTGTTGGAGCGCTGGTGGCCTCCACCAGAAACCACAGGTGGCGTAGTGGAGCAAACCACTCATCCTAAAAGAAGCCCATTATTTTTATGTGACAGCCCTGGGCACGGAACGGGTCTAGGCCACGACTGCATCCCCTCAACATCAGCAAGGCCCGGCTCCGGGTACCCCATTTCCCAGGGAGGGCGAGGCGTCACACGGATGGAGTCCCGGAGATGCGGACGGGGTGTTCGGAGGTGGCTGCGGCCCCAGGCTGTTTGCTGTCTCAACGCAGAGATGTCAATCTGAGCATGCGCCACCTCTAGCGGCCAATTTCTCGGAGTACATTGCATAGGACAGTATGGACACCTCCAGCGCAGAACTTGGCAGACAGCATGGGGCCCGCAGCCGCCTCCAAACACCACGTCCTGACCCTGCAGCATCTCTGGCACCCTGTCCACCTCTCCGGCACCCCGCAGCTTCTCCTGGACTCGCTCCACCGCAGCCGGTAAGGTGATTTCGCTTTCTAAGACGCAAGCCTATTTTCCCCCCAAATCTGGGGGAAAAAAGTGCATCTTATAAAGTGAAAAATACAGTATTTTTAATTATGGCGCAGTATAATGATACTTTTATTTTTAAGGGCAACTTGTTGGGAAATGCCGCTGAAGACAGAGAAGCGTGAAGTCTGGAGAGAAGAGCTCTGGGCATGAAATCTTAATATGGCACCTATACTACATGGAGACAAAAGGGATGGGAATGACTTCAATTGGAGATGTTATTTATAAAATACCTGGATGTAAATGTTTGTGATATGGACTACATATCATCAGTACTGTGGCTCCTGTATGGTCCGCAGTCTAATGATGGCTGGTAACAACTTCCAGTATCTTCTTAACACTGTTAAGTACATACTGGGAGTTGTAGGTTCATGCGACACAATTGTATATGTGGCTGAAAGGACATTACAATTGCATGCTGTACTAAGCTTGGTGCTGTATTCATGTACTGATGATGGTTTTGGTGATGGATCCATGTACTGACAGTGATTCTGGTGCTGCATTCATGTACTGATGGTGGTTCTGGCTCTGCATTAATGTAGTGACTGTGGTTCTCGTGCTGATTCATGTACTGATGGTGGTTCTGAGGTTTAATTTATGTACCAGTGGTGGTTTTGATCCTGCATTCATGTACTGATGGTAGTTCTGGGGCTGCATTTATGTATTAATGGTGGTTCTGGTGCAACATTCATGTACTGATGGTGGTTCTGATTCTGAATTCATGTATTGATGGTAGTTCTGGCAATGAATTCATGTTCTGAAGGTGATTCTGGTGCTGCTTTCATGTGCTGAGAGTAGTACTGGCATTGCATTCATGTACTGATGGTGGTTCTGGTGCTGCATTCATGTACTGATGATGGTTTTGATGCTGCATTCTTGTACACATGTAGCAATCCATAACGTGCTTTAAGGCTATGTTAAAAACTTAAAGATCATCAAGACTTAGAGTTTTGAAATTGTCAGGAGGATTAGGCGAGTTTCCGCTCAGTTTTTGCTCCAAAAACTCAGTGTAAATTAGAGTGTGTTCATACTGACCTTTTTCAACCAGAAACCGAGCAGAAAGTCTCCAGATCCTCCTCAAATACTCAAAACTTGGTTCTGATGACGTATTAATGTACTAATGGTGATTGTGGTGATGTATTTATGTAAGTAAGTACCCCTTTAAATTTTCTTGCGGCTCTTGGGATTGGTTCATTATGGCAATGTGTCCCTTGGACCAAAAAATGTTGTGCACCCCTGCTATATGATTTTAAAAAATCCCCTGTGGCCAGTATGAAAATTGCAGGATTACTATTTTTTTTTAAATTAAGGATCATAATATGAAAAAAAATTGTCAAAATTTAGTAAAAACTAAATGTAATTCAAAGTTCTGATTTAAACAGTAGTTCATTTTCTGATAATACACTCCCTGTAATTTCCTCTTCACTATATATAGGAGATAAAAAACAGTACTCAGTTCTGGAAAAAAAACACTATAATATGCCCAATTGGGTCTGTCACCAAACTTGTTCTGAAAAACAAATGTTCAGAGTTACCAGGTGATATAAAAACAGGTGATGGATTAGTGAGGATTAAAAATGGTCAAAATTGGTGCAAATTTATGCTGATAAAATGGTCAGCAGATTAGTACAAAACAAGTAGTTGGTATTTTACAATATCTCATTCACATGATGTAGAAATTTGATGTGCAGAATTTTATCTGCAGTGCGGATTGTACATTCTGCGTCATGTGAATTCTGTTGTAAATGGTGGATTTTTTTCATTATGATAGAAAAGAAAAAAAATTGCAAGTAATGTAGTGTTGCTGATTTTGTGACAGATATCTTACAGTAGGTGTGAATTATATATCCATCTGATATGCACCCCTACACTTCACACTCAGGCTGTGTGCCCACGTAGCGTTTTTCAAGCGTTTATGCTGAGGAATTTCCGCAGCGGAAACGCTTGTAAAACGCTAGGTAATCCGCACCCCATGGTCCCCAAGGGGATTCCGCATGTTCTATGCACATGCTGCGGATTTTTCCGCGGCGTTTATGCTGCGTACAAAAATCCGCAGCATGTCATTTAATTTTGCGGTAGCGCAGCGGAACTCCCGCCATTGACTTGCATTGAGACGCATAGAAACCACGACTGTACATTTTTACAAGCGGCTTCTATGCGTCTCTATGTGCAGATGGTACCCAGTTCTGGAGGAGAGGAGACTCTCATCCAGACCTGGGTACCATTGTACCTGTAAAAAAAGAATAAAATAACAAATAAAGTTTATACTCACCTGTCCGGCGTCTTCTCTCTGAATGCCAGCAGCGCTGAAGGACCTTCGGTGACGTCACAGTCATGTGACCACAGGCCCTTCACCGCTCTGTCTCGCGATATGCCGGCAGCCGGGAACCAGCCAGGAAGCAGCGCTGCAGCCACGCCGGGCATCGGGGGTGAGTATAGCTTTATTTGTTTTAATTTTTACGGTTCACACTGTATAAATCCATGCTGTTTGCATGGATTTATACAGTGTGACCTAGTTGTCAAGCACTTTCCAAGTGATGCTATCGCCTGGAAAGTGCTTGTCAATCTGCATGCGGAAACGCATGTGAATCCGCATGTATTCTGCAGGAAAAACGCATGCACAATCTGCATGCGTTTTTTTCTGCCAGGGAGATGCAGAAATGCTGCAGAAATTTTCTGCTTCATTTCTGCATCGTGGGCACATAGCCTCAGTGTTTGTCCAGCTGGATAAGCATCTTGCATGTGTTTTCAGATGCCTGATGGAAAGTGACAGTCTCAGGGGTGTGCGATTTTTTTGTCTACAGACTGCAGGGCTACCAACAGAGCAACAATAGGGTGCCCTGTAATAACCATCTCTGCAGTCTGTGTTGTAGGAAGGCGGCAGCTGTCACAGAGACAAATGATGCCTCTAACAGCAGTAGTCATTGGATGGGCAAAAAGGTGAAACAGAAATATGGTATCATGTAGTGCTGGAGAAGGATGTTATCAATACCATGGATGGCAAGAAGAACAAACAAATCCACTTTGGAACAAATCAAGTAAGACATGTCACTCGAAGCAAAGATCACCAAGCTACAACTTGCCTACTTTGGACACATCATACGAAGAGATCAATCACTGGAGAAGGACATCATGGTCAGAAGAATAGAAGGAACAAGGCAAAGAGGAAGACCAGAAACCCGATGGCTTGATACTATCAATATAACACTGGAGAAGACTCTGGTGGACATATCTAGGCTTAAACAAGTTCTTCCCACAGATCGTTCATCCATCTAGTCGCCATGGCTCGAGATTGAGCCGAAGGTCATGCAAATAAATAAATTACAGGAGCGGCATTTTGGAAAAGTTGTCAAAATTAAAACATTCAGGAAAAAAGTCACATCTAGCTACAGGTGCATCTCACTAAATTAGAATATCATCAAAAAGTTAATTTATTTCAGTTCTTCAATACAAAGAGTGAAACTCCTATATTATATAGAGTCATTACAAACAGAGTGATCTATTTCAAGTGTTTATTTCTGTTAATGTTGATGATTATGGATTACAGTCAATGAAAACACAAAAGTCATTATCTCAGTAAATTAAAATAATTAACAAAAAACACCTGCAAAAGCTTCCTAAGCATTTAAAAAGGTCCCTTAGTCTGTTTCAGTAGGATCCACAATCATGGGGAAGACTGCTGATGTGGCGCCCTGTAGCGCACAGGTGCCACAAAACCCAGTAGGGTGCATGGATGAACTTCTCCACAAGAGTCCCTCACACATTCACACACCTCCACCCTACCGCTTCAGACCACCAGAGGGAGCCCCATTAGGGATATAAAAAACTGGAGGGTGGAGTTAGGTAGTGAGAGTGTGCTGATGCTAGGAGATCAGTGAAGACGCAGCACGCTGGCTGCTGTGCTTAGGCGAGCCAAGGCCTACCGCACGAGTAGAAGCCTGAGGGGCCCCGAGTATGGCCGGAGACAAGAAGCAGAGGAGAGAAGTAACGAGGGGGCAGAGGAGCGTACCAGGCTCACCCCAAACCATACACCGGACACCGGGTCCGTGCCTACAGGGTCCCTTTATACCCAGTAGGGATTACCGGATACCTGGAGGACTACAAGTCCCAGGTCGACCAACGCTGACTACCGTACCAGGGCTAGGAGTCACGGAGGCCCCAGCGTCCAGGGAGAGTGATCTCCAAGAGAAGGCCCTACCACCAGGTCAGCAGGTGCAAGAGAGAGAGACAGTAATTTAGCCAGGCCTAGCTCCAGGCAGGTCAGAAGCTTAGCAAGTGAAAGCAACGGATGAAGAGGCCCTATACCCGCTCACTGGGGAGAGTCCAGAAGTGCACTGGACCATACCTGCTTCCGCACCAGTAAAGGTACCGAAGCGAACCACCGTGTGAGTGTCTGTCATTTCTCCCTGAACCGTCCTGGCCGTCTCTCGCCTGTACCACCATCCATTTCCCCACGCTGCCCTGAGGCCCGCTCCACCTGTGGGGAGCCGTTCCATTATAAGCTGCCCTAACATCTGCCTCAGAGGACTGTCGCAGCACTGGTAGTCCTTACCAGGCACCACAGGTGGCATCATGAACTATTCCAAAGCCCCATTTAAACCCAATTTTCCCTTTCTTTTCGTTGACCGCCCTGGACCACGGACCGGGCCAGCCACCGTGATATCCCCCCACCAGAATCAAAGGCCCGGGTGCCGAGTACCCCACGGCTCTGGGAGCGTGTCAGCTTCTGGCATCACGAACAGGATTGCATGCCCGCTGCCACCGGGTACTGTGCCCCTTAAAAGACTGTAACACTCACTGTGGTGAAGGTTTCCCGCCATTGTCCGCCATTTTCCTGTCGCCGCGCGGGAAGAAGAGGGGTGTAACCGCGGGAACCCGAGAGGCATGACTGTGAAAGCGCGCGAAACCCAGGACATGCCCCACCCTTGACGTTGAACCAGGAGGCGTCAGGTCCTGGAAGGAGTCCAGTAGACGCTCTGACGTCAGCTGCGGCCTACCTGATAAAAAGTGAATAAGGTAGGCTATGGTTTACTAGGAGGGCGCAACCATGGCCGACGACCAGCAAGCCGCCGGAGCACCGGTTAACGCTCCTGATGCCCAACTTGCGCCCGGCGCTGTACAGGCTGGAGCGGCCGTCCCACCAGAAGGGGTCGTAACTCCGTTGATACCCATGGCCCTGCCGTATATCCCTGGAGCAAAATGGCTTCCCCAGTATGATGGCAAACCACACACCCTGTCCGGGTTCAAGAGAAAAATATGCGGTGTACTGGACATGTATTCTATGACTGGTAAGCAGAGAGCTGCTGTTGTGCTGGGACAATTGACTGGTGCCGCAGAGCTGGAAGTTGAAATCTGGCCTGCCGCAGACCAGGAGTCAGTATCCATCATCTTTAAGAGACTGCAACCTGTCTTTGAAAATTGCACTGAGACAGATCTCCGGATGAGGTTCTACCACTGTACCCAGAAACCTGAGGACAGTATCCGGGACTCTGCCTGGCGCTTACAGGAAGCCCTGCGGGCCCTGAAACAGGTTAGTCCAGCCAGCAGACAAGATGAGAATAAAATGCTGACGGAACAGTTCATCCGGGGGTTGAGGTCCCAGGAAGAGAGCAGAATTGTACGGTGGTGGGCTTTAGATCATCCAGACGCCACCTTTGACACCCTGAAGGACATGGCTATTAAGGGTCTACAGCCCCTGGAAACATCAGGGACTGTTATCCAGCGCTACCAGGGTGGGGCCACCCCAGTGCCCGCAGCACCCACTGCTCCTTCATTAACGGCTGAAACAAAGATGCAAACAGTGCCCCCTAGCGAGCTGGACAGCCTGCGCTCTGAAGTGCGTCAGCTAAGTAAAACCCTGGCCACTGTCCTGAGCACCCTGCAGCTGCAGACGGAGCCCGAGCCGGAAGGAAGGATCCTACTCGCTGACAGCCCTGAGGATGTCCCCTGGACGAGGAGAAGAAGGAGGACAACGCCACCCTGGAGGAGGACAACGCCACCCCGTGGGACGACCAACGTCGCCCTCCAGGAGACTTCATCTGCTACCGCTGCCACAAGGCAGGTCACACCGTGCGGAACTGTCCTTTAAACGGGCAAACCCTGGGGCCGAGGGCCGACACCCAGGAGTAAATTAACGAGGCCCATCAAGCTGGTACCACCGGTTCTTAGGAGGAAGGCCTTTCTTGTCCATCGTGTTGGACGGGATAGCAACACCTGCGTTACTGGACACCGGCTCACAGGTAACCATCATACCTGATGTCCTCTAGAAAAGGTACTGGTCCATAGACGAACTCCACCCGCCAGCCCCGAACCTCTCTGTGTATGCCTCTAACGCCTTCCTCTTAACCTAGTAGGGGTTAAGGATGTGACAGTGAAGGTGGGGAGAGTAGAACTAAAGGACCAAGGACTAATTGTCATAGAATCTAACCCTGGTGACACAGACTTGTATATGATACTTGGTACTAATATTGTTGGTAACTGTTTGGGAGAAGTGTTGTTTTTGCTCCAACAGATTGCTAACACTGCCAAACCAGGGCAGAGGAAGGTGCTCCAGAGAGAGATTCGAGCCCTCCTGTACCGGCAACAGGTAAAGCTAACAGGTGGTGAGATTGGTAATGTACGGGTGACAGACCCGATACCCATTGTGATTCCCCCAATGAGTGAGATGCTGATTTGGTGTAGGGCAGCAATAGGTCTCAAGGGACAGAACTACCAGGCGGTAGTGAAGCCCATTAGCTCAGAGCACAAACCTACACTCTTAACTGCTAGAGGGGTGGTTGATGTACGCAATGGGAGGGTACCCATACGTCTCCTAAATTGTGAGAAGGAGGAAGTTAAATTACCAAGATACACCACTGTTGCCAGGTTGTGTACTGTGAATGATGATGCCATACACACAGTGGAATCCTTGACCCCACCAGATACAGTGGAGGACAATGACTCCGAAGCTCAGCTGGAGGATTGGTGTCAACAGCTCCATGTTGGGACTGACGCCACTCCTGTCCATGAAAAACAAGGTGTACACAGGGTGATCCAGGAATACGAACAGGTATTCAGCAAACACCCACTTGATTTTGGGAGGATTAATGGGATACAACACCATATACCCACAGGTGACCATCCACCCATCAAAGAACGTTACAGGCCCATACCACCAGCACACTACCAGAAAGCAAAGGAAATGTTGCATGATATGAAGAAAGCAGGGGTAATAAGAGATAGCTGTAGCCCCTGGGCAGCTCCCCTGGTCCTGGTCAGGAAAAAGGATGGAAGCATGAGGATGTGTGTAGATTACAGACAGGTAAACCGCATAACACATAAAGATGCATACCCTTTGCCCCATATAGAGGAATCCCTGGCTGCACTAAAGTCTGCAAATTACTTCTCTACCCTTGACCTCACTAGTGGGTACTGGCAAGTAGCAGTTGCTGAGGAGGACCGGGAGAAGACGGCCTTCACTTCCCCGATGGGACTCTGCGAGTTCAACAGTATGCTGTTCGGACTCTGCAACGCCCCTGGAACGTTCCAGAGATTGATGGAGTGCTGTTTGGGACACCTTAACTTCGAGACCGTGCTGCTATACCTGGATGACGTGATAGTGTACTCCAAGATGTATGAGGACCATTTGAAGCACCTGGCGGAGGTATTTGAGTTGTTGTCCTGGTATGGGATGAAATTGAAGCCTTCCAAGTGCCACTTGCTCAAACAGAAGGTTCAGTACCTGGGGCACATCGTCAGTCCAGAAGGAGTAGCACCAGACCCGGAGAAGGTCACTGCCATCCAGAAATGGCTGGAACCGAAGAATCTCAAGGAGGTACGTCAGTTCCTGGGACTGGTCGGGATTACCGGAGATTTGTAAAGGACTACACCAAGAAAGCAGCGCCTTTGCAAAATCTCCTGGTAGGACAGTCCAACAGAGGCAAACCCCCCCCCCTTCCAGTGGGGTAAAGAGCAGGCTGAGTCCTTTGCAGTGATGAAAGAGATCCTGACTGGTGAAGAAATCCTGGCCTACCCTGACTACAGCAAACCTTTCCTGCTGTACACTGATGCCAGCAACGAGGGACTAGGAGCTGTGTTAAGCCAGAAGCAGTATGGCAAAGAGAAGGTGATTGCCTATGCCAGCAGGAAGCTCCGTCCTACCGAGAGGAATCCAGAAAACTATAGCTCCTTCAAGTTGGAGCTCCTGGCCTTGGTCTGGGCCATCACTGAACGATTCAAGCACTACCTCTCAGGGTGGCTCAGTGGTTAGCACTGCAGCCTTGCAGCACTGGGGTCCTGGTTTCAAATCCCACCAAGGACAACATCTGTAAGGAGTTTGTATGTTCTCCCCGTGTTTGCGTGGGTTTCCTGCAGGTTCTCCGGTTTCCTCCCACACTCCAAAGACATACTGATAGGGGATGTTGATTGTGAGCCCCAATGGGGACAGTGCCCATAATGTCTGTAAATTGTCAGAATTGTAAAGTGCTGCGGAATATGTTGGTGCTATATAAATAAAGAGATTATTATTATTATTATTACCTGGCCTCCACTAAGTTCACAGCCTATACTGACAACAACCCCTTGAAACAGCGTTGGATGGCCCAACTGTCAAACTATCAGTTCACCATCAAGTACCGGGCAAGTCGCAAGAATGCCAACGCCGATACCCTATCCAGAATGCCTCACCAGTCGGATACTGAAGAAGAAGTGTATGACCTGCAGGAGATTGAGCTACCTGCCTTCCAAAGAAATGGGATGGTCCACGAGCAGCGCACCTCCAGGGGGTATCGTGGTAAGACACTAAAACCTTTACCTCATCACAGTTGGAAGGAGACCCAGGACAGTGACCTGGTTGTCAGCCGTATCAAAGAACTGATAACCCAGGAAGGTTTCTCCCTTGGTAAGGACGCTTCTCTGCAAGCCAAGCAACTGTGGTTAACCCTAGGACCCATGAGATGGTATGGCAGATCGTAGTGCCCAGGACAAACTTCCAGATGGTGTTGGAGGCCTACCACGATCAAGCAGGGCACTTTGGCTGGAAGAAACTGGAAACCCTCCTGAAGAGTTGATTTTATTGGGTTGGAATGCGGAGTTCCATAGAGAGGTGGTGCCGGGATTGTGGACCCTGTAGCCTCAGAAGAAAACACTACAGCAGCCAGAAAGCACCCTTGCAGTCCATCAAGACAACCTAGCCCCTGGAGATCGTCGCTCTGGATCATGTCAAGCTGTCACCCAGCAGGTCAGGCTACTCTTTTGCCCTGACCATGGTGGATCACTACTCCCGGTTCTTGGTGGTATCCCCCGTCAAGGATCTGACGGCAGAAACTGCAGCAATGACGTTTCAAGCATACTTCTGCAGGCCCCATGGATACCCGGATAAGGTGCTGATGGATCAAGGCCCTGCCTTTGAAGTCGAGCTGTTCAAAGAGTTTTGCCATCTGTACGGGTGTAAGAAGATTCGGACTACGCCATACCACCCTCAAACTAATGGTCTATGTGAAAAGATGAACAATATCGTCATAGACCTGCTGAAGACCTTACCTCTAGAAGAAAGGAATCAGTGGCCAGACAAAATACCTGACCTGGTAGATCTGTACAATCACATACCTGTGAGTTCCACCAATTGTACTCCAGCGTACCTCATGAGAGCACGACCCTGAAAGTTGCCCATGGACCCGGAGCTTGGAGTGGTAGAGCCGGAAGCAGATATGTCCACTGAAGACTGGGATACGACTCGACAGGAGCAGTACAAAAGAGTACAGGCCTGTGTCGAAGACAGTCTAAATAGGATGAGAGATAAGCAGGAAGCACAGTACAACAGGAGTGCACCAGCAGAACCCTTAGCACCTGGAAAAGTTGTGCTGAAGCGAACGAGAAGAAACCACAAGCTTGACGACCAGTGGGAAAGAGAGCCTTACACTGTGTTGGGTTCCAGGTTCGACAATAGGAAAATCTGTCTAATCAGTTAAGATGGAGGTAAGACAGCTGCAACAGTCTCAAGAGACCATTTGAAGTTGTGCCCAGGTCTATTGAAGCCACAGGAAGAAGTACCTCTTATAGTGACTGAAGAACCCAAAGAAGATGTACTCCATACTGTCTTAGGAGATTTCCCGGCAAATTGGCCTCAACTGGATGGAGCTGTAATAATACCTGTGATGCACTTCTACCAACAGCCAGAAGACTCTCCACTGCAAGTAAGACCTGTAAGTGCCCCAGAAGAGCCTGCTCAAGAAGAATCCCCGGAAGAAGGATCACCGGTAGAAGCAGAGCCAGTAGGCCCAGTAACCAGTGTACTTGCCAGTCCCATTGAGAGGTTAAGACAGTTCTACAATTTGCCCAAACGTAGATCTGACAGGGTAGCGGACTGTGCAAACACAGACATCAGCAACACCCCAGTACTACGTAGGTCAACACGCAGTACAAAAGGCCAGGTCCCTGCCAGGTATAAGGAATGAGTTAGAAATACCTGCAGTGTAAATAGTTACCCAGTTGGGTAACTGTCATTATTAATTATGTGAACTGGACAATATATGTGCTTTTAGTTACCCGTAAGGGTACAGAGACTTGTAGGCTGAGAACTGTGAGCAGCCCCAAAACTGTTCCTATACATAGTTGCACTCCCTAGAGTGCCCCTTAAGTGACCACAGAACAAAAACCCGTTTGGCGTGGCCAAAGACGTGGTCCAGCACCTGGATCACTTATGCCTTGTAGTCACGCCCAGGGCCTACGTTGAGGGATTTCAGGCGGGTCCCTCATGTTTCTCTTGTTATACTTTCATCGGTGAAATGGACACCTGGTTACGGGACTTACTGTGACCTTATTATTGTTATTGTTATTATAATTATTATTGTTATTATTGTTGTAACCTGTTACAAAATGCTTCAGTCCAGGAGAACTGAATTGTACTACGGGGGGATGTGGCGCCCTGCAGCGCACAGGTGCCACAGAACCCAGTAGGGTGCATGGATGGATTTCTCCACAAGAGGCCCTCACACACATTCACACACCTCCACCCTACCACCTCAGACCACCAGAGGGAGCCCCATTAGGGATATAAAAACTGGAGGGTGGAGTTAGGTAGTGAGAGTGTGGTGACACTAGGAGATCAGTGAAGACGCAGCATGTTGGCTGCTGTGCTTAGGTGAGCCAAGGCCTACCGCACGAGTAGAAGCCTGAGGGGCCCCGAGTGTGGCCGGAGGCAAGAAGCAGAGGAGAGAAGTAACGAGGGGGCAGAGGAGCGCACCAGGCTCACCCCGAACCATACACCGGACACCGGGTCCGTGCCTACAGGGTCCCTTTATACCCAGTAGGGATTTCCGGATACCAGGAGGACTACAAGTCCCAGGTCGACCAATGCTGACTACCGTACCAGGGCTAGGAGTCAAGGAGGCCCCAGCGTCCAGGGAGAGTGATCTCCAAGAGAAGGCCCTACCACCAGGTCAGCAGGTGCAAGAGAGAGAGAGACAGTAATTAAGCCAGGCCTAGCTCCAGGCAGGTCAGAAGCTTAGCAAGTGAAAGCATCGGATGAGGAGGCCCTATACCCGCTCACTGGGGAGAGTCCAGAAGTGCACCCTTCCTACCGAGTACCCTGGACCATACCTGCATCTACACCAGTAAAGGTACCGAAGCGAACCCCCGTGTGAGTGTCTGTCATTTCTCCCTGAACCGTCCTGGCCGTCTCTTGCCTGTACCACCATCCATTCCCCCACGCTGCCCTGAGGCCCGCTCCACCTGTTGGGAGCCGTTCCATCATAAGCTGCCCTAACATCTGCCTCAGAGGACTGTCGCAGCGCTGGTAGTCCTTACCAGGCACCACAGGTGGCATCATGAACTATTCCAAAACCCCATATAAACCCAATTTTCCATTTCTTTTCGTTGACCGCCCTGGGCCACGGACCGGGCCTGCCACCGTGATATCCCCCCACCAGAATCCAAAGGCCCGGCTGCCGAGTACCCCACGGCTCTGGGGGCGCGTCACTGACATGACAGATGTCCAGAAGGCAGTCATTGACTCCACAAGGTCCCAGAGTTCCAATTTTCATTTGGAAATCAAGGTCCCAGAGTCTGGAGGAAGAGTGGAGAGGTCACAATCCAAGCTGCTTGAGGTCTAGTGTGAAGTTTCCACAATCAGTGATGGTTTGGGGAGCCATGTCATCTGCTGGTGTAGGTCCACTGTGTTTAATCAAGACCAAAGTCAGTGCAGCCGTCTACCAGGAAATTTAGAGCACTTCATGCTTCCCTCTGCCGACAAGCTTTTTGGAGATGGAAAGTTTATTCTCCAGCAGGACTTGGCTCCTGTCCACACTGCCAAAAGTACCAATACCTGGTTTACAAACAACAGTATCACTGTGCTTGATAGGCCAGGAAACTCGCCTGACCTTAACCCCATAGAGAATCTATGGGGTATTGTCAAGAGGAAGATGAGAGACACCAGACCCAACAATGCAGATGAGCTGAAGGCTGCTATCAAAGCAACCTTGGCTTCCATAACACCTCAGCAGTGCCACAGGCTGATCGCCTCCATACCACGCCGCATTGATGCAGTAATTGATGCAAAAGGAGCCCAGACCAAGTATTGAGGGCATTTACTGAACATACATTTCAGTAGGGCAACATTTCGGATTTTAAAAACATTTTTCAAGCTGTTATTATAAAGTATTCTAATTTACTGAGATAATGACTTTTGTGTTTTCATTGGCTGTAAGCCATAATCAGCAACATTAACAGAAATAAACAATTGAAATAGATCCCTCTGTTTGTAATGACTCTATATAATATATGAACACAAACTGATTAGGGGCGCTAGTAAATACAGACAGTGGGCCTGCAGTGAGTGGTAAGGGGCACCATATACCCTGTAATGAAAAGGGGGAAATACTAAAATGATATCCACCGCGCAGATCCACTGGAATCAAGGAATTAGAACATGGAAGGAAATGGTGTTTGTTAAATGATTGTTTATTTAGATCATATATAGATTGTTTCCCAGAGGCAATATAAAATACAGTGTTAAACCATGGATGGTCCGGTATTGTGACACAGTGGTCTCTATAGGAGAAGTTCCAAGGTTTTTAAGGGGTCCAGAGCCAATAGAAGCCTGTAAGGCGTATATAGAGGTATTAGGAACCTAATTGTGGGTGGAACAAGTAGGGTTTATTAATTATAGATAATAATCAGTATGTACCTGATAGTAGAAAGGAGGAGAGGACTGGACAGTCATGGGATATTCTTATCAAGAAGCTGCTCCAGGGTGGCTGGAAGTAAAATTAATAGATGAAGGGATTTGGTCTGCTGATTTGATAGAACCTGAGTTATATTGGTATTTACCTCATGGATTGATTTGGATGTTTACTATCTGTGGTCCAGATGTCCCAATTGTATCAGAAGTGGTGTGAGGACTCGTAGAGTGTTTAAACTGTATGGGCTAAATATAAAAGTGACTGTAAAGTATGAACAAGGCTATAAGGAGGACCACTTGGGGATAATTGGATGCTTCACTGGTGATAAGGCTAAGTCATATGGTAAATTTACCTGGTTTACTTGTTTGGTGTTTCTTAGTTCCTATTTGTGGTCCAGATGTCCTAATGTGGCACTTGTCGTGGGGACTCGTAGAGTGTTGTCCTGTAGGGACTAGGATAAATGGTTAATTTTAATTAGATACCAGATTAATAAGGATGCATGGGATGAAAAGCAATAATCATAGGAACATAAGTTAGATACAATTGCTCAAAATTACCATTTGGCGATTACGGCTTAATATCTTGGGTAATAAAACCCCAGAACCTTGTGTAATTTAACCCTTAGTATAGCACTTCTTGAGTTATAATGATATATAGGTTACTCAGATGCAAGACTTATAGTCATCCTTAGTTAACAGCCCAGTTTTTGAAGGTTGGTGAGGCTAACATAGAAGAAGAAGCAGCAAGTTCTGGATGAGCATGTAAATAGCTGGATAATATGCACGTACTCAGACAGTTGAATAGCCACCAAGGTCTCCCGATCTGACCCTCTTAGACTTTTATCTTTTGGGTCATCTGAAAGCAATTGTTTATGCTGTGAAGATACGAGATGTGCAGCATCTGAAACAACGGATCCAAAATGTCCGACTTCAAAATGGCCACCATGGTCACCACCCATCTGGAAAAGTTTCCCCCCTCCCATATACTAATGTGCCACAAACAGGAAGTTGATATCACCAACCATTCCCATTTAATTTAGGTGTATCCATATAAATGGTCCACCCTGTAGAATGGGACCTAAACATCCTCCAAGAGCAACTTCTCCCAACCATTCAGAAGTAATTTAGGGATGATCAATGCTTTTTCTAGCTTGATGGAGACCATGTCACAGGGCTAAAGTGTGTGGCTCGATTAACAAAATGTTTAAATTTTGGGTCCAGGCCAGGAAATTCCCCAGATCTAAATCCCATCGAGAACTTGCACTCAATCCTCAAACAGCCGGTGTACAAACGAAAACACAGAAATTGTGATAAAATCCATGCACTGATTAGACAAGAATGGGTCATCAGTCAGGATTTGGCCCAGAACTTGATATCCAGCTGCCCGGGGCGAAGGGCATAAGTCTTGAAAAATGAGGGACAACTCTGTAAATATTGAGTCATTGCATAAACTTAATCGATTTGTCAATAAAAGATTAAAAATCTGTGAAATGCTGTTAATTGTACACCAGTAATAATAGAAACATCTGACTTAAAGGTTTAAAAACACTGAAGTGGCAAACTGTGTGAAAACCAAAATTTATATCAGTCTTAAAACTTTCGGCCACGATTGTATGAATATAGAAGGTAATCTGTCATTCATTCATTTGGACCGCCCACTGGACTCTTTAGCCCAGAATAAGCAGGGATTTTAATACATTATCTCATAGTGATTTTTTTTCCCCATAGAACTATATGCAATTTTTTTCAGCTCCTACTGCTTTATAAAATGATGTCCATTGCTTGCACTGCATTTCTAAGCTGAAAGGTGCCATTTAACTTAAAGCATAAAATGTGTTAGGGAGCAGGGGTATAACTATAGTGGGTGCAGGGGTTGCATTCACATCCAGGCTCTAGAGCCTATGGGGGCCCAAACTGTCCCTTTGACCCATATAAGAAGACAATATTATTCGAGACCCCTGCTAGTTGGTGCACTGTTGAAGATTTTGCATTGGGCCCATGAGCTTCCAGTTACACCATTGCTTGGGAGCATGCATATTAAAGTTGCAATAATCCCAAAAGATTGGGATCTAAAGATCTCAGAACTAAAAAAACCTGAAGAGTCTATTCCTCCCAGACCCCCATCAATGAACGGCATCTTCTCAATGACACTTAAAGGGGATTGTCCACTACTCGGAGAGCCACTTCTTAAATGCTGAGGACACCATTAATCTTGACTAAATACCAAACACCATTTGATGAAATGCAGCCCTAAACATGCAAAGAACCTCCACCATGCTTTACTGTTACTGCAGACCCTCATTATTGTGCCGCTCTCCAGTACTTCGGTGATCAAACTGCCTTCTGTTACATCCAAATATTTCACATTTTGACTCAGCAGTCCAGAGCACCTGTTGCTATTTTTCTGTACCCCATCTCCTATGTTTTAATGAATAGTTGAGTCATTTGGCTTTGTTTCTTTGAGGAAGTTATGGTTTTTGCCTGCAATTATTCTATGAAGACAACTTTTGGGCAGACTTCTTCGAACAGTAGATGGGTGTAGCTGGGTTGCTGCCAGTTCTGAACTGATGGCACTGCTGGGCATCTTCCGATTTATAAGGGAACTAAGCATAATGTGTCTTTCATCTGCTGTACTTCGTTTCCTTGGTTTACCACTGTGTCTACAATTCTCATCATTTCCCATTTTATGGTGTCCTCAATGATGAGGAATACAGGAAGATACTTATCCATCATGCAGTTATCCATCAGGGAGGCGTCTGATTGGCTGTAAATATATCCTGCAGCAGGAAAATGACCCCAAACATACATCCTTTTGCAACATTTGATCCCAAACATACAGCCTTTTGCAAACATTTCAGTGAGTTGCAGGTTGCATTACAGCTAAACTATATTTAAAGCATCTGATATAGAGAGTGACTGGTAGCAGCTAGTGGGACCCAGCTACACCCATCTACTGTTCAGAAAAGTCTGGCAATAAGTGGTCTTCATGGAAGAATTTGCAGCCAAAAAGGCATACATTTAACATGGAAACAAGGCTGAGCAACTCAACTATGAATGAAAACATAGGAACTGGGGTGCATAAAAATGTCAGCAGGTGCTCTGGACTAAGGAGTCAAAATGTGAAATATTTGGCTGTAACAGAAGGCAATTTGTTCGCAGTAGAGCAGGAGAGTGGAACAATAATGAGTGTCTGCAAGCAACAATGAAGCATGGTGGAGGTCCCTGGCAAGTGTTGGGCTTCATTTCATCAAATGGAGTTGGGAATTTGGGCAAGATTAATGGTGTCCTCAATGCTGAGAAATACAGTTCCAGATGGAACTGAAGAAAATAAAGGAAGCAAGGAGACAGGTTTAGATGCTATCTGCCCAATCCTTCTCCTCCTGAAAATCATCTTCTGGGGGGAGAGTCAGATGGCCCCATACACATCAGATGGTTGACTGGCTTTCATCTGTCTATGGGAAGCCTTTGCCCTTCTCTTCCTTTCCCCCCTGATTGACAGTTCTTTCTCTATGAACAATAATAGGGAGTATACTGTCAATCAGCAGCAGGTAGGTGGAGGGAGCCAATGTTTTTATAAATCTGTTGCACATTTCTACATATATTTCCTTTTGTAAAGAATCATATTTTTGTCTAGTGCGCTATTCTGGCTGCCATAATAATTGTGTATTGCGTGTTTTCCTGAAAAGGATTACGCGAGTTGGTGTCAGAGTTCATGGTGCACACAAACGGGGCTTTGGTACAGAATTAGCATTTTGCATTCTCGTCCTGCAGCACGATTCAAGGTGCATAACATTTTAGTCCCACACAAAGCATTTTTACTAGAAGGGGGAATTAAAGGATCAATTTTCTGTACAAGATCCTGCTTTGAAATGAAACAAAGGTTCTTTGACTGGTGCCAATGAGCATACGCCTTTGCTTCCCCCGCCACAGAGTTAAGACATGTCCATTGCTGATGTGGTTAAAATTTGCTTCCTCCACAGTAAATTCCATTACTGAAAAGAAAGCGTTGCACTATGTCTCTGCTTCATTCTCTGCAAAAGATAACAGGAGCTTGAGCCCTAAGGCGGACATAGTTGGACTCAATATCTCAAAAGCTGTGTCTGTGAAAATTCAGGTGTGACTGTAGTTAGCTCTAATGTTCTTATTTTCCCCATTTTTTTAATTTATTTTGCTCACTTATATAGTGCCATTAATTCCACAGTGCTTACATACATTATCATCACTGTCCCCATTGGGGCTCACAATCTAGATTCCCCATCAGTATGTCTTTGGAGTGTGGGAGGAAACTGGAGAACACGGAGGAAACCCATGCAAGCATGGGGAGAAGATGCAAACTCCTTGCAGATGGTGTCCTTGGTGGGATTTGAAACCAGGACCCCAGCGGTGCAAGGCTGCAGTGCTAACCACTGAGCCAGCGTGCTGCCCTCTCCATTACACAGTTACAGGGGTCCATGAAATACAGGGATCTGTTTAGGGTCCTTGTGCCTGCATGTGACTTAGAATTTCCATTTCTTGCTGAACAATTTAGCAGTCCCACAGTGTATAATATCTACTGACTTTTCCTTCCAAATCCCTATGGTGACCTGAGTTCCTTTCACCAGATTTCACAACTGCATATATTATTAAAGAAGCACTCCTCCTCCTCCCATCAACATTTTTATCCTTTTAATATATTGCAATCACCATATTATACAGCACTGTGTACTTACAATTGCTCATTTTGCCTTTCTACCCAGCTAATTCTTCTCTTTTCTCTGCTCTGTGTAGAAACAGGAAGTCTCTTGTCCCTACATTTATCATCTCCGTCTTCACCTCCTGACCCAGCAATTCTCTCTTCCTCCTGCCAGGGACTTTTGCAGCGACTTATGATTCATACAGGGAAAATTGACCTCCTGTTTCAACATAGAGCTTTGAAGGATTCAGCTAGTTAGTTTTTAATGTCATAGACCTAATGGAAAAGAGAAGAATTTACTGGGTAGAATGGCGAAATGAGCAATTGTAAGTACACAATGCTATATAATATGATAATTGCAGTATATTAATAGGATAACAATTTTGATGGGAGTGCTTCTTTAACTTGATCTCTTTGACCTCATGACACTGGTGTTCTTACTTTATGTTAGAATAACTCTATAAGCCTGATATTAAGGTGTGCATTTTATGAATGCAGCTCATAGATGGTAAGCTTGCGAGCATGGCCCTCACTCCTCTTGCTATGTGTTACTTTGTGATGTCTTTATTGTCTGTACATGTCTGCGGAATATGTTGGCGCCTTAGAAATAAAATTATTATTATAGAGCGAGAGAGCTCATACGTTCAAGTCTCCACCCACTCATCTTGACTGACAGCTACAATCAAGACCTTTTATCAATAGAGAATATTTGGTCGAAATATGGGACAAAAAAATCCTGAAAATCAGGGACTGTTGAGCAGCGAGAATCCTACATCAGACAAGAACGGCACAACATTCCTCTCCCAAAACTCCAGCAATTCTCTCCTCACGCCCCAGACGTTCAGAAACTGATGTAAAACGATGAGGAGATTCTGCAAAATGGTAGACAAGGCCCCGGGAACAACTTTTTTGAGATGAGTTGCTGCATGGATCCCTAATACTGTCATGTGCACGAGGCCTAAAACATTGTTTTGTTTCTTCACAATTTGCATTTTTACCAGTGCCATTGATGAAAATTGATGAGGGCATTAAAAATGTAATAAGATTAAATCCTAATCATGAGTGGTGGAGCAGCGCCAGGCGTATTTCCTGGCCACTACCACAAGTGTTCCTCAGCTGCTCAGCTCCATTGTTATTGATTTTCCTTTGTCTTTAATCTTCTTCATTGTTATTTCTTCTCTTGTCAGACGTCTTAATTTACTGCTTAGTGTACTTCTCACTGACGTGCAGCTGTAACTATTACCAGAACAGCTGGGGACATCATTTTTCGCTCATCCTGGTGCGTGGAAAGAAAGCAAAGCAGGGATTCTGTCCAAAGATATGTCTGTGCCACTCACTTATTATTTTGTTTCATTGTGTGTCATGCTCATAGTGAGGGATCATTGACAAGAAGCCTCAGGTCTACAACTGACGCTCCAGCAAAAAAAATGGAACATGGAAAAATAAATTGTGTACAGATTGTAGCAGATTAATTCGGGTTGTTGGTTTGGATAGCCCTGTTTGTAAGGGGCTGATTCATACATGAAAAATTTTGCGTGAAAAATTGTCGCTGAGACAGGTTCCGATTTTGATCCGAGTGTCACTCGGACACTTGGATCAAGGTGTCATGCTAGGTATGGAAAAAACCCAGTGTACGAAGATGGGAAAAGGGGGGAAGCCCAGCAACTAGGGAAAGGGAGAGTGGAGACCCCTAAGCAGATCTAACAACACCCTGACTCCCCTATCATCCCTATATAGGTTCCGCACCTATCGCCGAGCAGGATACCTTAGCCCTGGCTGACCTTAGAGCTAGGCCCTAGGTAGGGAGGGGGAGGGGTGAGCACTAGTTGGTCCCACTGCAACTAAAGATAAACCAGGGAAACATACAAGGGGATACACTTAGCTTTGAGAAGACACCACAGAGATCACGACTACAATCCGCAAAGGAACTCCAAGGAAAATCAGCCGACCACCAGAAATCCAGACCTGAACAGAGGATTTTACTCTATCACCAGTAACTCTCTGGAGAGACTGAATGTATTTAAAGATCCAGCAAGGGTGTGTTAATTAGCAGCAGAAGGTGGAGATCATCACTGGGTTCTAAAGAGGGAGGGATGATGAAAAGATTAAGAAGGTGTCTGCAAGGCCAAGGGCAGCGACCTTCTGCAGCCGGATCCAGAATGACTGTGTGTCAAATCTGACACATCCGTGACAGCAGGTCTATTGGTCAGTGAAATAATTGCACAGCACTCAGATACCATCCGACTCGAGTGCTGGCACTTTTCACAGATTGATAGAATTTGAAAGAAAGAGAAACTTTTTTTTTTCTCAGTCGCGAAACACCGATGGAACTCGGTCTAAACTGTGATGGTAAAAACTGGCTCTGACCAAACTCTGATGAAATTCTGAAAAAAAACCACTGATTAAACTCGGACCGATTTTCTTGCACGAGAAAATCACTGATGTGTGATTGAGTCCTAAGGGGGTTGAGGGTAAGTGATCAACTCTTATATTGCCCAGAGTTGTGGCCAAAAAGTCCTCATCGCAGGGAAAATCAATCATCATATGGTACCCACTGAAGTCAAAGATCATTGTTCTCAGCAGCACATCGTCCTGTCTACACAGAACTCGCGCTGCCCAGAACAATGGCAGCCTATGTGCACGGAATGATCTATTACTGATTGTTCTGTGCGCATATTATGCGCTCAGCCTAAACTGGCTTTGAACAGCTATGATTTATTGCAGCAGATTGCATTTTGTAAATGTACCCTTAGTTATTAGAAGTTGCATCCTATTATCCTTTTACTCAGGTGGATAATCAGTCTGACAAGCGTGCATAGAAAGACTTGTTCCTGATCACTGGTCCATGTAGAGGTGTCAGTTAAAACGCTTGTTTTTTGGGCAGAACTTGGCCTGTGTAAAATAAGCTTTTACGTATTATTCCTAATATCAAAAGATATCGCCTATTTATGGGATAGGGAATAACTTGCTGATCGCTGGGGATAGGACCTCTGCGACCCACAACACTCCCAAAAATATGCTTTTGAATACTTGGAACGAGAAACGAATGTAGCGGAAGTCAGGGCCGGCTCCAGGTTTTTCTGGGCCCCGGGCGAAAGAGTCTCAGTGGGCCCCTTTAATACATACCACGATTCATGATGTACAGATAAAGCAGAGAAATATATATATATGGTACAATGCAAAGATTTCACTTCTTACATTACATGAGCGATATCTATTGTAAATTCCACAATAGCTCAGAAACCGGCGAATCCTCACAGCACACAGTGCAGACCAGACCATATAGTCCTCCATACAGTATAAGGAGCACCACATAGTCCTCCATACAGTTTTATGGGCCCCATTATATATTGCTCCATACAGAATAATGACCCCACATAGTCCTCGTACAGTATAATGGGCACCACATAGCCCTCCATACAGTATTATGGGCCCCATATATTGCTCCATACAGAATACTGGCCCCCATATAAGGCCCCATACGGAATACTGGCCCCCATATAAGGCCCCATACGGAATACTGGCCCCAATATAATGCTCCATAAAGGAATACTGGCCCCCATATAAGGCCCCATACGGAATACTGGCCCCCATTTAAGGCCCCATACGGAATACTGGCCCCCATATAAGGCCCCATACGGAATACTGGCCCCCATATAAGGCCCCATACGGAATACTGGCCCCCATATAAGGCCCCATACGGAATACTGGCCCCCATATAAGGCCCCATACGGAATACTGGCCTCCATATAAGGCCCCATACGGAATACTGGCCCCCATATAAGGCCCCATACGGAATACTGGCCCCCATATAAGGCTCCATAAAGGAATACTGGCCCCCATATAAGGCCCCATACGGAATACTGGCCCCCATATAATGCCCCATACGGAATACTGGCCCCCATATAAGGCCCCATACAGAATACTGGCCCCCATATAAGGCCCCATACGGAATACTGGCCCCCATATAAGGCCCCATACGGAATACTGGCCCCCATATAAGGCTCCATAAAGGAATACTGGCCCCCATATAAGGCCCCATACGGAATACTGGCCCCCATATAACGCTCCATACAGGATACTGGTCCCCTTATAAAGCTCCATACAGGATACTGGCCCCCATATAACGCTCCATACAGGATACTGGTCCCCTTATAACGCTCCATACAGGATACTGGCCCCCATATAATGCTCCATGCAGGCTGTTACCCCCCCACATAATGCCCCATACAGGCTGTCCCCCCCCCCTATAATGCTCCATGCAGGCTGTTACCCCCCACATAATGCCCCATACAGGCTGTCCCCCCCCCTTATAATGCTCCATGCAGGCTGTTCCCCCCACATAATGCACTATGCAGGCTGTCCCCCCCCCTTATAATGCCCCATGCAGGCTGTCCCCCCCCCTTATATTGCCCCATGCAGGCTGTCACCCCTCCTCTTTATAATGCCCCATGCAGGATGTACCCCCCCTCTTTATAAGGCCCCATGCAGGATGTCACCCCCTCTCTTTATAATGTTTATAATGCGCCATGCAGGATGTCACCCCCTCTCTTTATAATGCCCCATGCAGGATGTCACCCCCTCTATTTATAATGCCCCATGCAGGATGTCACCCCCCCTCTCTTTATAATGCCCCATGCTGGATGTCACCCCCTCTCTCTATAATGCCCCATGCAGGCTGTCACCCCCTCTCTCTATAATGCCCCATGCAGGCTGTCACCCCCTCTCTCTATAATGCCCCATGCAGGATGTCACCCCCCCTCTCTTTATAATGTCCAATGCAGGATGTCACCCCCCCCATATTATGCCCCATGCAGGATGTCACCCCCCCCCCATGCAGGGGTGGATTAAGAGTAGCAAGGGCCCCGGGCAGTTTAGAAGGCACGGCCCCCCCCCCATACACACCTGATTTATCACGTGACATGTCACATGATCCCCTGTGATAGATCATGTGATAGTTCACGTGAAATTAATTTGGCACAATATTAATTATAATATTTTTTTTTAGGCTGTGTGCCCACTATGCGTTTTTTAAGCGTTTCGGCAGCGGCAATTCCGCTGCAGAAACGCTTAAAAAACGCTTGGTAGAAGGTCTGCCATGTTCCCTAATGATAATCCGCTTGTGCTGTGTACATGCTGCGGAAATTTACGCTGTGGATTATCATTCCGGAAAAATCCGCAGCATTACCAATTATTTTGCGGAAGCGCGGCGTTTTCGCCGCCATTGACTTGCATTAGATCGCATGGAATCCGCATCACTGCATCTGTAGATGCAGAATCCATGCGTTTCAATGTGCGGATGGTACCCGGGTGTGGAGGACAGGAGACTCTCCTCTGGACCCGGGTACCATAGAAACTGTAAAAAAAGAATAAAATAAAAAATATATATTATACTTACCTTCTGATGGCCCCTGGTGTCTTTATCCGATGCGTCCTGGCTTGTCGGCAGCTCGCGATGGTCTGAAAAGGATCTGCCGTAACGTCATTTAGTCATGTGACGGGTCACGCGACCGCTGACGTCGGCAGGTCATCAGAAGGTAAGTATATATTTTTATTTTTTACCATTCTTTTACGGTCACACTATATAAATCCATGCTGGTTGCATGGATTTATATACAGTAGTGTGACCAAGTTGCGCTTGTCAACCCGCATGCGGAAATGCAAGTGAAGAACGCTTCACATCCGCATGTCCCTGGCAGGAAAACGCATGTACAATCCGCATGTACAATCCACATGCGTTTTTTCTGCCAGGGAGATGCAGAAACGCTCAAAAAAAATCCAGAACATTTCTGTATCGTGGGCACATAGCCTTACATAGCCTTACATAGCCTTACATTAATTGTATGACTCAATATTGAGCACACGTAGCCATCTATACACAGCGGGAGGCCGCACGGTGCCATCTATACACAGCGGGAGGCCGCACGGCGCCATCTATACACAGCAGGAGGCCGCACGGCGCCATCTATACACAGCAGGAGGCCGCACGTAGCCATCTATACACAGCGGGAGGCCGCACGTAGCCATCTATACACAACGGGAGGCCACACGTAGCCATCTATACACAGCGGGAGGCCACACGGCGCCATCTATACACAGCAGGAGGCCACACGGCGCCATCTATACACAGCGGGAGGCCACACGTAGCCATCTATACACAGCAGGAGGCCGCACGTAGCCATCTATACACAGCAGGAGGCCGCACGTAGCCATCTATACACAGCAGGAGGCCGCACGTAGCCATCTATATACAGCAGGAGGCCGCACATAGCCATCTATACACAGCAGGAGGCCGCACGTAGCCATCTATACACAGCAGGAGGCCGCACGGCGCCATCTATACACAGCAGGGGGCCGCACGGTGCCATCTATACACAGCGGGAGGCCGCACGGCGCCCCCCCCAGAGACAGCAGGAGGCCGCACGGCGCCATCTATACTCAGCAGGAGGCCGCACGTAGCCATCTATACACAGCAGGAGGCCGCACAGCGCCATCTATACACAGCAAAAGACCGCACGGCGCCATCTATACACAGCAGGAGGCCGCACGGCACCATCTATACACAACAGGAGGCCGCACGGCGCCATCTATACACAGCAGGAGGCCGCACGGCGCCCCCCAGAGACAGCAGGAGGCCGCACGGCGCCATCTATACTCAGCAGGAGGCCGCACGTAGCCATCTATACACAGCAGGAGGCCGCACGGCGCCATCTATACACAGCAAGAGGCCGCACGGCACCATCTATACACAGCAGGAGGCCGCACGGCGCCATCTATACACAGCAGGAGGCCACACGGCACCATCTATACACAACAGGAGGCCGCACGGCGCCATCTATACACAGCAGGAGGCCGCACAGCGCCCCCCAGAGACAGCAGGAGGCCGCATGGCGCCATCTATACTCAGCAGGAGGCCGCACGTAGCCATCTATACACAGCAGGAGGCCGCACGGCGCCATCTATACACAGCAAGAGGCCGCACGGCGCCATCTATACACAGCAGGAGGCCGCACGGCGCCATCTATACACAGCAGGAGGCCACACGGCGCCATCTATACACAGCAGGAGGCCGCACGTAACCATCTATACACAGCAGGAGGCCGCACGGCACCATCTATACACAGCGGGAGGCCGCACGGCGCCCCCCCCAGAGACAGCAGGAGGCCGCACGGCGCCATCTATACACAGCAGGAGGCCACACGGCACCATCTATACACAGCAGGAGGCCGCACGGCGCCATTTATACAGAGCATGAGGCCGCACGGCGCCATCTATACACAGCAGGGTGCCGCACGGCGCCATCTATACACAGCAGAGGGCCGCACGGCGCCATCTATACACAGCAGAGGGCCGCACGGCGCCATCTATACACAGCGGGAGGCCGCACGGCACCATCTATACATAGTGGGAGGCCGCACGATGCCCCCCCCAGAGACAGCAGGAGGCCGCACGGCACCAACTATATTCAGCAGGAGGCCGCACGCAGTCACGCATGCAGTCACGCACACACACAAACATATACAGACGTATACATACACGCATAAACACATTTGAAACACAAAAATACATATAAACAGACATCACACAATGATATCTGCCTGCACACACACACACACACACATACACACACAGACTCACCATCCCCCGGCTCCATTCCTCCTGCCTGCTCTGACTTCTCCGTTGCAGCAGTGCAGGCCGGGCGCGCACTGCGTGACGTCACAGCTAGGAGACACGGCCGCGCACAGGGCCGTGTCTCCTAGCAGTGACGCGGCCGGGCCAGCACAGGGAAGTTAACTACTGCAGTGCTGGCCCGGCCGATGAAGAAGTAGCGGCCGCGCGCCGCTGCTGGGGGAGCGGTCCGGGGCCCCCCCTCCCGCCACTGCTACCGGTATGTGCCGCGGCGGCCCGCACATATAATAAGGGCAATCCGGCATTAGACACCCCGCCCGGTGCCGTGGGCCCCCTGCAGGCTCGGGGCCCCGGGCGGTAGCCCGGATTGCCCTCATTATAATCCGCCTATGGTCCCATGCCTCCATACATTTAAAAAAAAAAAAAAAATCAAATACTCACCTCCCTCCTCCTCACCTGCTGCAGCTGCTCGGGTCCGGACTGAAGTGCACATGCTCAACCGTGTACTTCTGCTGTCCCCTTCTACCCCATGCAGGGACACTGGATTACTCACCCCCCCTCCGGCCCTCAGCGTGTCCCTGCTCCTGCTTCCTGTGTGCGTACTGCACTCCCAGCGGTGCGCCAAGGACGTGCATTTGTGAGCTTCCCTATTCTTAAAGGGTCAGGTCACACATTATGCTAAATGCCCTCAGCTGGTTGCTGAGAGGCATTTAGCATAAGTAGTACACCTGCAAGATGGCTCCCCGCCGATAGCTGGCAGGCACCTTGTATAAAAGACTCCCTCTCCCTTAGGGAGTTGCCAAGCAACCAGTTAAATCATTAGTTAGTAAGGTGTACTGATAGTGAGTTGTGAGGTCCCCTGGTCCCGGTGTGGCTAGAGTCCTGCACTCGAATCCCTGGTCCTGGTGTGGCCAGAGTCCTGAGTCCGTAGTCCTCTGGTCCCGGTGTGGCCAGCGTCCTGTACCTGAATCCCTGGTCCTGGAGCGGCCAATGCCTGAACCCTCGTCCCCTGGTCCTGGAGTCACCAGTGCCTGAACCCTTGTCCCTTGGTCCTGGAGCGGCCAGTGCCTGAACCCTCATCCCCTGATCCTGGTGCGACCAGTGACTGGACATTGTCCCCTGGTCCTGGTGGGGCCAGCCCTGTCCCTGAAGTTCCTGACCGGTGCGGCCAGTATCTGAACACTCCCCTATCTAAGTCTCCATGTCAGTGATCCTGTACTGTATCTACTGAGTCTGAACGGAGCTCTAATCAGTGTCAGCTACCCTGACCCCTGGGATCAGCAGCTACTGCTGGACACAGCCCTGGAGTGGTACCTGACAGCTACCTGCTGCACAAGCCTTACCTGACCACTAGAGGCTCCAGTGAACACCAAGGTAGCTGCTTAGTCATGCCCCTCCAGGGTCGGCCCTGTCCATGGCACAGTGGGTCCACAAATCCACGTGTGCCACCAGTGGGTGTAACAAACCTCTGCTCCATTCATTGTCTATGGGACTGCAGGAGAAAGCCGAGTACAGCGCTCGGTTATGTACACTAGTCCATAGACAATGAATGGAGTGGATGTTGAGCATGTGCAGTTTTGCTCCATTCAAGATAGGACTCTTCCGAGCATGCTTTCCAGAACCCAGATTCCGTTCTTGGGAACACTAGGAAGTCCTAGTGGTCTTGCCCCCAGCGATCATTAATTTATTTTCTATCCTCTGGGCATGTAGGTCATAGGAAGCTGAATAAAATGATATCTTGATATCTGAGATCCGATGTCTTATTCCCGAAAAAAATCAACATTTTTCTTATATGTAAATGGCCTGTTAACATCTATGGGCCGGACACTGATCTCCCTGAGAATCTGCCTCCAGAGCTTATTTAAAAAAAAGGGGCGTTACTAGTGTGAGACATGTAATGACTGACAATCTGCTCTCCTCATCTCACTGCAGAGATGTGTCTGATTATAACTGACACAGTACAGCAGAGCTGAACTTTGTCTCATTGCAAACACATTTGCTTCTGCAGTCCTCTCATAGTACTGTCAGCTTCCAGCTCTAAGGAAGTCAGTGTGGGAGGAAGGGCAGTACAGCAAAGTTGACAGCATTGTGAGTAAACAACTGCAAATGTGTTTTTAATGAGACAAAGTTCAATTCTTCTGTACTGTGTTTGTTATAATCACACACAGCTCTGTAGCAGAACTGACCGCAGAAGAGGAGAGATGCAGCTGCAAATGTTTGCAATGAGACAAAACTCAACTCTGCTGTACTGTGTTAGTTGTAATCATACTAATCCCTGCACTGAGATCAGGAGAGCAGACTGTCAGTCATTACATGTCTCACACTGGAAACACCCCCTGTTATTTAAAATAAGTTATGGGGGCAGATTTTCAGAGAGATCTATAGATCTTAACAGCTCATTTATGTATTAAGAAAAATGTGGATTTCTCTGGAATAAGACATCGGATCTCATGTATCAAGGTATCACTTTATTCAACTTTCTATGACCTACATGCCCCTATAGACGGCTTAGGAGGGTTCAATGCTACTGACAGATTCCATTCAATAGGTACTTGTTTTATTTGTGAAAATCACATATAGAACATGTACGTGAAAAATGGATGCCTGAATGAGTCTTAAATGTTCCTGAAGCTACACAGAAGTAAAGGTAAAACTGATCATCGGATCAGGAATTTTCTAGATTTCCTGTATGACAACACTTAAAGGGGTTTTCCAATGAACAAAGTTAATTCTAATCAACATTTTTATTAACATATCTTGAAATAATAATTTCCACAAATGGATGTGTTAAAAAAAATGTTCCTGTGCTGAGATAATCTTATAAATGTGCCCCTGCTGTGTACTGTGTAATGGCTGTGTCTGACCGTGCAGGAACATGGTCTGATCATACCACATCTCCTGGGCAGGGGAGGAAGCAAAAGAGTATACAGACAGGACAGCACGGGATCACAGCTGATTCTTTCTGTGTGGTAAAAACAGTCTGGAAAATGTTTTACCTCACAAAAAACTCATCTGCAATCTCATGCTGCGCTATCTGTATACTCTTTTGCTTCCCCCCCCTGCCCAGGAGATGTGGTATGATCAGACCATGTTCCTGCATGGTCAGACACAGCCATTACACAGTACACAGCAGGGGCACATTTATAAGATTATCTCAGCACAGGAACATTTTATTTAAACACATCCAATTGTGGAACTTATTTTTATTCCAAGATCTATTGATTAAAATCAACTTTGTTCATGAGAAAACCCCTTTTAGGTTCCTGCACTCTTGCATCTTGATGTTATCCATGGAACCATTGGCTTTGCAACAATAAGGGTATGTGCACATGTTGAAAATTGTCAGCAGATTTTTCTGCAACAAAGAGCAAAGTGTTGGCAAGGTAAATCGCTGGGTAAAATACATGCTTTTTTTAAAAAAAATTTGTCTTGTTTTTTCTTCCTTTTTTTTTGTTGCATTTTTTACATGTGTTTTTTCTCATTCATTTGAATGTTTGAAAAACACTGAAAGAATTGACACGCTGCAGGTTTGAAAAAAAACAAAACACTTTGATGGTTCAAATTGACAAAGAAAAAATAAGCAGCATGTGTTTTTTTTACCCATGAAAAAAACTTGGGGAAAAAAAAAGCAGTGTGTGAGCAAGGCCTGAATCAAATCTGTGTTTTTCATCATTTTACTGTGCTAATAAAATAAAAGTCAGATTCTGGTTGATTGCCCCGAGGTGTATAATAATTATTATAATCACACCTAATGTATTTTGTAATGTTCCTTTTCTGTGTGATGAGTTAAATTATCAGAATTTTTTAAGGGGAGATTTTTTTTCATCTTGGTCCAAAAGCCCTGCGAACAATTTGTTTTGCTGCAAAAGTAGAATCTCCTTGAACTACTTTGCGCCGGGAAGTTTGTTCGCTCACAGCTAGGTGATTCCCTCTCATTGCTTAGTAATGAAGGTCTGAACAGAGGTATCATCTGCTTCTTCCTGCGGAGATCGTTTCATTAGAAATGCTAATAAGAGTTCAGGCAGCCTGGAGGGATACACAATGCTGGCTCATGAATACCAGATGAGCATGCTGCAGTCACTGTTAGGAGAACCATCACTAAAGGAATTTGTCACCAAGCCGAAGACACTTCTGTTTTATCTTAACTGAAGAGACACAGTTGGCATTAATCAGAAAGGTTCTCACCCTCGCAACCTGCAGAACTTGTACTTATGTCGGGGAACAGTAGGCGGTATCACTTGCATACATGATACCCACTTTCTAATTTTTCAACTTTGGTTGTTTGCTTGTACATTTAGCATCCTGCCCACTGTGCGCGGGAAATGTCGCATCTAATGAATAGATCATGTAGTTATCAATCCAAAAGGTAAGCGGGATATATCCATGTTGTCCATCACTTCCTTAGGCCCCCTTCACACGCCAGTGTCCCCAGTACATGTAACAGTTTTCACACTTACTGGAGACACTTACACAAGTACACCCATTATAATCTATGGGGCTGTGCACATGTCCGTGTGTTTACACGGACATTTTTTTCCGGCAGCACGAACATCAATACGTCCCGCACACATATGACATAAAGTGTGACATCCGTGTGACATGTACCGGAATAGAATGCAGAATAGAAATGACAGGTTGTTCATGTGTTAGATATGTAAAGATAGAGATAGATGGATATCCGTGAAATATATAATTAGTGCTTTGCGGGTGTAGTTTACTGTACTTTTATTTAGCTGATTAATAAATGCGCAGGCGCCGGGAGTCACTGTGACTTCCGCTCCATTGACCTCCGGTGTGCGCAACAATGAGGTTTGGTCCCTACTTCCTCCCGGATAGCAGTGGAGCAGACAAGTAAAATAGCGCAGGGAGAAAAAAAAGTGCCTTCAGCTATAGGCGCATTGCGCATGTGACGCGCCCCCTGGGCCAGTGCTGTAGGGGATACCCGGAGCCGGATCTCGATGGGGGTAGTAGTCCTTGTGGCGGTGACCCGGTCCGTGCCCAGGGTGTCAAACTAAGTGGCAGTCTATGGCAGTAGATGTTAACTTGATTGTCGACTACGCCACCCGTTGAGTGCGGCTTTGACGCCGCCGCTGCAGAGCGGTCCGCTGAGGCCGGTGGTATATGTGCAGCAGTGATGGTATAACCCCCAACGGGAGGGGTATGGCCTCAGGGCAGCAGGTGTAGATGGTGGGGGTTGTGACGGTGCAGTAAGGAGACTCAGAGTCGGGAGATGCAGTTCAGGGTTTTTACTTACTGGTGTCCTCTTGGTCACTCTGGCCTTGAGTGACCACCCGAGCCGTGCTGCGTCCACCAGGTCCTGGACTCGGCCAACCCCCAGGCAATTCCGGAGCGTGGTCCTGAGCTCCTTTCTGACTCTCCCTTCCTCTGGCCGTTCCCACCAGGGTTCCACTTTTGGCCGGCTCCCTCGGGCCTCTTGGTGGTCAAGCCTCCTCTGGGCTCCCTGACCCTATGCTCGGTGTGCCTTTCTAGTGGATTTGGTGAGGGTCGTGGCAGATCCTGACCACGACCTCCGGTTCCTGGCTAAGGTTGGTTTTGACCTCTGCCAGCTTGCGATCCGGTACCCTTGTCCGCCAACCCTTCACCCTTTTGTCTTTATTCTGGGATCTTGGGGTTCCTTCTTGTTTCCTCTCTGGGTCCTTCTGACTCCTCTCTCTCTCTCTCAGCAGGCCTTGCTCTGGAGCTGGGCCCAGCCGGAGCCACAGCTCCCTGTCAGCCCTTCTGGCTGAGCTCCTCTGCTCTTCTCCTCTGCCTGAACTGAACCCTGATCTAAGATGGTGCCCACCTTATATACTCCCTCTATGTGTGAGCTCAGGTGACCAGCACCCAATGAGCTCCTATCTTTACCCAGACTACTCCCCCTATCTGCCCCTACACTACTGGGATGTTCCACCCCCCTCCCACTCCAGCCAGGGACAGACGCTGTCGTACCTGCACATATACTGGTGGGAGTACCGTAGTTCTGTCCCCCGGAAATGGGATGTATGTAGTGCATGCAGCCTACTAGCTCAGTTCCACACTCCATCCTTACCCGGGAGTGGAATACCACACCTCTGGCTTGAGGTGTAATACCCCTGTAGCAGCCGAATCCTCAGGGTGCTACATTCCCCCCTGGTAAATCACAGCACGTCCTCGGGCTGTAAAAGAATAAACATCCAAAAACATACAATTTTTTTCAAAACATCATAAACATATAAAACATTATAAACATTATCCTTCAATCATCCCTTTATGGGAGGTACTTCTTACTTATAATGTTACCAGCATCAAATGTTACGGACACATCATATAATAATATTAACTCTTTCAGCATAATAAAACTTTTCCTATAAAACATTTTTGACCTCTGGCCACTTGTGCAAATTGTGACCAGGGAAGTGCCACAGTCTCTTCAAGAAAAACACAGCTTTCCTATAAAACCAGTAGGGGGCGCCTTAGAAAGCGCAACTATATACAAGGGGAGGTATGGCCGCTCTCAGTCCTCGGCCAGTGGGGAAAAGGGATGGCTGCTCACAGTCCTCAGCCTGTGGGGAGATGGGACATACTGGAACAGTTCACACTTGTCCCAACGGGGAACATATTTAAATTAGCAGCATGGCAGATACCCTTACGGGTAACTATTTTACAGTTTCAGTTCACCTCTTAATGGTGACGATGCTCTCCTGCTCCTTCCTGAGGGTAGGCTTCAGACCCGTCCGGGTCCTCTCGACCTTCCTCACACCGCAACTCCTCTTCCGTCAGGCGATGTACATGAAGTGCATAGGGTCCTTTGGCACACTGGTGCCGGGTAAAGGTGACCTCATCACCCAGGTAAAGGTCACGACCTCTGTGTCCCTCCGGTAGGTGGGACTCGACATCTCTTCTGGTCACAAAGACGTCGCCGGGGGTGTGATGATCTCGAATGAAGCCCCAACCGTGCTGCAACTGGAATTTAATTACAGTCCCGGTGGCACGGGGACCGTGGGCTGCACGGGGGTTCCGTCGGGTCCGGCTCTTCTGTTCTGCACTCCTTACTTGCAGCCGCTCCTCGCGGACCCGTCTCTCTCTTCTTTCTCGGTCAAAGGCTTCCAACTGCTGGCAGCAGCACTCTGCACGCTCCGCTGCAGCCGCCCGGGTTTCTTGAGTGAACCCGATGAGGTCTCCTCCTGCGGGGTCCCACTCAAACTGCGCTTCCTCCAGCGAGAGCGGGGTCATCTTGACGGGCGCCGGAACCGGGATTAGGGGCTCATCCAGGGGTCTTTCTTTCCGGAGTCGGGGATGGTAGAACTCCGGTGGCCACACAAAGGGCTGCCCATTCGGGCATGTGTGCTGGGCAAATAGGTCTTCACCCAGGTGTGGCGCTGTGGACGTTGAGGGCGCTGTTGTGGTGGCGGCGCCCGGGTTCACCAGGCCTTGCGACCAGGCTTGGGGCACCCTGAATGTAAAGGGCACCGTGAAGACGGCGGCGCCCGGGGTTACTTGGCCCAGCGACCAGGCCGGTGGCGTCTCCTGCTTGGCCGCGCTCAGGGTTGAGGCGCGTGACGTCACAGGGGGCGTGGTCGCGGCTCCTGCTTGGGGCCTAGTCTGGAGCGGTAGCGGTGCGGCAACGGGCACGATCAGTGGGATTTCGGGCTCTGCGACGGGGAGCGGGGGTAGGCTTACGGTGGCTGGGCTTGGGGTAGTGACGTCCCCTTTACTTGCCTCCGTCTCTTCAGCTCCCTCTGCGGCGTCGTCTCCGGCCTCCGTCCCTTCTGCATCCTCTTCAGGGGCAGGCGTGCTCCTCGTTGCGGGTGGTGTGCTCCGCTGGCGGGTTCCAGCCTGCTGGGCCATCTCTCTGCTCCATGCGGCCAGTACGTCCCGCTGCACTCGGGCCATCCTCTGAGCCAAGCCCTCCAGTGCGGTCCGTGCATGCTCCCGATCTCTGGGGAGCTGCGCCAGGATCTCCACCAGGCCTTCTGGGGTTGTCGCTTGCAACAGGCTCCTGACCACTGGGTCGGTGCTGCCTGCCTCTCCCTCCATCTCCGGGTACGGCTCCTCCAGACTCCTCCAGGCTGCACCCATCTTCTCTGTTTTGTTCGGTATCCGCCCACATTGAGGGTGGTCCCGGGGCAACTTAGTGATTGTCAGTTCCAGGGGCAGTCCCCCCACACTGATGGACATCTCTAACATCACAGTCTCTGCTGGTGGGGGCGGTTTCCGCTTTTGGCGCCATTCCTTGACCTGGCCCACGATGGGAGGTGGCCTCTTGCCACCCTCTGGCACGCCCATAATGGCGTCCGCTCTGCCAGGGCGGGAAATCTTCTGAAATGGCGGGAATCGTCTCCCAGTGGCGGGAAACTCCGTGGATGGCGGGAAAAAGCTGCAGATGGCGGGCAACCGACGGGAAACGATCTGTGACGGCGTCCGATGGCGGGGACCCTCTGGAATCGGCGGGAGACTCTTTTTGAGGTAAGTGTGAACTTTTCTTCAGGCACGCAGTACCCGGTGATTGCGGGCACGTTATCCTGCCGACTACGCCAAAAGTTGACGCGCCCCCTGGGCCAGTGCTGTAGGGGATACCCGGAGCCGGATCTCGATGGGGGTAGTAGTCCTTGTGGCGGTGACCCGGTCCGTGCCCAGGGTGTCAAACTAAGTGGCAGTCTATGGCAGTAGATGTTAACTTGATTGTCGACTACGCCACCCGTTGAGTGCGGCTTTGACGCCGCCGCTGCAGAGCGGTCCGCTGAGGCCGGTGGTATATGTGCAGCAGTGATGGTATAACCCCAAACGGGAGGGGTATGGCCTCAGGGCAGCAGGTGTAGATGGTGGGGGTTGTGACGGTGCAGTAAGGAGACTCAGAGTCGGGAGATGCAGTTCAGGGTTTTTACTTACTGGTGTCCTCTTGGTCACTCTGGCCTTGAGTGACCACCCGAGCCGTGCTGTGTCCACCAGGTCCTGGACTCGGCCAACCCCCAGGCAATTCCGGAGCGTGGTCCTGAGCTCCTTTCTGACTCTCCCTTCCTCTGGCCGTTCCCACCAGGGTTCCACTTTTGGCCGGCTCCCTCGGGCCTCTTGGTGGTCAAGCCTCCTCTGGGCTCCCTGACCCTATGCTCGGTGTGCCTTTCTAGTGGATTTGGTGAGGGTCGTGGCAGATCCTGACCACGACCTCCGGTTCCTGGCTAAGGTTGGTTTTGGCCTCTGCCAGCTTGCGATCCGGTACCCTTGTCCGCCAACCCTTCACCCTTTTGTCTTTATTCTGGGATCTTGGGGTTCCTTCTTGTTTCCTCTCTGGGTCCTTCTGACTCCTCTCTCTCTCTCTCAGCAGGCCTTGCTCTGGAGCTGGGCCCAGCCGGAGCCACAGCTCCCTGTCAGCCCTTCTGGCTGAGCTCCTCTGCTCTTCTCCTCTGCCTGAACTGAACCCTGATCTAAGATGGTGCCCACCTTATATACTCCCTCTATGTGTGAGCTCAGGTGACCAGCACCCAATGAGCTCCTATCTTTACCCAGACTACTCCCCCTATCTGCCCCTACACTACTGGGATGTTCCACCCCCCTCCCACTCCAGCCAGGGACAGACGCTGTCGTACCTGCACATATACTGGTGGGAGTACCGTAGTTCTGTCCCCCGGAAATGGGATGTATGTAGTGCATGCAGCCTACTAGCTCAGTTCCACACTCCATCCTTACCCGGGAGTGGAATACCACACCTCTGGCTTGAGGTGTAATACCCCTGTAGCAGCCGAATCCTCAGGGTGCTACACATGCGTGGGATGTTCAGCTCTAGACTGCACGTCACAGGGTCCTGTGATGTGCAGGGGCGGGCAGGGGAGGGGGGAATATTTAAATTAAGAATATAGGCGGGCATTTCTTTGCGTCCCCCGGACGCCATGCCTAGAAAAACAGATTGAATAAAAAGAGATTTCTCTGCAATCAAACCTGTAATATGGGCCATACAGGTAAATATAGATTTACATTTCTATAACCTGTATGCCCATAGTAGAGGTCTGATAACTCCAAAGGGGTGACAGATTCCCTTTAAGTAAGATAGGTTACCGTATTTTTCGGACTATAAGACGCACCGGACCATAAGACGCACCTAGGTTTTAGAGGAGGAAAATAGGAAAAAAAATGTAAGCAAAAAATGTGGTCATGATGCACTATTATGGGGGAGAGGTCGGTCTGCTGCTGACACCGGTATAGGGGTAATGTCTCCCAATTCTGTTAATATCCTCCATCCTGGAATGTATGGCCCCTCCTTCCTGGTATATGTGGCCCTCATCCCCACCCTGGTATGCATGGCACACTTTGATCCCCCATCCTGGCATTCATGACACCCCTTGATCCCCCATCCTGGCATTCATGGCACCCCTTGATCCTCCAACCTGGTATTTATGGCACCCCTTGAGTCCCTATCCTGGTATGCATGGCACCCCTTGAGCCCCCATCCTGGTATGCATGGCACCCCTTGAACCCCTATCCTGGTATGCATGGCACCCCTTGAACCCCCATCCTGGTATGCATGGCACCCCTTGATCCCCCATCCTGGTATGCATGGCACGCCTTGAGCCCCCATCCTGGTATGCATGGCACCCTTGAAACTCCATCCTGGTATGCATGGCACCCCTTGAGCCCCCATCCTGGTATGGATGGCACCCCTTGATCCCCCATCCTGGTGTGTATGGCACCCCTTGAGCACCCATCATGCTACCCATGAAAAAAATGAACAATCATACTCACCTCCTCTCTCCTCCAGCGCTGTCCCGCTCTGCTGCCGACACTCTCACTGTGTGAGCCGCGCATGGCAGGGCGCGCATGGTGTCCCTGCCATGTCCCCTCACACAGTGAAGTGCTGTGCCGGAATAGTCACTGCTCCCCATGCTGGGACTGTGTGCGTGGGGAGCAGTGACCATTCAGTCTGTTCAATATCCGCCACACTGTAGCCGGAGCGCGCCTCAAGTTGCAACTCTGCGGTCTGTGTGCCCTCTATTAAAGACCATGGATATTCACTGCAGCTAGTGATGAGCAAGCATGCTCGCTACTGCTCGGTGCTCGCCCGAGCATCTCACTGCTCGAGATGCTCGGCGCTCACCGAGTATTTCCGGGGTTGCTCGGCGGGAGCTCGGGTCTCCTCCGTGCATGTTTGGCACTCTTTAGAGTGCCAATCAACATGCAGGGATTGGCGGCCACTCACTGTAATGCCATAGCCATGTTGGTTGTGGCATTGCAGTGATTGGCTGGCTGCGTAGCGTCATCAGGTCTATATCAGACCTGGCGCCGCCGTGCTCGTCACAGTCACTCCGGAATTAGACAGTGTAGGGAGAGGTGCTGCTGCATCAGGGAGAGATTTGCTTGTGTATTAGGTAGTGTAGGGAGAAAAGGCGTACATTACACATATCCATCTTAACAAACAGTCCTTT
This sequence comes from Phyllobates terribilis, assembly GCF_046119375.1. Classification (NCBI taxonomy): domain Eukaryota; kingdom Metazoa; phylum Chordata; class Amphibia; order Anura; family Dendrobatidae; genus Phyllobates; species Phyllobates terribilis. The sequence goes on along the minus strand of NW_027362771.1, from coordinate 527,357,469 downwards.
TGAGGACTAACTAATCCATCTGCAGAGATATCAGGCAGGCAGGGTGTATAGGCAGGCAGGCAGGGTATATAGCAGACTGCAGTGCATATAGCACAAGAGGCTTCATTCTAATTCTGCCTTCTGCTGCTGTTAGATATTTCTATACAAAGGCCCAGGTCTCAGGGGCCAGGAATACTTTTATTTGGATCTTAATCCTCATTATTTGCTTAAAAAGCCATCCAGAGAACACCGTTTTTCTGCGCCATTTGCTTGTTGACACTGAAAAATACAGCCAGGTCCTTTCCATATTACAGCGCTAGAAATCCAGCTATTTAAAACTGTGTTTTCTCCGTCAAACGGATCACATGTACGTTGTCAGAAAATACTGCCATTTCTGGCCTCCATTAAAATTTCCTTTAGTGTGTCATTGAAGCAATTCACCGCAGTTTGCTGTTCAAACTACTTACCTACAGGCCAGGTATTTGAAACTCTGTTTTCCCCGTCACACGGATCACATATAAGTTCGCTCCAAACTCAGTTATTTGTAGTGAGCGTGGAAGATACTGTCCTCCATTTAAAATGGGCAAGGCACGTGGCAAGGGACGGGGAACTGGACGTGATGGTAATGGTGCATGCAGAGGCCGAGGACAAGGCCGTGGGCAAGCTGAAATTGTGCCACAACAAACACCCACATCTTCTCGCCTGACCTTCCTGTCCCAATTTCTAGGGGACCGCAGCACACCACGATTGAACCCAGAGCAGTGTCAAAAGGTTGTTGGTTGGATAGCGGATAATGCTTCCAGTCACTTTGCCACCACCACCACCCTGTCTTCCACACGGTCAAGTCTCAGTAGCCGTGAATCTGGACCGCATATTCCTCACCCTGATCCTCCTTCCTCCCACCATGCCGAGTGCCCAGAGACAACTGATCCCACACTTGGACACTCTGAAGAGCTGTTCACTTTTCAATTTATAGATTCGGGCCTCTCGCCCAGTCGGCTTGAAGCGGGGCAAGAGGAGGTCGCGTGTAGCAATGCCCAAATATTTGAACAGCCACGGTCACACGGAGGCAACGGTGGGAAAGTGTCACAAAAGGTGGTCGATGATGAGACACAATTGCCAGAAAGTCAGGAGGAGGACCAGGGTGCAGAAGTGGAAGACGAGGTGGTGGATGATATAGTAACTGACCCAACCTGGCAGAAGGACATACAGAGCGAGGACAGCAGCACACAGGGGGAGGGAGGCAGAGCACCCCAACAGGCAGGAAGAAGCAGTGTGGTGGCCGCAAACAGAAGGCAGGCAACCGTTCCCCGTAACACCAACACGAAGGAAGTTGCCAGTACAACTGTTAGGTCTTCCCGAGTCTGGTTGTTTTTTAAAGACTCTGCCGATAACCCCAAAAAGGCCATTTGCACCACCTGCCTGGCCAGCATCAACAGGGGTGGCAAAACGACCAGCCTGACCATCACCAGCATGATCAGGCACATGGCAGAAAAGCACCCGACTTTGTGGGTCGAACCCCTGGGTCCAGGAACAGTGTCTGCAGGTGGCACCATTGCTTCTTCCGCTGTTGAGCATACAAGCCAATCCCCTGTCCATGGTGCATGTGAAGATGCCTCCTGCCCTGCACCTGTCATTGCGCACTAGCTGCATCAGGAAGCACGTCCATGTCCTTGTCCCAGCGCAGCATTCAGTTGTCCATACCCCAGTCCTTGGAACGCCAGAGCAAATATGCAGCCAACGCCCCACAGGCCACACTACTAAATTCTCACATTTCACAACTGCTTGTGCTCGAAATGTTGCCTTTTAGGCTCGTGGAGACGGAAGCATTCCGCAACCTGATGGCGACGGCCGTCCCTTGGTACTCGGTCCCCAGCTGCCACTATTTCTCCCGGTGTTCCGTCCCTGCATTACACAAGCACGTGTCCCAAAACATTAGTCGTACCCTCAACAACGCAGTTACCGGGAAAGTCCACCTAACCATGGACACGTGGATAAGTGCTTGTGGGCAGGGACGGTACATCTCGCTGACGGCACACTGGGTTTATATAGTGAAAGCCGGGACCCAGTCGGACCTTGGGACGGAACACGTCCTCCGGACGCCAAGGATTCAAGGATTGCGGGCCCTAGGTCAATCAGGGTTGCCCCCATGGTCTACAGCTCCTGCATCTCCTCCTCAGCTTCCTCCTCCTCTTCAGCCTCCATCTCCGAAATGGTCACATCAGTCACAAGCTGGAAGCACTGCAGCATTGCCTCGGCCAAGTGGCAACAGGCTGTGCTGAAGCTAATATGCTTAGGTGACAAACCGCACAATGCTGAAGAGTTGTGGACAGCTCTGAAAGAGCAGGCAGATCTGTGACTCACACCGCTTAACCTACAGCCAGCCATGGTCGTATGTGACAATGGCCAGAACCTGGTGGCGGCTCTGAGGCGAGGGGAGCTCACACACGTACCATGCATGGCCCATGTGCTTAACCTCGTGGTTCAGCTGTTTCTCAAATCCTACCCGGGGTTGCCGGATCTGCTTGTTAAAGTACGCCGCCTGTGTGCCCATTTCAGAAAGTCAGCTACAGCTTCCGCCGCCCTTGTTGTGTTTCAGCAGCGTTTGCAGCTTCCGGCTCACAGACTGGTGTGTGATGTCCCCACGCGTTGCAACTCTACACTGGAGATGTTGGGAAGGATTTGTGAGCAGAAGAGGGCAGTTGTGGAGTACCAGCATCAACAAGGCCGTCGGTATTCAGTTCAGACTCCACACATAAGACCTCAGGAGTGGACATGGATGTCAGACATATGTACCATCCTCCAAAACTTTGAGGGCTCCACCAAGATGGTGAGTGGCAATGACGCCATAATTAGCATGACCATCCCGCTTCTCTGTCTTCTGAAGCGCTCTCTGCTCACAATCAAAGAGGATGCATTGCAGGCGGAGCACGATGAGATGGAGCAAGGAATCATACAGGGTGATTACACACAGCCAAGCCTCATTTCATCCCAACGTGGATTGGGTGACAATGAGAAAGAGGAGGAGGAGGAAGGACAGGAGCTAGTTTAATGCACTATAGACGGTACTACCTGCACAGCTGTCATACTGTCTGTTCAGTGTGGACGGCCAGAGGACAGAGAGGAGGAGGAGGAGGAGATCATGGTCAGTCATCCTCTTGGTGAGGACACGGAAGTCTTGCCTGTTAGTAGTCTGGCACGCATGGCTGAGTTTATGTTACGCTGCCTTTCCCATGATCCTCGCGTTCTCAAAATTTTGGGTGACAGTCATTACTGGTTGGTGACACTTCTAGACCCACACTACAAGGAGAACTTTATATCTGTTATTCCTGAGGCGGACAGGTCTACAAAAATGGGGCTGTACCAGAAGGCCCTTGCTGCTGAACTATTAAAAAAATTCCCATCTGAAAACGCTGGTGGCAGAGGGCACACTTCGTTGGACAACCAAGGAGTACAGGCGAGAGAGACACAACTCCAATCCAATAGAGGCAGGGGAACACTGTCAAAGTTCTGGGAGAATTTTCTCAGACCCTCCCATCGCACAGGCCATGAGGCGCGGGGTACTCTCACAAGGAGTGCAAAGTTTGGGAAGATGCTGATGGAGTACCTTGCCGACCATACCAACGTCCTCCGTGATTCCTCTGTGCCTTATAATTATTGGGTATCCAAGCTGGATACGTGGAATGAACTGACTCTCTATGCTTTGAAGGTCCTGGCCTGCCCTGCCGCCAGCGTTTTATCAGAGCGGGTTTTTAGTGCCGCTGGTGGAATTATAACTGATAAGCGCATCTGTCTGTCAACTGAAAATGCTGACAGGCTGACTCTTATAAAAATGAACAAGGGCTGGATTGGGCCAGACTTCTCAACACCACCGAATGATAGCAGCGTAACATAAACTCAAATCCAGTGTCTTTTCTTGGGAGGTGTATTCCCATGCACCTTTTCACACCCAGACATGGGTATACGCTTCATGATTTTGGCTATTTGCTTTTGTCCTCCTCCATCTCCTCATCCTCCACTACCATATCACCAGGGTGACCGTGGTCCGTGATGCAACACCCACATAATTTTTTTAAAGGGTGTTTATGATGCCCGTAAAAAAATTTTTTATACAGAATGTTCATGTATACTCCCAAGGGGTAAATGTTTGTCAGCCCATACACTTAGTGCATGGGCATTAAAAGTATAGGAGGCCCACTCCTTTCTAATGGGAACATTTTTTTATGAGACCCTCCTCCATGTCTCTTCCAAGGGGCATTGAAGTGCCTCCAAATTTTTGGCAGCTCTTGCATTCACTGCGTAGGCCAACACTATGGGAGACTCTCTCCTTTCTAATGGGAATTTGTCGTTACTGTGGCCCTGCTCTATGTGTCTTTAAATTCTTAGTGGGGTTTTTCCTAAAATTGGTCAGCGGTTGGACTCACTGCATACCCTATAACTGTATAGCAGACTCTCTCCTTTCTAATGGGAATTTGTCGTTACTGTGGCCCTGCTCTGTGTGTCTTTAAATTCTTAGTGGGGTTTTTCCTAAAATTGGTCAGCAGTTGGGCTCACTGCATACCCTATAACTGTATAGCAGACTCTCTCCTTTCTAGTGGGAATTTGTTGTTACTGTGGCCCTGCTCTATGTGTCTTTAAATTCTTAGTGGGGCTCTTCCTAAAATTGGTCAGCTGTTGGACTCACTGCATACCCTATAACTGTGTAGCAGACTCTCTCCTTTCTAATGGGAACATATCGTACCTTGTTACTGTGGCTCTGCTCTGTGTGTCTTTAAATTCTAAGTGGGGTTTTTCCTAAAATTGATCAGCCTTTGGACTCACTGCATACCCTATAACATAGCAGACTCTCTCCTTTCTTATGGGAATTTGTCGTTACTGTGGCTCTGCTCTATGTGTCTTTAAATTCTTAGTGGGGTTTTTCCTAAAATTGGTCAGCCGTTGGACTCACTGCATACCCTATAACTGTATAGCAGACTCTCTCCTTTCTAATGGGAATTTGTCGTTACTGTGGCCATGCTCTATGTGTCTTTAAATTCTTAGTTCGGTTTTTCACAAATTTTGGCAGTATTTACAGTCACAGCATAGGCATTACCACTATAGGAGACCCGCTCCTTTATAATGGGAACATTTTTTTTACTGAGACCCTCCTCTATGTCTCTTCAAAGGGGTATTGGGTTGCGTCCAAATTTTTGGCAGCCCTTGCAGTCACTGAATACGCAATAACAGTATAGGAGATCCACTTGTTAATAATGGGAACAACAAAGCATAGACGGTTGATGGCTCTCTAACAATAGCGAGGGCCGACTGCTGGCCTTTTAAAAATAGTAAGGGCCGTCTGATGGCCCTATAAAAATAGGCTTTATGACTTTCAGAGCCCCTCCATCATAAATAAAACAGGATGTGTCTGATGATGTGTCACACACCACATTGCCAGATAAGATTGTAAAATGTTAAAATGACATTTCCCAGTGAATGCATTTGTCTTAAAAAATAACGTAAAAAAACCAAAACAATAGGATCTTTCTTTAGTATAAAAAACAGCGTCACCAATTTAACCTCAATGTAATCACATTGTTCAGCTCCTGCACCTCCTCCTCCATCTCTGAAATGACCACATCAGTCACAAGCTGACAGCACTGCAGCACTGCCTTGGCCAAGCGGCAACAGGCTCTGCTGATGATAACATGCTTAATGCTTAATTGACAAACCGCCCAGCGCTGCAGAGTTGTTGAAACCTGTAACACAGCAGCCTGATCTGTGGCTCTCACCGCTGAACATACAGCCAGGCATGGTCGTGTGTGACAATGGGTGGAACCTGGTGAAGGAGAAATGACACCCAGAGTAGATACGGTTTCCCTCTATGCCAGTCCTTTCACCGAGCTAAATACAACTCTCATCAAAAAAAGCTGTGGACTGGCTCCGTACCGTCCCTGGCCACATTCACCTGTCCACGTGTTTGTGGTTAGGCAGTCCTTCCCAGTAAGTGCACTGGGGAGGGCACGGGTAATGTTGTGGGACCCGTGCTTGTGGAAGGCGGAGACGACACCGGGAGAAACAGTGGCGGCTGGGGACCGAGTATGGACACCCGGCCGCCGCCGGCATGAGGTTGTGAAAAGCTTCCGCCTCCACGAGCTTAAAAGGCTATATTTCAAGTGCAAGCAGCTGCCCAGAAATCTGGCAGTTTAGTGTTGCGGCCTGTGGGTGGGTGGGTGGCTGGCTGCATACTTGCGCTTGCATTCTAAGTAACAGAAAATGAAGCAGATGGTGGCCTCTATCATCATCATGGCCTCACCTCGGCACTAGGAACTCTCCTGAAGGATAAGCCAGGGCCCACCGGATGAGTCTCTGGTTCTCTGGTGGGCCCGTCCAACCCTGCCGAGAATCAGCCCTGGCTAAGAAAAGTGTGGGGTAAGGTTCCCCGACACTCTATGGCTGCTTTTTTAATGTGGATCGGACATGCTTATGCATGTTATTTCTTAAACCGCATTGCAGATCAGGCCATTGTCCAACTCTGTATTCATGAAATTAAATGCACAAAGAAAGATGTTTGTGTGTCAAAGCACCACCGACAAGTGCGAGTTGATGTTGGACGGGCTGCCATTGCTTCTGCAACAAGCTGCATTAGAGTACTTCCTGGGAGAAATGACACCCAGGGTAGATACGGTTTCCCTCTATGCCAGTCCTTTCACCGAGCTAAATACAACTCTCAGCAAAAAAAGCTATGGACTTCCTCCGTACCGTCCCTGGCCACATTCACCTGTCCACGGGTTTGTGGCTAGGCGGTCCTTCCCAGTAAGTGCACTGGGGAGGGCACGGGTAATGTTGTGGGACCCGTGCTTATGGAAGGCGGAGACGATACCGGGAGAAATAGTGGCGGCTGGGGATCAAGTATGGGCACCCGGCCGCCGCCGGCATGAGATTATGAAAAGCTTCCGCCTCCACGAGCCTAAAAGGCCACATTTCAAGTGCAAGCAGCTGTCAAAAAATTGGCAGTATAGTATTGCAGCCTGTGGGTGGGTGGGTGGCTGGCTGCATACTTGCGCTTGCATTCCAAGGAATAGGGTAGGGACAACTGAACGCTGCAGTGGAACAAGGACGTGGACGGTAATTGTTGCAAGTCTGCAACGACAGGTGCATGGCGGGAGGCATCATCGCATGCGCCAAGGATCACTTATGATGAGCACACTTTTAGGCAGTGACCTGGGAGTCAGAAATGCTTCCAGAGGTCTTCCCCATGCTGTTCCCATGTCTTTATATGCATGTGTCTGATGATGTGTCACACACCACATGGCCAGATAAGGTTGTAAAATGTTAAAATGACATTTCCCAGTGAATGCATTTGTCACGGTTGAAAGCAATGCAAAAGTGAAAAAACGCATCAAAAACGCTACGTGTGAACATAGCCCAAGGTGTGGAGGAGTATTTTTGGTTTTGGTTATTGATTTTGCCTTATATACAAGTCATTACCCTGGAAAGGATGTTCCTTAATATATTTCCCAGGAAAATCCATTTTGGTTTCGTTTTTGTATGTTTTATTGTGAGTCCGTAAAAGTGGCGTAATACTCTGACAACGTTGTTGACAGCAGTGACCTGGGAGTTAGAAATGCTTCCAGGGGTCTTCCCCATGCTGTTCCCATGTCATTTGAGCACTGTTCCCATCGAACTGCTGCCTCATGTGCCCCGCTGATCCCCCGTTGTCGCTCCCCCACACCCCCACCACGCACAGCCATAGTATATAGTATTCAGACTATAAGACGCACCCCCTACTTTCCTCCAAAATTTTGGAGGAAAAAAGTGCGTCTTATAGTCCGAAAAATACGGTACTTGCATTTTTTCAAAAATAGGCAGTGTAAAAAACTCACCAAAAACTCATTGTGGGTGCATAGTTTAATGACTTATTCACACGTCAGTATTTGGTCAATATTTTGCATCAGTGTTTGTTTATACCTAAACAAGAAGTGGAACCTGCAGAGAAAAACTATAATTGAAAGATTGACATCTGTTCTGTGTTTTGGAGACACTCCTGGTTTTGGCATACAAATACTGATGAAATACTGATCAAAAATACTGATGAGTGAATAAAGTCTAACCCTGCTAATAAAGCAATTGTGAGTGTCCAACTCTGAGATTGCGAGGGCTCTCGGACTACAGAGTACCAGTTGACCTTTCAATTTTTCCTTCTTGTCTACCTACCTAAAAGCTATAACTTTTTTATTTTTTTTGGACAATAGTGTTGTATCAAGCTTTGCTTTTTTTTGCAATACGAGCTGTGTTTTTTATGACCACCATTTTGGCTCCATGCGACTTTCTGATCTCTTCTTATTCCATTTTTTGATAGACAACGTTACCAACAAATAGTGATTCTGCCAATTCGATTTTTTTCCATTTTGTCACTCGTTATATGGGATAAGTTTTATAATATTTAATTAGTCTGGGCTGTTACATTGTGTGCAGTTGTGTATGGGGACATAAAAAAAATCTATAAAAGCCAACATTTTTAATGAAGCAAAACTGCAAAAAAATTATTTCTAGCCCCAAATACATATATTTAAGTAAAAAAAAAAGGTGGACAACACCTTTAGGGTATGTGCACACGATGCAGAAATGAAGCAGAAAATTTCTGCATCATTTCTGCATCTCCCTGGCAGAAAAAACGCATGCAGATTGTGCATGCGTTTTTCCTGCAGAATACATGCGGATCCACATGCAGATTCACATGCGTTTCCGCATGCAGATTGACAAGCGCTTTCCAGGCGATTTTAGCATCACCTGGAAAGTGCTTGATAACTAGGTCACACTATATAAATCCATGCAAACAGCATGGATTTATATAGTGTGACCCGAGAGAGTGTATATACTTACCTCCGATGGCCCGCGCTGTCCTGCTCACTCCGTTCTCCCGGCAACTTTGAATTGAAAGACCTGCCGACGTCAGCGTCACGTGACCCGTCACATGACTCTGACGTCACCGCAGGTCCTACAACTCACTGCAAGTGCCGGGAACCAAGCGGGAGCGCTGTGCGGGCCGACAGATGGTAAGAATACATTTATTTTTTATTTTATTCTTCTTTTACAGCTTTTTTAATGGTACCTGGGTGTGGATGAGACTCTCCTCTCCTCCACACCCGGGTACCATCCGCACATTAGAACGCACCAATTACGCAAGTACAAATGCTGTCTTGCGGAATTGGCGCGTTCTAATGCAAGTCAATGGCGGCGAAATCGCCGCGTTTCCGCAAAATTAATTGACATGCTGCGGATTTTTGACTGCAGCGTTAACGCTGCGGAAAAATCCGCATCATGGGCACAGCACATGCGGATTTCCATTGGGGAACATTGCTTCCCTTCTACCATGCGTTTTTCATGCGTTTCCGCGGCGTTTACGCAACTGCAAAAACGCCGCGGAAACGCATGAAATACGCATCGTGTGAACACAGCCTTAATGAAATATTTTTCACCACATTTCTGGCATAACATTGTTTGAAAACTCTGATTTTTTTTTCCTTTTAATGCTAGACCTGGCAATTTATTAAAAAGTAGGTGGGGCTTAGTGAGGAGGGGCGTGGTCAACAAATTAATCATAATTTTGTAGCATAAATTACAATAGAAATGTACTTCAGTTTCTGACTGGAGCACATTTCTTACTCTGTCACACAAAAGCTGAATTACACCTCTCAATGAATTTGGCGCATCATACTCTAGCGGACTGCTCATCAAAACTGGCGTGCAAAATGTCAGCCTTGAAGAATTTAGGTCTATAACTAACAAGTCGCTGTCGTCAATCAGGGAGTCATATCGCTATCCCTTCAACCTTCGTTTGTAAAAAACATCTGATGTAGTGAAAGTTCATTTAAACTAACAGATAATCAGAAACTCATTCATCAATTATACTCTTGTGTAAATGTGTCACCAATCACCCAATGAGCAAAGTGCTCATTCATCGGGTGATTGGATTGCTCATTTGGGCATTAAAATCATCATTATCGGCAGCACATTGTCCTGTGTAACCTGCCATTCTTTACAGATAGAACGATCATATCAACGACCGTTCGGTGCGCATACAATTCTAGTCAGCCTGCCTTAGTAGGTCACTAAACGACCACCATTTTGCTTGTACATGGCCGATCAGTGGTCATTAGCCGGCTATGGTCGGCTTGTTTTAAGTTGGTAAAAGGAGTATCATCGAGGGTAGAGGTTGAAAAGTGTTTAATTTTACTGTCTGTCGTCTGTACCTTAGAAACCCACTTAAAGAGGACCTTTCACCAAATTTTTAATGTTGAATTTCACAAATGATTCAATCATGGCTGAAGAGCAGAATAAAATATATTTTTTCTGTTTCTTTTGCCTCTCCATTGCGGAGATATTAGCAAAGTATTTGAGTAATGTAACTCAAAGTAATGAGTTAACTTTTGTTACGTCCAAGTGGGTGTTATCAGATAGTGTTCACTGGGACGTGTACTTATTCTCCCTGTATGAGTTGTCCAATCATAAGCAGGCAGCAACACATCAGAAAAAGAGCATGACTCCACAATAGCTTATTGCAGGTTTCTCAGTGCGTGAAATGTCATGATACAGCCCTCATCTCCTGGTCTAACCTCCTGCATGATTAAAAAATGCAGCAGAGTTTAGCTGTGCCACATTACAAACCCTTAATCAGCTCCCCTCCTCTCCAAGCTCTGCTCTACTTCAAATTCCTCACACTGCCTGTCTGGAGAGGAGTCACACTTATGTCTGTTGTGCTCAAAGCAACTTGCAATGGCTCTCACTGCAGAGTGATTACAAGATGTGATAAGCACAACAGTTATAAGTGTGACTCATCTCCAGACAGGGAGTGTGAGAGTGGGGCAGCACAGTAGAGCTGACAGTGCTAGGAAAGGAGGAGAGCTGATAGAAGAGTTAATAATGTGATACAACTAAACTCTGCTGTGCTGCCTCTAACCCCACAGATATCTCACCTGGAAGGTGTGAATGCTCTAGTCTCCCATCACTTTGTAATCATGCAGGAGGTTAGACCAGGAGATCAGGGCTGTATCATTATAGCTCACACACTGAGAAATCTAAGCTTTTGTAGGGTTTTTTTCTGCTGTGTTGCTCTTGCTTATCATTGGTCAGCATCATATGAGGAGAAGAAGTTCACACCCCCAGTGAAAACTCTGATAGAACCCACTTGGGCTTAACAAAAGTTAACTCATTAGATGCCAATTACATTGATTACTAATATCTCCGCAACGGAGAAGTGAAATGAAAAGAGAACAAAAACATTTTACTTGGCTCTTTGATCGTGTATCCAGTTCAGCATGATGAGTTTTGTGAAAAGTCCTCTTTAAAAATCGATGCATTTGCCTTTAGATGGGATAATTTCCAATCAGCATATATAAGTGACTAGAATCAATCAGAAACAATAATGGTGACTAGTGTTGAGCTGCGTGACAGTGTGGCAAATCAGGGATGTTCATGGCGGAGTCGATTTTTTGGCGCAAACAAGCTGGAACCCCGAACACGAATTTGAAATGCCAAACAAATTCGTTCAACACTAGTGGTGACTACTCCCCCACTAAAGTGGATAGACTACATAGGAGTACAATGTTGCAGCATCAGGAGTTATGGCTATCGTCCTATGATACTGCACTATACTATGTACCCACCATCTCTGCTGCAATTTTCTAATTTGCTGTTGTACAAAGCTCCAAATGACTTCATACCCTTTTCTACAAAATAGATAATATTATGGAAAGAACCATAAATCACAATGACATAACTGTGACTTCAGTGTCCATCGTACATAGGAAAACTCCCTTCATTATCTGACATGTTGTTTTTCCGGAGTTACGGTTTGGTTTTGCCTAATTTTCATCTCCCTTCTATGTGTCATTTTTATGTATAAAAGAAATAATTTCTTTCTGTGTCCTAGAAATTCACTTTTTCACAGCAGACCTAAAACAAAAAGCAGATTATGTGCCTTGAAGAATATAGTACAAGGGCTGGTATTACTCTGTAGTTTTCCATGCTAAGATTAGGTCAAGAGAGGAAAAAAATTGGGTAGAAGATGGGAATTACTTTAAGGTTTGGTCATGGACAAAAAATGTGATGGTAATGGACAAAAAAATGTAATACAAGAGAAAGAAGGGAAGATTACAGGTTCAAATATGAGGGAAGGTCAGAGAAAGGTCATTATTGCTTCTGAGTGGTGTAATATGAAGGACTTCCTTCAAGGAGTTTATATAAATAAAGCTTTTTATCATAGTATAATGGAAAAATCTACAATTTTTCTAGTATATAATGTCTTATTATTTGGTACTATTTTCAAAATCTTTACATTAATGTGTATATCCTAAGGTGGATTCCTTGCATACATCGTCCTAAGGACCCCATGCACATTAGATATATGTAGGCTGAATGATAGTTTCTCCAACAGTAGTCTTTACCGGCAGCCCCCTACACCGGAGCAATCAGCTTTGTTCCTAGGTTCTCCATGTCAGAGCCGTGACTAGTGACCGGGCCATTGGAAATCCAACAGGCTGGATCCTTTTTACTCCCTCATACACATGAGACTGTCGACTGATGGCACCTATATTGGCGGGCTGGGATGACTTTTCTCAAATGTCTATGAGGCCTTAATCCTCAGTTGAGAAGTGTATATCATCATATCTAGTCTAGACAAGCCTTCATGAGATCACATAACTTGATTCCTGACCGATACATTTTACCGAAACTGATA